>NC_136269.1:38297461-38897461 GCF_964187855.1 Myxine glutinosa | reverse complement strand
ATAGATATATGAAGTTTCAGATTTTTGGATGAGGATTTCAATTCAACCAATTATGGCTGGAATACCACTTCAGTGATGATGTCATTATTATTATCACCCTATCTATCCCATGGGAAGTTGATGGATGATGAATGCCAAGTTTACATTTTTTTCATTGAGCAGTTTTGGGGGAAAATTTTGTCCACTTTTTTTCCTTTAATTCAATATGGCTGCGATACCATGTGACTCCATGATGAGACTCATCTATCATATAAAACACAATACCAGTTTGTGTGTTTGTGCTGATGTCTGTCCCCCTTCATAAGGATGATTTGAGCCGGGTTTTAAAGGCCAATCTTTCAACACAAATGTCTGTTCACTATGGTCTATTTTTGAGCGGTAAAACAAACTCGAAAAACATTTTCCGTAAAAGAGTAATGATGTATCCTCTATTGGAAATGTAGACGGTGGCTTGCAAACCAAGCCTCAAGGGCGGTGTACAGAAGCGTTTTAAAAAAAAATAACAATAAATTCAAGGCTCAGGGAGGTGAAATTCGCTGTATGTGATGTGCAATGTTCGCAGAGCAAAACGAGTATTTATTTACATCCGTATGATGTCTAGTAAATAAATAAATAAATAAATACATAAGCACACCTGACGGTAGGCCGAGGCTTCAGACTTTGGCATGCTCATGAGGCTGCACCGTCGAATAAACTGTTCCAACCCATTATTTGATGGGATTTTATACCATTAAATAAAATATTCTCCATGGGGAGTCTCTCCTATGTTTTGTTTTGCATCGATCGGCCAAACAGTTGTAGAGAAAACCATTTTAAAATCGAAAATGCAGGGTGCTTCAAAAAAAGTGGGTTATTTGAACATTTTATTGTAGAAAGATTAAAAAGGTAGCAAGTTTAGTGATACATTGATGGAAAGTATACACGATGCCATTTTCAAATCACTCATTATACTGGTTGTAATTGACATTTTCAATGCGTGCTCCACCTCTGTTAAAACAGTCTTTGATCCTACCTCCCAAATTCAAAATTCGTCTGCAAGTGGCTGGAGTGGAGCCTGACGGTAGTCCTCCACCTCCTGCTGCAGGGCAGCCAGGGTTCGAGGTTTGCTGGCGTAAACTTGACCTTTGGCAACACCCCAAAATAAAAAAAATGCAATGGATTCAAAAGAAAAATGCAATGGATATATACATACATGTGTATATATATATATAAGTTTAGATGCAAATACAGGCATAGTCCAGGTGATATTATGGAAGAATCTGCATCTATAAAGGGATGAAGTCCATCGAATATCACTCTCACACTTTCTCTCCAAAAGGACTATATGGCAAAAGCCTCCCATATACTTTCGTAACAATCTTCTTGAGGAAGTTCAGTCAATCAAACTCCTGGGTCTCGCTATAGGCCATGATCTTTCTTGAACAAACCACATTTCAAAGATGGCATCCAACACCGTTTGCCGACTGGTCATCCCCCATCATGCAACGTCCTTCCTTGGCACACATGAACTCCTATCCACTTACAAAGCCTGCATCCGTTGTTGATGGAGCACTGCTCTGCACTCTGGGCTGGCGCCCCTTCCTCACACCTTCCCCAGCTCGATGCTATGCACTGGTATATCCACGATGCACGCAGTCTACCATCACCCCCTTCTGTTGAAACTGATGGGGTCTTTAATGTATACATTACAAGTGTGACGAGCAACATAATGTCGCTGCTCACCTACACTCATTCGTTCCTCATTTACTCCCACATTCTCTTCAATCTCATTCTTTCTTCCCGGTCTTCAAGACAGTTGTTCACCCCCATCCCCATCCAAAACCATGATTTTTTCGAACCACGTAATGCTCCCCTCCAACCCCCAAGTTCATCCCTTCCAAATATCCAGGTTTCCCTTCCTGAGAGTTTGTTTCTATATCCATTTTTCCCACTGCACGTGTTTTGTGCTACCCCTCATTCCTCCCCACACTAACGGCCATTCGGCATGTCCAATAGCATGAGAGCTCACTCATGTTCATGGTTGGAGAGTTCCTCCCATATACTTTTGGGTTTGTGATATACGTCATGGTTTGTGAAGAGCTTGTGCACTTAGAACGTGGTTGGTACCGGCATGCAAGGTGTAGCGAGGATGAGCCCCTCATAATTCCGCTGTGCACTCACACTGTGTGCGCGAGCATTGTCGCACAGAACAGGTTTATTTGTCTCGTCATTTCCTTTCATTAACCAGTGTGGCAGCTACATTCAAGTGTAAGGTGTGCACAGAGGGAGCTGCAGATGGAGGAAATGTTGAGTTGGATCTTGGAGACGGCGTGAAGCTGGAAGATGTGAAAACATTTTGCTACCTCGGAGACGTGTTGAATGGAGAAGGTGGATCAGACTCGGCAACGGTTGCTAGAGTGAGATGTGCATGGAAGAAGTTTCGGGAACTGAGTGGCATGCTGACGAGGAGGGGAGTGTCGTTGAAGCTGCAGGGAAAGGTGTATGCTGCATGTGTGAGAAGTGTTATGATTAATGGGAGCGAGACATGGGTAATGAAAGTAGAGCAGCAACCAAGGCTGGAAAGGGTGGAAATGCGAATGGTTCAGTGGATGTGCGGAGTATCGTTGAGAGAGAGGAAGACAAATGATGAATTGCGAAAGATGATGGGAATAGAGCCTGTGATTGATGCTTTGAAGAGAAACAGTTTGAGATGGTTTTGTCATGTGTTGAGGAAGGATGAAATTGACTGGTTGAGAAGAGTGATGGAAATGAATGTAGAAGGAAGTAGAGGACGGGGAAGACCGAGAAAGACTTGGCTAAAGATGTGGAAGAAGAAATGCGGGCAAAGGGGTTAACAAGGGGAGATGCAGAAAATAGGGCAAGATGGAGAAGATTGTCATGGGGACCGCAAGGCTAACCCCCGCTCCGGCAGGGAAAATGGCCTTAAAATGCCTGTTGTTGTTGTTGTAAATCCTTTCTCTGCCCAGTATTCATCGAGTGAATGATTAAGGTGTACATGTTAAGGCCGCCACGTTGTTTCAGTTATTTAATATTAACTGTAATAATTGTCCCTGCACAGTCCTGTTACTCTTCCTCCTCTTTTCTCTGTAATAAATTACAGTTTTGATGAAACCTTGTGTGGTCGTCGACAGCACCCATAGCACTTTCTGAATTGGATTATTATTCCAATGACGAGTAGATTGGGTACGCACATATTAGGGTGGTCCAAAAAGGAAAAAATTTCCCTTATTAATCTTATTATTTTTCCACTCATTGTCTCCTCTAAATAAGTGCAAATTTCAAGATTATTAATAGGAGTCGAAGTTCAAGGTATAGGAGTAAATGATGCCGAATGCGATAAAATAGCTTTTGACTTTCCATTTTGGAACGAAGAAAGCGCAATCAATTCTGTGTGCAATATTGTATCCCATAAATGATCCTGGGAACTTCTAAATGATGTCAGCACTTTCCCTATATAGTCGAGTCGACCTTTGTGATCACCTTTTGAATGAGAATGATTAAAGACTTTGTGTTTCATTCGGGTGCATTGTAAGGCCCTTTCACCACTGTGATCTTTGAAGACTTTCATGAAAGCCAGAATTTTCATTGTGCAATTAATTTAGCAATCCCCGCTACCCCCTCCCCCTCCCCCCCCCCCCAAGGCTGTGATTGTTCTGAGAAATGTTTAATCAAAGACGCGTCAGCATCTCGAGAAATTACGATTTCAAATCCCGTTATCGCTCAATTGGATGCCACGTGTGTTTAACCGGGAAGGGGCGCGGACGCGGTGGGTGGTTGGGTGGGCGATAAGCGGGTTGGGTGCAGTGAGTGGGTGAAGGATGAAAAATGTGTGCAGAGGTTACAGTGAAAAGCGGGTGATGGTGAAAAGGTCAGGCGGCTTCATTAACTGATATGGCTGTTTGCCTAAGATGCCCTGGTTTGTGCTTTATCACCTGCGAGCATAATGCTTGCGGAGTTGTTGCACACCGTGAATTTTTGCACCACCGATGCAGCTTTGCAGAAAGCACTCCGTCTTTGTTTGTGTTGGGTTACGCTGAGTCGTACCAAGATGCTCATTGAGAGGCCACAAACTGGCTGAGTGCACATTTGGAGGCCATTTACGTATTGTTTGCAGAATGGCAGGACTTTGACTCTTCTTCTCTCCACCCCATATCTATTGCTTTTTTGTCTCTTCTAACCTTTCTATCCCTCTCCTCTCTGCCCCTGTATTCCCTCCTCTAACTCTCACCTACTCACTCTTTCGCATCCTTCCCTCTTTCTCTTCTCTATCTTCTACTGTCCTCTTTTTTGCTTTATAACAACTTATTTTTAGCTATACATTTGTTTCTGACTTTGCTTCTTCCTGTCTCCTTCAGTAAAGGTTTTTGTGTTTTTGGAACCCACACATTCATCATCCTGTGGCTTTGTCAGGTTTTCCTACTCTTCTTTGGGTCACACTCCATGGTTAGATGCTGGGGTGATCTCTCCCATCATTACCTCCACCGCCAAAGGTGGACGGAGGTTACAGGTCGTTTCAAAAAGATTGATACAACTTTGACTTCCTGCCATTTCTTTGTTTTTTTGACCTATACCGTTTTCCTTTTCAGGGTTTGGTGGTGTTATCGTGGTGTTTGTTCCCTGGGATTTCTGAGCCTCCTCCCCACTTCGTCTCCCTTCTATCTCATACCTCCACCCCCCCCAACCTGCTACTTTCCTCTGCCCCCCCTCAAACAACTCCTCACTGTGCCTCATCCCTTCACCATCAAACCTTTGTAGCTCAACTATGCCATTGGCAGTGGATCAGAAGACAGAAGTGGTAACATCAACAACATCAACAACCACAACAACATTTTCTCGGGGGCAGAACCACCTGAGGAGATCACTGAGAGGTACCTGAAAGGGCCTAAGGTCACATGCTTCTGCACCTTCAACGCCAGATGGGAAATGCTAGGGCCTTACTGGTTTGAGCATGACAACAGCAAGTCGGTGACTATCAACGTTGAGCGCTGCTGGGCCGTGCTCCAGAAGTTCCGTAATGATCTGACCCAAAAGGTCACCCCAAACCAGCTCAACTCAACTCAAGGTTGAGTCAACTCAAGGTCAACCTTCCAAAATCATCATTTGTCATCTGAAAAATCGTCACTTTTCTTCCGATTGACCCGAGCTTTGATCAAGATTGTCAATTTAAACTTGATGAAATGGACAATTTGCTGTATCAATGGAATTTTTTTTCTTGGGGGTGGGGGGTGGATTTTGCAAGTATCGTGCTCCGCATGACGTCTTCTTGTTTGTTCATTGGAAATGCACCGTGGACCTTTCGGTGAAGCACCATACTCTTGAGGGAGCATCTGCTGAGGGGTTGGGCATCTTGCGCTGCATCCATCATGTATGACATCCCCGTAGCTGCTCCTCATATCTCCTTGAACAATTCCGATGTGACTTTCCCATGTATTGTGATCTCATACAATAGTCTAAAGTGCTCTTATACACAAAAACGATACCAGAGAAACGTAGTGGGCTTCAGTAAAGAGCAAACAACACGTAGGGGCCATTTGGTCCGTCACTCATGTGCTTTGGTTCTGCCATATTTACTTCATCTATCATCTTCTTACATCTTCCTTGTAATGTAATGGAGCAGTTCGTGATAGGGTGGTGCAGAGGTAGTTGGTGCACTTATGTTTGAACGGTCTAGTCTGGGTTTGGTTCTCGACCCGACTATAAACTGTCCAATTTGTGCTTCCCAGGCAGAGAGCAGAGTGTGCCGTACGTCAGGTGGGCATAAAGCTGGACGTCCTGTCTACGAACATTGTTTGACCATTAAACATTCTCTAGGAGGGTGTCTGGTGAAGAGTCGGCCAGTTGGAGCCGATACCCGAGCCAATTTGCTATTTGGCCTGGCCTGCTTGTTCGTGAAAGATTTGCCAATAATTTCTCCGGGCCACCCTATATGAAGGTGCGATTCATTGGGGTTGATTAATTGGTAGTAATTGGGAAGTGTTCTCACTCGTGTGGGTTTCATTCTCATGGCTCCTCGGTGGGAACCTCCACACCCAGGCACAATGTCGACCTGTCCGGTGTTGATCTTCTGCCAGGGATACACGTTATGACTTATTTTGAGCACCCCATTTATATGTCTGGTATCGTATGGGCCTCAACGACTTTGTGCAAACCCTATTAATATGAATTTAATCTAACTTAACATCCACATCCCTTTGTAATTGACTTATTTAGTCATTCAATTATGGAAGGGAATTTAGGCAGAGTACTTGAACAAAATGGCTCAATCTTCATGAGAAACACCATTGGATCTTTTACAACTCACATCCTGAATGTATATGGGCTTGCGGCTTGATGACCCTGGTCCAAATGTTGAAATGTTCTGAGATGCATCCCCAAATGTCTGAGCTAGGGGGAGTTGGAGGCGGTGGGAGTTCACAGCATGAAGGCCTATTCTAGCATACGGTATGAAGCTAAATAAATGTGTATACCTCCAGGATATCCTGCCAGACCTCAAATTAATTATACTTGTATTTTGATCTGATTCGCCAAATCAGGCATGCTCCCCTAATGCAGGCTCACCAAAGGATTGTACTCCTTGGCATCACTACAGTGAGCTCCGTGGCCTAATGAGGAACTGCCTGGAAGGCCATCCGTGCAAAGGCTTCCGTGCCATTTAATTCACATACTTTGCTGTTCGTTTGTTTAATACTGTTTCGCTCAGTTGGTCACAGACACACAAATTGCTCCTCTTAATGGTCAAATAATTTGCACAATTTACAGCTTAACTTTGTAATTTTCGAGCACATTTCAAAAGAACCCAATTATTTCAATAATGCACTGTAACCACATATTCAATGTGATGTGTGCGAGCAAATAAATTCCAAAGTGGCTTCTTATTCTTTATTTGCTGAAAACCAAACATTGGCCCAGCTCGTCGCCATTCTACAATGAATTGACCTGTTTCGTAGTATAATTCTGGCTGGGTCAGTGTCAAGGCCACCGCGGGACACAAGGTGAGCTGAAGCGGTTTGTTGTGAAATTGTTCCAAATTCACTTTTCGTTATTTTGCAAGGATTAGGGATTGTTTTATTATTATTATTTTTGTTGGCTGATTATGCAACATGTTGGGACATGATGGTCATTTATGTAAACAAGACCGAAAGTCTAACAGCAGTGTAGCCGGGCTTGTTTGATACTTTAGTTGAAGAGGATAGTATGACCTGGGTGGGGATACCAGTTAACAAGTAGCAAATAATGTGAGTATTAATTTATTTTCAATAAACTCTGCATTTCTGTGCTACCTTCAGTCGAACGTCAGACATTGACAGCAGGTTCGTGAATGACTTGGACCAAAAACATACATAGTCTGAATGTTGCTCTATCCAGTCAATGGCAAAACTGCAAATGGGAATCCGCGAATGTCACGGATGGAAACCCTTACATCATTTCCTAATTCTGCTTTAAACTCAATATCTCTATATTTTCATTCCAAACAGCATCATTCATTTCAATCATAAATTAATACTACAGCATTAATACAGCATATATCAATTATTCATATATTAATACATGTATATCAAACTATAATGTTAAATCACAATTGTATTGAGATATTATGAACCAGGAAACTGTCTTCATCTGTTCACTTCCGGATTCGGGAACAAGGTTCGTGTCGATCGCATATCAAAATCATAATTGTATTGAGGAATTTCTGAAACCTCTTACCTACCTTACAACACCTGCTTGGACCCCAAAACGTTCCACAGGTTATTAGATTTCCTTTTAGTAAAATATGCAACTGTAATCTACTATACAAGAGAGCTGTTGGTCTGTGTTGCCATTTTTCTCAGAGATGTCTGAACGGATTTTCGTCAAACTTTCAAAGGTTCACCCGTGAATGCTTGAGAGTGTTTAGGCAAAAAAAAAAGTTCGTTTTTTTGGAATAAAAAAAAAATCGCTCTATAGTGCTGAAGCATTTTTGATTAATGACAGTTATATACAAGTATACATTCACATACATAAATACAAAACAATCACCAGACATTTGAACAATTAATAAAACAATTCCAGAAGCGGGCAAAGTTGGTGGTAAGGCTTCTTCTTCTTCCTGAACGTCATCAAACTTAACTCAGAAACGTGATGAATGGCACATTCTCCAGCATATATTCAACAAAAAGGTTAAATGATGATTTGACATTTGTGATGGATTCTGATTTGGATGTAATCACTTTTCCATTATATTTGGCCTCATTTCAAATATGTTAATGTTTCTTTTTCACTTGAGCAATGCCAGGCACTCCTGCTCGTGGTTACTAAATGCTGCTCCACCTGTCATGTGACCAGATCCTCAGCTCTGATTGGTGGACGTTTGTGAGGGATGTACATGCATACACCGGACGGACAGACAAACGCTGTTCCAGACGGCATTTCCCCACAGGCTACTCCGTAAAAATAAATCGTTAATAATTTAATTTCCAGCTAGAAAGACAACTTTTATGTTGTGTTTGAAGTGAAGAGGTTCGTCTTCCACATATCTTCGTTCATCTTCAACGCACATCATAACGTTACATAAAGGTGGCCGTGTGGCGGACACGAAAGCTCACTGGCGTGAGGGCATCATTCCACACACCAAGTGGGCGGCGGCCACGCACGAGGAGTAGGCGTGGCCGCGGGATATACACCGGGCGCGCAGCCCGGAGCGCTACAGTGCTACAGTTGAGCTCTTATAATAAAGACTCTTGAACTTACCGCGTTGTCCGCTTCCTCCTTGTTAATCAAGTAAGTGCGCGTAGCACCGCGCTTCATTGGTGACCCTCCGACGTTGGATCAGCCATCGCTGACTGACCGAATACGCCATCGCAATGGCAAACAACGTGGTTACGATCAAACTCCCCGAGTTCTGGGAGGCGCAAGCTGAAGTTTGGTTCCTGCAGGCAGAAGCCCAGTTCCGACTTCGAGGCATCACGGTGGACGAGACCATGTACTGCCATGTGGTCGCCTCCCTCGGGCACGGCCGCCCACGTCGTGTCGGTCCTGAGGAACCCACCGGCCGACGGCAGGTACGAGGCGATCAAGCGTCTCCTCGCCACGTTCGGCCTCACAGTGGACGCATGGGCCGACTGCCTCCTGGACCTCCCTGAGCTTGGCGACATGCGACCGTCGGTCCGCATGGACCATATGCTGTCGCTGATGGGCGACGAAACCCCGATCGCTCTATTCCGGGCGTTATTTCGACGCCAGCTGCTGGCACGAGTACGCCTCGCGTTGGCCGGTTCCGTGACGACGGAACCCCGAGCTCTCGCTGCCGAGGCCGACAAGTTCTTTGCGGCTTTGGACACGCAGGCGAGTTTTGGCGCGGCCGTCGCGCATCCCGAGGCTGACCCTGATGCTGATGCACCACACCTCGTGGATCCCGAGGCTGATGCACGCCACGTGGCCGCCGCCACGCCACGCCCACCACCACCGCAAAAACCGCGGCCTCCGCCTTCGCCGCAAACCTGGTGCCATTTCCACGCCAGGTTTGGCCACAAGGTGAGGAATTGTTGCCCGCTGTGCTCCTTCGGCAAGTCGGGAAACTACAAAGCCGGCGCTCAGTAGTGGCCCTGAGCGTCGGCCATTCCGGCAGCCTTCTTTTTATAACGGACACGTTGTCCGGGCGCCGTTTCCTATGCGACACGGGGGCACAGGTGAGCGTTATCCCTGCCTCTACGTCCGACAAGCACACCGCGGGCCGGTGCCCCGCGTAGCTTGCCGCGAACGGAACACCCATACGCACATTCGGGAAGCGCTGCCTCTCCCTGCGGTTTGGAAGGCAACGCTTCACGTGGACGTTCATAACCACTAATGTCCCCATGGCACTGCTCGGTGCGGATTTCCTCTGTGCACACGGGTTGTTGGTAGATGTGAAGAACAGACGTCTCGTCCAGGCTGAAACGTTCAGCTCGCTTGCTTGCATGCTGAGCAGCTTGTTGATCGGCTCACTGAGCGGCTCACCGAGCGGCTCACCAAGCGGCTTGCTGAGCGGTTTGGTCCCGGCGAGGTTAGTTTGTACGCTTCCGGCAGCAGACGAATTCACCCGCCTCCTCGCCAGCTTCCCGGCCCTTACTCGGCCAACCTTCTCGGCGGGGGCCGTCAAGCATGGGGTGGAACACCACATCCCCACCGCCGGGCCACCGGTCTACGCCCGGGCACGCCGCCTCGAGCCGACGAAGCTCGCGGTAGCTAAAGCAGGGTTCGCTACGCTGGAGCAGCTCAGCATCGTGCGGCGCTCCGAGAGTGCTTGGGCGTCGCCGCTCCACATCGTGCCCAAGCCCGGCGGGGGATGGCGACCGTGCAGGGACTACCGGCGCCTCAACGACGCCACCACCCCCGACCGCTACCCAGTCCCCCACATCCAGGACTTCTCCGCCCGGTTGGTGGGCATGTCCTTCTTTTCGAAGGTGGACCTCATACGTGGATACCATCAGGTCCCCGTCAGGCCGGAGGACATCCCAAAGACGGCGGTCATCACGCCATTTGGACTTTTCAAATTTCTTCGGATGCCCTTCGGTTTGAAAGATGCGGCTCAGGCGTTCCAGCGACTAATGGACAGCGTCTTGCGCGACTTGGATTTCGTCTACGTGTACCTGGACGACATCCTCGTCGCCAGCGCGTCCCGTGAAGAGCACCTACACCATCTCCGCACGCTCTTCGAACGTCTGGGCCAGCATGGCCTCATCGTGAACCCCGCCAAGTGCCGGTTCGGCATCGCCGACATCGACTTTTTGGGGCACCGCGTCACCAGGCACGGGGCCGTCCCCCTCCCGGCCAAGGTGGAGGCGGTGAAGGGGTTTCCGCGCCCCCGCACGATCAAGGGGCTCCAGGAGTTCCTGGGCATGGTAAACTTTTACCATCGGTTCCTGCCCCGCATTGCCCAGCTCCTGCGCCCCTTGCACGAGGCCCTCCGAGGGAAGCCGGGCAAAGGTGACGTCGTTTGGACCGAGCAGATGGACGCGGCGTTCGCGGGCGCGAAGCTCGCCTTGGCTAACGCCACCATGCTCGCGCACCCGGCGCCCGATGCACTGATCGCACTCACCACCGACGCCTCGGTCTACGCGGTGGGCGCGGTGCTCGAGCAATGGGTGCGTGGTGCCTGGCAACCGCTGGCGTTCTTCAGCTGGCAGCTTCGCCCGCCCGAACGCCGTTATAGTACCTTCGACCGTGAGTTGCTCGGGCTTCACCTGGCGGTCAGGCACTTCCGCCATCTGCTTGAGGGCCGTGCGTTCACGGCCTTCGGCGACCACAAGCCACTGGTCTTCGCGATGGGCAAAGTCGCCGAGCCGTGGTCTGCCTGGCAGCAGCGTCACCTCTTGGCCGTGTCCGAGTAAACGACGGACATCCGGCACTTCGCGGGGAAGGACAACCCGGTGGCGGATTGCCTTTCCAGGTCCGTCGCCCACGCAGTCCACCTTGGCATCGACTATGCCCGGATGGCGGCGGACCAGGCCGCCGACCCCGGCGTCCAGGCCTTGCGGACAGCCGTCACGGGCCTCCGCGTCACCGAGGTGCCTTTCGATGGCGCGGGCACGGCCCTCTTTTGCGACGTCTCCCTCGGGCGGCCTCGCCCCATCGTGCCCGCGGGCTGGCAGCGCCAGGTTTTTGACGCCATCCACGGCCTGTCCCACCCGGGCACGAAGGCCTCCCAGAGGTTGGTCGCCAACAAGTTTGTCTGGCATGGCCTCCGGAAGGACGTCCGCGGCTGGACCAGGACGTGCCTCGCGTGCCAGCGTGCGAAGGTGCACCGGCACACCCAGGCCCCATTGGCCCCGTTCACGGTGCCGGAACGTAGGTTCAACCACATGCACGTGGACCTGGTGGGACCTCTGCCCCCCTCGCGGGGTTTCACCCATGTCCTGACAATGGTGGACCACACCACCCGGTGGCTGGAGGCCGTGCCTTTGGCGGCGACGATGGCGGCGGACGTTGCGCAGGCGTTCATCGCCACCTGGGTCGCCCGGTTCGGCGCCCCCTCGGACATCGCGTCCGACCGCGGCACCCAGTTCACCTCGGAGCTCTGGGGGGCGGTCGCGCGGGGGCTCTGGGTCCAGCTGCACCGAACCACGGCCTACCACCCCAAGGCCAACGCCCTGTGCGAGCGGTTCCACCGCTCGTTGAAGGCCGCACTCCGGGCCACCCTCCGCGACGGCGGCTGGGTCGACAGGCTCCCCTGGGTCCTGCTGGGCCTCCGGATGGCGCCCAAGGAAGACCGGCGCGCATCCACGGCGGAGTTGGTCTTCGGACAACCGCTGCGGGTGCGGGCGAGTTCCTCCCCGACCCCACGGTACCATGGTCCGCGGTGCAGGAGCGCTCCGCGCTGCAGGAGACAGCCCGGAGGTTCGCCCCGGTGCCGACGGCGCACCACGGGCACCGCCTACGCACGTCGCCCCAGAGCTTTGCACCGCGGAGTACGTCTTCATCCGGCACGACGCCCACCGGACACCACTGTGGCCCCCGTATGATGGGCCTTTCCCCGTGCTGGAGACCGGGGTGAAACATTTCACCTTGGACATCGGCGGTACTCCCGACCGTGTCTCGGTGGATCGCCTCAAGCCGGCCCACCTCGACGTGGACCATCCACCGCCAGTGGCTCAGCCCCCGCGTCGGGGCCGCCCCCCTGCGGGCGGACCCCCGGCACCGCCCAGGCCCGCCGGCATGCCGCCCCCCGGTCCTGCACCCTTCGCGGGTGCAGCCGGAGGCATCCCAGCTGGCATCCCTGCACCCCGGACGCCGCCGGTCGCCAGAGGGCGCTTCGGCCGGGTCATCCGTTTGCCCCGCAAACTGGCCCTCCAGGTGCGCGGGAATTCTGGGGGGGGGGGCGCGTGTGGCGGAGACGAAAGCTCACTGGCGTGAGGGCATCAATCCGCGCACCAAGTGGGCGGCGGCCACGCCCGAGGGGTAGGCGTGGCCGCGGGATATACACCGGGTGCGCAGCCCGGAGCGCTCCAGTGCTACAGTTGAGCTCTTATAATAAAGACTCTTGAACTTACCGCGTTGTCCGCTTCCTCCTTGTTATACAAGTAAGCGCGCGTAGCACCGCGCTTCAGCACTATCTCTTCATTGCACTATTTTACGACCAGAATATAAGCGTAATTATTATTCTACAATTCAAAAATCTAAACAAATTTAAACACTGTGAAACTCGTGTGGTCGGACAAAGTTAGGCAGAGAAGAACGACAAAGGTACACATCGAACAGCGATAATTAAACAACTTTATTTTATACCAGCAGAAGTACCCGGCATTGCCGGGCGGGGGAGGGGTGGGGGAAGAGGAGGGGAGGGGAATGGGGGGAAGGGGAGGAGAGGGGGGAGGGGGAGGGGGGAGAGGGAGGGTGGGAAGGGGGGGGAGGGGGAGGGGGAGGGGGAGGGGAGAGGGCACGCGAATGAGCGAATCAGCGCACTGCTCTGCCACCGATTCAGATTCCGTGTATAATATTCCTCGCTGAAAAAAAATATGGATCTAAAGATGAAAGAAAAAAAAACCTATGTGGTGTAAATGGCAATGTTCCTCGCTCAAATGTGAAAAAACGCAATCGCGCGGCAGGAACATCACGTGATCGCTCTGAGCGATCGATTGCAACTCTGCGTCGTGTCGTGGGCATGGCCAACGTGGCCTCATGCTCCCAGGTGATTGGCTAACTCGAGCTCGAGAGAGCCATAATGCGCTACGTTATGGCAAAAAATATGGATCTAAAGATGAAAGGAAAAAAAACCTATGTGGTGTGAATGGCAATGTTCCGCGCTGAAATGTGAATAAACGCATACGAAATACGTGTGAACGCGTAACTGAGTTAATGGCGGCAAGGAACATCACGTGATCGCTCTGAGCGAATCAGCGCGCTGCTCTGCCATTTCGGTCATAATATTCCTCACTGAAATGCGCTGAGGTAAAAATATGGTAAAAAAACATTATGAAATAAATTTTTAGGTCGGCCATGTTCTTCCCAGGCTCAATGGCCATGTTTGTGCCAAATATCAAGTACGTGAGCCTCTCCGTTTAGGGGTCTATCGGTAACATTACACACACACACACACACACACACACACACACACACACACACACACACACACACACACACACACACACACACACACACACACACACACACAAACTGTGTTTTATATATATATAGATAGTCCGATAAACAAACATGTCCGTGAAGTGCTACATGAAGTGGTTCCATTAAAGTATAAATTGTCCACAATACTGTACAAAATTAAAGAGTTCATAGAAGACGTTACCCCTCGCAGTCTTGAGAAACAAGCACATGGGTGGGGTCTGTGAGCGGCAAATTTGATTGGTCATGATGACGTGAAAATGCCTTAACATTTTGTCTGAGTACAGTACTGAAAAACGGAAGGGTTTGAAATTGCCAAAAAGACGATTTGTGTTCTACAATGTTCAAGTATATAATTCAATTGAAATAAAATAAAGATTTGAAAAGTTGTAAAATTTGTTTTTGAAGTTTACCGCCATTTGATGCAGTGTCTATTACACCACTTTATTTAACACGTATGAGATCTTCGTGCTTGTTGTTTGTGTCCTTTATCACGTCCTTATAAAAACAGTAAGTTTCCTGTTTGGAATGATTTTCAATTTTGTTTGACTGCCAGACAGACAGACCGTGTAAAAAGTTATCTCACTCCTCTCTGTGCATTTGCGATTGGGGCAAATTCAGAGCCAAAGTACCACTAAACTACAAGTTCATTTTTCCCATTCATGTTCAAAATATAACATTCAATTGAAATGAAGTTATTCTTCTATCATAAATTGATGTTCGTAGACAGACAGACAAAGTGAGCCAATTAACCCCACTGTTCCTTTCACATGTGTGGGGTAAAAGCATGAGCTAATTTATGAAGCAGACAATTTATCTTAATAATATTTAAAATGTCTTCGCTCAAAATACCTTTTGTCAAAATACCATACACAATGATACTTCGGATGAAGGCCTTGTACACCGTAAATGGGTTCGGTGTGGCACAGGATGGACTTGGCCTGTCGAGAATATTGAGGTGTTTCCCCGCTGAAGAGGCCAGTTTGATAATGAGGACCAAACAAGACAGAATAAGCTTGTAATATTTGATAAATTGGCCAAATTGTAAGGATTACAAATTGTAAATGATTGATAGATTGTAAGGCCTTTTAGAGTCCCATATGGCACCTCTTCCAGGGTTTGTTTTTTTTTTCATTTTATTTTTAATACATGGTCTAGGCTCGTGGAAGAGCTAGGACACCGAACAGATCATGACACAACATTGAGGGTGGTGGGGGGGGGGGGGGTGGAGGAGGTAGGGGAGGAGAGGTTATGAGAGTTTATCTCTGGAGAGGGACAAAGTGACAGCATGAGATTTTCCTGCATTGAAAGACATAAAGCTGCTAAGTTGAACTATGACTTGTGTTTTTGTTTTGTTTTGCTCCAGATCTGCTGGATGCTGCAGTAGTTTGCCTCTCAGAAGTGTGGTGCGCTGTTCTGCACAGGGTGGAGTCCTCTGGAAAATTGTACAGAGAGGTAATTGATGTACACTAAAAATATACTGTCAGTCCCAAAGTGCTGCCTTGGGGAATTTCATCCTCAAGAGGGACATCTCGATACAAGGTCATCAATAACTACTCATTGTTCCTGCTTTCAGAGAAAATCCGATCGCTCCTCAAGGAGGGCCCCTGAATATCATTAGCGGGCGGTTTGGGAGTTGAGGCCCTGGAGCCAGATGGTATTGAAAGCTCGAGATCATCCCCATCTCTCATTTGAGATTTAGTGCAACCATCCATTGTTTGGTTAAAATAAGCAATATGTCCATGGTGCAATTGCTGGGTGGAAGCATAACGGATGATCAGAGATTAGAATGAGTTGGAGAAGCAATGGTGGAATGAAAAATGGAAAACCAGTCTTAATCCTGAAGGCTTTTGTTCTGCATCGGAAGACAATGAACAATGGATGGGATCAATAGTAGAGCATTGATCGAGGAATGCTAAGGGGAAGCTGACGTTTCGTCCGTTAACTTTCATCGGAGCAAAAAAAGGGTTATTGGAGCATTAACCCTTTTTTGTTCTGGCTTAACACACGTGACATCAATTCCCACGGTGGTTAGTCTATCTTGGTCATCGCGCTGTTAATTCCACCCATAGATTACATCACTTTGCTTCTGATGAGTATAAAGATGACCGGTCTGTCGTTGAGTGGACCAGACCTGGAATCCTTCTTGTTGTCCTCTTTGTTGGCAACTTACCGAGATGAAGGCAGGAGATAATCCTGTGAATAACTCGGAGAGGATGCAGCATAATCTCAGTGCTTGAGGATTACTGTGCCGACATAGTCAGGTTCACTGTGTTTTTTCGTTCAAAAATTTTGGAGATCAGCAAAACTATACATTTTTGGAATATTCAGTGCATGAAGAATCCAAAAATTAATGTTGCCATTTGCACAGACACCTGCATGGCGGCCATTTTGGATTTTCAAAATGGCCGCCATAAAATACATCATTTGCGCTATGTCGGCTTCTAGTCAACGTAGAATCTTATTTAAATATGCTAATCCTATGTTTTCTGGGTCAGGAAAACCATTGGTGGGATCATTAGACTTCTAATCCGAACACTTGCATCACTTTTAGGACTTTCCAGATGACACTCAGAACAGTGATGAAGATCTGTAAAAGCATATTCCTGAATGGTATAGACCTCGTAGATCCTGTATATAGGACTTATAGTTCAATCTGATACTACCTATAACTTCCTATAATAACCTATAACTTCAAAGCACTTGCAATATCATGTATTATGTAATACAGTTATATCACAAATATAAAGACAATGGTTTTCAATTACCTTTGTTTGTTGCTTTTCTATAATCCTGAGCACTATTTTGAGGCCTTTATTGGATTCCTTGACCCAGAAAACATAGGATTAGCATATTTAATTAAGTTTATAGGTTGACTAGAAGCCGAGATCGCGTAAAATATGTATTTTATGGCGGCCATTTTGGAAATCCAAAATGGCGGCCATGCAGGTGTCTATGCAAATGCCAACATTGATTTTCGGATTCTCCATGCTCTGATGATTCCAAAAATGTACAGGTTTGCTCATCTCCCAAAATTTTGAACGAAATTATATTTGTTAACATAGTGAACCTGACTAATATAATCGCATGTAGTTGTCGAGGTGGTGTTAAGATTGACTGATAACTTCTGAAGATTAATGGGAGAGAATTCCACATGTTCCAGAGAGCAATCTGTTAATGAAGAAGAAGTGGATAGCAAGGAAAGGGAGGGATCGTGCAGACAAACTTGATGAGCTACTGTAACACTGTACTGTCCCGGGCTGGGCGCCCGGTGTATATCATGAGGCCACGCCTACCCCTGGTGCGTGGCCACCGCCCACTTGGTGCGCGGAATGATGTCACCACGCCAGTGGGCTTTTGTGTCCGCCACACGCGCCCCCCCAGAATTCCCGCGCACCTGGAGGGCCAGTTTGCGGGGCAGACGAATGACCCGGCCGAAGCGCCCCCTGGCGATCGGCGGCGTCCGGGGTGCAGGGATGCCAGGTGGGATGCCCCTGGCTGCCCCTGGGATGGGTGCAGGACCGGGGGGCGGCGTGGCGGCGGGGCTGGGCGGTGCCGGGGGTCCGCCCGCAGGAGGGCGGCCCCGACGTGGGGGTCGGGCCACTGGCGGTGGATGGTCCACATCGAGGTGGGCCGGCTTGAGGCGGTCTACCGAAATGCGGTCAGGAGTACCGCCGATGTCCAGGGTGAAGTGCTTCGCCCCGGTCTCCAGCACGCGGAAAGGCCCGTCGTACGGGGGCCGCAGTGGTGTCCGATGGGCATCGTGGCGGACGAAGACGTACTCCGCCGTGTGAAGCTCCGGGGCGACGTGCGTCGGTGGGTGCCCGTGGCATGCCGTTGGCACCGGGGCGAACCTCTGGGCGGTCTCTTGTAGAGCGGAGCGCTGCTGTGCCGCGGACCATGGTGCCGTGGAGTCGGGGAGGAACTCGCCCGGCACCCGCAGCGGTTGCCCGAAGACCAATTCCGCCGCGGATGCGCGCAGGTCCTCCTTGGGCGCCGTCCGGAGGCCCAGCAGGACCCAGGGGAGCCTGTCGACCCAGCCGCCGTCGCGGAGGGTGGCCCGGAGCGCGGCCTTCAATGAGCGGTGAAATCGCTCACACAGGCCGTTAGCCTGGGGATGGTATGGTTGTGTTATCGTAGACATAAGCCTCTTCTGGTCCATTATCACGGCCCAGGATTGCTTTCAGATTCTGTTCTTCCATTGGGTTCATGGAACGGATAGTCTTCAGGCCATTCTCAGGATAACGACACAACAATCGGCCAAGGGGGCGTGAGACTTGTCGCATCGTCTCAGGGGTTGCGCCGGCCCAAACATCACGGGACTCATTCCGAAATACCAACAAGGCCTGCCAAATTTCCTGCCCAGTGGCACTCAGCCGTGCCAACACGGATGTAGCAGTTTTAAGAAAGGCTGAAGGAAGCTTGGGAGAAACAGCCTTCAAGAGGTGAAGAGGTTGCAACTCGGAGAGCAGAGCATGAACTAGTTGGCCACGTTTCTCAGGTGCCAAGCGACACAGCACTTCAGCTACTGACCCAAACTGTGCAGGATCATGCTGTTAGACCTTGCTGGGGAAGTGACACTCATGTTGTTGCTGTGGAGGATACGAGCGGCGAACAGAAACCAAGATAAAAAATATGAAGAGTGGCCAAACGACTTCAAGGGCGAAGCGGAACTTGTGACGACGTCCAAGAGTTACATTCTTCCAGAGCAGCAGGTACAGCTGGTTCCAGAAGGCCATGGCCCAAGTATACTTGTTCTCCTCGCCAGATCTGGATCACTCGGTAGCGCTGCTTTTCCTGTAAATCGCACCTGCGCGCCCTCTATATCTGTATCTCACTCCCTCCGTCTCGATCTGAACAACGAACGCCTTGCTGTGGCGCGTGTGAGCCGGGCGTACAAGCAGAGAACAACATGAGTGTCACTTCCCCAGCAAGGTCTTGCCATCGGCTGGTCTTATTCCGTGGATTCAGAGCCAGTTGTGCAACCTCCACAACCCTTGCTTCTCATACACAACAGAAGGAGAGGGGCCTGGAACTTACAATAAAGACGTTTACTGTAACACTGTACTGTCCCGGGCTGGGCGCCCGGTGTATATCATGAGGCCACGCCTACCCCTGGTGCGTGGCCACCGCCCACTTGGTGCGCGGAATGATGTCACCACGCCAGTGGGCTTTTGTGTCCGCCACACTACCACCACGATGTGGAGGATCCTGAGAGGCTTGAAAGGTTTGACTGCAGGTGAGCTTGATGTTGGTCTCCACCTTATTGGAGGACTGACACACTGAATGCTGACTGTGCGGAGGGATTTCGGTTCTCATCAGTATGGTTTGCCTTCCAGGTAGAGATTGCAAGTCGTGCCTCGGTGTACCAGGGCTGAGATGTTGATTAGGACGATCGGGGTTGTGAAGGAGAGAAAGCGTACCTTTGAGTGAGGAATTCCAGGAACTGTTTTTTTTTTTTTTTTTTTTTTTTGGGGGGGGGGGGGGGGGGTATACAAAGTCGAGGCTCGTGTAAGAGCTAACACATTAAACACAAAAAACATGAACAGACACATAAAACATACAATAGAGGGAGCGGGAGACAAGAGGGGGAGAGAGCGAAGCACACAAGCACAACAACAGTGGGAGCAGGGACATCGGGAGATCTGTGAAATAGATAGGGTTGGGGAGAGGGGGGGGCGGGGGGGAGAGGTCACGGTATAAAACAAATGGACACTACTACGAATTTCAGGAATGAAGTTGGGGATTGAAAGAGGTGGATTTGGGGTGTTTTAACGGGGTTAGAAAAGATCAAGTTGATGATGTTGATGTCATCTATGTATTGTTGATGTCAAGTACTGTTGATACTGATGTTGATGTCAAGTACTGTTGATGTCAGGAGCCGATGAGGTAATGAATCTGCCCATGAGAGAGATTGGTCTTGTCCGAAGATCAATTTGCGATGTCCTGCCATACACTTCAGCACCCCAGCAGCTCTCTGAGGAATGCGAAGGAGACAAATAGTTCCACAAGTGCATGACCAGAAGAGCCAAGGGGAGCAAGGAAGGCTGGAAGGGAAATTTGATATGACTACATCCAATAAAGAGTGATTGATATTTGGTGATTGTGAGTAGGAAAAAAAAAAGGACAGACCAATATGTATGTGTAGCTGTTTCTCAGAGGCCTTGGCAAATGCAATCATGTGGCCTCGAGTTTGAGGACCGACTCCCAGTGTTATTTAACTCGTTTGGGTTAAAGTGTCGATCTTTTCTGACTTTTGTTGGTTACAAGACGTGTTTGACCTTTCTTGCCATATAGTCCGTGGGCTGAGTAGGGTTTACATGCACCCCCCCCCCCCCCCACAACTTAACTTCCCGGGTATGTCCATGTACCCCCCACCCTAGGGGTTAGGAAAAACCATGTTAACAGAAAAAAAACTCATTCCCTCATAGTTTGACCTCTGATGACCTCATTAGTGACCTCATTTGCATATAACACATATCATTGTAAAGAGTGTCCCAGGACAAACATTTTGAGGGGTCATATGCAACCATAGGATGACGAGGTAAAAAGTTATGGCCATTTGAATTTCGCCTACCCCTAATTTTCGGAAATCACTGACACGGGGGGGGGGGGGGGGGGTAACATCAAAATATGCATGGGAGGTACCTTGGGAATGACTTTTTTTTCTGTTAACATGGTTTTTCCTAACCCCTAGGGTGGGGGGTACATGGACATACCCGGGAAGTTACGTTGTGGGGGGGGGGGGGGGGGGGTGCATGTAAACCCTACTCAGCCCACGGACTAATAGTTAACGTGCGGGCAGTTATTCCTCTCCGGTTCAGGAGTAAAGAAGGAGCAAAGCAAAGCCCCGGAGGCTCGGATTGATTTGCTTGATTTTCTTTTTCCCATGTAAATTATCTTTCCCTAATTTGACCCCGCTGCGGCTGTGGTCGCAATGAAAGTTCTCTAATGAATTATTGAACCAAAGCCGCTTCGGAAATGTTTCATGCAGCTGGAAAGGAAAGCGGATAAAGTGCATGTGTACTGGCACCTGCATCGATTGCCTCCAGGGAATGAATGTTTTTGTTTTCCTTATCTATGGTAATGAAGGCACCGAGGGAAGCTTTACAAGGATTACAAAAACAAGGATAGTTAGGACATGATGTACAAAAAGCAAAGGAAAATTGCATTCAAATAAAAAAACATAGAGAATTTGTTTCTGAGATCATTATAAAAAAGAATCTTCACTTCATGTACTTCTTTTGGGGGAGTGCGAGGGAGGGGCACTATTGGACAGTTAATACAGCTTGGGGAATTTCCTTGGAATTCCACTGGTTACTTGTGATTGGAAAATCTCCAGTCAAAGTGTGTTGAGTTCAATGCATTTCCGCCATGGTGACGATACGATAAATAGCTCATGTTGTCTTTTCATCATTTGCAACCAGGCTGTGGGGCAATCAAAAAATAAACAAGCGTTACGCCTAGGTCCCCCGTCGGGGAAGTCATGTGAGTTGACAAAGTGGAAGACGCAAAAAACATGCTATGATATGATATTTCGCTCACAAGGTTCAGACATACATCGAGGCGGCCATCTTGGATTTTGACGTGGCGACCCAATTTTCAATAGCCTTCTTCCTTATGCGTAGATACACCCACACACCAGATTAGAAGTTAGTAGTTCGTTTATTTTTCAAGATATTTCGCTTAAACGGTTCAGACATATATATGGTGTCGGCCATCTTGGATTTTTTTTTTTTTTTTTTTTTTTTTTTTTTGTATACAAGATCGAGGCTCAGATACACCCACACACCAGATTAGAAGTTGGTACTTCGCTTATTTTTCAAGATATTCCACTCACAAGGTTCAGACATACATGGCGGCGGCCATCTTGGATTTTGACGTGGCGACCCAATTTTCAATAGCGGTCTTCCTTATACCTAGATACACCCACACACCAGATTAGAAGTTGGTACTTCGCTTATTTTTCAAGATATTCCACTCACAAGGTTCAGACATACATGGCGGCGGCCATCTTGGATTTTGACGTGGCGACCCAATTTTCAATAGCTTTCTTCTTTGTGCCTAGATACACCCACACACCAGATTAGAAGTTGGTACTTCGCTTATTTTTCAAGATATTTTGCTCACAATGTTCAGACATATATATGGTGGCGGCCATCTTGGATTTTGACGTGGCGACCCAATTTTCAATAGCTTTCTTCTTTGTGCCTAGATACACCCACACACCAGATTAGAAGTTGGTACGTCGCTTATTTTTCAAGATATTCCACTCACAAGGTTCAGACATACATGGCATCAGACATACATGGCGGCGGCCATCTTGGATTTTGACGTGGGTTGCACCCACACACCAAATTCGAATGCGATCCTTCGCTTACGCACGCACGTACGCACGCACGCACGCCCGCACGCACGCACGCACGGACGCACGCACGGACGGACGGACACACGGACGGCGGGGAAAACCATAGTCCCCCTTTCGCTCCGCGGTGCGACGGGGGACAACAAGAAGACGTCATGCGGAGCACCATACTTGCAAAGTCCACCCCCTACCCCGAAAAAAGTTGCAATTGATCCAGCAAATTGTCCATTTCATCCAGATCAAAATTGACGATCTTGATCAAAGCTCGGGTCAATAGGATGAAAAGTGATGATATTTAGATGAAAATTGATGATTTTAGAAGTTTGACATAGAATTGACCTTTGACGTTTTGGCCTCAAAAATAGTTGGTTTCCCATTCAGTGAGGCAATATGCAAATGCTGTTCAATTTCCAAGTCAGTTGGATGAAAATTTCACTCATTTAACATGTTTGCATTTAGTATTGCTGCATAAAAATTGATAAAGACTTCTTAAATATACACTAACAATGTGGTATTGTGGTATGTTCTTGTGCATTACAGGATAATCCCTCTGCATGCCTCAGCTTACCTCTGTTATTACCCTCGCCAGAGGAGAGGGTATTGCATTTGAGTCTGTTTGTCTGATTGTCCGCACAGAATAAATATGATTTCCTCTGCAACTGTTGGTCCGATTGACAGGAAGTTTTCACCATAGGTGCACCTCTTGTAGAATTTTAAAATAATTGTGACGTCATAGGTCACGCCATCTTGGAAAAAACAAAAAACTTTGCACCTCTATATCTCCTAAAGCGCTGCATAGAAAAAATTGAGTCATGGCTCAGTGTAAAGAACTCTCCATGGGGAATAAAATATATTAATGATGATGTCATAGGTTCCTCCATTATGACGTCATAATTCGACAAGTACAAAACTTCATCCGAACAAGATGAAATTTGTTGAGCGTCATCTATGGATGAATTGGTGGAGAAAAAATAATAATGACGTCATCGGTCACGTGGTTCGGCCGCCATATTTGTTTTAACACAAAAGCCATAAAAACCCACTAAAACACATCCTGGCGAGGGTCTGCAATCTCTGATTGCTCTTTCTTGTTAATTGATCTTCTTTCCGGGTTCGGTTGCGAGAGGACGCTGGCGTTGCATATTCGCCGCTTCTCCGACTGGATGGATGTACAGGGCCTGCTTCTACCTTTCTGACCTGACATCTCACACCTGTCCTGCCTTTTCACACCCGCACGTGCCGCGTGTTCTCCGGCTGGATAACGGAATCTGCTTTTGATGGTACGGAATACGGAATTCGAAAGGCCCGCTCCCGTTGTTTGTGGCCGTGGCCTTGTTTGCCGGTGGCCTTGTGGCCTTGTTTGCCGCTGTGGTCTTGATTAGCGGCTGCAGTCGTTTGCCGCTGCGTTTGCCGCTGCGTTTGCCGCTGCGTTTGCCGCTTTGCCTCCTCGACCTTGGCCTCGTACTCGTCCCTTCGCTCCTGCCTGGCATGGCTCTGAAGTACTCCGCCGCAAGGCTTCTTCTGCTCAATACCCGCTCCACCCCATCATGCATCTCTGCCATCAAATCAAATGGACTCCTCCGACGACCCAGGTACATTCACCGTGGCTCCGGTCGCAAGTTTGTTTATTTGCAATCAGGTCACTCCATCCCCGTCCTCTGGTCGGCTCAGCGCACTCTCACTCTTCGTCCCAGCGCACCTGGTCACAGCAACCCACACGATCGCACCTCTTGCCTACGAACCCTGGCTAAATCACCTGAATTCATCCCTGCTGTTCAAAACAACATCAAGCTCACCCTGTTCAACACCCGGTCCCTCAACAATAAATGCCTCATCCTGAACGAATACATCCTGGACAACAAACTGGACTTTCTCTGTCTCACCGAAACCTGGCAACAACCTCTGGACTACTACACACTCAACCTCACCACACCCAGTGGATATTCCTACGTCAATAAACCACGCTCGGAGGGCCGAGGTGGTGGAATTGCCGTTATCCACCGTCAAGACATCAAGACCAACCTCATCTCCATCTCATCTGCTCCATCATTTGAACACCTGGCTTTAAAACTCTCTGGTCACACGCAGTCAGTCATGGCTGTCGTCTACCGCCCTCCCAAACCACACCCATCATTCCTGTCTGACTTCTCCTACTTTCTGACCCAGCTATGTTCCCTCTCCCCCTCAATCCTCCTCCTTGGTGATTTCAATATCCACATGGACTCCACTGACTCCACAATAACCACTGACTTCACTGATTTACTCACCTGCTTTAACCTCACTCAACATGTCGACTTTCCTACCCATATCCGTGGTCACATTTTGGACCTTGTCTGCTCCACTGGATTAAATTTGCACCATCTCTATGGCTCCGACCTCACCCTCTCTGACCACTTAGCCATCACTCTGACCATCAACATCCCCGCCCCAACTCCAAGGCATTATCGCACAATCAACTTCCGTAAGCTAAACGCTCTTTCACCTACCTCATTCTCATCCACCCTCTCTGAAAAAATGTCCACTTCTCCCTTCATTGACCTCCACACCCCTTCCGACCTCACTGACTACTACAACCACACTCTCTCCTCCTGCCTTGACCAGCTTGCGCCTGTAAAAACCAAAACAGTTTCTTTCACCCATTCTGCTCCCTGGTTTACCCCTGAACTCCACCTGATGAAAACTCGTGCTCGCCAACTTGAAAGACTCCGCAATAAAACGGGTCTCACAGTTCACTCCCAAGCCTACAAGGACCACATACAACACTACAAAGATGCCCTCTCCCGCGCCCGCTCTGCCTACTACTCTCAAATTATCCACTCTGGCTCCGGAAACCCAAAAGCACTCTTCTCGACAATAAACAAACTCCTCCGCCCCCTGAACACCACCACCCAGTCATTCACAGTAGACAACTGCATCTCCTTCCTCTCTTTCTTCCAACGCAAAATTGACAACATCTACAACAGCTTGACCACCGCCGCACCCGCTCCCCCTCCAACCACCTGCCCCCCCTTGTCCTGCCATCCCCTGTCTCGGTTCTCCCCAATCTCTCCTACTGACCTCTCTGAACTCCTCATAGGAATGAAAACTGCCACCTGCACTCTTGACCCCATCCCCTCCAGCTTTGTCAAGGCCTCCCTCCCTGCTCTCTCTCCACTTATCATTGCAACAATAAACTCCTCCCTGTCTACAGGCATCGTCCCACCTTCCCTCAAAATTGCTGCTGTTACCCCCATTCTAAAAAAACCTGGTCTAAACCCTGACACCCTAAACAACTTCAGACCCATCTCCAACCTACCCTTTCTGTCAAAAGTTTTGGAACGCGCTGTAGCCACTCAACTCAAACATCATCTCTCTGCCAATAACTTGTATGAAACATTCCAATCTGGATTCCGCTCCAACCACAGTACTGAAACTGCTCTCCTCAAAATCACCAACGACCTTCTCCTCTCCTCTGACGCTGGCAACCTCAACATTCTCGTCCTCCTCGACCTCAGCGCTGCCTTTGACACCATCGATCACACTATCCTCCTCACCCGACTTGAATCCACCTTTAACGTCACCGGCACTGCCCTCTCTTGGATTAAATCATACCTCTCTGACAGATGCCAGTTCATCTCCATCAATAACTGCAAATCCCCCACTGCTCCCCTCCCCCAAGGTGTCCCCCAAGGTTCAGTTCTTGGCCCCCTCCTCTTCATCCTTTACCTGTCCCCGCTCGGTCACTTAATCCGCCGTCATGGTCTCCAATTCCACTGCTTCGCCGATGACATCCAGCTTTTCATCTCCACCAAGTCCGTCTCCACCGACACCCACTCTATCCTGACAAACTGCATCACTGAAATAAAATCCTGGCTTCAAATCAACTTCCTCAAGCTTAACTGTGATAAATCTGAAATAATCATCATTGGCCCAAAAACGCTCACAAAATCCACCCATAACTTTGCCCTCAACATCGACGGTATCCCAGTATCCACCTCCCCTCACATCCGGAATCTTGGCGTCATCTTTGACCAAACCCTTTCCTTCGACAAATACACTAAACAGATCACAAAGTCAGCCTTCTTTCACCTGAAAAACATTGCCCGTCTCCGCTCATCCCTCTCCTCCACGGCTGCAGAAACCCTCATCCACGCCTTCATCACCTCCCGTCTGGACTACTGCAATAGCCTCCTCTATGGTTCACCCTCAAAAATCACCAATAAACTCCAATACATTCAGAACTCCTCTGCCCGTCTACTCACTCATTCCCGGACCCGTGACCACATCACCCCCGTCCTTTACAAGCTTCACTGGCTCCCCATCCCCCAGAGAATCCAGTACAAAATCCTCCTCTTGACATACAAAGCCCTCCATAACCTGGCCCCATCCTACCTGGCTGACCTCCTCTCCAGACACACTCCCACCCGCAACCTCCGCTCTGCTGGTACCAACCTCCTGACCCCCTCCATCCGGACCAAATTCAGATCCTGGGGGGACAGGGCCTTCTCCATCGCTGCTCCCACCCTCTGGAACTCACTACCTCACACCATCAGAGACTCCTCCTCACTCACCACATTCAAAACATCACTAAAGACCCACCTGTTCAACGCTGCATTCAACATTCAACCCACAGCATTTAACCCCTGACTATCTCTTCTCCTTCTCCCTCCTTTTGCTTTAAATATTTCCCTATTGATTCTTGTCTTGTCTTTTTGATTCTTGTCTTATATATATGCCGTATATCGCTGCTGTTTGTTTTCTTGATTCTTATCTTTTTGCAATTGTTGTTTTCATGTATTGTTATGCATTATGTTTTCCACTCTGTCAAAGCGCCTTTGGGCTTCTGGAAAAGCGCTATACAAAATAAATGAATTATTATTATTATTATTAATTTTGTTGATGTTATCTATTCGACCATTGCAGGTTAAGAGTCATCATTGATCCAGAGCGTTTTAATACCAGAATAAAACCTCCCTTTTATGGTAGTTTTCATAAACATTTGTAAATGAGTTTCATTACCCCAAATAATGTTACCTGACGATGGTTTCAAACTGCATTCTCCACCTGTGAGGATGAACTTGATCATGTTACAAGGTGTGTTTTGGATACAGTAAAGAAATGGTCATACTGTATATGATGTTTATCAAGAACGAACAGCCAGCCATCTTGCCTTTGCGTGATTTACTGTCATGGCCAAAATATTGGCACCCTTGCACTTTTTTCAAATAATACACCATTTCTTCCAGAAAATTGTTGAAATTAAAAAATATTTTGGTATCCACATATGTATTTCTTTTGTTTGCAGTGGAACAAAACAAAAAATCTGAAAAATTCTTAAATCTTAGCTTATTCCACACAGAAATCCTAAAATGGCCTGGACAATATTATTGGCACCTTTTAGAAGTTGTTAGAAATAATTAGATTTCAAGCAGGTGATTCTGCTTTACTTTGGAATTGAACTCACCTTTGGAGAGTTTCAGGTGCCTGCAATATAAAAATCACTCATTCAACCAGTTTGAATAGAGAAAAGGAGCCATTCTGTTGTTTTGTGTCACTGTGTGTACCGCAATGAGCATGGAGAAAAGAAAGAAAACCAGAGAATTGTATGAGGAGGTCAGACACAAGATTGTAGCAAAGATCGAGATCTCGCGAGATCACGGCGAGGTCACGTCTTTTCGAAGCTGTTCCATGCGCTCACGCTTTCGAAGCTAAGTGATCTTTCTCAATTGTGTTTTTGTCGAGACTGTATCTATCTTTAGGTGTATGTACCTATAGCGTATCTTTTGGAAAATTTTCGGTGCTAATTTTTCGTACATGTATACACAATCGTCGGTTAATGCGTATCGAGTATTCTGCGGCCTAGTACTCGTAGGCTTAGGCTACTGTACCGTCTCCGACCTTGTGGTTTTGTTTTTCTCTCAGCGATTTGTCGAATGCGCTGCAATTATTTTCGTTCTCTGTTTCGTCCCAGTCGTTCACCCCATACCTTCTTGTTTAATATCTCTACTCAAAAAAAAACAACCCCAAAAAAATATTTCCTTCCCAGGTCTTATTCGTTTATTTGTTGTTCTTATTTGTTCGTTCGTTCTTCGTTCGCGATCACGCGATCACGTGGTTAGAAATGTATAATCTCTCCCCTGAACAACTATTTTCTCTCATATATTATAACACCCTTTTCTTCTTTTGCTACAAAAGGATGCTTTCGTCTTGCTCACCAAATCTATTCATTCCAAAAAATATATGAAGAGTTCAGATGCAAAAACAGATATATCCATTTTTGCTGAAATGAGAAAATCAAGATTTTCTGCTGTGCATTCCAGGTGAAACCCATCAAAATGACATGGGCTGTATCTTAAAATACGTGGACGCGATCGGGTTTTGGGAGAAAATGATTTGCCTACTGAAACGGAGGTATTGAAACATATACTTCGGTAAACATAGTTCAGTTTCATCAAAAATGGCGTTTATCGGTTTTTGCGCCTGAACTCTTCATATATAATACCATCTCTTACAGTTCCTCCTTTCTACATTCCCTAAACTATCCAGAACTCCACCCCTCCTTCTGTGTCCTCAAACGTATTTTTGACTCGAAGGTCTCAAACTCATTTTGCAAAAAATGTTCGTTTCCCATGAATCGTACACTTTTCAAAATCCAATCTCACCCCTCACCTCCAAATCCTCCCCATCACCCATCCCTTTCAAATCTCCCCCTTTGCCCCTTCCCTCCCCTCCCTCCTAAACTCCCCCCATACCCCTCCCCTCCGAGACTCTCCCTCGCTCCTCCCCTCCTAGACTCCCCTCTCACCCCTCCTCCTCAAAGCAGCCTCCCTGCTTCTTCCCCCTTCCAACTTTCACCTTCACCTCCCCCAACCTTCTGCCTCGCTCTTCCCCCTCCTCAAATAACACCTCACTGTGCCTCACCCAATCTCCATCAAACCTTTTGTCCGCCCCATTCTTCCCTTTCTCCAAGCTATTCTGAAATCTCTGAAATCTCTGACACACCTTCAACAGCTCTCCCTACCTCTTCCTCCTCTTCCACATCTTACCCTACCCCTCCCCCCCTGTTCTGGACCCGATGCTCCCCCTTCCTCTTCATTAACGGTATGGACCTCAAACATCCGGGGCCTTCGCTCAAACTTGACTGACCTCTCCATACAGGTTGCTTCTGACAAACCAGATGTGATCTGCTTAACAGAAACTTTCCTCCTTCATGATGTCTCTGATGCCTTGGTATCTCTCCCAGGTTACTCCCTCCTCCGGTATGATAGACCTGAGCCTCGTCCTGGAGGTGGGGTTGCTATCTTTATAAAAAAAACTCTCTTCCTCACTCGCCCTCCACTGCCCTCTCTCCACCTCACCCCCAGGAATACCTTCGGCTACGGCTCCCCCTTCGCTCCCACCTTTTGTTCATATGTGTGTTGTACCGTCCACCAAACAGCGATGACTCCATCTACATCTCGCTGTCTGAGAATATGGAACAACTTCTATCTACCCATCCCAACTCTCTCTTCCTCATATGTGGTGATTTCAATTGTCACCATGCCAGTTGGCTGGGTGTGGGTACCTCTCTCACCAGCCATGGCTCTTCAGCAAAGGACTTCTGCGACTCACTGGGACTGACACAATCTGTCAATTTCCCGACCCGGATCTCAGTCAATGGAGCATCTTCTCTTCTGGATTTGGTTATGACAAACTTCCCTGAAAATGTCTGCTGCTCTTCTTCTGCTCCAATCGGCTCATCTGATCATGTGCGTGTCAAAGTGGACATCTCTCTGACTATTCTCAGAGAGCCTCCTCAGCGTCGACGAGTCTGGCATTTCACTCAGGCCAACTGGCACGGTCTTCAAGCAGCCATCAATCATCTGGACTGGTCTCCCATCTCTACCGCCTCTGACATCAACTCATCCTGGGAATTCTTTCAAAGTAAATTGCTCTCTCTCATGCACAGATTTATCCCATCTCGTCTTCAGTTGTCATACCCTTCCTCCCGTCCATGGTACATGGATTCTTGTGGTGAGGCTGTTGCCCTGAAACAACTTGCTTTCGTCTCCTGGAAAGCAAATCCAACGGAAGGAAATCTCATTTCCTTTCACAAAGCCCGAAACAAGTGTGTGTCCACCCTCAGGAGAGCCAGGAAACAATATCTCACCGTTCTCAAGACCGAACTCTCTTATCTGTCTCCCTCTTCCAAATCCTGGTGGCGTCTGGTCAAATCAGTTTCTGGTGTTTGTTCCCCCTCCATCCCCTCCATCACCTCAAACGGCTTAACGGCTGACTCCGCACGTGAAAAAGCTGAATGCCTCAACTCTGTGTTTGCCTCTAAATCTTGTGTCCCAAACCCATCCCTCTCTGTACCCACCGTACCCAGTCGTACCCAGCTGCTCCTGGACTCTGTGTCCTTTCCTCCTGACAAGGTGGAAAAGTTTCTGTCAACCCTCGACTCTGATTCTGCAACTGGTCCTGACGGCATCAGCCCACGGGTCCTAAAATCATGTCCTTCCGCTCTTTCACTCCCTCTTTCTGTTCTCTTCACCCTCTCTTTTGCTCAAGGTCATCTGCCATCTGCTTGGAAATCAGCCAACATCACCGCTTTGCACAAAAAAGGTGCAAAAACAGATCCCAGCAACTACAGACCATTCAGCCTTCTCCCAATTATCAGCAAAGTCATGGAATCCATCATTGCTTCAGATATGAAATCTTTCCTCTTCTCCAATGGCTTGATCTCTGATCATCAATTTGGTTTCAGACCTGGTCACTCTACTCTGGACATGCTGCTTCTGCTTTCTCAACAATGGATGGAGGTCCTCAACGCCAAACAGGAAATTAGAGCTGTCTCCCTTGACATTTCACGTGCCTTCGATACGGTCTGGCACCCTGCTCTGCTCACCAAACTCTCCTCCTTTGGTATCCATGGAAATCTCCACGCATGGCTGGCGGACTTCCTCTCTGGTCGTAGTCAACGTGTGGCCCTGAATGGGTTTCTCTCATCTCCTCTTCCTGTTCAGGCTGGAGTTCCCCAAGGTAGTGTTCTGGGCCCTGTGCTTTTTCTGGTCTTCATCAATGATCTCTCTGACTCTCTTGAAAATCCTCTCTATCTCTTTGCTGACGACTCTACTCTCTGTCACTCCATTCCTCATCCCTCAGATCGGCAGTCTGCAGCCTCCTCACTCTCTGCAGACCTGGACAAAATCACAGACTGGGCAAACAAATGGAACATGTCTTTCAATCCTGATAAATCTCACACTCTTACGATGTCTCTCCGAAAAGACCGACTGGAAAACCCTCCCATCCACTTTCTGAATAATCCTTTCCAAAAAGTTCTGTCACTCAAGCTTTTGGGTCTCACTATTTGCCATGATCTTTCCTGGGAAAACCACATTTCAAATCTGGCCTCCAAAGCCAGTTGCCGACTGGGCATCCTCCGTCGTGCGAAGTCCTTCCTTGGCACACCTGAGCTCCTCACCACATACAAGGCTTTCATCCGCAGCTCTATGGAATACTGCTCTCCCCTCTGGTCTGGTGCTCCTGCCTCACACCTAGCCCGTCTTCACGCTGTTGAAACCAAAGCGTTCAGAATCATTGGAATCTCCCGCGATGAAGCTAACTCCAAGGGCCTTTCACTCACTCACCGCAGGCAGGTTGGTGGTCTTTTCGTCTTCTACCGACTCCTCTCTGGCCTTGCCCCCCCCCCCAGCCCTCTCTGGGCTCTGCCCCCAAAATATTCCTACAGGTCGCACAAGATCTGCCTGCAACCCTCTTATGGTTAAACTGCCAAAATCAAGACTTTCTGCTCACCTTCACTCCTTCATACCTCTTTTCTCCCGCCTCTGGAACAAACTCCCTCACTCTCTTCAATCCCACTCCACCCTCCAGGTCTTTAAAACAGCTGTTCACCACCATCTCTTATCCTCCCCCATCCAAAACCTTGATCTTTTCTACCCCCGCTAATTTCGGTCCCCTTGTGTTTTATACCTCTACCCCCCCCCCCCCCCTCCCCCTCCCATGCCTCCTGCCCCCAAGCCCTCTCCCTCCCATACTTCTCCATGCTCTCAAATGTTGTGGTTGTGTGCTTCCCCTTCTCTCCCCATCTTGTCTTCCGCTCCCTCTTTTTGTATATTTTGTTTGTCTGGTTGATTTGTTTGTGAAATAAATGTTAGCTCTTTCACGAGCCTCGATTCAGTATTCAAAAAAAAACAAAAAAAACAAAAAAAATGGACAATCTCAAGGCTACAAGTCCATCTCCAGAGATCTTGATGTTCCTGTGTCCACTGCACACAATGTTATCAGGAAGTTTAAGGCCCATGGCACTGTAGCCAACCTCCCTGGACGTGGCCGCAAGAGAAAACTTGATCGTAGATTGCAGCAAAGGATTGTTCAAATGGTGGAGAAAGAACCTCAATCAACTGCCGAACAGATTCAAGCTGACCTTCAGATACAAGGTACGACAGTTTCAACTTGCACCATCCATCACCACCTCAATGAAAGGAGACCCAGGAGGACCCCACTATTGCTGAGAGAGAGACATAAGAAAGACCGACTGGAGTTTGCCAAAACACAGCTGAACAAACCAAAATCCTTCTGGGAGAATGTCTTGTGGACAGATGAGACCAAATTAGAGCTTTTTGGTAAAGCACATCATCTCTATGTTTACAGAAAACAAAATGAAGCCTTCAAAGAAAAGAACACCTTCCCTAAAGTCAAACATGGAGTAGGGTCAGTGATGTTTTGGGGTTGCTGTGCTGCCTCTGGCATTGGGTGCCTTGAATGTGTGCATGGCATCATGAAATCAGGAGATTACCAAGGCATTATGGAGCGCAATGTTCAACCCAGTGTCAGAAAGTGTGGTCTCTGTCAAAGGTCATGGGTCTTTCAGCAGGACAATGACCCCAACACACTTCAAAAAGCACCCACGAATGGTTCGAGACAAAACGCTGGACTGTTCTGAAGTGGCCAGCAATGAGTCCAGATCTAAATCCCATTGAACACCTGTGGGGAGATCTGAAAACATCAGTTGGGAGAAGGCACCCTTCAAATCTGGGAGAACTGGGGCAGTTTGCACAAGAAGAGTGGGTCAAACTGTCAGTAGAGAGGTGTGGGAAGCTCATTCATGGCTATAGGAAGCGCTTGACTGCAGTTATTTTGTCCAAAGTCTGTGCTACCAAATATTAAGTCTTGGGTGTCATTAATTTTGTCAATGTCATTTCTTTTTATTTTCTGATTTTAAAGGATATATTAAGTTCTGAATCAAAAACAAAGGTTCTGTAATATTAACAGTGAAATAAAGAATTGTGGAGACCAAATACTTTTGTCAATTTCAACTTGTTTTTAGAGAAAATTGTGAGTTATTTGAAAAAAGTGCAAGGGTGCCAATATTTTTGGCCAGGAATGTATGACTCGTATTGGAGCTCACATGGAGGTCACGCTCACACATCTTACGCACCTGGACATACAGACAATATACGACACAGGATTATTAAACGATAAAAATACAGCCACTGAGTTTTGGGGAAGTTACATCACGTCCTGGGATACTCGGTGTAGCTACCAGCGACGTCACAACAATGGCACTGTTTATCACATGGTAGTGAGAACTGTTTATACTGTGTGGTTTGTCATTTCCTTCTCTGTATTGTTTTTCTGTCCTCTATCATTTTTAATGCCGAGCATCAAGGACGTAGTGTAATATCGCAGCACGTCGTGTAATATCGTGTACGGCCGAGTGAGGCCGCTGTTGGCATGGCCGAATGAGACCTGTCTGGATGGAATAAGATGGACCTTTGCTTGATTCTTTCTGTGTGTCCTCATCATTGTGCTAAAGACACCACATGTACCATTTTTAAAGTCTGGTATGACTGGGCCGGCTTATGAACCGCCGACCTCCAGACGCGGAGCGGATGCTTTAACCATGACGCAATTCGGTCTGGTATCGATCGCAGAGATCTGTAAGAGATCTGTCGGTGTGTTTTGTGTGAAAACTGTTTTATGCTTGGAAAGATGAATTTACCGATTTACAATGAAATAAATGGCCGTTGTGTACAGGTTTGAGCTTACGAAGGGAAGCAATCATTTAGCCGCTGGTTGCGATAGACAGGTGATTGTTGTGTACAGGTTATTTAACACCGGTTTTCTCTTTCGGGTAATTTAAGTGGCCGCTATGAACAGGTGGTTGCTCAGTAAAGGTGGTCGCTAAGGCAGGTGTGATTGTATTTTCTTCCTGCGCTCTCATCACTCTCAATTTCCCAGCTGTATCGCAGGGCAGGCTGGGAATTTTGGATTGAAAGTTTGCATTAATAATGGTAATAAAAAGAAAGTAGGGTTGACACAACTTTTTTGACCATGACCTAATTTAAGGTCATGGCGCAATTATGGACATTTTAACATTTTCTACCAAAACTTGACAAAGGCTTGTCTGATCAACACGAAATTGCCCTTTAGGTAGCCTAGGGGAAGTCACATTGACGTGTAATTTACATCATACACCTCCAGGTTGGAGGTCAAGGGCAAATGGCAGTCTGAAAAAAATAATGCGCTTTTTGTCATTGCTCAATTTTTCCAATGTGGAATCCCAAAGACCACTTGGCCTTTCAAGATGTTCTTGCATCATAATAGTTGGCTTGCACTGAAGTTGTGCACCTGATATTTGTTTCATGTTGTTGACCCACTTCGGGGTGGAAAATGTGACCTAATCAACAAAAAATACCTTTTGGATCATAACTTGAATAATTTTCCTCCGATTTTCATGATGTTGAGGCTTATGGATAGATTGTAGATGAGGACACATTTTCTTAATTTACACTCTATCCGTAGATGTTGAAGGTCAATGTCACATGGTGGTCCATAAAAACATGGCCATCATTGGATCATTGGCCAAGGGTAAGCCTACCACAATCTTACCCTTGGCGATCGCTTTCTGATCGTAGATATCTAGGTTTCATTGATATTTCAACACTTTGTGCCAGAACCTCTCCAAATTGTGGGTCCACAATACCACGCACCGTGACAGCGGCTATTAAATGCTGCCCTCACTTTACATGATGGCAATGAAAAGCAAACAGCAAAATTGAAGATTTGTAACCAGATGGAAGTTTGGCACTACCATTATATTAAATTATACAAACCATTATACCATTATACAAAATCAGAAAAATAGCCCTGAGTGGGCTGACTGTCATCTCTTGAGGTTGTAGTTCAGACCTCTGCTGATTTCGTGGGGAGCCCCCCCCCCCCCTTCTCCCCTGGGAGCCACCATGTTCCAAAATCGAAAAGTCGAAACCCCAGTGATTGTGTGGGCTACTGTCTTGTAATCATGTGTGAAGTTTCAGAACAATCAGCCGGGTGATGAGGGGAGGAGTAGCAAAAATAGCAAAAAGATAACGGACGGACGGACAGACATCCTGACATCACGACCCATTTTCTTCGTTAAAATCTCTTTGAGAATCGAGATGAGATGACCTGATAATTCCACCAAAACACAGAAGGTGATGCAAACAAACAGGGCGTCACGTAAAAGGTAGAAGGAAAGGTTTCCCACACATCATTAACCCTAACCTTTAAAGGTCAGTGGCGTTGTAGTCATACTGGGGGGTTCATTAGTTTTATTCACTACAAGAGGTCATTACCTCCCGAACGCACTTGGACAAAAAAGCCAAACATTCACTGTAAACGGTGATCTCGCCATAACTCGATGTTTGTTGAAAAATGCCAACTCTGAAGTTCTTGCCAAGTGAGATATTGATTTTTTTCGATGTTTTTAAAAACGTTTGGTCTTACCCAGTGAACCATAATGCATTATTGCAAAGTAACAGCAGCGCTGCAGTTACTGTGTATGTTTGTGTTGGTTCCATCAGTCCAAGGAGCCATAATTGTGTTGTTGGTTAAAAATTACATTGTTGGGGAAAGATATCACTATCGGTAAAGGTGGGATGACGGCCACCCTTGCAGATTTACAATATTCTCGGTTGCTTTTGTTCGATATTCTAGACATTTTAAATTTGACATCACCCGCTGTACAATTGGCCGCAGAGATATGATGTGCAGATGTTGAGGATCGAGACTGATTGACTAGGACCTCGAGGTTCTGGGGAGGCGGTGGGAGAGTTGGTTGGGGGGTAAGGGGAATCTTTCTACACTTTCCTTTGGCTTGCAGATGTTCATGTCACATATGTCACTGTACATGTCATGTCTGGTCCATTCTCACACATGAGAGTAAACGTATCACGTGACATAACCATGCTAGGAATATTAGGCCTGGTCCATTGGTCGGTTGAAGTCTTCATTGGGCCGTTTGAAACACCCACAAGGAAATAATACCACTAGATGGTGCTGCTTTCAGTAGCAACCACCAAGGCTTAAATTAGCGCTGAGCTGTGGTCGTGTTTACAGATTACTTTCTTTATATTTTCCTTGTTGCCTTTGCTTTTTGCACATGTTTAAAGCCTAATTCGTTTGTTTTAAGTATTAAATGAAATATTCTGTGCCTTTGATGAAACCACGTAACGGAGAATATGCCAACTCGCTCGCTCTCCTTCCTTGGGGTTTATGACGCTTTTGTTTCAAACAAATGTTGGAACGATGTAATATTGATGATGGCTTTTTTAAAAAAAATGCAGAGAAGCTAGATGGCCACCTTAACACCCCCCATGGATACCTGCTCGCTCTCGAGGCACACCTGACTGCAGTGATAGTATGATTGGGAATATATTTGGATAGGATAACCTCAGGAGACGAGCATTCTACCACTGGGTCATAAATTACAAATGGCCTCCCAAGTCTCAAATTGGGATACCTTTTGCTCTTAACGGTCTCACAAGGTTGGAAAACGACACCTTTTGGGTTATTTAATGAACTATTATTTCTGTCATTGATTACAAATAGAGACGCTTGATGGTTCCTCGTAGAGATGAAACCTCGAGTGAACTACAGTGTTCTACTAAAGGCTTTCACAATCAATTATTGTAAATAATCTCCAGCATTTGAGACTGCAAGACTAATATAAGCGATAAATCTTTGTTAGAATCCGTCCACAAGGTCTCGCGATGGAGGATATTGCAGCCCCCACCTAGCCAGCACCGTTAGTAATCTCGAAACATTATTGTATAACCGTCTCCATGACAAATAAATTCCATCCATCATTAAATTTATCCTCATGATTAGAGTATCTAACCTTGTTGCTCAGTGGAGTACAGCTCTCCTCTATGGGCTGGCACTGCAGCATTACATCAGTCACTCCTTGATTCTCTGGATTATAAAGCTCTCAACATTTTTACCTCCCGCTGTTACGTGAAAGCCTGTACGGTAGCTCTCGCATCGCAGGCAGCTCGTTGGGCTCTTCTTTTTATTTTATTTTAAATTCTACATATTTTTCTTTTTCTGCCTCTCCTCCAAGTGAAGCTCCATTTGCTCTCTCGGCCCTCTAACTCTGCCCAGCACCTTCAGGGCGTGCACATTATTCCAGTAAGCCCCTTCTTGTTCGCAAAATTCAGGCTTCCCTCCTACATCCATTCTCTTAATTCCGCTTTTCTCCCATTTGCGGAACTGCCATTGTCTCTCCCACTGTCTGTCTCTGCCACCGTTTCTGTCATGGCTACTGCCACTGCACCTCTGCCACAGCACCTCTTTTTTATGTTGGAGGCTCCAGGCACGGACTATTTAGCCGGCATCGAGGCCAGGCCTTAAATAAAATAGAAGAAAAGTGTATGGTGTTTGTTTGCGAGAAAGAGGGATTGAAGCTCGCCTGGTAGTTTTAGTTTGAGTGAAACAGAAAGTGAGACCAGCAATCCTGACACGGAGAGTGTAAGATGGTTCCAGGCACCACTTTAACACTCCTAAGTCAGGACGGTAGTACCACTCTGGGTGGTTGCTGTCGACAACCTACTACCTAAATTTGTCGACAACCTAAATCTAATCTACAATCTACTCAGTCTACAATCTAAATAAATTTCTGCCACTGCACCGCTGCCACTGACTCTACCACTGTCTCTGCCACTGACTCTGCCACTGACTCTGCCACTGCCACTGCCACTGACTCTGCCACTGACTCTGCCACTGCCATTGCCACTGACTCTGCCACTGCCACTGACTCTGCCACTGACTCTGCCACTGCACCGCTGCCACTGCACCGCTGCCACTGCACCGCTGCCACTGACTCTGCCACTGACTCTGCCACTGACTCTGCCACTGCCACTGACTCTGCCACTGACTCTGCCACTGCCACTGACTCTGCCACTGACTCTGCCTCTGCCACTGCCACTGACTCTGCCACTGCCACTGACTCTGCCACTGACTCTGCCACTGCCTCTGCCACTGACTCTGCCACTGCACCTCTGCCACTGCACCGCTGCCACTGCACCGCTGCCACTGCACCGCTGCCACTGACTCTGCCACTGACTCTGCCACTGTCTCTGCCACTGACTCTGCCACTGCCTCTGCCACTGCCACTGCCACTGTCACTGTCACTGTCACTGCCACGGACTCTGCCACTGACTCTGCCACTGACTCTGCCACTGCCACTGCCACTGACTCTGCCACTGCCACTGACTCTGCCACTGACTCTGCCACTGCCTCTGCCAATGACTCTGCCACTGACTCTGCCACTGACTCTGCCACTGCACCTCTGTCACTGCACCACTGCCACTGCACCTCTGCCACTGCACCGCTGCCACTGACTCTGCCACTGTCTATGCCACTGACTCTGCCACTGCCACTGACTCTGCCACTGACTCTGCCACTGCCACTGCCACTGCCTCTGCCACTGTCACTGACTCTGCCACTGACTCTGCCACTGACTCTGCCACTGACTCTGCCACTGCCTCTGCCACTGACTCTGCCACTGACTCTGCCACTGACTCTGCCACTGACTCTGCCACTGCACCTCTGCCACTGCACTGCTGCCACTGCACTGCTGCCACTGACTCTGCCACTGACTCTGCTGCTGCACCGCTGCCACTGACTCTGCCACTGCCACTGCCACTGACTCTGCCACTGACTCTGCCACTGACTCTGCCACTGACTCTGCCACTGAGTCTGCCACTGACTCTGCCACTGCCACTGCCATTGTCTCTACCACGGCCACTGACGCTGCCACTGACTCTGCCACTGACTCTGCCACTGACTCTGCCACTGACTTTGCCACTGCCTCTGTCTCTGCCGCCGTCTCCGTCTCTGCCGCCGCTTCTGTCTCTGCCGCCGTCTCTGTCTGTGCTGCCACCTCTGTCTCTGTCGCCGTTTCTGCTGCTGGCATTGCCACTTTCCACAGGTACAACGCCTCTTTGTGACTGATTTTGAAGGAATTGTGTCTTTCTGTCTCTCCAACTTTATGCTTATTTTATCATCATAAATAACTCTTAATTTTGTGATTAATGTATGGGACCTCTTCCATTTCATCACACGCACAAATAGTTATCCTTCACTACAAAAATAATACTATTATTTTTAAACCAGTCATGATACAGAAAAAATAACGAATTCATATAAATAGGAAACATAAATAGGAAAATAACGAGTTCACATGGGGAAAAACAGAAGCCAATCAATGATAAAGAAGTTGATGAAAGTGATAAGTGAATGAAATTCCAAAGAATTTGTGGACATTTTTCGACACAATTCTTTCCCCCTGCGCCCCTTTATCAGTTATTCCTGGTACTCGAGGCCTAGTACAGCCATTTTAGAATCGATGTGCAAAACTGTGACCAGCTGAAGGATTGTGGCACACAATTGAAAGGCTTGTTCAGTTCCAGAACTATTAAACCAAATAATGGGAAGAAAAATTTCGTGAATGTTCTCGTTCGATAGAGACACCATTGTTTAATATCTAAATGCATGTTGGTTCAATGTGGGATCCGGCAGGTTAATGGGGAGCCATTTCTCAAAACCATTGGCTTCACTTCAATGGTCACTGATGAGTTTGTGGGAATCATTTTGTGTGCTAGTAGAAGGTGAAAGTTCAAAGAAATATTTTCGTGTCTGGCTATACGTTCTAACACTGGTGAGGCGCACTTGTGCAACCACCTGGTTTAATGACGGATGGCACCAGGTAGAATTCCTTATTGTCTTATTTACGCATGTGATGATGTATCTTGTCACATTGGTTTTATTGTAGGGATTGTACTGTGAATTGTAGGCCGTATTTGTATCATTGGCAACTTGGTTCGTTTGTTGTCTTGTTCTTGGGGGAGGGAAGGTGGCCATGCCGTTCTTCAACTTCCTGTTCTGGCTGGAGTTCCCCAAGGTAGTGTTCTGGGCCCTGTGCTTATTTCTGGTCTTCATCAATGATCTCTCTGACTCTCTTGAAAATCCTCTCTATCTCTTTGCTGATGACTCCACTCTCTGCCGCTCCATTCCTCATCCCTAAGATCGTCAGTCTGCAGCCTCCTCACTCTCTGCAGACCTGGACAAAATCACAGACTGGTCAAACAAGTGGAACATGTCCTTCAATCCTGACAAATCTCACACTCTTACTATGTCTCTCCGAAAAGACCAACTGGACAACCCTCCCATCCACTTTCTGAATAATCCTCTCCAAGAAGTTCTGTCACTCAAGCTTTTGGGTCTCACTATCTGCCATGATCTTTCCTGGGAAAACCACATTTCAAATCTGGCCTCCAAAGCCAGTCGCCGACTGGGCATCCTCCGTCGTGCGAAGTCCTTCCTTGGCACACCTGAGCTCCTCACCACATACAAGGCTTTCATCCGCAGCTCAATGGAATACTGCTCTCCCCTCTGGGCTGGTGCTCCTGCCTCACACCTAGCTCGGCTTTACGCTGTTTAAACCAAAGCATTCAGAATCATTGGAATCTCCTGCGATGAAGCTAACTCCGAGGGCCTCTCACTCACTCACCGCAGGCAGGTTGGTGGTCTTTCTGTCTTCTACCGACTCCTATAATCAGTAGAATAGTCCTAACTGCCCCATCTCTGTCCCCCAAATATTCCTACAAGTTGCACAAGATCCGCCTGCAACCCTCTTATGGTGAAACTGCCAAAATCAAGACTCTCTGCTCACCTTCACTCCTTCATTCCTCTTTTCTCCCACCTCTGGAACAAAGTTCCTCACTCTCTTCAATCCCACTCCTCCCTCCAGGTCTTTAAAATAGCTGTTCACCACCATCTCTTATCATCCATCCCCCATCCAGAACCTTGATCTTTTCTACCTCTGCTAATTTCACCCCAGATCCACTTTTTTGAAATTCCAACTTCCTGGAAGTTCGAGCAGTGTCCTTGTGTTTTATACTTTTCCACCCCCCCCCCCCCCCCCACTTCGCACGCCTCCGCCCCCCCCAAGCCCTCTCCCTCCCACAGATCTCCCGATGTCCCTGCTCTCAAATGTTGTGTTTGTGTGCTTCCCCTTCTTTCCCCATCTTGTCTCCCGCGCCCCTTATTATATACTTTGTGTGTCTGTTTGATTTTTTTGTGTGATAAATGTTAGCTCTTTCACGAGCCTCGATCCTGTATACAAAAATAAATAAATAAATAAATAAATGCTGAGCATCAAGCAAGGTACGACTCGGCCGGGGTCAACCCCACTGAGGCTGGTCTTTACAGTGCGCTGGTGCTGAATGAAGATGCACTTTCTTGACCTGGGTTATGATGGGTGGTTTGCCATTGCCTTCCCAGCACAGTCAAGGAAGGAATTTGTAATCAGTTCAGGGTGCCGGTGTTAGCTCACTTCCTCTTCGTGAAGGACACTGGGATCTTCAACTAACGCCAACAGACATGACCAGTGTAACATCCTTCCGAGGGACTTGCACACGTTGGTGAATCGTCCTGCCTGGGACACACCAGGACGACATTTTGTAGCGGGGTTGGGGTTTGAACCCTGGGCATATCGCTCAGAGCTAGTGTGGACCAGGCAGGTCAGACCTCCAAGCTGACGGCAGGTGCAAGCTAATAACTCAAAGTTAGATATCTTGGGGCTTTTGAATGTATGAATGAAATAGCATGAAAAGTAGAAATCCAAAAAACACCTGTTTGGTTTGGAACAGTAAAGTTTGGATTGAATTTGAAAATAATTTCATATTTGTTTGATCTGTAGTCATTCAGAGAAAAACTTCCTTGAAAAGCTATTATCTATTATAAAAGATTTTAAAAACCATGTACAGAAGTCATTCAGTAATTCATTCATCATTCATTAAATTCGTCATTCATTCATTTAAGGTGTCAGCTAGGTCATCGCCGTAGTTCACTTACACGCTTATCTACTCTTCCTCCTACCTGTCCTTTCAAGTGTTTGTGCTTCCATTCCAAGTGACAGTCTGTATATAGCTCTCAGTGCTAAAGCTTGGATTGACATGGTACTGCAGACAGGTGTATAAATGCTCTTTACACGGTACACCTGTGTCATGTGATGCCACGTCCAGAGTCGAAAAGGCACCTTTTGTTATTTGCAAAGATTAGGAACTACCTGAACAAATTACAAATTTTCTGTCACCTTCATTTAATGTGAGTCATGGCCATCCAGTTTGTGAAAGACTCGGGTGGACTCACAAATAGGAGGCAACAATTGGGACATTTGAAGAGGTATTGTTAATATGAGTAGTATTATCTTGTGCGCCTTGATCCACAACACGTAGGGTTAGGGTTAGGGTTAGGGTTAGGGTTAGGGTTAGGGTTAGTATTATCCTGGTTGAGACACCTGGTTGAGACACCCGAGGTTTCCTGGATCCATTTTGTAAACGTAATGAGTTCCTTGAAGCCTTCCAAACTTTTTTTTCCCCATTAAAGCAGTCTGTCACAATCTGTTTGGAAAAGCAACCAATTTTCTATGTAGGAGGAAGGCTGCATCTGTAAACATTTGACTGTAATCCAAAATCAATGTCCAATGAATAACTCGATATCTTTGCATATTTATGAACTTGATCAATTCCCTTTTTTCAGCAACTTTGGCTTTGCAACTAAATAATGAAGAATTTTCAATTGTGTTGGGAATGATAATGGACAATTGGTCATTGTTACCCTCGCCAGAGGAGAGGGTATTTCATTTGAGTCCGTTTGTTTGTTTGTCTGTCTGTCTGTTTGTCCGCACAGAATAAATATGATTTTCTCTGCAACCGTTGGTCCGATTAACAGGAAAGTTTCGCCATAGGTGCGACTCCACCTGTATATTTTTTTAAAATGATAATTATGACGTCATCGGTCACGTGGTTCGGCCGCCATCTTGGAAAACCCGAAAAACGTTGCACCTCTATATCTCCGAAAGCGCTGAATAGAAAAAATTGAGACATGGCTCATTGTAAAGAACTCTCCATGGGGAATAAAATATATTAATGATGACGTCATAGGTGCCTCCATTATGACGTCATAATTCGACAAGTACAAAACTTCATCCTATCAAGATGAAATTTCTTGAGCGTCATGTCGGCAGAAACTGGTGGAGGAAAAACAATGATGACGACATCGGTCACGTGGTTCGGCCGCCATCTTGGAAAAACCGAAAACATTTGCACCTCTATCTCTGAAAGCGCTGCATAGAAAAAATTGAGACATGGCTCATTGTAAAGAACTCTTCATGGGAAATAAAATATGTTAATGATGATGTCATAGGTGCCTCAATTATGACATCATATTTCGACAAGTACAAAACTTCATCCGATCAAGATGAAATTTCTTGAGCATAATCTAGGAATAAATTAGTGGAGGAAAAAATAATGATGACGTCATCGGTCATGTGGTTCGGCCGCAATATTTGTTTTAACACAAAAGCCTTAAAAACCACTGAAAATACATCCTGGCGTGGGTTTGCAATCACTGATTGCTCTTTCTTGTTCCATATGCAGTGTGTCTAATACATGATCGATGCTCTTGTTGTAAACGTACCGCATTGCGCATGGTCTGGTCTGCTTCGATCCAAATTGATTAAGGTGAACCTACCCTTGTAAGCACCGTGTGTGTGTGTGTGTGTGTGTGTGTGTGTGTGTGTGTGTGTGTGTGTGTGTGTGTGTGTGTGTGTGTGTGTGCGGTGTTGTTGTTACCCTACGCATGCGAAGCGAAAATTGGGTTAAGCAATTGGTTCATGTCTGTCAGTATGTCTGTCTGATCAGTTTATGATCGTCAGATAATGATCAAGGAACAACTTATTTAAATCGAATTATATATTTTGAACATGAATTGGAACATGAATAGGAAGACAAGTTTCTCGTTTTACCGTACCTTGGCTCTGAATTCATCCCAATCGTACATGCGCAGAAAGGAGTGAGATTATATTTTTACCCTGTCTTGTCTGCCTGGCAGTCAAACAAAATTGAAAATCTTTCCAAACAGAAAACGTACTGTTTTTAAGGATGTTATAAAGGACACATATGTCAAGCATGAATAACTAATGTAATGCGTTAGGGTGATCTACAGTGCCTTTAGAAAGTATTCACTCCCACTGACTTTTTCATATTTTGTTGTGTTACAGACTAAATAAAAAATGAATTAAATTAAGATTTTTTGTTACTGATCTAAACATAATACCCCATAATGCCAAAGTGGCATTTTTTTTTGATGTTTTTACAAATGTATTAAATATGAAAAGCTTAATGTCTTGAGTCAATAAGTATTCAACCCCTTTGCTATGACATTCCAAATTGAGCTCAGGTGCACCCAATTTTCTTTGATCATCCTTGAGGTGTCTCTACAACTTGATTGGAGATCACCTGTGGCCAATTCAATTGATTGGACATGATTTAGAAAGAAACACACCTTTCTATATAAGGTCCCACAGTTGACAGTGCATGTCAGAGCAGAAACTCTACCATGACGTCCAAGGAACTGTCCGTAGAACTCCGAGATAAAATTGTGAGGAGGCATAGATCTGGGGAAAGGTATAAAAAAAATTGATTACTAGAGCTGGCCGTCAGACCAAACTGAGCAACCGGGCAAGAAGGACCTTGGTCGTTAAAGTGACCAAGAGCCCAATGACCACTCTGACAGAACTACAGAGTTCATTAGCTGAGAAGGGAGCACTTGCTGGAAGGACACCAATCTCTGCAGCACTTGACAAATCCAGGCTTTATGTGAGAGTGACCAGACGGAAGCCACTCCTGAGAAAAAGGCACACGATAGCTTGCCGGAGTTTGCAAAAAGGCACGTGAAAGATTCTGATACCATGAGGCAAAATATTTTGTGGTCTGATGACTCGAAAATTGAACTCATTCGCCTGAATGCAAAGCGCCATGTCTGACGGAAACCGAGCACAGCTCATGACCCATTTAACACCATCCCTACCATGAAGCAATGGTGGTGGCAGCATCATGCTATGGGGATGCTTTTCAGTGGTAGGGACTGGGAGACTTTTAAGAATAGAGGGAACAATGAATGGATCCAAATACAGGGAAATCCTTGAGGAGAACCTGCTTCAGAGTGAAAAGACATTAGACTGCGGAGAAGATTTACGCTCCAACACAACAATGACTCCAAGCATACAGCCAAAGCAACACTGGAATGGCTTCTGAACAAGAATGTGAAAGTCCTTGAGTGACCCAGCCAAAGCCCAGATTTGAATCCAATTGAGAATTGTGGAAAGACAAAGATTCCACATCCAACTTGATAGAGACTAGATTTGATAGAGACATCCAACTTAATTCACCGACACTCCACATCCAACTTGATAGAGCTTGAGCAAATCTGCAAGGAAGAATGGGAGAAACTCCCCAAATCCAGATGTGCAAAGCTGATACAGACATACCCAAGAAGATTCAAAGCTGTAATCACTGACAAACGTGCTTCTATGAAGTAATGACTCAGGGGGTTAAATACTTATGTAAATTAAATCTTTCTGTATTTCACTTTTATTATTTTGTAAAAATTTCTAAAAAACAAATTCCACTTTGACATTATGAGGTATTATGTGTCGATCAGTGATTTTAAAAATCTCAATTTAATCCATTTTAAATTCAGGCTGTAACACAACAAAATGTGAAAAAGTCAAGGGGTGTGAATACTTTCTGAAGGCGCTGTAATAGGCACTAGGTAAAACAGCGGTAAAACCCGGAATTCATTTATTTATATGCCTTCAAACCTCTTTGAACCTCTATATAAAATTGAATAATTTACTTGAATACGAGAACACAAATCTCCTTCATAATACTTCCAAGAACCGTGCTATACGTATATTGATATCTAACATGAGAGGGCATGGCATGTGAGAGGGTACAGTATCGGGTTGAAGAAGTTGCTGATTGCCTCTGTGTTCTCTGGTGATCAATAAAGCCTCCATCTCCTGAACTGCGACTCAACGCCGTCTTATTGTAGTGTATAGGGGTGATGTTTAAGAATGCTTCGGTCATGCTAAACCACAGAATTTTCTTTAAAGATCTTTAAAATCATTTTTTTATTGAAATTGTAGTAGTTACTTGAACACTGCACAGTACATCGTGTTCTATGAACTCTCTAGTTACCCTCGTCTGAGGAGAGGGTATTGCATATGAGTCTGTTTGCTTGTCTGTTTGTCCGCACAGAATAAATATGATTTTCTCTGCAACCGTTGGTCGATCGACAGGAAATTTTCACCATAGGTGCAACTCCACCTGTTGATTTTAAAAAAAAGATAATTATGACCTCATAGGTCACGTGGTTCGGCCGCCATCTTGGAAAAACCGAAAAACTTTGCACCTCTATATCTCCGAAAGCGCTGAATATAAAAAATTGAGAAATGGCACATTGTAAAGAACTCTCCATGGGGAATAAAATATGTTAATGATGATGTCATAGGTGCCTCCATTATGACGTCATAATTCGACAAGTACAAAACTTCATCCGATCAGGATGAAATTTCTTGAGCGTCATGTAGGAATAAATTAGTGGAGAAAAAAGATGACGTCATCGGTCACGTGGCTCGGCCGCCATATTTGTTTTAACACAAAAGCCTTAAAAACCACTGAAAATACATCCTGGCGAGGGTTTGCAATCTCTGATTCCTCTTTTTCTTGTTATTGATGTTATTCATGCCCTTTTTCAGTGTATTTTGAGTGTGAAAACGGAATACACTTCTCATTTGAACCTTTATTCAAAGCTGTAATCAAAAATTCAAATTTGGCTGAAAAAGCAATTTGTTGGTGAAGTTATCGCACATGCCCAGCATCGGTTGTTGTCCTCATCCTTGTTGGCGTGCCACGGTGAATTACATCATTTCTGAAGTGTGCTGTTGACACTGATACCCCCCCCCCCCCCAAAATTTGGCTGTACATATTTTGTAATTCAACGTAGGTGCCGTCACCCAAGCACCAATGCACTCTAATGGTATTTATACATCTTATTATGTTTTGGCTTGATCTGTTCTGTGGCACGAGCTTCGACTTTTTATTTAAAATTTTTACAGGAGAGAGGATATCAACCATAAGTTGATATCCAGGGAATTTTCCTGGAGAGAGGATGCCAGGATATCAACGTGGGACATTTTTTTTTGTTTCCACCTTCTGTGCCCTCCAGAGAAATCCATAGAGAGTATCAAGTGAGAAACCCTATTTACTGGGACATAATACCTCTATCCATCATTTTCTGTTTGTTATTCACCCAAGATGCCACCACGATGATAACACAATCTGCCAGATTTTGAAGGCGGGCAGCCCATTGGAAGAGTTGAAGTCGCCTTTAAACTAGGCGGATGGAAAAAGAAGAATGAATTAAAATTGCACAACCCTTCAAGTTTGTGTTGTGAAGTAGCGTGAAACGAGCACTTCAGTTGAGTCATGTCAATAACATCTTTTAAATTGCAGGGCTTGGCTCAACAAATTGTCTAACGTCCCATGCAGGCAGTTCATCGAGCGGTCAAGGCTGAATAAGGCTGAACAAAAGTACCTCTTGAAAACGTCTACAAAATGAAAAATGATCTGATGAAAAGCCTTAATTGCCTAAATGACTACATTGTTTGATATTCTATATCTATACCTATATCCATCTAGCGTGTGTGTGTTTTTTTTAGTTTTAAATACAACATTTAAGCTCATGAAAAAGTGCTGGCAGAGGCTTTACAAAATGGCAAAGTAAAAAGAAAGGGAAAGAGCAAACAGGAAACTATGGGGGGGGGGGGTGGTGGGGGGGGGGGGACACCAACCTGAAAGTTAGAAGATTGAGGGGGGTCGAGTTAATGTGGGCACAAAAGATCACTGGTTTGGATGGAGGATGATGTTAAAGTACGGTAAAATGTACTGGACGAATTCAAGGTCTGTGAGCGTCAGCTGCGGCTGTATGGGCATGTGGCTCGTTTTCCGGACGCTGATCCAGCTCACCAGATACTCTCAGCAAGGGAGCCTTGTGAGTGGAGGAGGCCAACGGGCCGACCGTGTTCCTCGTGGTTGTAGCAGGTTGATCGACATCTCAAGGAGATAGGGATGGGCCAGGCATCAGCCTGCGGGATGGCCAGACGGAGGCCCCTGGAGTACCATCGGAAAGTGGATGTGGCGACGCGCTGCTCCGGCGCATGCTCCCATACCTGACCTGACCTGATGAATTAAAAGCCAAAGCACGGTAAAACTACAGGTTAGTTTTCCGATTCATGTTCCAAATATAACATTCAATTTAAATTAAATTGTTCCTCGATCATAAACTGACACTTGTAGACAGACGGACAACGATAAACCAATTGTTTCAGTCTTAAGCCCTTAAAAATCATCTGATAAGTGGACAATCAGGAGACTGAAATATAGAGAGACGATGACCAAACGAGGAGTGCTGGAAAATGTCCACCAACCTTTTGCGATGAGAATAGAATAACACACTCTGTGCATCTGTTTTGTTGTGGGAGATGCCGATGGCATTGGAAGTTTTGGATTTCAATCTATCCAGCAATGAGGGAGGTGGGAAACTCGGCAAGCAGAGTGGGGTGCCTGACGGTATTGAAGGCCGATGATTTATCCAGAGGCACAGTCCTGAGCTCGTTTAATATCCGATAAGGAGTGACATATCCAGGGTAAAGTTACAACCTGCGATGGGGCATAGCAACCTGTCAATGAGTCTATCGAAAGACAGTGATGCAACACACAATTCAAGCACAAGGCCCCATTTCCCCATTCAGATTAATGCCTTTTATCCTCTGCCAGCAGGTCAACATGGCAGGAAATCTTGGTGATTTCTGTGTCCAATGAACTTTCTTTCCCTATGTGATGTCAGAATTTTCATTTATTTGACTTGCCATTGGTCAGCGTCCACCTTAAAACTGTGTTAATTTCACAAGAAGTGACGGCAGTGATGGCACTTTCCCCAGGCCAAGTGTAACCGTGTGTGTGTGTGTGTGTGTGTGTGTGTGTGTGTGTGTGTGTGTGTGTGTGTGTGTGTGTGTGTGCTCCATTACGAGCCTTAGATCTTGTAAAAAAAAAAAAAAAAAAAAAATAGCTGTCAATGTCAACACCAAATTCAATCAGCATTTGAGGATCATTTCAGGCCGTAGGCTGTCCACAGCCTCCCTGGGCGGTACGGTGTCACCACCTGCCCCTTAGCCTTTAATGTAACATTGTTTTGTTGCAAGCTCTTGGGGCAAGCTGCCACATGGGGAAGGGGAGGTGTTTGGAGGTCCTTTATGCTTTATAGGTTGTGCTCCTTGTTCTGCTGTGCCTGCTAGAGGGTACCATTGGAGTCAGTGTTTCCACAGGTTTGACCCCGAAAGCTAGAGGGCCGAACTTAGATTTAGCACCCTGGGTGGCTGCTTCGTCATCTGCCACATCATCTCTGGTCCCTTTTTCTGCCAGTTCACAACTGGAGCCCCACCAAGCACGGGATTCTGGGAGGCCCTTCCGAGGCCACTAGTTTGCACTGTTGGTGCCATCTGGAACGCTCCTTGTTTGTCTGCAAAATTCCCTGAAGCCCCTTGCTCCCTCTATTTTACTGTGGGCCAATCATTTGCAGCAATCCATCCTACATTTTCCCGTCTTCTTTCTTTGCATTTTCACCCAGGGAGTCCATATCGGGTTCTGGACTTTTTTCATCTTGGTCTTTGGGCTCAACTTCCCTGCGGTGTTGATTTTTTAAAATGACGTCGACATGTCTAAGCATATGGCTCCAGGATTATCTCTGAATGTTAATTGCATTATCCATCTCTTATGCAGGAGCAAAATATGGTCAAATAATAATGGTTCCATGGATAGGCTTGGAAATAAAAATAACTTTTTCCTGACTGACCCCACAACACAACTGGGATTTAGTGTGGCCATTAAATAAATAAAATAAAATATAAAAAAAACCACCTTTAGAGGCCATTTTTCCCCGCAAAGCGGGGGTTGGCCTTTTTCGGGAACCGTGGTTGTTGTTGTTTTTCGGTCCCTTTTTTGAAGCAATGTTTTATGGCCGGATGCCCTTCCTGACGCCAACCCTTTTTGCCGCCTTTAACGACAAACAGGGAATTACCAGTGAACTGGTACTCAAATTTGCCGACAGGCTGAGTCAACCCTCCTGGCGTTAATTCAGCGATTGACCGGGATTCGAACCCAGGATCCTAGGATCCTAAGCCGGCACCCTAGCCGCTAGCCCAACACCAGGGCCATTAAATAAATAATTGTCTTATAATCTGTCAACGATTCCTCAACAGCTTTCAGAAGTTTGTTTGTAATATTTCTTGAGATCTGTTTTGAGTATAAAAGACAATTGTCTTTCACTTCCATGATACAATTGACTCTCTGCAACTTGAACAAATCCCTGCAGAAGATCACAACTGTTCAAATAGGAATTATGAGAAAAAAAATTTTCCCCTGGCTTGGGGATGCTGAACGAATTTGAAAGTGGTGAGGTGGAGGGGCAAATCTGAAGGGGAACATCCTTGGATGGGAGAGAGGGGGGGGGGCACGCACGCTATTTCCCATCCAAGCTCCATCCACCTCCCTTAATCTCCCTCCTTCTCTTCCCCATGAACAATCTTCTTTCTTCCATGTTTCATCGTATTTAAAGTTGCACCATCTCATGTATTTGGATGCTCATTGGATTGGTGGATGAAGAAGATGCCATCATACCCATAACATTGACAACTTGAACTATGGGCGAACTTATGTGAACGAGTGAAGTTAGTGATCTGGACTTTCATAAAACCTGTTATTTATTTAGTTATTTATTATTAAAATGTTTTTCTTGGCAGTGTAATTAATATATCCCAAAAAGCTTTTTTATTCAAAGTAATGGGATAGTTTATTGGGGATAATTACCTTGAACAAAGTTCTCGAATTTTTTTTTTACGAGTGGCTCCTTAACAAATCTTCGAAACAGTTGACACGAGTTAGGAGGGATATCCGAAGCAAAAGGCTGTTTCAAGTTTTTCACTGTCATGAAAGATCTAAAGGAAACCAGTTACAGGTACAACTGTGTTGAAAAGATCAAAATAAATAAGGTGAAATAAATACATCCTCATTTAGGAAATCATTTACTGTAGTTTTCTTTACCTTCATTTGTACACAGATATATTCACGCAGAGGATGAAATTGTCGAATCCATATTCGTGAATCTGCCAGTGGACAGAAGGGATGGTTTGGGTCGTATTCTCTCAGGGACTATCATGCGGAATAGCAACTGAGGTGATTGAGGAACCGGCAAGGTAAATGGAGCTTTACATTTGAATTAATGATGCTTTAGATTCCCACCTCCTCCCAGAAAAGCCCCTACATGTACCAAGTCTGTAGGAGCGGACGGTCGAACTATTACGCCTTGGATCATCATGTTTATTGTCCGACGACTGAACAAGGTAGAATTGCCTCTCTGGCATCTCCCTGGGCCAAAAGGGTCGAAGACTCGATGATGGATCGTTCCAAAGTGATCATTCGGATGGTCATTTGATTGGACAGTCAACACCATTGAAGGACTTCTTCAGATATCTGTCTCCTTTCTGTCTGTTTTCCTTCCCCTTCCCCTCCCTTTCTCTCCCCGGCTCTATCCTTCCCCTCACCCTCCGTCCCCTCCACTCTCTGCCTGATCGGATGAGTTCTGGACACAACTCGTGTTGTGGGCCTGCTGTTCCAAAAGGTGCTGGGATTAAAGGGTCAAAACCCCTGACGGACTTCAATCATGCACTCAAAAACCCAGGAGTATTCCTCTGTCTCTCCATCTCGCCATCTTTATCTTGCATGTCAAACACATTCAAATACGCCGAACTCCACAATAACCCACAAATAATTTGTGCTAAACCTATTGTGATGTAATAAGCTTGGCCTGGGGATTATTTAGAACTCATTAAGACTAATAAGTTTGGTCGTGGATAAGTATGACAAATGGGTGTGCATTAGGGGTTCTTTAGAAGTTATGATCGGATTGCAGTGCCATCCAATCACCTGGAGACAAAGGGGCTATTTATGGCGTTATGAAAAGGGTGGGAAGAGGTGGCCAAAGGAAGCAAATTGAAATTGAGAAAAATAAGAGAAAGAAGGATGGATGGAGCTGGAGGGAAGAGGATTTGGAATGTGGTCAACAATTTTGCCTTATTTTTACAATTTTGCCATATTTTCCTGCATTATAAATGGATGGCGCCGTTCATGAAAGTGAATGGATGCATGATTTTGAATACAAATAATTCTATAGAATCAAATTAAGAAATGACTGAAACAGTGCAATTAATCAACTTGGTTTTTTTTTTTTTTACTTCAGCAGTAACCAATAAGGTTAACATCAGTGCACATGTTGGAGTTGTTCTTGTTGTTATTGTATATCCCCGGGCAGATCTCTCGAACAAGCCCGTGGCATGGCGACAGCCGATCGATCACCCAGGAGGGACCCAGAGATCCCCTGCATCCAGGATGGTGTAACCCACCTTCACAAAGTCAGGGCCAAGACAGAGTTAGTGAGAGAGAGAGAGACAGAGAGAGAGAGAGAGAGAGAGAGACAGAGACAGAGACAGAGAGAGAGAGAGAGAGAGAGAGAGAGAGAGTGAGAGTGAGAGTGAGAGTGAGATAGAGTGAGAGAGAGAGTGGGAGAGAGAGTGAGATAGAGTGAGAGAGAGAGTGAGAGAGAGTGAGAGAGAGTGAGAGAGAGTGTGAGATAGAGTGAGAGAGAGAGTGAGAGAGAGAGTGGGAGAGAGAGTGAGAGAGAGTGAGAGAGTGAGAGAGTGAGAGAGAGTGAGAGAGTGAGAGTGAGTGAGAGAGTGAGTGAGAGAGTGAGAGTGAGAGTGAGAGAGAGAGAGAGAGAGAGTGAGAGAGAGTGAGAGAGAGAGAGAGAGAGAGAGAGAGAGATTGGGGGAGAGAGAATTTGAATTTGCAACACCATTTATTTCACAAAAACACACCAGGTCAAGTCAAAATTTTACAGGAGAGAAAAAATAGAAAAAAACAACAACACAGCTCTTAATGTTATTATTAAAAAGAAAAGTTCCAAGTTTCATTCATTCACGACACATAAGGCTTCATTAATGCACCATTTGCACTCAAAGAGTTTGACATTTTCATTCGCCACATAATAATCAAACTCTAACCTTATTCTTGCAGACACCAGCCCTTTAAACATAGGAACAACATCAAACCCATGCCCATTATCAATTTTAATTTTCCTTGATTTATATATTGCATATTTTGCTATAGCAGCTAAGAAGTTTAGGAGAACACCAGAGTCCTTGCAGGAGGGTCTGAAAGGTACACCAAAAATAAAAGAGTGTGAAGTAAAAGGAAAAGCCAACTGCTCAAAAAGGTGTGTGAGAATCAAGAAAAGAGGTATTAGTCTTTCGCATTTCACATAGGCATGAAAGAGATCCTCCTTCTGTTCACAGAAGGGGCATGCTACCGGTACTGAGCTATCAAGGTGATGAACAAAGGTGTTCGTAGGGAGAGCCCAATGTGCTAATCTCCACTGGATATCTGCTAGGATCCCGTAAATAGGTAGTTTGTACATATTAGGCCACAGTGGTGAGGGAGGAGTCCCTGGCCCTAACCTTTCTGACCACAAGGCCACTTGTGCCACTCTGGAGAAGGGTGATGCTTGGTTTTCTTGAAGGAGCTTGTGAATACCCGCCTTTGTTACCAAATGAAAATGAGACACAAGTTCACCATTCGACTCGAGAGCTGGGAGCACCTTAATTTCAGGGAAAGACAGCCGAAAATCCTCGACATTGTTTATACCTTCCCAGCCAATATTTAACTCCTTAAACGTCCTCTATACGATGCGTATAATTTGGCTGGCAACACGCACAGATCTTAAACCAAGAATGGCCGCCACCCTGCCAGCAGACATCCATTTTGTCCCAGATGTATCCCTCAGGTCACAAACTTTGCCAATTCCTCCTTGAGTAAATTTCCTAATCAAAGTCGGACTATGAGGAATGCATGGAAAAAAACCGTTATAGAAAATAGGTTCTTGGATAAACATCCGGCAATTATAAGCCTCAAGGCAACGATGAACCCCAAGACCTTTCCAAACTTTCAGTAAACCCTGATAAAAAATTGGGATTGAAACTAAGCTAACATGGTCAAGGTTCACCAGGAACAAGTGCCTATCATAACACAGGCCTCCCACTTGTTGCAGCAAAAAAACCGCAAATGGGTGCCAGGGCAGCTCTTCAGCATACAACAGACGTTGCACAGACTGTAGGCGAAAAGCCATTAGCCGGGTGGACACATCCACAATTCCATGTCCACCCTCCTTCCGAGGATGGTACAGTATTTGAGGCCGAAGCCAGTGGTATCCATTCCAAAATAAATTAACCAAGACCCGCTGGATGGCTGGCATCAACTCCTTGGGTGGCTGCAAGGCAATTCGTTTATGCCATAATCTTGCTGCTATAAAGTTATTTATAACAAGAGTGCGGCCTTTATAAGAAAGAGATTGCAGCAGTCCTTCCCATCGTTTCAACCGGTGTGTAATTTGTTCAATCATTCCTTCCCAGTTCTTCATTTCTACTTCCTGGTTGCCGAGATAGACACCAAGATATTTGACCCCATCTGTTTTCCACTCTAAATTATGTGGGAGTGACGGTGGCAGTGTTAAAGAAAGGTTATCTGAACCGCACCATAAGGCTACACTCTTGCCCCAATTTACTTCGGCGGAAGAGGCCACAGAGTAATCCTTAAGGCAACGCTGCACTGCAGCAACACTACTTGGGCCTTTAATCAGAACGCATACATCATCAGCATAAGCTGTGACCACAAATCTTGAACCAAAAACGTCTCCCACATCCTGAGTTATTCGCTGCCTGATGGATGCGAAGAGTGGTTTACGGGGCAATTATATACAGAAGTCCAGAAAGGGGACAACCTTGACGGATACCCTGTCAGAAAGGAAAAGGGGGACATAAACTGTTGTTTACTTTCATCATGCAGAAGGTGTTAGTGTATAACAGCCTGACATAGGAAATTAAAGTTTTGCCAAAACCCATCCGCTCCAGAACAGAAAACAAATATGTGTGATCAACTCGATCAAAAGCCTTTGTTTGGTCAAGAAACAACAACCCAAAACTGGCACACAAGTACTTATTACAAGAAATAATATCCCTTATCAAAAATATATTGTCATAAATTGACCTTCCTGGTACACAGTAGGTCTGGTCAGGGTGCACAATAGAGCTGATCACAGTTCCCAAACAGTTTGCTAAAACCTTCTACAAAATCTTGTAATCCGCGCACAGCAATGAGACAGGCCGCCAGTTCTTGACTAGTTCAGTGTCCCCAGCCTTTGGAAAAAGGCACATGACTGCTCTTCTGCAGGACAGGGGAAGCTCTCCTACATGAAGGCATTCATCAAATACCTCACGCAGGTCAGGTCCCACAAGGTTCCAAAAAGTCTTATAGAACTCTCCGGGCAAACCATCAATCCCAGAGGCTTTACCATCCTTCAAGCTCCGCATAGCAGTTTCAAGTTCAGTAGCCGAAACTGACATGTTCAGTGTGCGTTGCTGGTCCTCCTCAAGTCTCGGAAGCCCAGTAGTCAGCTCCTGCAAGGTCTCATTACTTATGCTCTGGGGGGAGTACAAGTTTGTATAAAAACCCTTCAAAACAGACTTAACAGTTCAAAACAGTTCAAAACAGAACTGTTGGGAGGTCACTATTGACCCATTAGCAGCACATAGCCTGTGAATCTGTTGTGATTTCTTGACAGAGTTCTCCAAACTAAAAAAGTCCTTATTTGGCATATCCAACGTTAAATAACTCATCCTCATGTGTACCAGGGTGCCCATTGCCTGCTGCCATACCAATTCAGTCAAGATTGCCTTTTTATTCCATAGCAGCCGGTCACCTGTAGTGTCTTTCCCAGCCGTATTAATGTTTTCCTCCAAGGCTGCAATTTCAGCCTTGAATTAATCAATTGAGAGATTTTGCAATTTAGTGGCATAAAGACGATATCGTTGACAGAACGATTTGACCTGACCCTTTGCGAGGTCCCACCACAGTCAAAGGTTAGCATGCTCAAATTTGGAGGACCGAATTCTTTCCCACACGGCTCGAAAAGCATCTTTGAATTTCATCTCATTCAGCAGGTGGGTGTTAAGTGACCAATACGCACTACCACCTGAGGCCAGAGGCAAATTAAAACCCATTGAAACCAGGTAATGGTCCGTGAAACCAGTTGTGAGTATCTGGGTTGTGGCCATCACATTTAGCATTGGCTTATTCACGTAGAATCTGTCTAGCCTTGCCATTGATATCCTCCCATCATGGCATCTGCACCACGTATAGAACCGTGAAGTTGGATGTTGCAACGTCCAAACATCTTTCAAATGATGATTCTTGATGATGTTCTCCAAAACCTTCGTAGAAGCCGGATGGGGTTCATGACTGGTCCTGTCTATGGAAGGATTGATAGTGCAATTGAAATCGCCAGCAATACAGATGAAAGCAGTTGTATCTAGTCCTTTTACAAACTCATGCAGAGTGGAAAAGAACACACTTCTTTCCATGGGTTCACTCAATGCATACATGTTCACAATGATGATCTTTTGTGTGTTGCAATAGAATTCCACCGCTATCAGATGTCCCTTATAAATTTCCTTGAAGACAATCTTCCGAGCAGGAATTCTATCACTTCAGGCGATGGCAACACCAGCTTTGGGTGTGGTAAAACCACTCAACCACCACTGCCCTCGATAAAGTTTACCCCATTCAGCAACCAGGGTGTTTGTAGCATGGGTCTCTTGTATCAAGATGATGTCGGCTTTCACTCTCTCCATTGCCTGAATTGTCAGAATTTTTCGTAAGGGGGTACAATCCCCATTGATATTCAGGGATGCAATACATATCTCTCCCATTGTCATTCTACAAAGGTAACTCACCCTCCGCCTGCAATTCTTTATTCGCCTTTGTAACCGCTTTTCAAAGACGCTGAAATTGAGCCTCCGAGATTTCCCTTGTGTCATTTCTTTGCAAGAGGGGTCTTGCAGTCCTGATGACACTTTTTACATCGGGAAAATGATCTTTAATTACAACATAGCGTTGCCTAAACGTCTCGTTTAAGAAACTGATGACGTTTTCCTTTGTTACTTCCATTTGTTTTTCTTCCTGATGATCGCTCACAGAAAGAAGGCTTTGAGCTTCCTTATCCAGCTCCCTAACCACATCAACGTTGAAACTCCTTTGTTGTGTGTCAGGTGCTGGGACACCATCGGTGTCATCAAAACTGCAGTCTTCTTGTTGCATCACCAGGGACACATCTGTGCCACCACTGTTGCCTATTATAGGTGTGATGAAAATGTATCCAAGTTGCAACCCAGGCACCATTACTGCTTCTCTCCACTACGTGGCCATTATAAGAACTTAGCCCCGAGTCGCGAAGCGCAGTCCTGAGACATTTATCAAGCTTTATCCACGTGTATGCTTAGAATGGTAAGGGAACCACTTTTCATGTCGCTTGCTTGCGTGCTTGACTATGATACTCTTATTGCTTATATGCTTGACATATAATGATCCTATGATTGCTAATTTTCTTTCAGATATTGCTGGTGTTCGATTCAGACTAAACTCACCTTCTGAGACCTGTTGTAGATCTGATTATTTTACAACACTTAATCTGAATCGAACTATTGCCATCATCCAAGATCAACATGACCCACAAGCTTTTACAGTTGCCCACGTTTGGAGCGGACCCACAAACTGCGGAAGCACCGAGCCAGCTCAAGCACTGGCTCAGTCTACTGACCAGCTACCTGCAAGGGCATCACGACATCACCAACGATGTGAAGTGCGCAGTACTGAACTACTATGTGACACATGTCGTTCACGACTACATATCTCATTGCGCGACATTCGACGATGCCATGACTGAACTGCGCGCCATCTATATCAAGCCGCGGAATGTTATTCACATGCGGTACAGCTCGCCTCCAGGAAGCAGGATGCTTCGGAGTCCCTCACTCATTTTGCCCAAGAATTGCGGCGTCTTGGCAAAGAATGTGCACATGAGACCCGAACCCACGAGCAAATGTGTGATGATTTGATGCGTGACACTTTTATTTCTGGACTTTACTCTACGAGCATCCGGCGACGTCTGCTGGAAGAACCTAACCTGATGCTGAAACAGGTCCTCGATCAAGCTATTGTGCTCTTCGAAGCTCAGGCACAATCTGAGGTGTACGGACGGCCTTACATTACAGCGGGGCTCACTGAAGAGCGGCGCTTGGAGACCGAAGCTGCTACGGAGTTCGCTCCTCCCGACACACAGCCCGAGGTGGCTGAGGCACTCGGAGCCGAAGGTACGAGCCTCGCCACGACTACCTTGGCCGGGAGCAATGCTAAGTGCTTCTTCTGCGGAAATAGAAATAATTTCCGTGCTGCTTGCCTGGCACGTGAAGTTTCTTGTCATTCTTGTGGCCGGAAGGGTCACTTTGCCAAAGTATGCCGATCGGGGCACGCGCAGCGCACCCGACCAACATTGGCTGGCATCAACTCGACGCGCATGGCACGTGCATCACCCCAGGCCATTCTGGTGCAGCCCGGACCTCAGGGGCTGACCAGAGCCGTCGTTCCAGTCCTGATTGAAGGGAAAACAGCTGGAGCTTTGGTCGACACGGGATCGACCGAGAGCTACGTCGATAGGGGCCTTGTCCGCTGTCATGGGTGGCCTATCCTTGGAGGATCGCGCAGAATCTACATGGTATCGCAAGCTTTATGGATGCGGACAAGGGGTGAATGTCGTGTTAAGTTAGTTATTAATGGTAAAATGTACCCTGATGTTCGCCTAATGGTACTGCCCACCTTATGTGCCAAAGTTATATTAGGGCACGATTTTCTCGAGAGCCACGGTCGCTTAGAAATGACATTTGGGGGAGATGACATGCTCTCCGTATGCACCCTGGCAGGAATGTCTATTGAACCGATGACTTTGTTTCCGAACCTGACTTCGGATTGCGCCCCAATTGCAATCAAATCCCGGCGCTATTCCCGGGCTGATACTCAATTCATTTCTGAGGAGACGAGCAAACTCCTCCGTGAAGGCATAATCGAGCCCAGCCATTCTCCTTGGTGTGCGCAAGTTTTGGTCGTGTGATCCGAAAATCATCGCAAGCGCCTGGTAATCGATTATTTGCAAACCATAAATAGGTTTACGCTTCTGGATGCCTATCCGCTACCAGGATTGGATTCTCTGGTTTGACAGGTCACCCAATATGGCGTGTACAGCACTCTCGATCTCTGGAGTGCGTATCATCAAATCCCTTTCGCGGAAGACGACAAAATTTATACAGCTTTTGAATCTGGACAGAGGTTGTATCAGTTTACACGGCTTCCTTTCGGAATAACGAATGGGGTCGCGTGCTTCCAAAGGGCTATGGACGACATCGTTGCAAAAGAACAATTAACAGACGTTTTTGTGTATTTGGATAACCTGACGGTCTGTGGCTATGACCAGGCTCACCATGACGCCAATTTGAAACGCTTCCTCGAGGTGGCGCGAAAGTATAGTCTGACGTTCAATGAGGACAAATGTCGCTACTCCTCTAGGACGATTGATCTCCTGGGGTACACTGTGACCCAGAAAACCATAACACCTGACAAGGAATGTCTCCACCCTTTGCTCAACATGGCGCCGCCGCATGATCGTGCTTCTTTGAAGCGTGACCTCGGGCTGTTTGCACATTATTCAAAGTGGGTCGAAAGTTACTCCGAGAAGCTTTGTCCCCTCATTGATTGTAACACGTTCCCTCTCCCTCCCGCTGCAAAGGTCGCCTTCCAGGCTCTGAAGTCGGACATAGCTGGCGCTGCTGTGTCTTCTATCGACGATAACGTTCCCTTTGTCCTCGAGAGTGACGCGTCGGATCACGCCATTGCTGCTACTCTCTCTCAAGGGGGGAAGCCTGTGGCGTTCTTCTCAAGGACGTTATCCTCCGCTGAGAAACGTCATTCTTCTGTGGAGAAGGAAGCGTATGCGATAGTTGAGTCGATTCGTCATTGGAGACCCTATTTTCTGGGTAAACGCTTCGATGTCATTACCGATCAGCAGAGTGTAGCTTTCATGTATGCCACAAGACATGCTCAGCACATTAAAAACGAGAAAACCACTCGCTGGCGCATTGAGCTTGCTGATTATAGCTTTGGTATCAAGTATCGCCCTGGGCAGGAGAATCACGCAGCAGACGCTTTATCCAGACCAGGTGTTTGTGCGAGTTTAAACTCCTCCGATGATTTACGCATTCTCCATGATACCTTGTGTCACCCTGGGGTGACTCGTCTGGTTCATTTTGTGCGAAGCCTCAATTTGCCCTACTCTGTTGAGGATGTTCGTCATTTATGTCGCTTTTGTCCTGTTTGCGCTGAACTCAAACCCCGCTTCTATAAACCCGACATGGGGATGCTGATTCAGGCTACTAAGCCCTGGGACTGATTAGCGATGGACTTCAAAGGGCCGCTACCTGCCTCCGGGGCATCTCGTTACCTCCTCACCATTGTGGACGAATACTCTAGATTCCCTTTCGCCTTCCCATGCAGCGATATGTCCGCGGCTACGGTTATCCGATGTCTGCAATACCTGTTTTCGATGTTTGGGAATCCGGGGTATGTGCATACCGACCGAGGAGCCGTGTTCTTGTCACAGGATGTGCGGGCCTTTCTGTTGCAGCGTAATATTGCGTCTAGCTACACCACACCATACAGCCCCCACGCTAATGGATGTGTGGAGCGCTTTAATGGCACTATATAGAGGGCCATCTCTTTGGGCCCCAAGTCTCATGGCCTGCGACCGAACCAATGGACTGATATGGTGCATGGGGCCCTTCATTCAATCAGCTCGCTCCTCTGCACGGCTACAAATGAAATTCCGCATGATCGTTTATTTTGTTACCAGCGTCGCACGGGATCTGTCCGCCCTCTGCCTGGGTGGCTCGCTCAGCCCGGTCCAGCCTTTCTCAAACGGGCGGTGCACGCGAGCAAATACGACCCACTTGTTGACGAGGTTCAGATCCTTCAAACTAATCCTGATCATGCTCGAGTCCAACTGCCCGATAGACGCGAGTCCACTGTGTCGGTCCGTCAACGCGCGCCCTGTGGGGATCTCGTTGGGACCGAGCTCTGCTCGGGGAACCCGGTGTTGGAGAATTCACCCTCGCGTCTACCCCTACCCTCGCCCGAGCCGCCAGAGATAATTGCACCACCCCCGTCACCGTCGACTGAGAGCACTCCTGATGGAGTCGATCTAGATGCTGCTACCGAGGGTCCTGACGTGTACCGCATGCGCACGGGACGAGAGATTCGCCACCCTGATCGTTTTGGCTGGTCGTGATGTAACTCTCATGTACTCAGCTGTTAATTGTAGTTATACGCTTGATGCTCACCGGCTTGCTAGCGAAGTTTTAAATCCAGGGAGAAATGTGATGAAAATGTATCCAAGTTGCGACCCAGGCGCCATTACCGCTTCTCTCCACTATGTGACTATTATAAGAACTTAGCCCCGAGTCGCAAAGCGCAGTCCTGAGACATTTATCAAGCTTTATCCACGTGTATGCTTAGAATGGTAAGAGAACCACTTTTCATGTCGCTTGCTTGCGTGCTTGACTATGATACTCTTATTGCTTATATGCTTAACATATATTGATCCTATGATTGCTAATTCTCTTTCAGATATTGCTGGTGTTCGATTCAGATTAAACTCACCTTCTGAGACCTGTTGTAGATCTGATTATTTTACAACACTAGGTCTGTTTAGACCACCATCCTTGGTCGTTACAACCGGATGTGAGCAACAACCATTGTCACTCAGGACCTGAGACTGCTCGTTGTCACAAGGTATAATGGTTCCATCATCACAACCAATACTGGTGCTTTGGTTTTCTTCAACAAGAGCAAGGAGTGAAGTCCTACTCTCATCTGTTTCATCGCCACCTTCATCACCCCAACAAGGGGCCGACCCAGCTGCTGTAGCGTAAGTCTTCTTGGCATCTGGACAATACTGCTTAGTGTGTCTGTGTGCTCCACATCCATAGCAGATCAAGGTCTCGGTAGCCATGAAGATCCTATATTCATGCTCGCCTACTTTAAAGGTGTGGGAGGTGTTCAACTGTTTCGCCGCGTCTTTTAGTACAACAAAACAAAACCATCTAAACGATTGTACATGCTTCAAATCTGCCGTTTCTCATAAGTAGAGGAACCCTAATGTTTCGAGAGACGACAGTACAAAACTCACCTAGCTTGTGTATGATTTCCTCGTTACCTAGAAAAGGCAGAACATTGCTCAGAATGACTTTAACTGCGGGCGTGTCCATCGACGACACAGGAACAAACAGATCGCCTCCCAAGGTCAAACAATCAGCGAGCCGCTTCTTGCTCACCCTTCTCTCTGCCAATCAGTTGGTGCCTTCTTGCTCTGCCCTTCTCCCTGCCAATCAGCGAGTCCTGGCCAATCACGGCTCCTCGGGGCATGTCTTCATGGCCTGCCTGAGCTATGTATGCCTGCCAAATCGGGGTTGTCAGCCCAAGTGCATCATCTAGGTTCCGGTTAGTTTTATTATTTACTATGGTTGAATTAATAGGCATTTCCTGTGCTAGTGTCCATTGCGGTGACATAAGGGACAAAGGATAAATCACATTGGGTAAGACATACAGGGATAATTTATCCTTATTCCCTTAGCTAAATAACATGCCCCACCCCTCGTGACAGGGACAGATATACAACTTCATCCGACATCCGGGCTAAACAAATACTTATTACATGGGGTGATTCTACCCGACATCCGGAGCATGTTAATTTATACATCCTACCTGTTCTAAAGTATCTCTACCTCACCGACATAACAATAGTAAACAAAATGTTAATAGTAGTAACATTTTGTAAATAATTAATAGTTTTGGGAGTCTCGACATGGCAAGGATGAATAATGTATATGTGCGCAACACACTCAACATAGCAGAAATGATTGAAGATGTCATCGTGTCAAGGCGCCTGCAGTGGTTTGGTCACATGTTTAGAAGTCAGGACGACTCAAACCTACGAAGGGTATACTGAATTAAGCAACCCGAGACCCAGAGGAGGCCACCGAAAATATGGACAGACGATATTGGACAGGAATTGGGATTACCATTGTTGACGTTTCAGTAGTGTGATGAGAATCGAGGACGATGGAGAAAGTTTGCTGTCATGCGAGATGCAAGGGGCCGGCTTCAGTCCTGTGCAATTAAGTCAATTAAGTCATACTGTCCGTCTCATGTCACATGTCTGTCTGTTTCGTATGAACGCCTAAACTGCTGCATGGAATCGGTTGAAACTAGTGGCGCTTTGAATTTCTTAGAAAGTTGTGATGGTTACGATCAACCTTTGTTTTAACATCAATAATTCTCTGTATGAAATGCATTCGCCTTAAGCTCGACAATTAAAGCCCAATTTGTGCGCATTCCAGCGCCTGGAGTATCAGCAGTAATTATCCCATATGTATTGCAAACATTTCCCCAATGGATGAAAAGTAACAAGCCTATGGTATCTATCTCCTATGGTATCCATGGAAATCTCCACGCATGGCTTGCAGACTTCCTCTCTGGTTGTAGTCAACGTGTGGCCCTGATTGGATTTCTCTCATCTCCCCTTCCTGTTCAGGCTGAAGTTCCCCAAGGCAGTGTTCTGGGCCCTGTGCTTTTTCTGGTCTTCATCAATGATCTCTCCGACTCTCTGGAAAATCCTCTCTATCTCTTTGCTGATGACTCCACTCTCTGCCGCTCCATTCCTCATCCCTCAGATCAGCAGTCTGCAGCCTCCTCACTCTCTGCAGACCTGGACAAAATCACAGACTGGTCAAACAAGTGGAACGTGTCTTTCAATCCTGACAAATCTCATACTCTCACTATGTCTCTCCGAAAATACCATCTGTAAAACCCTCACATCTACTTTCTGAACAATCCTCTCCCAGAAGTTCTATCACTCAAGCTTTTGGGTCTCACTATCTGCCATGATCTTTCCTGGGAAAACCACATTTCCAAGCTGGCCTCCAAAGCCAGTCACCGACTGGGCATCCTCTGTCGTGCGAAGTCCTTCCTTAGCATACCTGAGCTCCTCACCACATACAAGGGTTTCATCCACAGCTCAACGGAATACTGCTCTCCCTTCTCGGCTGGTGCTCCTGCCTCACACCCAGCTCGGCTTCACGCTATAGAAACCAAAGCTTTCAGAATCATTGGAATCCACCAAAACTGAAGCCACAATACCCAGGAATCCACCAAAACTGAAGCCACCGATAAGGAATCCACCAAAACTGAAGCCACCGCACAAGGAATCCACCAAAACTGAAGCCACCGCACAAGGAACCACCAAAACTGAAACCACTGCACAAGGAATCCACCAAAACTGAAGCCACCGCACAAGGAATCCACCAAAACTGAAGCCACCGCACAAGGAATCCACCAAAACTGAAGCCACCACACAAGGAATCCACCAAAACTGAAACCACAGCATCAGGAATCCACCAAAACTGAAGCCACAGCACCAGGAATCCACCAAAACTGAAGCCACCAAAACTGAAGCCACCAAAACTGAAGCCACCAAAACTGAAGCCACCAAAACTGAAGCCACCAAAACTGAAGCCACCAAAACTGAAGCCACAGCACAAGGAATTCACCAAAACTGAAGCCACTAAAACTGAAGCCACAACACAAGGAATTCACCAAAACTGAAGCGAAAACACCCAGGAATCCACCAATCTGAAGCTAAAACACCCAGGAATCCACCAAATCTGAAGCTAAAACAGCCAGGAAGCCACCAAAACTGAAGCCACCAAAACTGAAGCCACCAAAACTGAAGCCACGGCACCAGGAATCCACCAAAACTGAAGCCACTAAAACTGAAGCCACAGCACAAGGAATTCACCAAAACTGAAGCCACTAAAACTGAAGCCACAGCACAAGGAATTCACCAAAACTGAAGCGAAAACACCCAGGAATCCACCAATCTGAAGCTAAAACACCCAGGAATCCACCAAATCTGAAGCTAAAACAGCCAGGAAACCACCAAAACTGAAGCTAAAACACCCAGGAAGCCACCAAAACTGAAGCTAAAACACCCAGGAATCCACCAAAATTGAAGATAAAACACCCAGGAATCCACCAAAACTGAAGCCACAGCACAAGGAATTCACCAAAACTGAAGCTAAAACACCCAGGAATCCACCAAAACTGAAGCTAAAACACCCAGGAATCCACCAAAACTGAAGCTAAAACACCAAGGAATCCAGCAAAACTGAAGCCACCGCACAAGGAATTCACCAAAACCGAAGCCACTAAAACTGAAGCCACAGCACCAGGAATCCACCAAAACTGAAGCTAAAACACCCAGGAATCCAACACAACTGAAGCCACAACACCCAGAAATCCACCAAAACTGAAGCCACAACACCCAGGAATCCACCAAAACTGAAGCCACAACACCCAGGAATCCACCAAAACTGAAGCCACAGCACAAGGAATTCACCAAAACTGAAGCCACTAAGACTGAAGCCACAGCACCAGGAATCCACCAAAACTGAAGCTAAATCACCCAGGAATCCACCAAAACTGAAGCTAAAACACCCAGGAAGCCACCATAACTGAAGCCAAACACCCAGGAATCCACCAAAACAGAAGCTAAAACACCCAGGAATCCACCATAGCTGAAGCCACAACACCCAGGAATCCACCAAAACTGAAGCCACCAAACCAGGAATCCACCAAAACTGAAGCCACCACACCAGGAATCCACCAAAACTGAAGCCACCACACCTGGAATCCACCAAAACTGAAGCCACAACACCCGGAATCCACCAAAACTGAAGCCACCACACCAGGAATCCACCAAAACTGAAGCCACCAAACCAGGAATTCCACCAAAACTGAAGCCACCACACCAGGAATCCACCAAAACTGAAGCCACCACACCAGGAATCCACCAAAACTGAAGCCACAGCACCAGGAATCCACCAAAACTGAAGCTGAAACACCCAGGAATCCACCAAAATTGAGGCTAAAACACCCAGGAATACACCATAACTGAAGCCACAACACCCAGGAATCCACCAAAACTGAAGCTAAAACACCCAGGAATCCACCAAAACTGAAGCTAAAACACCCAGGAAGCCACCAAAACTGAAGCTAAAACACCAAGGAATCCAGCAAAACTGAAGCCACCGCACAAGGAATTCACCAAAACCGAAGCCACTAAAACTGAAGCCACAGCACCAGGAATCCACCAAAACTGAAGCTAAAACACCCAGGAATCCACCAAAACTGAAGCTAAAACACCCAGGAATCCACCAAAACTGAAGCCACAACACCCAGGAATCCACCAAAACTGAAGCCACAACACCCAGGAATCCACCAAAACTGAAGCCACAGCACAAGGAATTCACCAAAACTGAAGCCACTAAGACTGAAGCCACAGCACAAGGAATTTCACCAAAACTGAGGCTAAAACACCCAGGAATCCACCATAACTGAAGCCACAACACCCAGGAATCCACCAAAACTGAAGCCACCACACCAGGAATCCACCAAAACTGAAGCCACCACACCAGGAATCCACCAAAACTGAAGCCACAACACCCAGTAATCCACCAAAACTGAAACCACAGCACAAGGATTTCACCAAAACTGAAGGCACTAAAACGGAAGCCACAGAACCAGGAATGCACCAAAATGAAGCTAAAACACCCAGGAATCCAACACAACTGAAGCCACAACACCCAGAAATCCACCAAAACTGAAGCCACAACACCCAGGAATCCACCAAAACTGAAGCCACAACACCCAGGAATCCACCAAAACTGAAGCCACAGCACAAGGAATTCACCAAAACTGAAGCCACTAAGACTGAAGCCACAGCACCAGGAACCACCAAAACTGAAGCTAAAACACCCAGGAATCCACCAAAACTGAAGCTAAAACACCCAGGAATTCACCATAACTGAAGGCAAACACCCAGGAATCCACCATAACTGAAGCCACAACACCCAGGAATCCACCAAAACTGAAGCCACCAAACCAGGATTCCACCAAAACTGAAGCCACCACACCAGGAATCCACCAAAACTGAAGCCACCACACCAGGAATCCTCCAAAACTGAAGCCACCACGCCAGGAATCCACCAAAACTGAAGCCACCACACCAGGAATTCCACCAAAACTGAAGCTACCACACCAGGATCCACCAAAACTGAAGCCACCACACCAGGAACCCACCAAAACTGAAGCCACCACACCAGGAATCCACCAAAACTGAAGCCACCACACCAGGAATTCCACCCAAACTGAAGCCACCACACCAGGAATCCACCAAAACTGAAGCCACCACACCAGGAATCCACCAAAACTGAAGCCACCAAACCAGGAATCCACCAAAACTGAAGCACCACACCAGGAATCCACCAAAACTGAAGCCACCACACCAGGAATCCACCAAAACTGAAGCCACCACACCAGGAATCCACCAAAACTGAAGCCACCACACCAGGAATCCACCAAAACTGAAGCCACAGCACCAGGAATCCACCAAAACTGAAGCTGAAACACCCAGGAATCCACCAAAATTGAGGCTAAAACACCCAGGAATACACCATAACTGAAGCCACAACACCCAGGAATCCACCAAAACTGAAGCTAAAACACCCAGGAATCCACCAAAACTGAAGCGAAAACACCCAGGAAGCCACCAAAACTGAAGCTAAAACACCAAGGAATCCAGCAAAACTGAAGCCACTGCACAAGGAATTCACCAAAACCGAAGCCACTAAAACTGAAGCCACACCACCAGGAATCCACCAAAACTGAAGCTAAAACACCCAGGAATCCACCAAAACTGAAGCTAAAACACCCAGGAATCCACCAAAACTGAAGCCACAACACCCAGGAATCCACCAAAACTGAAGCCACAACACCCAGGAATCCACCAAAACTGAAGCCACAGCACAAGGAATTCACCAAAACTGAAGCCACTAAGACTGAAGCCACAGCACAAGGAATTTCACCAAAACTGAGGCTAAAACACCCAGGAATCCACCATAACTGAAGCCACAACACCCAGGAATCCACCAAAACTGAAGCCACCACACCAGGAATCCACCAAAACTGAAGCCACCACACCAGGAATCCACCAAAACTGAAGCCACAACACCCAGTAATCCACCAAAACTGAAACCACAGCACAAGGATTTCACCAAAACTGAAGGCACTAAAACGGAAGCCACAGAACCAGGAATGCACCAAAATGAAGCTAAAACACCCAGGAATCCAACACAACTGAAGCCACAACACCCAGAAATCCACCAAAACTGAAGCCACAACACCCAGGAATCCACCAAAACTGAAGCCACAACACCCAGGAATCCACCAAAACTGAAGCCACAGCACAAGGAATTCACCAAAACTGAAGCCACTAAGACTGAAGCCACAGCACCAGGAACCACCAAAACTGAAGCTAAAACACCCAGGAATCCACCAAAACTGAAGCTAAAACACCCAGGAATTCACCATAACTGAAGGCAAACACCCAGGAATCCACCATAACTGAAGCCACAACACCCAGGAATCCACCAAAACTGAAGCCACCAAACCAGGATTCCACCAAAACTGAAGCCACCACACCAGGAATCCACCAAAACTGAAGCCACCACACCAGGAATCCTCCAAAACTGAAGCCACCACGCCAGGAATCCACCAAAACTGAAGCCACCACACCAGGAATTCCACCAAAACTGAAGCTACCACACCAGGATCCACCAAAACTGAAGCCACCACACCAGGAATCCACCAAAACTGAAGCCACCACACCAGGAATCCACCAAAACTGAAGCCACCACACCAGGAATTCCACCCAAACTGAAGCCACCACACCAGGAATCCACCAAAACTGAAGCCACCACACCAGGAATCCACCAAAACTGAAGCCACCAAACCAGGAATCCACCAAAACTGAAGCACCACACCAGGAATCCACCAAAACTGAAGCCACCACACCAGGAATCCACCAAAACTGAAGCCACCAAACCAGCAATCCACCAAAACTGAAGCCACCACACCAGGAATTCACCAAAACTAAAGCCACGACACCAGGAATCCACCAAAACTGAAGCCACCACACCAGGATCCACCAAAACTGAAGCCACCAAACCAGGAATCCACCAAAACTGAACCACCAAACCAGGAATCCACCAAAATTGAAGCCACCACACCAGGAATCCACCAAAACTGAAGCTACCACACCAGGAATCCACCAAAACTGAAGCCACCACACCAGGAATCCACCAAAACTGAAGCCACCACACCAGGAATCCACCAAAACTGAAGCCACCACACCAGGAATCCACCAAAACTGAAGCCACCACACCAGAAAGCCACCAAAACCTAAGCCACCACACCTGGAATCCACCAAAACTGAAGCCACCACACCAGGAATCCACCAAAACTGAAGCCACCACACCAGGAATCCACCAAAACTGAAGCCACCACACCAGGAAGCCACCAAAACCTAAGCCACCACACCAGGAAGCCACCACACCACCAATCCACCAAAAGCTAAGCCACCACACCAGGAATCCACCACACCAGCAATCCACCAAAATCTAAGCCACCACACCAGGAATCCACCCAAATTTAAGCCAAACTCACCATATCCAACTCGTTTAGGTGCTCAATAGAAAAAATATAAAAAGATCCTGAGCTTTGCCGATTGAGGAGGTAGTTGGTGGTGCATTCAGCTTCGAATATACAATATTTCGGCTAAATCTTTGGCGAGCAAATGATTAAAGCCGCATTTTTATAGCTCGGTTTGAATCTGTTTAAAGATGTTCATTCGAAAGTGATTATACGGTCTGCCACCAAATCAAGCTCCACATCTCGTGCCAAGTACGCGCGCTGCAAATGGAGCTTTAAACGCACTCCAGATGTTTCGAGTGCCCATGCGATCTCAACTGTAACTATTCCATAAAGTGACAGTCTGGATATTAAGATGAGACAAAAGTAATTTACTTCCCTCAACGAAGAGAATTTTTTGATTTGGATTTTCATGTACCTTAATCGTTCCAGAGCATTGGCGCTGCCGAAGCAGTTTCTTGGCAAGAGTTACACTGGGTGGTTTGCCATTGCCTTCCCAGCATTGCTAAGTTTTTTTTTTTCTTGATCTTAATACATATTTTGATAATTTCTCGACATCCTCAGAAAAGTATTATTTGCAAAGTCAACATCTGCAATCAAAAGCTGACATTGATTCTGATTATTTCGTTTGAAGCATGTGGCTGTGGGTGGCATCATTTGCTGGGGGCTCAGTTGTGCCGCTGATGCAGTGCCCCCGTGTAGGTTTACACAGGAATTTGTAAAAGCTTCAGGATGCCGGCGATGGCTCGCCTACTCTTCGCGAAGGACACCGTGGGATCTTTAACGTCCACCAACTAATGCCGGCAGATGGTACATTCCAAGGGACGGCACACACATTGATGAATCACCAGGACGACAGTTTATAGCTAGGTCAGGATTCAAACCTCGGCTGGACGGCTCACAGGTGAGCATGCGTACCTCCAGGCCATCCTGCCAGCCCAGCTGATGATACTGACCTCACAGATATCAATAGAGTTAACAATGAAGTGATTTATTGCACTTTTGATTTACTTGTTAAATCAGCTCTTTCACGAGCCTCGATTCAGTATACAAAAAGTCTGTGGTTTTCATACCAGTTTCCTTGCTTTCGTATTGCAATGTAAACGTCTAGCCAGCCATGTCTCAGAAGCACAGTTGGTGAGCATGGCAGGGGTGACATTTTGAAGCAAACCAATGTTTGGGTAGTTCGCTGAGCTAGCTTCATAACCTGCAAACTGCAACAAACTACAATGCACACACACAAATAAGAAGAGCAAATAAGAAGGGCAAGAAGAATCAAAAAGAAAAGAAAAAAAACCAGACTATCCTTCCTTGGGCTTGTGTTCAATCCCTTCCCTTTGCGTGTGTGTGTGTGTGTGTGTGTGTATGTATATATGTGTGTGTGTATATATATGTGTGTGTGTATGTGTGTGTGTGTGTGTGTGTGTGTGTGTGTGTGTGTGTGTGTGTGTGTGTGTGTATGTATATATATATATATATACAGGGTGATTGAAAAGTAACTCCCTATTTTAAAATATTTAGAAATTATTTATTTGATGCCAAAAGTAACTGTATGCCAAAAAAGTAACTCCCAAAAATTAAAAGTAACTCCCATGAATGCCAAAAGGTACCTCACCATGCTGCAAGACGAAATCTGGCCAATTATCAGTGCTTCGGAGAATGTTGAAGATTTGATTTTCATGCAAGATGGCGCTCCTCCACATTTTGCTATTGTTGTTCGTGAATGGCTGAATGCCCACTTCCCTGGGAGATGGATGGGTCGTCGTGGTCCGTATGAGTGGCCAGCCAGGAGCCCTGACTTAACACCATGTGACTTTTTTATTTGGGGTTGGGTAAAAGAGCAAGTCTACTGTACCAAACCAACGACTTTGGAAGAACTTAAAGGGCGAATACGAGAAGTTATGTCTTCCATCCCACAAGAGTTCCTGGTGAAATCAGTTGACGGGGTTCCCGGGCGGCTTGAGAAGCTGGTGGCGAATTCTGGTGCCCATATCGAATTTTAAATAAAACTTCATGCTATACGCTTTCTTCTTATATCCATTTCTTGTAAAAATTATAGTTAAGAAATAAATTATAAGTATTTTAAAATAGGGAGTTACTTTTCAATCACCCTGTATATATATATATATATATATATATATATATATATATATATATATATATATATATATATATATATATATATATATATATATATATGTTGGAACCCATCTGTGGATCGGTCCCATCGGCCGATGGGTCTGACCCATCTGTGGATGCACGAGAAATGACAATGCAGACCCATCGGCCGATGGGTCTGCGCCATCTGCGGATGTGTTGTTCACCTTGAAGGAATGTGTTGACAGAATGGTGCTCTTCAATCAGGTACACAGTCATTGGAATTACATGTGGTAGGAATTTAACAGAGATGATTTTTAAATGTTTTATTTAACTTTTATTTTTAAAATTTAAATTTTATTATTTAATTTAATTTAAATTTTATTTTATTAAATGTTATGTAAAGCTTTACTAAAACTGCCATGTATCTGTTAATTACAAAATGTATTGACAAAATGTATAAATAGATGGGTAGAAATAGACAATAAAACATTTTAAAATCATCTCTGTTAAATTCCTACCACATGTAATTCCAATGACTGTGTACCTGATTGAAGAGCACCATTCTGTCAACACATTCCTTCAAGGTGAACAACACATCCGCAGATGGCGCAGACCCATCGGCCGATGGGTCTGCATTGTCATTTCTCGTGCATCCACAGATGGGTCAGACCCATCGGCCGATGGGACCGATCCACAGATGGGTTCCAACATATATATATATATATATATATATATATGTTGAATTATTGGTGGGAGCGCAGGGGAAAACTGATAAGGTGGCAGGAGAACCTGCAGGCCAGGGCAGGGGATGCGGAGCAGGAGCGCTGGGAGCTCTGTGAGGGGCAGCAGAACTGCCTGGGTGTGTGTAGGGGCAGCGGCTGAGCTTGGGAGGGAGGGACCTACGGCACACCATGATGTGCCTTCAAAAAACGATCAAACAAGGGCCTCACGCCACCTCCAAAGCATGGCCAAGTTGGGAAGGACTTGGTGGGGGGAACTGACTGTAGAAAATGTTCAAACAAAGTCCCCTACTGAGAATGTCAAAGGAGATTCCTCCCTTTCTCGAATGATGACAACCATTAATCCCGCGTTCCTGTCAGGTTGGCCAGAGGGAAGGTTCTGACCCAAGTCTCGCACGAACCGTCCAGAGCAAGTCCCTCGTGAAGAGACACCAATAAATACTACATGAACATTCTGATGTTTCCTCTATTTTTGAAAGTTCAAACATGGCAACCTTACTTTCGTGGGCCGGCTTGGGCAAGTCTTTCACGAGTGTATATTGGTGCATCAGAGCCATTATCTGCAGACGGGAGGCTTTGTCGAATGGATGAAAAAGTCTGGGCAGCGAACACAAAATGGTGGAATATGAGGTGGGAAGGGTTAAAGGTTTAACTCCAATAGGAATGACTCACCTCAGAGGGAGAGGATCTCGACGGGACAGCGTGGTTCTCACACACGTTTCGTGGTTTTGGACTCGGAAGTGCGAGGTGGAGAGGGTGGGGACTCGGATTTGCCGTTGGGAGGGGTGGGAACAGGTGACGTCGAGGCCACACCCACAACCTGCCACAATACAATTTTGAATTTAATTTAGCGATATCATCATTAGCCATGGTCATAATCAGGAAGTCCAATTTGGTCTATGCTTCAAGATTGGTGGCAATTGTCCCAGCAGTTTGGGCGTGATTGGTGTTTTCACACACACAGACACACACACACAGACAGACACACAGACAGACAGACACAGACAGACAGACAGACACACACAGACAGACACACACACACAGACACACACAGACAGACACACACAGACAGACACACACAGGCAGACACACACCCACAGACAGACAGACAGACACACACAGACAGACAGACACCTACAGACAGACAGACACCCACAGACAGACACCCACAGACAGACACCCACAGACAGACACCCACAGACAGACATCCACAGACAGACATCCACAGACAGACACACACAGACAGACAGACACACAGCAAATGACTTTTATTTGTAAGAACACAACACTCTACAGTATCACCAACGTTGCTTCATCCAATTTTCTGTGGGTGGAATTCAATGTCCTAAACACACCCAACTGTGAATCACGTCTCCTGGAGTCACCTATCATTGCCAACAGATAAAAGCCATCGTGGTTGTCCTGCTGGGAGACTGTGTGTAATTCCTTGAAGACGATACGTGATTATTCTTGCGGTGCGGCGGCGCCGTCTGCCCTGTTCGTGTGATTAAATCTACGCGGAATCAGGAAAGGTGTCTTGGCTCAACCCACGCCGTTTCACCTCGAAATTGGTACTCGGAGCTGTTCTCACATTGAATGCTCTGTCGTGGAATATTACTTTTGTGATTCATGAATCAAGCAGACGCTGTGTAATGGCAATGAGCTGATCATTCGGAAAGAATCTAGTTCGAACGAGCATTTTACCCGATGAGAATGCAGATGACAATTGTTCTTTGGTTCCAGATAATGAAGCAAAAATATCTGCGAAGCACCAGGGTGGCATTTTACATCTCGGTTGACATGTGAACCCAAGCTCGGTAGTTCAAAGGTGCGTATGCTACAGGACAGCGCACGAAACGACCAAACTCTTTGGTAGTCATAGTGATCTTTCAAACTTGTAGAGCCATGGTAATTGGAAGTGATGACTTCATCATGTACAGAATCAATCTTTGGAGGACATTTTTTTGTTAACTCAGTGTTCCGACTCGGTGCTGAGAACACACAGCACCCATGTTAAGCATTTGATCGGAACGTTTCCCTAAGAGTAGGCCTTTGTGCTGCTGCTCTGCCATGATAACAATTAGATGATTAGACTGCAGGATTGTCCCAACCTCATCGAAGACTTCCTTTCCAGTCCCATGATGTTGCATGAATTATTTAAAAACTCAACTGTTTTTTTTTAACCCTTGGATGCAGTGATTGGGCCTCGGAGGCCCATAAGGTTTTTTTTTTGTTGCAAAAACTATGCTGTACAATTTTTTTTTCGGAATGAGCCTCATTTTCACCGACTTTCATGTTGTCACACAAAATTCAGTGACATAAAAAAAATTTCATTCAGGCTCGTGGGAAAATCTTCATTCTTCACTTATAACCCAAAAATCCAACACGAATGCAGGCCTGGGGCCTTTGAGGCCCCGCATAAATGTTGTTGTACTACTATGTTATATCATTATTTTCTTGATATGAGCCTCATTATATGCTCCTATAACTTGGTTACAAATAATTCAGTGACAAAAACATGAAAATTTAAAAACTTTACACGAATACATTTGTGGGGCGTCCGAGGCCCAATGGTTGCGTAGGTGTAGGATTTTTTGACAGTTGTGGACATATACATTCTAAATAAAAGGATTAGTGAATCGTATTTTTTGAGCAAATACTCCTCCATGAGCCTAAACCTTTTAGAGAAAAAAAGTTTAAAAACCAAGAATTTTTTTTTTTTGCCAAAAAAAAAAGATTCATTACTTGTATGGGATTCTTCCAAACAATAGGATCAATGATTCACATTTTCTGAGCAAATACACATCCATGAGCATCGACTTGGATTGAAAAAGGATATGAAAGAAAAAAAATCTATAAAGAAAATATAAATAAAAAACATTACACGAATACATCCGTTGGGCCTCCGAGGCCCAATGGCTGCGTTTATGTAGGATTTTTGACGCCTGCATCTAAGGGTTAAAGCAAACAATTTGATGTGGAATTGACAAAAGCACGTTACAGTAAGCAGTATTTATCATTATAATGCTTCACACCCATCTGGGGAAGATGTCTCTTAGTTTTGAAAGGTAAAACGAGGTAATTTGTCGCTCAAGCTTTTGGGTCTCACCATCTGCCATGATCTTTCTTGGGAAAACCACATTTCCAAGCTGACCTCCAAAGCCAGTCGCCGACTGGGCATCCTCCGTCGTGCGAAGTCCTTCCTAGGCACACCTGAGCTCCTCACCACATACAAGGCTTTCATCCGCAGCTCAATGGAATACTGTTCTCCCCTATTGCTCAATTGCTCCTGCCTCACACCTAGCTCGGCTTCACGCTGTTGAATCCAAAGCTTTCAGAATCATTGGAATCTCCCGCGATGAAGCTATCTCTGAGGGCCTTTCACTCACTCACCGCAGGCAGGTAGGTGGTCTTTCTGTCTTCTACCGACTCCTCTCCGGCCTTGCTCCCCCAGCTCTCTCTGTGCTCTGTCCCCCAAATATTCCTACAGGTCGCACAAGATCTGCCAGCCACCCTCTGATGGTTAAACTGCCGAAATCTCGGCTCTCTGCTCACCTTCACTCTTTCATTCCTCTTTTCTCCCGCCTCTGGAACAAACTCCCACACTCACTTCAATCACACTCCTCCCTCCAGGTCTTCAAAACAGCTGTTCACCACCATCTCTTATCTTCCCCCATCCAAAACCTTGATCTTTTCTACCCCCACTAATTCACCCCAGATCCACCTTGTTTGAAATTCCAACTTCTTTCCTGGAAGTCTTGGCAGTGTCCATATGTTTTATACCTCTCCCACCGCCCCCTTCCCATGCCCCCCCCCCCAAAGCCCTCGCCCTCTCTCAGATCTCTCGATGTCTCCATGTCTCTCGGTCCCTGCTCTCAAATGTTGTGTTTGTGTCCTTCCCCCTCTCTCCCCATCTTGTCTACCGCTCCCGATGTTATTTGTTTTGTGTGTCTGTTTGTCTTTCTGTGTGATTAATGTTCGCTCTTTCACGAGCCTCGATCTTGTATACAAAAAAAAATAAAAAAATAAAAAAAAAAAATTGATAGAAATGTCTGTGCCACATGCCAAGACTTACAGAAGTTGCATCTCGTTTCAGGCCATGCTGGAATTAGATGTTGATTGCGATGCTTTGCTTTATGCCTCAGGCTACAATGTAAAGAGACAATGATTTGAGCAAGCGCTGACTTGACAAAGATTTACAGCATATTGTTGCTTCTCCATTTTTTTTTTTTGACAAATCGAAATTAACACAGAAATGCAGTTTAAGAGACACAAGTACCGAGATTGATTTAAGGGTTAATGGCAGCTATTGCCATGCAAATTGATGTCGTGATTGGTGTAACCTGTTTGCTCGTGGCAGATCTTGGCATATTGGGATTTTGTCTTTATAAACAATGTTTGAATTAATGTTGCTTTGGTTTTGGAAAGTCGAGTTTAAATTATGTCGTTTGGATGTAGGTTCAGTGGATTTGGTATTTTGATGATTCAATGACGACCGAAACAGAGAAGCATCGTTGGTGATACTGTTCTTGGGAAGAAAAGAAATGGAGACAGTTTACACGAATCATCTGAAGGAGCTCGAAACCTTTGTGAATGGTAGCAATGTCAATAAGACTGACTGGATGACCTGAATATTGTTTGTTTAAGGGGTTTATTTACATCTCAAGTCAGAGGAGGGCTCTATTTACATCTCAGGTCAGAGGAGGGCTCTATTTACATCTCAGGTCAGAGGAGGGCTCTATTTAGATCCCAGGTCAGAGGAAGGCTCAATTTACATCCCAGGTCAGAGGAGGGCTCTATTTACATCCCAGGTCAGAGGAGGGCTCTATTTACATCTCAGGTCAGAGGAAGGCTCAATTTACATCTCAGGTCAGAGGAGGGCTCCATTTACATCCCAGGTCAGAGGAGGGCTCTATTTAGATCCCAGGTCAGAGGAGGGCTCTATTTACATCCCAGGTCAGAGGAGGGCTCTATTTACATCTCAGGTCAGAGGAGGGCTCCATTTACATCCCAGGTCAGAGGAGGGCTCTATTTAGATCCCAGGTCAGAGGAGGGCTCTATTTACATCTCAGGTCAGAGGAGGGCTCTATTTAGATCCCAGGTCAGAGGAGGGCTCTATTTACATCCCAGGTCAGAGGAGGGCTCTATTTACATCTCAGGTCAGAGGAAGGCTCAATTTACATCTCAGGTCAGAGGAGGGCTCTATTTACATCTCAGGTCAGAGGAAGGCTCAATTTACATCCCAGGTCAGAGGAGGGCTCTATTTACATCCCAGGTCAGAGGAAGGCTCTATTTACATCTCAGGTCAGAGGAGGGCTCTATTTAGATCCCAGGTCAGAGGAGGGCTCTATTTACATCCCAGGTCAGAGGAGGGCTCTATTTACATCCCAGGTCAGAGGAGGGCTCTATTTACATCTCAGGTCAGAGGAAGGCTCAATTTACATCTCAGGTCAGAGGAGGGCTCTATTTACATCCCAGGTCAGAGGAGGGCTCTATTTACATCCCAGGTCAGAGGAAGGCTCTATTTACATCTCAGGTCAGAGGAGGGCTCAATTAACATCTCAGGTCAGAGGAGGGCTCTATTTACATCTCAGGTCAGAGGAGGGCTCTATTTACATCTCAGGTCAGAGGAGGGCTCTATTTACATCTCAGGTCAGAGGAGGGCTCTATTTACATCTCAGGTCAGAGGAGGGCTCTATTTACATCTCAGGTCAGAGGAGGGCTCTATTTACATCTCAGGTCAGAGGAGGGCTCTATTTACATCCCAGGTCAGAGGAGGGCTCTATTTACATCCCAGGTCAGAGGAGGGCTCTATTTACATCTCAGGTCAGAGGAGGGCTCAATTAACATCTCAGGTCAGAGGAGGGCTCTATTTACATCCCAGGTCAGAGGAGGGCTCTATTTACATCTCAGGTCAGAGGAGGGCTCTATTTACATCCCAGGTCAGAGGAGGGCTCTATTTACATCTCAGGTCAGAGGAGGGCTCAATTAACATCTCAGGTCAGAGGAAGGCTCAATTTACATCTCAGGTCACAGGAAGGATCTATTTACATCTCAGGTCAGAGGCGGGCTCAATTAACATCTCAGGTCAGAGGAGGGCTCAATTAACATCTCAGGTCACAGGAAGGATCTATTTACATCTCAGGTCAGAGGAAGGCTCAATTTACATCTCAGGTCAGAGGAAGGCTCAATTTACATCTCAGGTCAGAGGAGGGCTCTATTTACATCCTGGGTCAGAGGAAGGCTCTATTTACATCCCAAGTCAGAGGAAGGCTCTATTTACATCCTGGGTCAGAGGAGGGCTCTATTTACATCCTGGGTCAGAGGAGGGCTCTATTTGCATCCCAGGTCAGAGGAGGGCTCTATTTACATCCCAGGTCAGAGGAGGGCTCTATTTACATCCCAGGTCAGAGGAGGGCTCTATTTACATCCCAGGTCAGAGGAGGGCTCTATTTACATCCCAGGTCAGGGGAGGGCTCTATTTACATCCCAGGTCAAAGGAAGGCTCCATTTACATACTGGGTCAGAGGAGGGCTCTATTTACATCCCAGGTCAAAGGAAGGCTCCATTTACATACTGGGACAGAGGAAGGCTCTATTTACATCCTGGGTCAGAGGAGGGCTCAATTAACATCTCAGGTCACAGGAAGGATCTATTTACATCTCAGGACAGAGGAGGGCTCAATTTACATCTCAGGTCAGAGGAAGGCTCAATTTACATCTCAGGTCAGAGGGGGGCTCAATTTACATCTCAGGTCAGAGGAGGGCTCTATTTACATCCTGGGTCAGAGGAAGGCTCTATTTACATCCCAGGTCAGAGGAAGGCTCTATTTACATCCTGGGTCAGAGGAGGGCTCTATTTACATCCCAGGTCAGAGGAGGGCTCTATTTACATCCCAGGTCAGAGGAGGGCTCTATTTACATCCCAGGTCAGAGGAGGGCTCTATTTACATCCCAGGTCAGAGGAGGGCTCTATTTACATCCCAGGTCAGAGGAAGGCTCTATTTACATACTGGGTCAGAGGAAGGCTCTATTTACATCCTGGGTCAGAGGAAGGGACTATTTACATCTCAGGACAGAGGAAGGCTCTATTTACATCATGGGTCAGAGGAAGGGACTATTTACATCTCAGGACAGAGGAAGGCTCTATTTACATCCTGGGTCAGAGGTGGGCTCTATTTACATCTCAGGTCACAGGAAGGCTCTATTTACATCAGGTCAGAGGAGGGCTCTATTTACATCTCAGGTCACAGGAGGGCTCTATTTACATCCTGGGTCAGAGGAGGGCTCTATTTACATCTCAGGTCACAGGAGGGCTCTATTTACATCCTGGGTCAGAGGAGGGCTCTATTTACATCCTGGGTCAAAGGAAGGCTCTATTTACATCCTGGGTCAGAGGAAGGGACTATTTACATCTCAGGACAGAGGAAGGGTCTATTTACATCCTGGGTCAGAGGAAGGGACTATTTACATCTCAGGACAGAGGAAGGCTCTATTTACATCCTGGGTCAGAGGTGGGCTCTATTTACATCTCAGGTCACAGGAAGGCTCTATTTACATCAGGTCAGAGGAGGGCTCTATTTACATCTCAGGTCAGAGGTCAGGTCTATTTACATCCCAGGTCAGAGGAAGGCTCCATTTACATCTCAGGTCAGAGGAGGGCTCTATTTACATCTCAGGTCAGAGGAGGGCTCTATTTACATCCCAGGTCAGGGGAGGGCTCTATTTACATCCCAGGTCAGAGGAAGGCTCTATTTACATCTCAGGTCAGAGGAGGGCTCTATTTACATCTCAGGTCACAGGAAGGCTCTATTTACATCTCAGGTCAGAGGAGGGCTCTATTTACATCTCAGGTCAGAGGAAGGCTCTATTTACATCTCAGGTCACAGGAAGGCTCTATTTACATCTCAGGTCAGAGGTCAGCTCTATTTACATCCTGGGTCAGAGGAAGGCTCCATTTACATCTCAGGTCACAGGAAGGCTCTATTTACATCTCAGGTCAGAGGTTAGCTCTATTTACATCCTGGGTTAGAGAAAGGCTCTATTTGTATCCCAGATCAGAGGTTAGCTCTATTTACATCTCAGGTCACAGGAAGGCTCTATTTACATCTCAGGTCACAGGAGGGCTCTATTTACGTCTCAAGTCAGAGTTTAGCTCTATTTACATCTCACGTCAGAGGAGGGCTCTATTTACATCTCAGGTCAGAGGAGGGCTCTATTTACATCTCAGGTCAGAGGAGGGCTCTTTTTACATCCTGGGTCAGAGGAAGGCTCTATTTACATCCCAGGTCAGAGGAAGGCTCTATTTACATCCGGGGTCAGAGGAGGGCTCTATTTACATCCCAGGTCAGAGGAGGGCTCTATTTACATCCCAGGTCAGAGGAGGGCTCCATTTACATCCCAGGTCAGAGGAGGGCTCTATTTACATCCCAGGTCAGAGGAGGGCTCTATTTACATCCCACTTCAGGGGAGGGCTCTATTTACATCCCAAGTCAGAGGAAGGCTCCATTTACATACTGGGTCAGAGGAAGGCTCCATTTACATACTGGGTCAGAGGAAGGCTCTATTTACATCTCAGGTCAGAGGAGGGCTCTATTTACATCCTGGGTCAGAGGAGGGCTCTATTTACATCCCAGGTCAGAGGCTGGCTCCATTTACATCTCAGGTCAGAGGAAGGCTCAATTTACATCTCAGGTCAGAGGAAGGCTCAATTTACATCTCAGGTCAGAGGAGGGCTCTATTTACATCCTGGGTCAGAGGAAGGCCCTATTTACATCCCAGGTCAGAGGAAGGCTCTATTTACATCCTGGGTCAGAGGAGGGCTCTATTTACATCCCAGGTCAGAGGAGGGCTCTATTTACATCCCAGGTCAGAGGAGGGCTCTATTTACATCCCAGGTCAGAGGAGGGCTCTATTTACATCCCAGGTCAGAGGAGGGCTCTATTTACATCCCAGGTCAGGGGAGGGCTCTCTTTACATCCTGGGTCAGAGGAGGGCTGTATTTACATCCCAGGTCAGAGGAAGGCTCTATTTACATACTGGGTCAGAGGAAGACTCTATTTACATCCTGGGTCAGAGGAAGGGACTATTTACATCTCAGGACAGAGGAAGGCTCTATTTACATCCTGGGTCAGAGGAAGGGACTATTTACATCTCAGGACAGAGGAAGGCTCTATTTACATCCTGGGTCAGAGGAGGGCTCTATTTACATCCCAGGTCAGAGGAGGGCTCCATTTACATCCCAGGTCAGAGGAGGGCTCTATTTACATCCCAGGTCAGAGGAGGGCTCTATTTACATCCCAGGTCAGAGGAAGGCTCCATTTACATCTCAGGTCAGAGGAGGGCTCTATTTACATCTCAGGTCAGAGGAAGGCTCTATTTACATCTCAGGTCAGAGGAGGGCTCTATTTACATCTCAGGTCACAGGAAGGCTCTATTTACATCTCAGGTCAGAGGAGGGCTCTATTTACATCTCAGGTCAGAGGAAGGCTCTATTTACATCTCAGGTCACAGGAAGGCTCTATTTACATCTCAGGTCAGAGGTCAGCTCTATTTACATCCTGGGTCAGAGGAAGGCTCCATTTACATCTCAGGTCACAGGAAGGCTCTATTTACATCTCAGGTCAGAGGTTAGCTCGATTTACATCCTGGGTTAGAGAAAGGCTCTATTTGTATCCCAGATCAGAGGTTAGCTCTATTTACATCTCAGGTCACAGGAAGGCTCTATTTACATCTCAGGTCACAGGAGGGCTCTATTTACGTCTCAAGTCAGAGTTTAGCTCTATTTACATCTCACGTCAGAGGAGGGCTCTATTTACATCTCAGGTCAGAGGAGGGCTCTATTTACATCTCAGGTCAGAGGAGGGCTCTATTTACATCCTGGGTCAGAGGAAGGCTCTATTTACATCCTGGGTCAGAGGAGGGCTCTATTTACATCCCAGGTCAGAGGAGGGCTCCATTTACATCCCAGGTCAGAGGAGGGCTCTATTTACATCCCAGGTCAGAGGAGGGCTCTATTTACATCCCAGTTCAGGGGAGGGCTCTATTTACATCTCAGGTCACAGGAGGGCTCTATTTACGTCTCAAGTCAGAGTTTAGCTCTATTTACATCTCACGTCAGAGGAGGGCTCTATTTACATCTCAGGTCAGAGGAGGGCTCTATTTACATCTCAGGTCAGAGGAGGGCTCTATTTACATCCTGGGTCAGAGGAAGGCTCTATTTACATCCTGGGTCAGAGGAAGGCTCCATTTACATCCCAGGTCAGAGGAAGGCTCTATTTACATCCTGGGTCAGAGGAGGGCTCTATTTACATCCCAGGTCAGAGGAGGGCTCCATTTACATCCCAGGTCAGAGGAGGGCTCTATTTACATCCCAGGTCAGAGGAGGGCTCTATTTACATCCCAATTCAGGGGAGGGCTCTATTTACATCCTGGGTCAGAGGAGGGCTCTATTTACATCCCAGGTCAGAGGAAGGCTCCATTTACATACTGGGTCAGAGGAAGGCTCTATTTACATCTCAGGTCAGAGGAGGGCTCTATTTACATCCTGGGTCAGAGAAGGGCTCTATTTACATCCCAGGTCAGAGGCTGGCTCCATTTACATCCTGGGTCAGAGGAGGGCTCAATTAACATCTCAGGTCACAGGAAGGATCTATTTACATCTCAGGCCAGAGGAGGGCTCAATTTACATCTCAGGTCAGAGGAAGCCTCAATTTACATCTCAGGTCAGAGGAAGGCTCAATTTACATCTCAGGTCAGAGGAAGGCTCAATTTACATCTCAGGTCAGAGGAGGGCTCTATTTACATCCTGGGTCAGAGGAAGGCTCTATTTACATCCCAGGTCAGAGGACGGCTCTATTTACATCCTGGGTCAGAGGAGGGCTCTATTTACATCCCAGGTCAGAGGAGGGCTCTATTTACATCCCAGGTCAGAGGAAGGCTCCATTTACATACTGGGTCAGAGGAAGGCTCTATTTACATCACAGGTCAGAGGAGGGCTCTATTTACATCCTGGGTCAGAGGAGGGCTCCATTAACATCTCAGGTCAGAGGAAGCCTCAATTTACATCTCAGGTCAGAGGAAGGCTCAATTTACATCTCAGGTCAGAGGGGGGCTCAATTTACATCTCACGTCAGAGGAGGGCTCTATTTACATCCTGGGTCAGAGGAAGGCTCTATTTACATCCCAGGTCAGAGGAAGGCTCTATTTACATCCTGGGTCAGAGGAGGGCTCCATTTACATCCCAGGTCAGAGGAGGGCTCTATTTACATCCCAGGTCAGAGGAGGGCTCTATTTACATCCCAGGTCAGAGGAGGGCTCTATTTACATCCCAGGTCAGGGGAGGGCTCTCTTTACATCCTGGGTCAGAGGAGGGCTGTATTTACATCCCAGGTCAGAGGAAGGCTCTATTTACATACTGGGTCAGAGGAAGACTCTATTTACATCCTGGGTCAGAGGAAGGGACTATTTACATCTCAGGACAGAGGAAGGCTCTATTTACATCCTGGGTCAGAGGAAGGGACTATTTACATCTCAGGACAGAGGAAGGCTCTATTTACATCCTGGGTCAGAGGAGGGCTCTATTTACATCCCAGGTCAGAGGAGGGCTCCATTTACATCCCAGGTCAGAGGAGGGCTCTATTTACATCCCAGGTCAGAGGAGGGCTCTATTTACATCCCAGGTCAGAGGAAGGCTCCATTTACATCTCAGGTCAGAGGAGGGCTCTATTTACATCTCAGGTCAGAGGAAGGCTCTATTTACATCTCAGGTCAGAGGAGGGCTCTATTTACATCTCAGGTCACAGGAAGGCTCTATTTACATCTCAGGTCAGAGGAGGGCTCTATTTACATCTCAGGTCAGAGGAAGGCTCTATTTACATCTCAGGTCACAGGAAGGCTCTATTTACATCTCAGGTCAGAGGTCAGCTCTATTTACATCCTGGGTCAGAGGAAGGCTCCATTTACATCTCAGGTCACAGGAAGGCTCTATTTACATCTCAGGTCAGAGGTTAGCTCTATTTACATCCTGGGTTAGAGAAAGGCTCTATTTGTATCCCAGATCAGAGGTTAGCTCTATTTACATCTCAGGTCACAGGAAGGCTCTATTTATATCTCAGGTCACAGGAGGGCTCTATTTACGTCTCAAGTCAGAGTTTAGCTCTATTTACATCTCACGTCAGAGGAGGGCTCTATTTACATCTCAGGTCAGAGGAGGGCTCTATTTACATCTCAGGTCAGAGGAGCGTTCTATTTACATCCTGGGTCAGAGGAGGGCTCTATTTACATCCCAGGTCAGAGGAGGGCTCTATTTACATCCCAGGTCAGAGGAGGGCTCCATTTACATCCCAGGTCAGAGGAAGGCTCTATTTACATCCTGGGTCAGAGGAGGGCTCTATTTACATCCCAGGTCAGAGGAGGGCTCTATTTACATCCCAGGTCAGAGGAGGGCTCCATTTACATCCCAGGTCAGAGGAGGGCTCTATTTACATCCCAGTTCAGGGGAGGGCTCTGTTTACATCCTGGGTCAGAGGAGGGCTCTATTTACATCCCAGGTCAGAGGAAGGCTCCATTTACATACTGGGTCAGAGGAAGGCTCTATTTACATCTCAGGTCAGAGGAGGGCTCTATTTACATCCCAGGTCAGAGGAAGGCTCTATTTACATCCTGGGTCAGAGGAGGGCTCTATTTACATCCCAGGTCAGAGGAGGGCTCTATTTACATCCCAGGTCAGAGGAGGGCTCTATTTACATCCCAGGTCAGAGGAGGGCTCTATTTACATCCCAGGTCAGAGGAGGGCTCTATTTACATCCCAGGTCAGAGGAAGGCTCTATTTACATACTGGGTCAGAGGAAGGCTCTATTTACATCCTGGGTCAGAGGAAGGGACTATTTACATCTCAGGACAGAGGAAGGCTCTATTTACATCCTGGGTCAGAGGAAGGGACTATTTACATCTCAGGACAGAGGAAGGCTCTATTTACATCCTGGGTCAGAGGTGGGCTCTATTTACATCTCAGGTCACAGGAAGGCTGTATTTACATCAGGTCAGAGGAGGGCTCTATTTACATCTCAGGTCACAGGAGGGCTCTATTTACATCCTGGGTCAGAGGAGGGCTCTATTTACATCTCAGGTCACAGGAGGGCTCTATTTACATCCTGGGTCAGAGGAGGGCTCTATTTACATCCTGGGTCAAAGGAAGGCTCTATTTACATCCTGGGTCAGAGGAAGGGACTATTTACATCTCAGGACAGAGGAAGGGTCTATTTACATCCTGGGTCAGAGGAAGGGACTATTTACATCTCAGGACAGAGGAAGGCTCTATTTACATCCTGGGTCAGAGGTGGGCTCTATTTACATCTCAGGTCACAGGAAGGCTCTATTTACATCAGGTCAGAGGAGGGCTCTATTTACATCTCAGGTCAGAGGTCAGGTCTATTTACATCCCAGGTCAGAGGAAGGCTCCATTTACATCTCAGGTCAGAGGAGGGCTCTATTTACATCTCAGGTCAGAGGAGGGCTCTATTTACATCCCAGGTCAGGGAAGGGCTCTATTTACATCCCAGGTCAGAGGAAGGCTCTATTTACATCTCAGGTCAGAGGAGGGCTCTATTTACAACTCAGGTCACAGGAAGGCTCTATTTACATCTCAGGTCAGAGGAGGGCTCTATTTACATCTCAGGTCAGAGGAAGGCTCTATTTACATCCTGGGTCAGAGGAGGGCTCTATTTACATCCTGGGTCAGAGGAGGGCTCTATTTGCATCCCAGGTCAGAGGAGGGCTCTATTTACATCCCAGGTCAGAGGACGGCTCTATTTACATCCCAGGTCAGAGGAGGGCTCTATTTACATCCCAGGTCAGAGGAGGGCTCTATTTACATCCCAGGTCAGGGGAGGGCTCTATTTACATCCCAGGTCAAAGGAAGGCTCCATTTACATACTGGGTCAGAGGAGGGCTCTATTTACATCCCAGGTCAAAGGAAGGCTCCATTTACATACTGGGACAGAGGAAGGCTCTATTTACATCCTGGGTCAGAGGAGGGCTCAATTAACATCTCAGGTCACAGGAAGGATCTATTTACATCTCAGGACAGAGGAGGGCTCAATTTACATCTCAGGTCAGAGGAAGGCTCAATTTACATCTCAGGTCAGAGGGGGGCTCAATTTACATCTCAGGTCAGAGGAGGGCTCTATTTACATCCTGGGTCAGAGGAAGGCTCTATTTACATCCCAGGTCAGAGGAAGGCTCTATTTACATCCTGGGTCAGAGGAGGGCTCTATTTACATCCCAGGTCAGAGGAGGGCTCTATTTACATCCCAGGTCAGAGGAGGGCTCTATTTACATCCCAGGTCAGAGGAGGGCTCTATTTACATCCCAGGTCAGAGGAGGGCTCTATTTACATCCCAGGTCAGAGGAAGGCTCTATTTACATACTGGGTCAGAGGAAGGCTCTATTTACATCCTGGGTCAGAGGAAGGGACTATTTACATCTCAGGACAGAGGAAGGCTCTATTTACATCCTGGGTCAGAGGAAGGGACTATTTACATCTCAGGACAGAGGAAGGCTCTATTTACATCCTGGGTCAGAGGTGGGCTCTATTTACATCAGGTCAGAGGAGGGCTCTATTTACATCTCAGGTCACAGGAGGGCTCTATTTACATCCTGGGTCAGAGGAGGGCTCTATTTACATCTCAGGTCACAGGAGGGCTCTATTTACATCCTGGGTCAGAGGAGGGCTCTATTTACATCCTGGGTCAAAGGAAGGCTCTATTTACATCCTGGGTCAGAGGAAGGGACTATTTACATCTCAGGACAGAGGAAGGGTCTATTTACATCCTGGGTCAGAGGAAGGGACTATTTACATCTCAGGACAGAGGAAGGCTCTATTTACATCCTGGGTCAGAGGTGGGCTCTATTTACATCTCAGGTCACAGGAAGGCTCTATTTACATCAGGTCAGAGGAGGGCTCTATTTACATCTCAGGTCAGAGGTCAGGTCTATTTACATCCCAGGTCAGAGGAAGGCTCCATTTACATCTCAGGTCAGAGGAGGGCTCTATTTACATCTCAGGTCAGAGGAGGGCTCTATTTACATCCCAGGTCAGGGGAGGGCTCTATTTACATCCCAGGTCAGAGGAAGGCTCTATTTACATCTCAGGTCAGAGGAGGGCTCTATTTACATCTCAGGTCACAGGAAGGCTCTATTTACATCTCAGGTCAGAGGAGGGCTCTATTTACATCTCAGGTCAGAGGAAGGCTCTATTTACATCTCAGGTCACAGGAAGGCTCTATTTACATCTCAGGTCAGAGGTCAGCTCTATTTACATCCTGGGTCAGAGGAAGGCTCCATTTGCATCTCAGGTCACAGGAAGGCTCTATTTACATCTCAGGTCAGAGGTTAGCTCTATTTACATCCTGGGTTAGAGAAAGGCTCTATTTGTATCCCAGATCAGAGGTTAGCTCTATTTACATCTCAGGTCACAGGAAGGCTCTATTTACATCTCAGGTCACAGGAGGGCTCTATTTACGTCTCAAGTCAGAGTTTAGCTCTATTTACATCTCACGTCAGAGGAGGGCTCTATTTACATCTCAGGTCAGAGGAGGGCTCTTTTTACATCCTGGGTCAGAGGAAGGCTCTATTTACATCCCAGGTCAGAGGAAGGCTCTATTTACATCCGGGGTCAGAGGAGGGCTCTATTTACATCCCAGGTCAGAGGAGGGCTCTATTTACATCCCAGGTCAGAGGAGGGCTCCTTTTACATCCCAGGTCAGAGGAGGGCTCTATTTACATCCCAGGTCAGAGGAGGGCTCTATTTACATCCCACTTCAGGGGAGGGCTCTATTTACATCCCAAGTCAGAGGAAGGCTCCATTTACATACTGGGTCAGAGGAAGGCTCCATTTACATACTGGGTCAGAGGAAGGCTCTATTTACATCTCAGGTCAGAGGAGGGCTCTATTTACATCCTGGGTCAGAGGAGGGCTCTATTTACATCCCAGGTCAGAGGCTGGCTCCATTTACATCTCAGGTCAGAGGAAGGCTCAATTTACATCTCAGGTCAGAGGAAGGCTCAATTTACATCTCAGGTCAGAGGAGGGCTCTATTTACATCCTGGGTCAGAGGAAGGCCCTATTTACATCCCAGGTCAGAGGAAGGCTCTATTTACATCCTGGGTCAGAGGAGGGCTCTATTTACATCCCAGGTCAGAGGAGGGCTCTATTTACATCCCAGGTCAGAGGAGGGCTCTATTTACATCCCAGGTCAGAGGAGGGCTCTATTTACATCCCAGGTCAGAGGAGGGCTCTATTTACATCCCAGGTCAGGGGAGGGCTCTCTTTACATCCTGGGTCAGAGGAGGGCTGTATTTACATCCCAGGTCAGAGGAAGGCTCTATTTACATACTGGGTCAGAGGAAGACTCTATTTACATCCTGGGTCAGAGGAAGGGACTATTTACATCTCAGGACAGAGGAAGGCTCTATTTACGTCCTGGGTCAGAGGAAGGGACTATTTACATCTCAGGACAGAGGAAGGCTCTATTTACATCCTGGGTCAGAGGAGGGCTCTATTTACATCCCAGGTCAGAGGAGGGCTCCATTTACATCCCAGGTCAGAGGAGGGCTCTATTTACATCCCAGGTCAGAGGAGGGCTCTATTTACATCCCAGGTCAGAGGAAGGCTCCATTTACATCTCAGGTCAGAGGAAGGCTCTATTTACATCTCAGGTCAGAGGAGGGCTCTATTTACATCTCAGGTCACAGGAAGGCTCTATTTACATCTCAGGTCAGAGGAGGGCTCTATTTACATCTCAGGTCAGAGGAAGGCTCTATTTACATCTCAGGTCACAGGAAGGCTCTATTTACATCTCAGGTCAGAGGTCAGCTCTATTTACATCCTGGGTCAGAGGAAGGCTCCATTTACATCTCAGGTCACAGGAAGGCTCTATTTACATCTCAGGTCAGAGGTTAGCTCGATTTACATCCTGGGTTAGAGAAAGGCTCTATTTGTATCCCAGATCAGAGGTTAGCTCTATTTACATCTCAGGTCACAGGAAGGCTCTATTTACATCTCAGGTCACAGGAGGGCTCTATTTACGTCTCAAGTCAGAGTTTAGCTCTATTTACATCTCACGTCAGAGGAGGGCTCTATTTACATCTCAGGTCAGAGGAGGGCTCTATTTACATCTCAGGTCAGAGGAGGGCTCTATTTACATCCTGGGTCAGAGGAAGGCTCTATTTACATCCTGGGTCAGAGGAAGGCTCCATTTACATCCCAGGTCAGAGGAAGGCTCTATTTACATCCTGGGTCAGAGGAGGGCTCTATTTACATCCCAGGTCAGAGGAGGGCTCCATTTACATCCCAGGTCAGAGGAGGGCTCTATTTACATCCCAGGTCAGAGGAGGGCTCTATTTACATCCCAGTTCAGGGGAGGGCTCTATTTACATCTCAGGTCACAGGAGGGCTCTATTTACGTCTCAAGTCAGAGTTTAGCTCTATTTACATCTCACGTCAGAGGAGGGCTCTATTTACATCTCAGGTCAGAGGAGGGCTCTATTTACATCTCAGGTCAGAGGAGGGCTCTATTTACATCCTGGGTCAGAGGAAGGCTCTATTTACATCCTGGGTCAGAGGAAGGCTCCATTTACATCCCAGGTCAGAGGAAGGCTCTATTTACATCCTGGGTCAGAGGAGGGCTCTATTTACATCCCAGGTCAGAGGAGGGCTCCATTTACATCCCAGGTCAGAGGAGGGCTCTATTTACATCCCAGGTCAGAGGAGGGCTCTATTTACATCCCAGTTCAGGGGAGGGCTCTATTTACATCCTGGGTCAGAGGAGGGCTCTATTTACATCCCAGGTCAGAGGAAGGCTCCATTTACATACTGGGTCAGAGGAAGGCTCTATTTACATCTCAGGTCAGAGGAGGGCTCTATTTACATCCTGGGTCAGAGAAGGGCTCTATTTACATCCCAGGTCAGAGGCTGGCTCCATTTACATCCTGGGTCAGAGGAGGGCTCAATTAACATCTCAGGTCACAGGAAGGATCTATTTACATCTCAGGACAGAGGAGGGCTCAATTTACATCTCAGGTCAGAGGAAGCCTCAATTTACATCTCAGGTCAGAGGAAGGCTCAATTTACATCTCAGGTCAGAGGAAGGCTCAATTTACATCTCAGGTCAGAGGAGGGCTCTATTTACATCCTGGGTCAGAGGAAGGCTCTATTTACATCCCAGGTCAGAGGAAGGCTCTATTTACATCCTGGGTCAGAGGAGGGCTCTATTTACATCCCAGGTCAGAGGAGGGCTCTATTTACATCCCAGGTCAGAGGAAGGCTCCATTTACATACTGGGTCAGAGGAAGGCTCTATTTACATCACAGGTCAGAGGAGGGCTCTATTTACATCCTGGGTCAGAGGAGGGCTCCATTAACATCTCAGGTCAGAGGAAGCCTCAATTTACATCTCAGGTCAGAGGAAGGCACAATTTACATCTCAGGTCAGAGGGGGGCTCAATTTACATCTCACGTCAGAGGAGGGCTCTATTTACATCCTGGGTCAGAGGAAGGCTCTATTTACATCCCAGGTCAGAGGAAGGCTCTATTTACATCCTGGGTCAGAGGAGGGCTCCATTTACATCCCAGGTCAGAGGAGGGCTCTATTTACATCCCAGGTCAGAGGAGGGCTCTATTTACATCCCAGGTCAGAGGAGGGCTCTATTTACATCCCAGGTCAGGGGAGGGCTCTCTTTACATCCTGGGTCAGAGGAGGGCTGTATTTACATCCCAGGTCAGAGGAAGGCTCTATTTACATACTGGGTCAGAGGAAGACTCTATTTACATCCTGGGTCAGAGGAAGGGACTATTTACATCTCAGGACAGAGGAAGGCTCTATTTACATCCTGGGTCAGAGGAAGGGACTATTTACATCTCAGGACAGAGGAAGGCTCTATTTACATCCTGGGTCAGAGGAGGGCTCTATTTACATCCCAGGTCAGAGGAGGGCTCCATTTACATCCCAGGTCAGAGGAGGGCTCTATTTACATCCCAGGTCAGAGGAGGGCTCTATTTACATCCCAGGTCAGAGGAAGGCTCCATTTACATCTCAGGTCAGAGGAGGGCTCTATTTACATCTCAGGTCAGAGGAAGGCTCTATTTACATCTCAGGTCAGAGGAGGGCTCTATTTACATCTCAGGTCACAGGAAGGCTCTATTTACATCTCAGGTCAGAGGAGGGCTCTATTTACATCTCAGGTCAGAGGAAGGCTCTATTTACATCTCAGGTCACAGGAAGGCTCTATTTACATCTCAGGTCAGAGGTCAGCTCTATTTACATCCTGGGTCAGAGGAAGGCTCCATTTACATCTCAGGTCACAGGAAGGCTCTATTTACATCTCAGGTCAGAGGTTAGCTCTATTTACATCCTGGGTTAGAGAAAGGCTCTATTTGTATCCCAGATCAGAGGTTAGCTCTATTTACATCTCAGGTCACAGGAAGGCTCTATTTACATCTCAGGTCACAGGAGGGCTCTATTTACGTCTCAAGTCAGAGTTTAGCTCTATTTACATCTCACGTCAGAGGAGGGCTCTATTTACATCTCAGGTCAGAGGAGGGCTCTATTTACATCTCAGGTCAGAGGAGCGCTCTATTTACATCCTGGGTCAGAGGAAGGCTCTATTTACATCCCAGGTCAGAGGAAGGCTCTATTTACATCCTGGGTCAGAGGAGGGCTCTATTTACATCCCAGGTCAGAGGAGGGCTCTATTTACATCCCAGGTCAGAGGAGGGCTCCATTTACATCCCAGGTCAGAGGAGGGCTCTATTTACATCCCAGGTCAGAGGAGGGCTCTATTTACATCCCAGTTCAGGGGAGGGCTCTATTTACATCCTGGGTCAGAGGAGGGCTCTATTTACATCCCAGGTCAGAGGAAGGCTCCATTTACATACTGGGTCAGAGGAAGGCTCTATTTACATCTCAGGTCAGAGGAGGGCTCTATTTACATCCCAGGTCAGAGGAAGGCTCTATTTACATCCTGGGTCAGAGGAGGGCTCTATTTACATCCCAGGTCAGAGGAGGGCTCTATTTACATCCCAGGTCAGAGGAGGGCTCTATTTACATCCCAGGTCAGAGGAGGGCTCTATTTACATCCCAGGTCAGAGGAGGGCTCTATTTACATCCCAGGTCAGAGGAAGGCTCTATTTACATACTGGGTCAGAGGAAGGCTCTATTTACATCCTGGGTCAGAGGAAGGGACTATTTACATCTCAGGACAGAGGAAGGCTCTATTTACATCCTGGGTCAGAGGAAGGGACTATTTACATCTCAGGACAGAGGAAGGCTCTATTTACATCCTGGGTCAGAGGTGGGCTCTATTTACATCTCAGGTCACAGGAAGGCTCTATTTACATCAGGTCAGAGGAGGGCTCTATTTACATCCTGGGTCAGAGGAGGGCTCTATTTACATCTCAGGTCACAGGAGGGCTCTATTTACATCCTGGGTCAGAGGAGGGCTCTATTTACATCCTGGGTCAAAGGAAGGCTCTATTTACATCCTGGGTCAGAGGAAGGGACTATTTACATCTCAGGACAGAGGAAGGGTCTATTTACATCCTGGGTCAGAGGAAGGGACTATTTACATCTCAGGACAGAGGAAGGCTCTATTTACATCCTGGGTCAGAGGTGGGCTCTATTTACATCTCAGGTCACAGGAAGGCTCTATTTACATCAGGTCAGAGGAGGGCTCTATTTACATCTCAGGTCAGAGGTCAGGTCTATTTACATCCCAGGTCAGAGGAAGGCTCCATTTACATCTCAGGTCAGAGGAGGGCTCTATTTACATCTCAGGTCAGAGGAGGGCTCTATTTACATCCCAGGTCAGGGGAGGGCTCTATTTACATCCCAGGTCAGAGGAAGGCTCTATTTACATCTCAGGTCAGAGGAGGGCTCTATTTACATCTCAGGTCACAGGAAGGCTCTATTTACATCTCAGGTCAGAGGAGGGCTCTATTTACATCTCAGGTCAGAGGAAGGCTCTATTTACATCTCAGGTCCCAGGAAGGCTCTATTTACATCTCAGGTCAGAGGTCAGCTCTATTTACATCCTGGGTCAGAGGAAGGCTCCATTTACATCTCAGGTCACAGGAAGGCTCTATTTACATCTCAGGTCAGAGGTTAGCTCTATTTACATCCTGGGTTAGAGAAAGGCTCTATTTGTATCCCAGATCAGAGGTTAGCTCTATTTACATCTCAGGTCACAGGAAGGCTCTATTTACATCTCAGGTCACAGGAGGGCTCTATTTACGTCTCAAGTCAGAGTTTAGCTCTATTTACATCTCACGTCAGAGGAGGGCTCTATTTACATCTCAGGTCAGAGGAGGGCTCTATTTACATCTCAGGTCAGAGGAGGGCTCTTTTTACATCCTGGGTCAGAGGAAGGCTCTATTTACATCCCAGGTCAGAGGAAGGCTCTATTTACATCCGGGGTCAGAGGAGGGCTCTATTTACATCCCAGGTCAGAGGAGGGCTCTATTTACATCCCAGGTCAGAGGAGGGCTCCATTTACATCCCAGGTCAGAGGAGGGCTCTATTTACATCCCAGGTCAGAGGAGGGCTCTATTTACATCCCACTTCAGGGGAGGGCTCTATTTACATCCCAAGTCAGAGGAAGGCTCCATTTACATACTGGGTCAGAGGAAGGCTCCATTTACATACTGGGTCAGAGGAAGGCTCTATTTACATCTCAGGTCAGAGGAGGGCTCTATTTACATCCTGGGTCAGAGGAGGGCTCTATTTACATCCCAGGTCAGAGGCTGGCTCCATTTACATCTCAGGTCAGAGGAAGGCTCAATTTACATCTCAGGTCAGAGGAAGGCTCAATTTACATCTCAGGTCAGAGGAGGGCTCTATTTACATCCTGGGTCAGAGGAAGGCCCTATTTACATCCCAGGTCAGAGGAAGGCTCTATTTACATCCTGGGTCAGAGGAGGGCTCTATTTACATCCCAGGTCAGAGGAGGGCTCTATTTACATCCCAGGTCAGAGGAGGGCTCTATTTACATCCCAGGTCAGAGGAGGGCTCTATTTACATCCCAGGTCAGAGGAGGGCTCTATTTACATCCCAGGTCAGGGGAGGGCTCTCTTTACATCCTGGGTCAGAGGAGGGCTGTATTTACATCCCAGGTCAGAGGAAGGCTCTATTTACATACTGGGTCAGAGGAAGACTCTATTTACATCCTGGGTCAGAGGAAGGGACTATTTACATCTCAGGACAGAGGAAGGCTCTATTTACATCCTGGGTCAGAGGAAGGGACTATTTACATCTCAGGACAGAGGAAGGCTCTATTTACATCCTGGGTCAGAGGAGGGCTCTATTTACATCCCAGGTCAGAGGAGGGCTCCATTTACATCCCAGGTCAGAGGAGGGCTCTATTTACATCCCAGGTCAGAGGAGGGCTCTATTTACATCCCAGGTCAGAGGAAGGCTCCATTTACATCTCAGGTCAGAGGAGGGCTCTATTTACATCTCAGGTCAGAGGAAGGCTCTATTTACATCTCAGGTCAGAGGAGGGCTCTATTTACATCTCAGGTCACAGGAAGGCTCTATTTACATCTCAGGTCAGAGGAGGGCTCTATTTACATCTCAGGTCAGAGGAAGGCTCTATTTACATCTCAGGTCACAGGAAGGCTCTATTTACATCTCAGGTCAGAGGTCAGCTCTATTTACATCCTGGGTCAGAGGAAGGCTCCATTTACATCTCAGGTCACAGGAAGGCTCTATTTACATCTCAGGTCAGAGGTTAGCTCTATTTACATCCTGGGTTAGAGAAAGGCTCTATTTGTATCCCAGATCAGAGGTTAGCTCTATTTACATCTCAGGTCACAGGAAGGCTCTATTTACATCTCAGGTCACAGGAGGGCTCTATTTACGTCTCAAGTCAGAGTTTAGCTCTATTTACATCTCACGTCAGAGGAGGGCTCTATTTACATCTCAGGTCAGAGGAGGGCTCTATTTACATCTCAGGTCAGAGGAGGGCTCTATTTACATCCTGGGTCAGAGGAAGGCTCTATTTACATCCTGGGTCAGAGGAAGGCTCCATTTACATCCCAGGTCAGAGGAAGGCTCTATTTACATCCTGGGTCAGAGGAGGGCTCTATTTACATCCCAGGTCAGAGGAGGGCTCTATTTACATCCCAGGTCAGAGGAGGGCTCTATTTACATCCCAGTTCAGGGGAGGGCTCTATTTACATCTCAGGTCACAGGAGGGCTCTATTTACGTCTCAAGTCAGAGTTTAGCTCTATTTACATCTCAGGTCAGAGGAGGGCTCTATTTACATCCTGGGTCAGAGGAAGGCTCTATTTACATCCTGGGTCAGAGGAAGGCTCTATTTACATCCCAGGTCAGAGGAAGGCTCTATTTACATCCTGGGTCAGAGGAGGGCTCTATTTACATCCCAGGTCAGAGGAGGGCTCCATTTACATCCCAGGTCAGAGGAGGGCTCTATTTACATCCCAGGTCAGAGGAGGGCTCTATTTACATCCCAGTTCAGGGGAGGGCTCTATTTACATCCTGGGTCAGAGGAGGGCTCTATTTACATCCCAGGTCAGAGGAAGGCTCCATTTACATACTGGGTCAGAGGAAGGCTCTATTTACATCTCAGGTCAGAGGAGGGCTCTATTTACATCCTGGGTCAGAGAAGGGCTCTATTTACATCCCAGGTCAGAGGCTGGCTCCATTTACATCCTGGGTCAGAGGAGGGCTCAATTAACATCTCAGGTCACAGGAAGGATCTATTTACATCTCAGGACAGAGGAGGGCTCAATTTACATCTCAGGTCAGAGGAAGCCTCAATTTACATCTCAGGTCAGAGGAAGGCTCAATTTACATCTCAGGTCAGAGGAAGGCTCAATTTACATCTCAGGTCAGAGGAGGGCTCTATTTACATCCTGGGTCAGAGGAAGGCTCTATTTACATCCCAGGTCAGAGGAAGGCTCTATTTACATCCTGGGTCAGAGGAGGGCTCTATTTACATCCCAGGTCAGAGGAGGGCTCTATTTACATCCCAGGTCAGAGGAAGGCTCCATTTACATACTGGGTCAGAGGAGGGCTCTATTTACATCCCAGGTCAAAGGAAGGCTCCATTTACATACTGGGACAGAGGAAGGCTCTATTTACATCCTGGGTCAGAGGAGGGCTCAATTTACATCTCAGGTCAGAGGAAGGCTCAATTTACATCTCAGGTCAGAGGGGGGCTCAATTTACATCTCAGGTCAGAGGAGGGCTCTATTTACATCCTGGGTCAGAGGAAGGCTCTATTTACATCCCAGGTCAGAGGAAGGCTCTATTTACATCCTGGGTCAGAGGAGGGCTCTATTTACATCCCAGGTCAGAGGAGGGCTCTATTTACATCCCAGGTCAGAGGAGGGCTCTATTTACATCCCAGGTCAGAGGAGGGCTCTATTTACATCCCAGGTCAGAGGAGGGCTCTATTTACATCCCAGGTCAGAGGAAGGCTCTATTTACATACTGGGTCAGAGGAAGGCTCTATTTACATCCTGGGTCAGAGGAAGGGACTATTTACATCTCAGGACAGAGGAAGGCTCTATTTACATCCTGGGTCAGAGGAAGGGACTATTTACATCTCAGGACAGAGGAAGGCTCTATTTACATCCTGGGTCAGAGGTGGGCTCTATTTACATCTCAGGTCACAGGAAGGCTCTATTTACATCAGGTCAGAGGAGGGCTCTATTTACATCTCAGGTCACAGGAGGGCTCTATTTACATCCTGGGTCAGAGGAGGGCTCTATTTACATCTCAGGTCACAGGAGGGCTCTATTTACATCCTGGGTCAGAGGAGGGCTCTATTTACATCCTGGGTCAAAGGAAGGCTCTATTTACATCCTGGGTCAGAGGAAGGGACTATTTACATCTCAGGACAGAGGAAGGGTCTATTTACATCCTGGGTCAGAGGAAGGGACTATTTACATCTCAGGACAGAGGAAGGCTCTATTTACATCCTGGGTCAGAGGTGGGCTCTATTTACATCTCAGGTCACAGGAAGGCTCTATTTACATCAGGTCAGAGGAGGGCTCTATTTACATCTCAGGTCAGAGGTCAGGTCTATTTACATCCCAGGTCAGAGGAAGGCTCCATTTACATCTCAGGTCAGAGGAGGGCTCTATTTACATCTCAGGTCAGAGGAGGGCTCTATTTACATCCCAGGTCAGGGGAGGGCTCTATTTACATCCCAGGTCAGAGGAAGGCTCTATTTGCATCTCAGGTCAGAGGAGGGCTCTATTTACATCTCAGGTCACAGGAAGGCTCTATTTACATCTCAGGTCAGAGGAGGGCTCTATTTACATCTCAGGTCAGAGGAAGGCTCTATTTACATCTCAGGTCACAGGAAGGCTCTATTTACATCTCAGGTCAGAGGTCAGCTCTATTTACATCCTGGGTCAGAGGAAGGCTCCATTTACATCTCAGGTCACAGGAAGGCTCTATTTACATCTCAGGTCAGAGGTTAGCTCTATTTACATCCTGGGTTAGAGAAAGGCTCTATTTGTATCCCAGATCAGAGGTTAGCTCTATTTACATCTCAGGTCACAGGAAGGCTCTATTTACATCTCAGGTCACAGGAGGGCTCTATTTACGTCTCAAGTCAGAGTTTAGCTCTATTTACATCTCACGTCAGAGGAGGGCTCTATTTACATCTCAGGTCAGAGGAGGGCTCTATTTACATCTCAGGTCAGAGGAGGGCTCTTTTTACATCCTGGGTCAGAGGAAGGCTCTATTTACATCCCAGGTCAGAGGAAGGCTCTATTTACATCCGGGGTCAGAGGAGGGCTCTATTTACATCCCAGGTCAGAGGAGGGCTCTATTTACATCCCAGGTCAGAGGAGGGCTCCATTTACATCCCAGGTCAGAGGAGGGCTCTATTTACATCCCAGGTCAGAGGAGGGCTCTATTTACATCCCACTTCAGGGGAGGGCTCTATTTACATCCCAAGTCAGAGGAAGGCTCCATTTACATACTGGGTCAGAGGAAGGCTCCATTTACATACTGGGTCAGAGGAAGGCTCTATTTACATCTCAGGTCAGAGGAGGGCTCTATTTACATCCTGGGTCAGAGGAGGGCTCTATTTACATCCCAGGTCAGAGGCTGGCTCCATTTACATCTCAGGTCAGAGGAAGGCTCAATTTACATCTCAGGTCAGAGGAAGGCTCAATTTACATCTCAGGTCAGAGGAGGGCTCTATTTACATCCTGGGTCAGAGGAAGTCCCTATTTACATCCCAGGTCAGAGGAAGGCTCTATTTACATCCTGGGTCAGAGGAGGGCTCTATTTACATCCCAGGTCAGAGGAGGGCTCTATTTACATCCCAGGTCAGAGGAGGGCTCTATTTACATCCCAGGTCAGAGGAGGGCTCTATTTACATCCCAGGTCAGAGGAGGGCTCTATTTACATCCCAGGTCAGGGGAGGGCTCTCTTTACATCCTGGGTCAGAGGAGGGCTGTATTTACATCCCAGGTCAGAGGAAGGCTCTATTTACATACTGGGTCAGAGGAAGACTCTATTTACATCCTGGGTCAGAGGAAGGGACTATTTACATCTCAGGACAGAGGAAGGCTCTATTTACATCCTGGGTCAGAGGAAGGGACTATTTACATCTCAGGACAGAGGAAGGCTCTATTTACATCCTGGGTCAGAGGAGGGCTCTATTTACATCCCAGGTCAGAGGAGGGCTCCATTTACATCCCAGGTCAGAGGAGGGCTCTATTTACATCCCAGGTCAGAGGAGGGCTCTATTTACATCCCAGGTCAGAGGAAGGCTCCATTTACATCTCAGGTCAGAGGAGGGCTCTATTTACATCTCAGGTCAGAGGAAGGCTCTATTTACATCTCAGGTCAGAGGAGGGCTCTATTTACATCTCAGGTCACAGGAAGGCTCTATTTACATCTCAGGTCAGAGGAGGGCTCTATTTACATCTCAGGTCAGAGGAAGGCTCTATTTACATCTCAGGTCACAGGAAGGCTCTATTTACATCTCAGGTCAGAGGTCAGCTCTATTTACATCCTGGGTCAGAGGAAGGCTCCATTTACATCTCAGGTCACAGGAAGGCTCTATTTACATCTCAGGTCAGAGGTTAGCTCGATTTACATCCTGGGTTAGAGAAAGGCTCTATTTGTATCCCAGATCAGAGGTTAGCTCTATTTACATCTCAGGTCACAGGAAGGCTCTATTTACATCTCAGGTCACAGGAGGGCTCTATTTACGTCTCAAGTCAGAGTTTAGCTCTATTTACATCTCACGTCAGAGGAGGGCTCTATTTACATCTCAGGTCAGAGGAGGGCTCTATTTACATCTCAGGTCAGAGGAGGGCTCTATTTACATCCTGGGTCAGAGGAAGGCTCTATTTACATCCTGGGTCAGAGGAAGGCTCCATTTACATCCCAGGTCAGAGGAAGGCTCTATTTACATCCTGGGTCAGAGGAGGGCTCTATTTACATCCCAGGTCAGAGGAGGGTTCCATTTACATCCCAGGTCAGAGGAGGGCTCTATTTACATCCCAGGTCAGAGGAGGGCTCTATTTACATCCCAGTTCAGGGGAGGGCTCTATTTACATCTCAGGTCACAGGAGGGCTCTATTTACGTCTCAAGTCAGAGTTTAGCTCTATTTACATCTCACGTCAGAGGAGGGCTCTATTTACATCTCAGGTCAGAGGAGGGCTCTATTTACATCTCAGGTCAGAGGAGGGCTCTATTTACATCTCAGGTCAGAGGAGGGCTCTATTTACATCCTGGGTCAGAGGAAGGCTCTATTTACATCCCAGGTCAGAGGAGGGCTCCATTTACATCCCAGGTCAGAGGAGGGCTCTATTTACATCCCAGGTCAGAGGAGGGCTCTATTTACATCCCAGTTCAGGGGAGGGCTCTATTTACATCTCAGGTCACAGGAGGGCTCTATTTACGTCTCAAGTCAGAGTTTAGCTCTATTTACATCTCACGTCAGAGGAGGGCTCTATTTACATCTCAGGTCAGAGGAGGGCTCTATTTACATCCCAGGTCAGAGGAAGGCTCTATTTACATCCGGGGTCAGAGGAGGGCTCTATTTACATCCCAGGTCAGAGGAGGGCTCTATTTACATCCCAGGTCAGAGGAGGGCTCCATTTACATCCCAGGTCAGAGGAGGGCTCTATTTACATCCCAGGTCAGAGGAGGGCTCTATTTACATCCCACTTCAGGGGAGGGCTCTATTTACATCCCAAGTCAGAGGAAGGCTCCATTTACATACTGGGTCAGAGGAAGGCTCCATTTACATACTGGGTCAGAGGAAGGCTCTATTTACATCTCAGGTCAGAGGAGGGCTCTATTTACATCCTGGGTCAGAGGAGGGCTCTATTTACATCCCAGGTCAGAGGCTGGCTCCATTTACATCTCAGGTCAGAGGAAGGCTCAATTTACATCTCAGGTCAGAGGAAGGCTCAATTTACATCTCAGGTCAGAGGAGGGCTCTATTTACATCCTGGGTCAGAGGAAGGCCCTATTTACATCCCAGGTCAGAGGAAGGCTCTATTTACATCCTGGGTCAGAGGAGGGCTCTATTTACATCCCAGGTCAGAGGAGGGCTCTATTTACATCCCAGGTCAGAGGAGGGCTCTATTTACATCCCAGGTCAGAGGAGGGCTCTATTTACATCCCAGGTCAGAGGAGGGCTCTATTTACATCCCAGGTCAGGGGAGGGCTCTCTTTACATCCTGGGTCAGAGGAGGGCTGTATTTACATCCCAGGTCAGAGGAAGGCTCTATTTACATACTGGGTCAGAGGAAGACTCTATTTACATCCTGGGTCAGAGGAAGGGACTATTTACATCTCAGGACAGAGGAAGGCTCTATTTACATCCTGGGTCAGAGGAAGGGACTATTTACATCTCAGGACAGAGGAAGGCTCTATTTACATCCTGGGTCAGAGGAGGGCTCTATTTACATCCCAGGTCAGAGGAGGGCTCCATTTACATCCCAGGTCAGAGGAGGGCTCTATTTACATCCCAGGTCAGAGGAGGGCTCTATTTACATCCCAGGTCAGAGGAAGGCTCCATTTACATCTCAGGTCAGAGGAGGGCTCTATTTACATCTCAGGTCAGAGGAAGGCTCTATTTACATCTCAGGTCAGAGGAGGGCTCTATTTACATCTCAGGTCACAGGAAGGCTCTATTTACATCTCAGGTCAGAGGAGGGCTCTATTTACATCTCAGGTCAGAGGAAGGCTCTATTTACATCTCAGGTCACAGGAAGGCTCTATTTACATCTCAGGTCAGAGGTCAGCTCTATTTACATCCTGGGTCAGAGGAAGGCTCCATTTACATCTCAGGTCACAGGAAGGCTCTATTTACATCTCAGGTCAGAGGTTAGCTCGATTTACATCCTGGGTTAGAGAAAGGCTCTATTTGTATCCCAGATCAGAGGTTAGCTCTATTTACATCTCAGGTCACAGGAAGGCTCTATTTACATCTCAGGTCACAGGAGGGCTCTATTTACGTCTCAAGTCAGAGTTTAGCTCTATTTACATCTCACGTCAGAGGAGGGCTCTATTTACATCTCAGGTCAGAGGAGGGCTCTATTTACATCTCAGGTCAGAGGAGGGCTCTATTTACATCCTGGGTCAGAGGAAGGCTCTATTTACATCCTGGGTCAGAGGAAGGCTCCATTTACATCCCAGGTCAGAGGAAGGCTCTATTTACATCCTGGGTCAGAGGAGGGCTCTATTTACATCCCAGGTCAGAGGAGGGCTCCATTTACATCCCAGGTCAGAGGAGGGCTCTATTTACATCCCAGGTCAGAGGAGGGCTCTATTTACATCCCAGTTCAGGGGAGGGCTCTATTTACATCTCAGGTCACAGGAGGGCTCTATTTACGTCTCAAGTCAGAGTTTAGCTCTATTTACATCTCACGTCAGAGGAGGGCTCTATTTACATCTCAGGTCAGAGGAGGGCTCTATTTACATCTCAGGTCAGAGGAGGGCTCTATTTACATCCTGGGTCAGAGGAAGGCTCTATTTACATCCTGGGTCAGAGGAAGGCTCCATTTACATCCCAGGTCAGAGGAAGGCTCTATTTACATCCTGGGTCAGAGGAGGGCTCTATTTACATCCCAGGTCAGAGGAGGGCTCCATTTACATCCCAGGTCAGAGGAGGGCTCTATTTACATCCCAGGTCAGAGGAGGGCTCTATTTACATCCCAGTTCAGGGGAGGGCTCTATTTACATCCTGGGTCAGAGGAGGGCTCTATTTACATCCCAGGTCAGAGGAAGGCTCCATTTACATAGTGGGTCAGAGGAAGGCTCTATTTACATCTCAGGTCAGAGGAGGGCTCTATTTACATCCTGGGTCAGAGAAGGGCTCTATTTACATCCCAGGTCAGAGGCTGGCTCCATTTACATCCTGGGTCAGAGGAGGGCTCAATTAACATCTCAGGTCACAGGAAGGATCTATTTACATCTCAGGACAGAGGAGGGCTCAATTTACATCTCAGGTCAGAGGAAGCCTCAATTTACATCTCAGGTCAGAGGAAGGCTCAATTTACATCTCAGGTCAGAGGAAGGCTCAATTTACATCTCAGGTCAGAGGAGGGCTCTATTTACATCCTGGGTCAGAGGAAGGCTCTATTTACATCCCAGGTCAGAGGAAGGCTCTATTTACATCCTGGGTCAGAGGAGGGCTCTATTTACATCCCAGGTCAGAGGAGGGCTCTATTTACATCCCAGGTCAGAGGAAGGCTCCATTTACATACTGGGTCAGAGGAAGGCTCTATTTACATCACAGGTCAGAGGAGGGCTCTATTTACATCCTGGGTCAGAGGAGGGCTCCATTAACATCTCAGGTCAGAGGAAGCCTCAATTTACATCTCAGGTCAGAGGAAGGCTCAATTTACATCTCAGGTCAGAGGGGGGCTCAATTTACATCTCACGTCAGAGGAGGGCTCTATTTACATCCTGGGTCAGAGGAAGGCTCTATTTACATCCCAGGTCAGAGGAAGGCTCTATTTACATCCTGGGTCAGAGGAGGGCTCCATTTACATCCCAGGTCAGAGGAGGGCTCTATTTACATCCCAGGTCAGAGGAGGGCTCTATTTACATCCCAGGTCAGAGGAGGGCTCTATTTACATCCCAGGTCAGGGGAGGGCTCTCTTTACATCCTGGGTCAGAGGAGGGCTGTATTTACATCCCAGGTCAGAGGAAGGCTCTATTTACATACTGGGTCAGAGGAAGACTCTATTTACATCCTGGGTCAGAGGAAGGGACTATTTACATCTCAGGACAGAGGAAGGCTCTATTTACATCCTGGGTCAGAGGAAGGGACTATTTACATCTCAGGACAGAGGAAGGCTCTATTTACATCCTGGGTCAGAGGAGGGCTCTATTTACATCCCAGGTCAGAGGAGGGCTCCATTTACATCCCAGGTCAGAGGAGGGCTCTATTTACATCCCAGGTCAGAGGAGGGCTCTATTTACATCCCAGGTCAGAGGAAGGCTCCATTTACATCTCAGGTCAGAGGAGGGCTCTATTTACATCTCAGGTCAGAGGAAGGCTCTATTTACATCTCAGGTCAGAGGAGGGCTCTATTTACATCTCAGGTCAGAGGAGGGCTCTATTTACATCCCAGGTCAGAGGAGGGCTCTATTTACATCCCACTTCAGGGGAGGGCTCTATTTACATCCCAAGTCAGAGGAAGGCTCCATTTACATACTGGGTCAGAGGAAGGCTCCATTTACATACTGGGTCAGAGGAAGGCTCTATTTACATCTCAGGTCAGAGGAGGGCTCTATTTACATCCTGGGTCAGAGGAGGGCTCTATTTACATCCCAGGTCAGAGGCTGGCTCCATTTACATCTCAGGTCAGAGGAAGGCTCAATTTACATCTCAGGTCAGAGGAAGGCTCAATTTACATCTCAGGTCAGAGGAGGGCTCTATTTACATCCTGGGTCAGAGGAAGGCCCTATTTACATCCCAGGTCAGAGGAAGGCTCTATTTACATCCTGGGTCAGAGGAGGGCTCTATTTACATCCCAGGTCAGAGGAGGGCTCTATTTACATCCCAGGTCAGAGGAGGGCTCTATTTACATCCCAGGTCAGAGGAGGGCTCTATTTACATCCCAGGTCAGAGGAGGGCTCTATTTACATCCCAGGTCAGGGGAGGGCTCTCTTTACATCCTGGGTCAGAGGAGGGCTGTATTTACATCCCAGGTCAGAGGAAGGCTCTATTTACATACTGGGTCAGAGGAAGACTCTATTTACATCCTGGGTCAGAGGAAGGGACTATTTACATCTCAGGACAGAGGAAGGCTCTATTTACATCCTGGGTCAGAGGAAGGGACTATTTACATCTCAGGACAGAGGAAGGCTCTATTTACATCCTGGGTCAGAGGAGGGCTCTATTTACATCCCAGGTCAGAGGAGGGCTCCATTTACATCCCAGGTCAGAGGAGGGCTCTATTTACATCCCAGGTCAGAGGAGGGCTCTATTTACATCCCAGGTCAGAGGAAGGCTCCATTTACATCTCAGGTCAGAGGAGGGCTCTATTTACATCTCAGGTCAGAGGAAGGCTCTATTTACATCTCAGGTCAGAGGAGGGCTCTATTTACATCTCAGGTCACAGGAAGGCTCTATTTACATCTCAGGTCAGAGGAGGGCTCTATTTACATCTCAGGTCAGAGGAAGGCTCTATTTACATCTCAGGTCACAGGAAGGCTCTATTTACATCTCAGGTCAGAGGTCAGCTCTATTTACATCCTGGGTCAGAGGAAGGCTCCATTTACATCTCAGGTCACAGGAAGGCTCTATTTACATCTCAGGTCAGAGGTTAGCTCGATTTACATCCTGGGTTAGAGAAAGGCTCTATTTGTATCCCAGATCAGAGGTTAGCTCTATTTACATCTCAGGTCACAGGAAGGCTCTATTTACATCTCAGGTCACAGGAGGGCTCTATTTACGTCTCAAGTCAGAGTTTAGCTCTATTTACATCTCACGTCAGAGGAGGGCTCTATTTACATCTCAGGTCAGAGGAGGGCTCTATTTACATCTCAGGTCAGAGGAGGGCTCTATTTACATCCTGGGTCAGAGGAAGGCTCTATTTACATCCTGGGTCAGAGGAAGGCTCCATTTACATCCCAGGTCAGAGGAAGGCTCTATTTACATCCTGGGTCAGAGGAGGGCTCTATTTACATCCCAGGTCAGAGGAGGGCTCCATTTACATCCCAGGTCAGAGGAGGGCTCTATTTACATCCCAGGTCAGAGGAGGGCTCTATTTACATCCCAGTTCAGGGGAGGGCTCTATTTACATCTCAGGTCACAGGAGGGCTCTATTTACGTCTCAAGTCAGAGTTTAGCTCTATTTACATCTCACGTCAGAGGAGGGCTCTATTTACATCTCAGGTCAGAGGAGGGCTCTATTTACATCTCAGGTCAGAGGAGGGCTCTATTTACATCCTGGGTCAGAGGAAGGCTCTATTTACATCCTGGGTCAGAGGAAGGCTCCATTTACATCCCAGGTCAGAGGAAGGCTCTATTTACATCCTGGGTCAGAGGAGGGCTCTATTTACATCCCAGGTCAGAGGAGGGCTCCATTTACATCCCAGGTCAGAGGAGGGCTCTATTTACATCCCAGGTCAGAGGAGGGCTCTATTTACATCCCAGTTCAGGGGAGGGCTCTATTTACATCCTGGGTCAGAGGAGGGCTCTATTTACATCCCAGGTCAGAGGAAGGCTCCATTTACATAGTGGGTCAGAGGAAGGCTCTATTTACATCTCAGGTCAGAGGAGGGCTCTATTTACATCCTGGGTCAGAGAAGGGCTCTATTTACATCCCAGGTCAGAGGCTGGCTCCATTTACATCCTGGGTCAGAGGAGGGCTCAATTAACATCTCAGGTCACAGGAAGGATCTATTTACATCTCAGGACAGAGGAGGGCTCAATTTACATCTCAGGTCAGAGGAAGCCTCAATTTACATCTCAGGTCAGAGGAAGGCTCAATTTACATCTCAGGTCAGAGGAAGGCTCAATTTACATCTCAGGTCAGAGGAGGGCTCTATTTACATCCTGGGTCAGAGGAAGGCTCTATTTACATCCCAGGTCAGAGGAAGGCTCTATTTACATCCTGGGTCAGAGGAGGGCTCTATTTACATCCCAGGTCAGAGGAGGGCTCTATTTACATCCCAGGTCAGAGGAAGGCTCCATTTACATACTGGGTCAGAGGAAGGCTCTATTTACATCACAGGTCAGAGGAGGGCTCTATTTACATCCTGGGTCAGAGGAGGGCTCCATTAACATCTCAGGTCAGAGGAAGCCTCAATTTACATCTCAGGTCAGAGGAAGGCTCAATTTACATCTCAGGTCAGAGGGGGGCTCAATTTACATCTCACGTCAGAGGAGGGCTCTATTTACATCCTGGGTCAGAGGAAGGCTCTATTTACATCCCAGGTCAGAGGAAGGCTCTATTTACATCCTGGGTCAGAGGAGGGCTCCATTTACATCCCAGGTCAGAGGAGGGCTCTATTTACATCCCAGGTCAGAGGAGGGCTCTATTTACATCCCAGGTCAGAGGAGGGCTCTATTTACATCCCAGGTCAGGGGAGGGCTCTCTTTACATCCTGGGTCAGAGGAGGGCTGTATTTACATCCCAGGTCAGAGGAAGGCTCTATTTACATACTGGGTCAGAGGAAGACTCTATTTACATCCTGGGTCAGAGGAAGGGACTATTTACATCTCAGGACAGAGGAAGGCTCTATTTACATCCTGGGTCAGAGGAAGGGACTATTTACATCTCAGGACAGAGGAAGGCTCTATTTACATCCTGGGTCAGAGGAGGGCTCTATTTACATCCCAGGTCAGAGGAGGGCTCCATTTACATCCCAGGTCAGAGGAGGGCTCTATTTACATCCCAGGTCAGAGGAGGGCTCTATTTACATCCCAGGTCAGAGGAAGGCTCCATTTACATCTCAGGTCAGAGGAGGGCTCTATTTACATCTCAGGTCAGAGGAAGGCTCTATTTACATCTCAGGTCAGAGGAGGGCTCTATTTACATCTCAGGTCACAGGAAGGCTCTATTTACATCTCAGGTCAGAGGAGGGCTCTATTTACATCTCAGGTCAGAGGAAGGCTCTATTTACATCTCAGGTCACAGGAAGGCTCTATTTACATCTCAGGTCAGAGGTCAGCTCTATTTACATCCTGGGTCAGAGGAAGGCTCCATTTACATCTCAGGTCACAGGAAGGCTCTATTTACATCTCAGGTCAGAGGTTAGCTCTATTTACATCCTGGGTTAGAGAAAGGCTCTATTTGTATCCCAGATCAGAGGTTAGCTCTATTTACATCTCAGGTCACAGGAAGGCTCTATTTACATCTCAGGTCACAGGAGGGCTCTATTTACGTCTCAAGTCAGAGTTTAGCTCCATTTACATCTCACGTCAGAGGAGGGCTCTATTTACATCTCAGGTCAGAGGAGGGCTCTATTTACATCTCAGGTCAGAGGAGCGCTCTATTTACATCCTGGGTCAGAGGAAGGCTCTATTTACATCCCAGGTCAGAGGAAGGCTCTATTTACATCCTGGGTCAGAGGAGGGCTCTATTTACATCCCAGGTCAGAGGAGGGCTCTATTTACATCCCACGTCAGAGGAGGGCTCCATTTACATCCCAGGTCAGAGGAGGGCTCTATTTACATCCCAGGTCAGAGGAGGGCTCTATTTACATCCCAGTTCAGGGGAGGGCTCTATTTACATCCTGGGTCAGAGGAGGGCTCTATTTACATCCCAGGTCAGAGGAAGGCTCCATTTACATACTGGGTCAGAGGAAGGCTCTATTTACATCTCAGGTCAGAGGAGGGCTCTATTTACATCCCAGGTCAGAGGAAGGCTCTATTTACATCCTGGGTCAGAGGAGGGCTCTATTTACATCCCAGGTCAGAGGAGGGCTCTATTTACATCCCAGGTCAGAGGAGGGCTCTATTTACATCCCAGGTCAGAGGAGGGCTCTATTTACATCCCAGGTCAGAGGAGGGCTCTATTTACATCCCAGGTCAGAGGAAGGCTCTATTTACATACTGGGTCAGAGGAAGGCTCTATTTACATCCTGGGTCAGAGGAAGGGACTATTTACATCTCAGGACAGAGGAAGGCTCTATTTACATCCTGGGTCAGAGGAAGGGACTATTTACATCTCAGGACAGAGGAAGGCTCTATTTACATCCTGGGTCAGAGGTGGGCTCTATTTACATCTCAGGTCACAGGAAGGCTCTATATACATCAGGTCAGAGGAGGGCTCTATTTACATCTCAGGTCACAGGAGGGCTCTATTTACATCCTGGGTCAGAGGAGGGCTCTATTTACATCTCAGGTCACAGGAGGGCTCTATTTACATCCTGGGTCAGAGGAGGGCTCTATTTACATCCTGGGTCAAAGGAAGGCTCTATTTACATCCTGGGTCAGAGGAAGGGACTATTTACATCTCAGGACAGAGGAAGGGTCTATTTACATCCTGGGTCAGAGGAAGGGACTATTTACATCTCAGGACAGAGGAAGGCTCTATTTACATCCTGGGTCAGAGGTGGGCTCTATTTACATCTCAGGTCACAGGAAGGCTCTATTTACATCAGGTCAGAGGAGGGCTCTATTTACATCTCAGGTCAGAGGTCAGGTCTATTTACATCCCAGGTCAGAGGAAGGCTCCATTTACATCTCAGGTCAGAGGAGGGCTCTATTTACATCTCAGGTCAGAGGAGGGCTCTATTTACATCCCAGGTCAGGGGAGGGCTCTATTTACATCCCAGGTCAGAGGAAGGCTCTATTTACATCTCAGGTCAGAGGAGGGCTCTATTTACATCTCAGGTCACAGGAAGGCTCTATTTACATCTCAGGTCAGAGGAGGGCTCTATTTACATCTCAGGTCAGAGGAAGGCTCTATTTACATCTCAGGTCACAGGAAGGCTCTATTTACATCTCAGGTCAGAGGTCAGCTCTATTTACATCCTGGGTCAGAGGAAGGCTCTATTTGTATCCCAGATCAGAGGTTAGCTCTATTTACATCTCAGGTCACAGGAAGGCTCTATTTACATCTCAGGTCAGAGGTCAGCTCTATTTACATCCTGGGTTAGAGAAAGGCTCTATTTGTATCCCAGATCAGAGGTTAGCTCTATTTACATCTCAGGTCACAGGAAGGCTCTATTTACATCCCAGGTCAGAGGAAGGCTCTATTTACATCCTGGGTCAGAGGAGGGCTCTATTTACATCCCAGGTCAGAGGAGGGCTCTATTTACATCCCAGGTCGGAGGAGGGCTCTATTTACATCCCAGGTCAGAGGAGGGCTCTATTTACATCCCAGGTCAGAGGAGGGCTCTATTTACATCCCAGGTCAGGGGAGGGCTCTCTTTACATCCTGGGTCAGAGGAGGGCTGTATTTACATCCCAGGTCAGAGGAAGGCTCTATTTACATACTGGGTCAGAGGAAGACTCTATTTACATCCTGGGTCAGAGGAAGGGACTATTTACATCTCAGGACAGAGGAAGGCTCTATTTACATCCTGGGTCAGAGGAAGGGACTATTTACATCTCAGGACAGAGGAAGGCTCTATTTACATCCTGGGTCAGAGGAGGGCTCTATTTACATCCCAGGTCAGAGGAGGGCTCCATTTACATCCCAGGTCAGAGGAGGGCTCTATTTACATCCCAGGTCAGAGGAGGGCTCTATTTACATCCCAGGTCAGAGGAAGGCTCCATTTACATCTCAGGTCAGAGGAGGGCTCTATTTACATCTCAGGTCAGAGGAAGGCTCTATTTACATCTCAGGTCAGAGGAGGGCTCTATTTACATCTCAGGTCACAGGAAGGCTCTATTTACATCTCAGGTCAGAGGAGGGCTCTATTTACATCTCAGGTCAGAGGAAGGCTCTATTTACATCTCAGGTCACAGGAAGGCTCTATTTACATCTCAGGTCAGAGGTCAGCTCTATTTACATCCTGGGTCAGAGGAAGGCTCCATTTACATCTCAGGTCACAGGAAGGCTCTATTTACATCTCAGGTCAGAGGTTAGCTCTATTTACATCCTGGGTTAGAGAAAGGCTCTATTTGTATCCCAGATCAGAGGTTAGCTCTATTTACATCTCAGGTCACAGGAAGGCTCTATTTACATCTCAGGTCACAGGAGGGCTCTATTTACGTCTCAAGTCAGAGTTTAGCTCTATTTACATCTCACGTCAGAGGAGGGCTCTATTTACATCTCAGGTCAGAGGAGAGCTCTATTTACATCTCAGGTCAGAGGAGGGCTCTATTTACATCCTGGGTCAGAGGAAGGCTCTATTTACATCCTGGGTCAGAGGAAGGCTCCATTTACATCCCAGGTCAGAGGAAGGCTCTATTTACATCCTGGGTCAGAGGAGGGCTCTATTTACATCCCAGGTCAGAGGAGGGCTCCATTTACATCCCAGGTCAGAGGAGGGCTCTATTTACATCCCAGGTCAGAGGAGGGCTCTATTTACATCCCAGTTCAGGGGAGGGCTCTATTTACATCTCAGGTCACAGGAGGGCTCTATTTACGTCTCAAGTCAGAGTTTAGCTCTATTTACATCTCACGTCAGAGGAGGGCTCTATTTACATCTCAGGTCAGAGGAGGGCTCTATTTACATCTCAGGTCAGAGGAGGGCTCTATTTACATCCTGGGTCAGAGGAAGGCTCTATTTACATCCTGGGTCAGAGGAAGGCTCTATTTACATCCCAGGTCAGAGGAAGGCTCTATTTACATCCTGGGTCAGAGGAGGGCTCTATTTACATCCCAGGTCAGAGGAGGGCTCCATTTACATCCCAGGTCAGAGGAGGGCTCTATTTACATCCCAGGTCAGAGGAGGGCTCTATTTACATCCCAGTTCAGGGGAGGGCTCTATTTACATCCTGGGTCAGAGGAGGGCTCTATTTACATCCCAGGTCAGAGGAAGGCTCCATTTACATACTGGGTCAGAGGATGGCTCTATTTACATCTCAGGTCAGAGGAGGGCTCTATTTACATCCTGGGTCAGAGAAGGGCTCTATTTACATCCCAGGTCAGAGGCTGGCTCCATTTACATCCTGGGTCAGAGGAGGGCTCAATTAACATCTCAGGTCACAGGAAGGATCTATTTACATCTCAGGACAGAGGAGGGCTCAATTTACATCTCAGGTCAGAGGAAGCCTCAATTTACATCTCAGGTCAGAGGAAGGCTCAATTTACATCTCAGGTCAGAGGAAGGCTCAATTTACATCTCAGGTCAGAGGAGGGCTCTATTTACATCCTGGGTCAGAGGAAGGCTCTATTTACATCCCAGGTCAGAGGAAGGCTCTATTTACATCCTGGGTCAGAGGAGGGCTCTATTTACATCCCAGGTCAGAGGAGGGCTCTATTTACATCCCAGGTCAGAGGAAGGCTCCATTTACATACTGGGTCAGAGGAAGGCTCTATTTACATCACAGGTCATAGGAGGGCTCTATTTACATCCTGGGTCAGAGGAGGGCTCCATTAACATCTCAGGTCAGAGGAAGCCTCAATTTACATCTCAGGTCAGAGGAAGGCTCAATTTACATCTCAGGTCAGAGGGGGGCTCAATTTACATCTCACGTCAGAGGAGGGCTCTATTTACATCCTGGGTCAGAGGAAGGCTCTATTTACATCCCAGGTCAGAGGAAGGCTCTATTTACATCCTGGGTCAGAGGAGGGCTCCATTTACATCCCAGGTCAGAGGAGGGCTCTATTTACATCCCAGGTCAGAGGAGGGCTCTATTTACATCCCAGGTCAGAGGAGGGCTCTATTTACATCCCAGGTCAGGGGAGGGCTCTCTTTACATCCTGGGTCAGAGGAGGGCTGTATTTACATCCCAGGTCAGAGGAAGGCTCTATTTACATACTGGGTCAGAGGAAGACTCTATTTACATCCTGGGTCAGAGGAAGGGACTATTTACATCTCAGGACAGAGGAAGGCTCTATTTACATCCTGGGTCAGAGGAAGGGACTATTTACATCTCAGGACAGAGGAAGGCTCTATTTACATCCTGGGTCAGAGGAGGGCTCTATTTACATCCCAGGTCAGAGGAGGGCTCCATTTACATCCCAGGTCAGAGGAGGGCTCTATTTACATCCCAGGTCAGAGGAGGGCTCTATTTACATCCCAGGTCAGAGGAAGGCTCCATTTACATCTCAGGTCAGAGGAGGGCTCTATTTACATCTCAGGTCAGAGGAAGGCTCTATTTACATCTCAGGTCAGAGGAGGGCTCTATTTACATCTCAGGTCACAGGAAGGCTCTATTTACATCTCAGGTCAGAGGAGGGCTCTATTTACATCTCAGGTCAGAGGAAGGCTCTATTTACATCTCAGGTCACAGGAAGGCTCTATTTACATCTCAGGTCAGAGGTCAGCTCTATTTACATCCTGGGTCAGAGGAAGGCTCCATTTACATCTCAGGTCACAGGAAGGCTCTATTTACATCTCAGGTCAGAGGTTAGCTCTATTTACATCCTGGGTTAGAGAAAGGCTCTATTTGTATCCCAGATCAGAGGTTAGCTCTATTTACATCTCAGGTCACAGGAAGGCTCTATTTACATCTCAGGTCACAGGAGGGCTCTATTTACGTCTCAAGTCAGAGTTTAGCTCTATTTACATCTCACGTCAGAGGAGGGCTCTATTTACATCTCAGGTCAGAGGAGGGCTCTATTTACATCTCAGGTCAGAGGAGGGCTCTATTTACATCCTGGGTCAGAGGAAGGCTCTATTTACATCCCAGGTCAGAGGAAGGCTCTATTTACATCCTGGGTCAGAGGAGGGCTCTATTTACATCCCAGGTCAGAGGAGGGCTCTATTTACATCCCAGGTCAGAGGAGGGCTCCATTTACATCCCAGGTCAGAGGAGGGCTCTATTTACATCCCAGGTCAGAGGAGGGCTCTATTTACATCCCAGTTCAGGGGAGGGCTCTATTTACATCCTGGGTCAGAGGAGGGCTCTATTTACATCCCAGGTCAGAGGAAGGCTCCATTTACATACTGGGTCAGAGGAAGGCTCTATTTACATCTCAGGTCAGAGGAGGGCTCTATTTACATCCTGGGTCAGAGAAGGGCTCTATTTACATCCCAGGTCAGAGGCTGGCTCCATTTACATCCTGGGTCAGAGGAGGGCTCAATTAACATCTCAGGTCACAGGAAGGATCTATTTACATCTCAGGACAGAGGAGGGCTCAATTTACATCTCAGGTCAGAGGAAGGCTCAATTTACATCTCAGGTCAGAGGAAGGCTCAATTTACATCTCAGGTCAGAGGAAGGCTCAATTTACATCTCAGGTCAGAGGAGGGCTCTATTTACATCCTGGATCAGAGGAAGGCTCTATTTACATCCCAGGTCAGAGGAAGGCTCTATTTACATCCTGGGTCAGAGGAGGGCTCTATTTACATCCCAGGTCAGAGGAGGGCTCTATTTACATCCCAGGTCAGAGGAGGGCTCTATTTACATCCTGGGTCAGAGGAGGGCTCTATTTACATCCCAGGTCAGAGGAAGGCTCCATTTACATACTGGGTCAGAGGAAGGCTCTATTTACATCACAGGTCAGAGGAGGGCTCTATTTACATCCTGGGTCAGAGGAGGGCTCCATTAACATCTCAGGTCACAGGAAGGATCTATTTACATCTCAGGACAGAGGAGGGCTCAATTTACATCTCAGGTCAGAGGAAGCCTCAATTTACATCTCAGGTCAGAGGAAGGCTCAATTTACATCTCAGGTCAGAGGGGGGCTCAATTTACATCTCACGTCAGAGGAGGGCTCTATTTACATCCTGGGTCAGAGGAAGGCTCTATTTACATCCCAGGTCAGAGGAAGGCTCTATTTACATCCTGGGTCAGAGGAGGGCTCCATTTACATCCCAGGTCAGAGGAGGGAGAGCTCTATTTACATCCCAGGTCAGAGGAGGGCTCTATTTACATCCCAGGTCAGAGGAGGGCTCTATTTACATCCCAGGTCAGAGGAGGGCTCTATTTACATCCCAGGTCAGGGGAGGGCTCTACTTACATCCTGGGTCAGAGGAGGGCTCTATTTACATCCCAGGTCAGAGGAAGGCTCTATTTACATCCTGGGTCAGAGGTGGGCTCTATTTACATCTCAGGTCACAGGAAGGCTCTATTTACATCAGGTCAGAGGAGGGCTCTATTTACATCTCAGGTCACAGGAGGGCTCTATTTACATCCTGGGTCAGAGGAGGGCTCTATTTACATCCCAGGTCAGAGGAAGGCTCTATTTACATCCTGGGTCAAAGGAAGGCTCTATTTACATCCTGGGTCAGAGGAAGGGACTATTTACATCTCAGAACAAGTGGAACATGTCTTTCAATCCTGACAAATCTCACTCTCTTACTATGTCTCTCCGAAAAGATCGACTGGACAACCCTCCCATCTACTTTCTCAACAATCCTCTCCAAGAAGTTCTGTCGCTCAAGCTTTTGGGTCTCACTATCTGCCATGATCTTTCTTGGGAAAACCACATTTCCAAGCTGGCCTCCAAAGCCAGTCGCCGACTGGGCATCCTCCGTCGTGCGAAGTCCTTCCTCGGCACACCTGAGCTCCTCACCACATACAAGGCTTTCATCCGCAGCTCAATGGAATACTGTTCTCCCCTATGGGCTGGTGCTCCTGCCTCACACCTGGCTCGGCTTCACGCTGTTGAATCCAAAGCTTTCAAAATCATTGGAATCTCCCGCGATGAAGCTATCTTTGAGGGCCTTTCACTCACTCACCGCAGGCAGGTAGGTGGTCTTTCTGTCTTCTACCGACTCCTCTCCGGCCTTGCTCCCCCAGCTCTCTCTGTGCTCTGTCCCCCAAATATTCCTACAGGTCGCACAAGATCTGCCAGCAACCCTCTGATGGTTAAACTGCCGAAATCTCGGCTCTCTGCTCACCTTCACTCTTTCATTCCTCTTTTCTCCCGCCTCTGGAACAAACTCCCACACTCCCTTCAATCCCTCTCCTCCCTCCAGGTCTTTAAAACAGCTGTTCACCACCATCTCTTATCTTCCCCCATCCAAAACCTTGATCTTTTCTACCCCCACTAATTCACCCCAGATCCACCTTGTTTGAAATTCCAACTTCTTTCCTGGAAATCCTGGCAGTGTCGATATGTTTATACCTCTCCCACCCACCCCCCCCCCCCCCTTCACATGCCTCCCCCCCAAAGTCCTCTCCCTCCCACAGATCTCTCGATGTCTCCATGTCTCTCGGTCCCTGCTCTCAAATGTTGTGTTTGTGTCCTTCCCCCTCTCTCCCCATCTTGTCTACCGCTCCCGATGTTATTTGTTTTATGTGTCTGTTTGTCTTTCTGTGTGATTAATGTTCGCTCTTTTACGAGCCTCGATCTTGTATACAAAAAAAAAAAAAAAAAAAAAAAAATGAACAGAGGAAGGGTCTATTTACATCCTGGGTCAGAGGAAGGGACTATTTACATCTCAGGACAGAGGAAGGCTCTATTTACATCCTGGGTCAGAGGTGGGCTCTATTTACATCTCAGGTCACAGGAAGGCTCTATTTACATCAGGTCAGAGGAGGGCTCTATTTACATCTCAGGTCAGAGGTCAGGTCTATTTACATCCCAGGTCAGAGGAAGGCTCCATTTACATCTCAGGTCAGAGGAGGGCTCTATTTACATCTCAGGTCAGAGGAAGGCTCTATTTACATCTCAGGTCAGAGGAGGGCTCTATTTACATCTCAGGTCACAGGAAGGCTCCATTTACATCTCAGGTCAGAGGAGGGCTCTATTTACATCTCAGGTCAGAGGAAGGCTCTATTTACATCTCAGGTCACAGGAAGGCTCTATTTACATCTCAGGTCAGAGGTCAGCTCTATTTACATCCTGGGTCAGAGGAAGGCTCCATTTACATCTCAGGTCACAGGAAGGCTCTATTTACATCTCAGGTCAGAGGTTAGCTCTATTTACATCCTGGGTTAGAGAAAGGCTCTATTTGTATCCCAGATCAGAGTTAGCTCTATTTACATCTCAGGTCACAGGAAGGGTCTATTTACATCTCAGGTCACAGGAGGGCTCTATTTACGTCTCAAGTCAGAGTTTAGCTCTATTTACATCTCACGTCAGAGGAGGGCTCTATTTACATCTCAGGTCAGAGGAGGGCTCTATTTACATCTCAGGTCAGAGGAGGGCTCTATTTACATCCTGGGTCAGAGGAAGGCTCTATTTACATCCTGGGTCAGAGGAAGGCTCTATTTACATCCCAGGTCAGAGGAAGGCTCTATTTACATCCTGGGTCAGAGGAGGGCTCTATTTACATCCCAGGTCAGAGGAGGGCTCCATTTACATCCCAGGTCAGAGGAGGGCTCTATTTACATCCCAGGTCAGAGGAGGGCTCTATTTACATCCCAGTTCAGGGGAGGGCTCTATTTACATCCTGGGTCAGAGGAGGGCTCTATTTACATCCCAGGTCAGAGGAAGGCTCCATTTACATACTGGGTCAGAGGAAGGCTCAATTTACATCTCAGGTCAGAGGAAGGCTCAATTTACATCTCAGGTCAGAGGAAGGCTCTATTTACATCTCAGGTCAGAGGAGGGCTCTATTTACATCCTGGGTCAGAGAAGGGCTCTATTTACATCCCAGGTCAGAGGCTGGCTCCATTTACATCCTGGGTCAGAGGAGGGCTCAATTAACATCTCAGGTCACAGGAAGGATCTATTTACATCTCAGGACAGAGGAGGGCTCAATTTACATCTCAGGTCAGAGGAAGCCTCAATTTACATCTCAGGTCAGAGGAAGGCTCAATTTACATCTCAGGTCAGAGGAAGGCTCAATTTACATCTCAGGTCAGAGGAGGGCTCTATTTACATCCTGGGTCAGAGGAAGGCTCTATTTACATCCCAGGTCAGAGGAAGGCTCTATTTACATCCTGGGTCAGAGGAGGGCTCTATTTACATCCCAGGTCAGAGGAGGGCTCTATTTACATCCCAGGTCAGAGGAAGGCTCCATTTACATACTGGGTCAGAGGAGGGCTCTATTTACATCCCAGGTCAAAGGAAGGCTCCATTTACATACTGGGACAGAGGAAGGCTCTATTTACATCCTGGGTCAGAGGAGGGCTCAATTAACATCTCAGGTCACAGGAAGGATCAATTTACATCTCAGGTCAGAGGAAGGCTCAATTTACATCTCAGGTCAGAGGGGGGCTCAATTTACATCTCAGGTCAGAGGAGGGCTCTATTTACATCCTGGGTCAGAGGAAGGCTCTATTTACATCCCAGGTCAGAGGAAGGCTCTATTTACATCCTGGGTCAGAGGAGGGCTCTATTTACATCCCAGGTCAGAGGAGGGCTCTATTTACATCCCAGGTCAGAGGAGGGCTCTATTTACATCCCAGGTCAGAGGAGGGCTCTATTTACATCCCAGGTCAGAGGAGGGCTCTATTTACATCCCAGGTCAGAGGAAGGCTCTATTTACATACTGGGTCAGAGGAAGGCTCTATTTACATCCTGGGTCAGAGGAAGGGACTATTTACATCTCAGGACAGAGGAAGCCTCTATTTACATCCTGGGTCAGAGGTGGGCTCTATTTACATCTCAGGTCACAGGAAGGCTCTATTTACATCAGGTCAGAGGAGGGCTCTATTTACATCTCAGGTCACAGGAGGGCTCTATTTACATCCTGGGTCAGAGGAGGGCTCTATTTACATCTCAGGTCACAGTAGGGCTCTATTTACATCCTGGGTCAGAGGAGGGCTCTATTTACATCCTGGGTCAAAGGAAGGCTCTATTTACATCCTGGGTCAGAGGAAGGGACTATTTACATCTCAGGACAGAGGAAGGGTCTATTTACATCCTGGGTCAGAGGAAGGGACTATTTACATCTCAGGACAGAGGAAGGCTCTATTTACATCCTGGGTCAGAGGTGGGCTCTATTTACATCTCAGGTCACAGGAAGGCTCTATTTACATCAGGTCAGAGGAGGGCTCTATTTACATCTCAGGTCAGAGGTCAGGTCTATTTACATCCCAGGTCAGAGGAAGGCTCCATTTACATCTCAGGTCAGAGGAGGGCTCTATTTACATCTCAGGTCAGAGGAGGGCTCTATTTACATCCCAGGTCAGGGGAGGGCTCTATTTACATCCCAGGTCAGAGGAAGGCTCTATTTACATCTCAGGTCAGAGGAGGGCTCTATTTACATCTCAGGTCACAGGAAGGCTCTATTTACATCTCAGGTCAGAGGAGGGCTCTATTTACATCTCAGGTCAGAGGAAGGCTCTATTTACATCTCAGGTCACAGGAAGGCTCTATTTACATCTCAGGTCAGAGGTCAGCTCTATTTACATCCTGGGTCAGAGGAAGGCTCCATTTACATCTCAGGTCACAGGAAGGCTCTATTTACATCTCAGGTCAGAGGTTAGCTCTATTTACATCCTGGGTTAGAGAAAGGCTCTATTTGTATCCCAGATCAGAGGTTAGCTCTATTTACATCTCAGGTCACAGGAAGGCTCTATTTACATCTCAGGTCACAGGAGGGCTCTATTTACGTCTCAAGTCAGAGTTTAGCTCTATTTACATCTCACGTCAGAGGAGGGCTCTATTTACATCTCAGGTCAGAGGAGGGCTCTATTTACATCTCAGGTCAGAGGAGGGCTCTTTTTACATCCTGGGTCAGAGGAAGGCTCTATTTACATCCCAGGTCAGAGGAAGGCTCTATTTACATCCGGGGTCAGAGGAGGGCTCTATTTACATCCCAGGTCAGAGGAGGGCTCTATTTACATCCCAGGTCAGAGGAGGGCTCCATTTACATCCCAGGTCAGAGGAGGGCTCTATTTACATCCCAGGTCAGAGGAGGGCTCTATTTACATACTGGGTCAGAGGAAGGCTCCATTTACATACTGGGTCAGAGGAAGGCTCCATTTACATACTGGGTCAGAGGAAGGCTCTATTTACATCTCAGGTCAGAGGAAGGCTCCATTTACATACTGGGTCAGAGGAAGGCTCCATTTACATACTGGGTCAGAGGAAGGCTCTATTTACATCTCAGGTCAGAGGAGGGCTCTATTTACATCCTGGGTCAGAGGAGGGCTCTATTTACATCCCAGGTCAGAGGCTGGCTCTATTTACATACTGGGTCAGAGGAAGGCTCCATTTACATACTGGGTCAGAGGAAGGCTCTATTTACATCTCAGGTCAGAGGAGGGCTCTATTTACATCCTGGGTCAGAGGAGGGCTCTATTTACATCCCAGGTCAGAGGAGGGCTCTATTTACATCTCAGGTCAGAGGAAGGCTCCATTTACATACTGGGTCAGAGGAAGGCTCCATTTACATACTGGGTCAGAGGAAGGCTCTATTTACATCTCAGGTCAGAGGAGGGCTCTATTTACATCCTGGGTCAGAGGAGGGCTCTATTTACATCCCAAGTCAGAGGAAGGCTCCATTTACATACTGGGTCAGAGGAAGGCTCCATTTACATACTGGGTCAGAGGAAGGCTCTATTTACATCCCAAGTCAGAGGAAGGCTCCATTTACATACTGGGTCAGAGGAAGGCTCCATTTACATACTGGGTCAGAGGAAGGCTCTATTTACATCTCAGGTCAGAGGAGGGCTCTATTTACATCCTGGGTCAGAGGAGGGCTCTATTTACATCCCAGGTCAGAGGCTGGCTCCATTTACATCTCAGGTCAGAGGAAGGCTCAATTTACATCTCAGGTCAGAGGAAGGCTCAATTTACATCTCAGGTCAGAGGAGGGCTCTATTTACATCCTGGGTCAGAGGAAGGCCCTATTTACATCCCAGGTCAGAGGAAGGCTCTATTTACATCCTGGGTCAGAGGAGGGCTCTATTTACATCCCAGGTCAGAGGAGGGCTCTATTTACATCCCAGGTCAGAGGAGGGCTCTATTTACATCCCAGGTCAGAGGAGGGCTCTATTTACATCCCAGGTCAGAGGAGGGCTCTATTTACATCCCAGGTCAGGGGAGGGCTCTCTTTACATCCTGGGTCAGAGGAGGGCTGTATTTACATCCCAGGTCAGAGGAAGGCTCTATTTACATACTGGGTCAGAGGAAGACTCTATTTACATCCTGGGTCAGAGGAAGGGACTATTTACATCTCAGGACAGAGGAAGGCTCTATTTACATCCTGGGTCAGAGGAAGGGACTATTTACATCTCAGGACAGAGGAAGGCTCTATTTACATCCTGGGTCAGAGGAGGGCTCTATTTACATCCCAGGTCAGAGGAGGGCTCCATTTACATCCCAGGTCAGAGGAGGGCTCTATTTACATCCCAGGTCAGAGGAGGGCTCTATTTACATCCCAGGTCAGAGGAAGGCTCCATTTACATCTCAGGTCAGAGGAGGGCTCTATTTACATCTCAGGTCAGAGGAAGGCTCTATTTACATCTCAGGTCAGAGGAGGGCTCTATTTACATCTCAGGTCACAGGAAGGCTCTATTTACATCTCAGGTCAGAGGAGGGCTCTATTTACATCTCAGGTCAGAGGAAGGCTCTATTTACATCTCAGGTCACAGGAAGGCTCGATTTACATCTCAGGTCAGAGGTCAGCTCTATTTACATCCTGGGTCAGAGGAAGGCTCCATTTACATCTCAGGTCACAGGAAGGCTCTATTTACATCTCAGGTCAGAGGTTAGCTCGATTTACATCCTGGGTTAGAGAAAGGCTCTATTTGTATCCCAGATCAGAGGTTAGCTCTATTTACATCTCAGGTCACAGGAAGGCTCTATTTACATCTCAGGTCACAGGAGGGCTCTATTTACGTCTCAAGTCAGAGTTTAGCTCTATTTACATCTCACGTCAGAGGAGGGCTCTATTTACATCTCAGGTCAGAGGAGGGCTCTATTTACATCTCAGGTCAGAGGAGGGCTCTATTTACATCCTGGGTCAGAGGAAGGCTCCATTTACATCCCAGGTCAGAGGAAGGCTCTATTTACATCCTGGGTCAGAGGAGGGCTCTATTTACATCCCAGGTCAGAGGAGGGCTCCATTTACATCCCAGGTCAGAGGAGGGCTCTATTTACATCCCAGGTCAGAGGAGGGCTCTATTTACATCCCAGTTCAGGGGAGGGCTCTATTTACATCTCAGGTCACAGGAGGGCTCTATTTACGTCTCAAGTCAGAGTATAGCTCTATTTACATCTCACGTCAGAGGAGGGCTCTATTTACATCTCAGGTCAGAGGAGGGCTCTATTTACATCTCAGGTCAGAGGAGGGCTCTATTTACATCCTGGGTCAGAGGAAGGCTCTATTTACATCCTGGGTCAGAGGAAGGCTCCATTTACATCCCAGGTCAGAGGAAGGCTCTATTTACATCCTGGGTCAGAGGAGGGCTCCATTTACATCCCAGGTCAGAGGAGGGCTCTATTTACATCCCAGGTCAGAGGAGGGCTCTATTTACATCCCAGTTCAGGGGAGGGCTCTATTTACATCTCAGGTCAGAGGAGGGCTCTATTTACATCCTGGGTCAGAGGAAGGCTCTATTTACATCCTGGGTCAGAGGAAGGCTCCATTTACATCCCAGGTCAGAGGAAGGCTCTATTTACATCCTGGGTCAGAGGAGGGCTCTATTTACATCCCAGGTCAGAGGAGGGCTCCATTTACATCCCAGGTCAGAGGAGGGCTCTATTTACATCCCAGGTCAGAGGAGGGCTCTATTTACATCCCAGTTCAGGGGAGGGCTCTATTTACATCCTGGGTCAGAGGAGGGCTCTATTTACATCCCAGGTCAGAGGAAGGCTCCATTTACATCCTGGGTCAGAGGAGGGCTCAATTAACATCTCAGGTCACAGGAAGGATCTATTTACATCTCAGGACAGAGGAGGGCTCTATTTACATCCCAGGTCAGAGGCTGGCTCCATTTACATCTCAGGTCAGAGGAAGGCTCAATTTACATCTCAGGTCAGAGGAAGGCTCAATTTACATCTCAGGTCAGAGGAGGGCTCTATTTACATCCTGGGTCAGAGGAAGGCCCTATTTACATCCCAGGTCAGAGGAAGGCTCTATTTACATCCTGGGTCAGAGGAGGGCTCTATTTACATCCCAGGTCAGAGGAGGGCTCTATTTACATCCCAGGTCAGAGGAGGGCTCTATTTACATCCCAGGTCAGAGGAGGGCTCTATTTACATCCCAGGTCAGAGGAGGGCTCTATTTACATCCCAGGTCAGGGGAGGGCTCTCTTTACATCCTGGGTCAGAGGAGGGCTGTATTTACATCCCAGGTCAGAGGAAGGCTCTATTTACATACTGGGTCAGAGGAAGACTCTATTTACATCCTGGGTCAGAGGAAGGGACTATTTACATCTCAGGACAGAGGAAGGCTCTATTTACATCCTGGGTCAGAGGAAGGGACTATTTACATCTCAGGACAGAGGAAGGCTCTATTTACATCCTGGGTCAGAGGAGGGCTCTATTTACATCCCAGGTCAGAGGAGGGCTCCATTTACATCCCAGGTCAGAGGAGGGCTCTATTTACATCCCAGGTCAGAGGAGGGCTCTATTTACATCCCAGGTCAGAGGAAGGCTCTATTTACATCTCAGGTCAGAGGAGGGCTCTATTTACATCTCAGGTCAGAGGAAGGCTCTATTTACATCTCAGGTCAGAGGAGGGCTCTATTTACATCTCAGGTCACAGGAAGGCTCTATTTACATCTCAGGTCAGAGGAGGGCTCTATTTACATCTCAGGTCAGAGGAAGGCTCTATTTACATCTCAGGTCACAGGAAGGCTCGATTTACATCTCAGGTCAGAGGTCAGCTCTATTTACATCCTGGGTCAGAGGAAGGCTCCATTTACATCTCAGGTCACAGGAAGGCTCTATTTACATCTCAGGTCAGAGGTTAGCTCGATTTACATCCTGGGTTAGAGAAAGGCTCTATTTGTATCCCAGATCAGAGGTTAGCTCTATTTACATCTCAGGTCACAGGAAGGCTCTATTTACATCTCAGGTCACAGGAGGGCTCTATTTACGTCTCAAGTCAGAGTTTAGCTCTATTTACATCTCACGTCAGAGGAGGGCTCTATTTACATCTCAGGTCAGAGGAGGGCTCTATTTACATCTCAGGTCAGAGGAGGGCTCTATTTACATCCTGGGTCAGAGGAAGGCTCCATTTACATCCCAGGTCAGAGGAAGGCTCTATTTACATCCTGGGTCAGAGGAGGGCTCTATTTACATCCCAGGTCAGAGGAGGGCTCCATTTACATCCCAGGTCAGAGGAGGGCTCTATTTACATCCCAGGTCAGAGGAGGGCTCTATTTACATCCCAGTTCAGGGGAGGGCTCTATTTACATCTCAGGTCACAGGAGGGCTCTATTTACGTCTCAAGTCAGAGTATAGCTCTATTTACATCTCACGTCAGAGGAGGGCTCTATTTACATCTCAGGTCAGAGGAGGGCTCTATTTACATCTCAGGTCAGAGGAGGGCTCTATTTACATCCTGGGTCAGAGGAAGGCTCTATTTACATCCTGGGTCAGAGGAAGGCTCCATTTACATCCCAGGTCAGAGGAAGGCTCTATTTACATCCTGGGTCAGAGGAGGGCTCTATTTACATCCCAGGTCAGAGGAGGGCTCCATTTACATCCCAGGTCAGAGGAGGGCTCTATTTACATCCCAGGTCAGAGGAGGGCTCTATTTACATCCCAGTTCAGGGGAGGGCTCTATTTACATCCTGGGTCAGAGGAGGGCTCTATTTACATCCCAGGTCAGAGGAAGGCTCCATTTACATCCTGGGTCAGAGGAGGGCTCAATTAACATCTCAGGTCACAGGAAGGATCTATTTACATCTCAGGACAGAGGAGGGCTCAATTTACATCTCAGGTCAGAGGAAGCCTCAATTTACATCTCAGGTCAGAGGAAGGCTCAATTTACATCTCAGGTCAGAGGAAGGCTCAATTTACATCTCAGGTCAGAGGAGGGCTCTATTTACATCCTGGGTCAGAGGAAGGCTCTATTTACATCCCAGGTCAGAGGAAGGCTCTATTTACATCCTGGGTCAGAGGAGGGCTCTATTTACATCCCAGGTCAGAGGAGGGCTCTATTTACATCCCAGGTCAGAGGAAGGCTCCATTTACATACTGGGTCAGAGGAAGGCTCTATTTACATCTCAGGACAGAGGAGGGCTCAATTTACATCTCAGGTCAGAGGAAGCCTCAATTTACATCTCAGGTCAGAGGAAGGCTCAATTTACATCTCAGGTCAGAGGAAGGCTCAATTTACATCTCAGGTCAGAGGAGGGCTCTATTTACATCCTGGGTCAGAGGAAGGCTCTATTTACATCCCAGGTCAGAGGAAGGCTCTATTTACATCCTGGGTCAGAGGAGGGCTCTATTTACATCCCAGGTCAGAGGAGGGCTCTATTTACATCCCAGGTCAGAGGAAGGCTCCATTTACATACTGGGTCAGAGGAAGGCTCTATTTACATCACAGGTCAGAGGAGGGCTCTATTTACATCCTGGGTCAGAGGAGGGCTCCATTAACATCTCAGGTCAGAGGAAGCCTCAATTTACATCTCAGGTCAGAGGAAGGCTCAATTTACATCTCAGGTCAGAGGGGGGCTCAATTTACATCTCACGTCAGAGGAGGGCTCTATTTACATCCTGGGTCAGAGGAAGGCTCTATTTACATCCCAGGTCAGAGGAAGGCTCTATTTACATCCTGGGTCAGAGGAGGGCTCCATTTACATCCCAGGTCAGAGGAGGGCTCTATTTACATCCCAGGTCAGAGGAGGGCTCTATTTACATCCCAGGTCAGAGGAGGGCTCTATTTACATCCCAGGTCAGGGGAGGGCTCTCTTTACATCCTGGGTCAGAGGAGGGCTGTATTTACATCCCAGGTCAGAGGAAGGCTCTATTTACATACTGGGTCAGAGGAAGACTCTATTTACATCCTGGGTCAGAGGAAGGGACTATTTACATCTCAGGACAGAGGAAGGCTCTATTTACATCCTGGGTCAGAGGAAGGGACTATTTACATCTCAGGACAGAGGAAGGCTCTATTTACATCCTGGGTCAGAGGAGGGCTCTATTTACATCCCAGGTCAGAGGAGGGCTCCATTTACATCCCAGGTCAGAGGAGGGCTCTATTTACATCCCAGGTCAGAGGAGGGCTCTATTTACATCCCAGGTCAGAGGAAGGCTCCATTTACATCTCAGGTCAGAGGAGGGCTCTATTTACATCTCAGGTCAGAGGAAGGCTCTATTTACATCTCAGGTCAGAGGAGGGCTCTATTTACATCTCAGGTCACAGGAAGGCTCTATTTACATCTCAGGTCAGAGGAGGGCTCTATTTACATCTCAGGTCAGAGGAAGGCTCTATTTACATCTCAGGTCACAGGAAGGCTCTATTTACATCTCAGGTCAGAGGTCAGCTCTATTTACATCCTGGGTCAGAGGAAGGCTCCATTTACATCTCAGGTCACAGGAAGGCTCTATTTACATCTCAGGTCAGAGGTTAGCTCTATTTACATCCTGGGTTAGAGAAAGGCTCTATTTGTATCCCAGATCAGAGGTTAGCTCTATTTACATCTCAGGTCACAGGAAGGCTCTATTTACATCTCAGGTCACAGGAGGGCTCTATTTACGTCTCAAGTCAGAGTTTAGCTCTATTTACATGTCACGTCAGAGGAGGGCTCTATTTACATCTCAGGTCAGAGGAGGGCTCTATTTACATCTCAGGTCAGAGGAGCGCTCTATTTACATCCTGGGTCAGAGGAAGGCTCTATTTACATCCCAGGTCAGAGGAAGGTTCTATTTACATCCTGGGTCAGAGGAGGGCTCTATTTACATCCCAGGTCAGAGGAGGGCTCTATTTACATCCCAGGTCAGAGGAGGGCTCCATTTACATCCCAGGTCAGAGGAGGGCTCTATTTACATCCCAGGTCAGAGGAGGGCTCTATTTACATCCCAGTTCAGGGGAGGGCTCTATTTACATCCTGGGTCAGAGGAGGGCTCTATTTACATCCCAGGTCAGAGGAAGGCTCCATTTACATACTGGGTCAGAGGAAGGCTCTATTTACATCTCAGGTCAGAGGAGGGCTCTATTTACATCCCAGGTCAGAGGAAGGCTCTATTTACATCCTGGGTCAGAGGAGGGCTCTATTTACATCCCAGGTCAGAGGAGGGCTCTATTTACATCCCAGGTCAGAGGAGGGCTCTATTTACATCCCAGGTCAGAGGAGGGCTCTATTTACATCCCAGGTCAGAGGAGGGCTCTATTTACATCCCAGGTCAGAGGAAGGCTCTATTTACATACTGGGTCAGAGGAAGGCTCTATTTACATCCTGGGTCAGAGGAAGGGACTATTTACATCTCAGGACAGAGGAAGGCTCTATTTACATCCTGGGTCAGAGGAAGGGACTATTTACATCTCAGGACAGAGGAAGGCTCTATTTACATCCTGGGTCAGAGGTGGGCTCTATTTACATCTCAGGTCACAGGAAGGCTCTATTTACATCAGGTCAGAGGAGGGCTCTATTTACATCTCAGGTCACAGGAGGGCTCTATTTACATCCTGGGTCAGAGGAGGGCTCTATTTACATCTCAGGTCACAGGAGGGCTCTATTTACATCCTGGGTCAGAGGAGGGCTCTATTTACATCCTGGGTCAAAGGAAGGCTCTATTTACATCCTGGGTCAGAGGAAGGGACTATTTACATCTCAGGACAGAGGAAGGGTCTATTTACATCCTGGGTCAGAGGAAGGGACTATTTACATCTCAGGACAGAGGAAGGCTCTATTTACATCCTGGGTCAGAGGTGGGCTCTATTTACATCTCAGGTCACAGGAAGGCTCTATTTACATCAGGTCAGAGGAGGGCTCTATTTACATCTCAGGTCAGAGGTCAGGTCTATTTACATCCCAGGTCAGAGGAAGGCTCCATTTACATCTCAGGTCAGAGGAGGGCTCTATTTACATCTCAGGTCAGAGGAGGGCTCTATTTACATCCCAGGTCAGGGGAGGGCTCTATTTACATCCCAGGTCAGAGGAAGGCTCTATTTACATCTCAGGTCAGAGGAGGGCTCTATTTACATCTCAGGTCACAGGAAGGCTCTATTTACATCTCAGGTCAGAGGAGGGCTCTATTTACATCTCAGGTCAGAGGAAGGCTCTATTTACATCTCAGGTCACAGGAAGGCTCTATTTACATCTCAGGTCAGAGGTCAGCTCTATTTACATCCTGGGTCAGAGGAAGGCTCCATTTACATCTCAGGTCACAGAAAGGCTCTATTTACATCTCAGGTCAGAGGTTAGCTCTATTTACATCCTGGGTTAGAGAAAGGCTCTATTTGTATCCCAGATCAGAGGTTAGCTCTATTTACATCTCAGGTCACAGGAAGGCTCTATTTACATCTCAGGTCACAGGAGGGCTCTATTTACGTCTCAAGTCAGAGTTTAGCTCTATTTACATCTCACGTCAGAGGAGGGCTCTATTTACATCTCAGGTCAGAGGAGGGCTCTATTTACATCTCAGGTCAGAGGAGGGCTCTTTTTACATCCTGGGTCAGAGGAAGGCTCTATTTACATCCCAGGTCAGAGGAAGGCTCTATTTACATCCGGGGTCAGAGGAGGGCTCTATTTACATCCCAGGTCAGAGGAGGGCTCTATTTACATCCCAGGTCAGAGGAGGGCTCCATTTACATCCCAGGTCAGAGGAGGGCTCTATTTACATCCCAGGTCAGAGGAGGGCTCTATTTACATCCCACTTCAGGGGAGGGCTCTATTTACATCCCAAGTCAGAGGAAGGCTCCATTTACATACTGGGTCAGAGGAAGGCTCCATTTACATACTGGGTCAGAGGAAGGCTCTATTTACATCTCAGGTCAGAGGAGGGCTCTATTTACATCCTGGGTCAGAGGAGGGCTCTATTTACATCCCAGGTCAGAGGCTGGCTCCATTTACATCTCAGGTCAGAGGAAGGCTCAATTTACATCTCAGGTCAGAGGAAGGCTCAATTTACATCTCATGTCAGAGGAGGGCTCTATTTACATCCTGGGTCAGAGGAAGGCCCTATTTACATCCCAGGTCAGAGGAAGGCTCTATTTACATCCTGGGTCAGAGGAGGGCTCTATTTACATCCCAGGTCAGAGGAGGGCTCTATTTACATCCCAGGTCAGAGGAGGGCTCTATTTACATCCCAGGTCAGAGGAGGGCTCTATTTACATCCCAGGTCAGAGGAGGGCTCTATTTACATCCCAGGTCAGGGGAGGGCTCTCTTTACATCCTGGGTCAGAGGAGGGCTGTATTTACATCCCAGGTCAGAGGAAGGCTCTATTTACATACTGGGTCAGAGGAAGACTCTATTTACATCCTGGGTCAGAGGAAGGGACTATTTACATCTCAGGACAGAGGAAGGCTCTATTTACATCCTGGGTCAGAGGAAGGGACTATTTACATCTCAGGACAGAGGAAGGCTCTATTTACATCCTGGGTCAGAGGAGGGCTCTATTTACATCCCAGGTCAGAGGAGGGCTCCATTTACATCCCAGGTCAGAGGAGGGCTCTATTTACATCCCAGGTCAGAGGAGGGCTCTATTTACATCCCAGGTCAGAGGAAGGCTCCATTTACATCTCAGGTCAGAGGAGGGCTCTATTTACATCTCAGGTCAGAGGAAGGCTCTATTTACATCTCAGGTCAGAGGAGGGCTCTATTTACATCTCAGGTCACAGGAAGGCTCTATTTACATCTCAGGTCAGAGGAGGGCTCTATTTACATCTCAGGTCAGAGGAAGGCTCTATTTACATCTCAGGTCACAGGAAGGCTCTATTTACATCTCAGGTCAGAGGTCAGCTCTATTTACATCCTGGGTCAGAGGAAGGGACTATTTACATCTCAGGACAGAGGAAGGCTCTATTTACATCCTGGGTCAGAGGAGGGCTCTATTTACATCCCAGGTCAGAGGAGGGCTCCATTTACATCCCAGGTCAGAGGAGGGCTCTATTTACATCCCAGGTCAGAGGAGGGCTCAATTTACATCCCAGGTCAGAGGAAGGCTCCATTTACATCTCAGGTCAGAGGAGGGCTCAATTAACATCTCAGGTCACAGGAAGGATCTATTTACATCTCAGGACAGAGGAGGGCTCAATTTACATCTCAGGTCAGAGGAAGCCTCAATTTACATCTCAGGTCAGAGGAAGGCTCAATTTACATCTCAGGTCAGAGGAAGGCTCAATTTACATCTCAGGTCAGAGGAGGGCCCTATTTACATCCTGGGTCAGAGGAAGGCTCTATTTACATCCCAGGTCAGAGGAAGGCTCTATTTACATCCTGGGTCAGAGGAGGGCTCTATTTACATCCCAGGTCAGAGGAGGGCTCTATTTACATCCCAGGTCAGAGGAAGGCTCCATTTACATACTGGGTCAGAGGAAGGCTCTATTTACATCTCAGGACAGAGGAGGGCTCAATTTACATCTCAGGTCAGAGGAAGCCTCAATTTACATCTCAGGTCAGAGGAAGGCTCAATTTACATCTCAGGTCAGAGGAAGGCTCAATTTACATCTCAGGTCAGAGGAGGGCTCTATTTACATCCTGGGTCAGAGGAAGGCTCTATTTACATCCCAGGTCAGAGGAAGGCTCTATTTACATCCTGGGTCAGAGGAGGGCTCTATTTACATCCGAGGTCAGAGGAGGGCTCTATTTACATCCCAGGTCAGAGGAAGGCTCCATTTACATACTGGGTCAGAGGAAGGCTCTATTTACATCACAGGTCAGAGGAGGGCTCTATTTACATCCTGGGTCAGAGGAGGGCTCCATTAACATCTCAGGTCAGAGGAAGCCTCAATTTACATCTCAGGTCAGAGGAAGGCTCAATTTACATCTCAGGTCAGAGGGGGGCTCAATTTACATCTCACGTCAGAGGAGGGCTCTATTTACATCCTGGGTCAGAGGAAGGCTCTATTTACATCCCAGGTCAGAGGAAGGCTCTATTTACATCCTGGGTCAGAGGAGGGCTCCATTTACATCCCAGGTCAGAGGAGGGCTCTATTTACATCCCAGGTCAGAGGAGGGCTCTATTTACATCCCAGGTCAGAGGAGGGCTCTATTTACATCCCAGGTCAGGGGAGGGCTCTCTTTACATCCTGGGTCAGAGGAGGGCTGTATTTACATCCCAGGTCAGAGGAAGGCTCTATTTACATACTGGGTCAGAGGAAGACTCTATTTACATCCTGGGTCAGAGGAAGGGACTATTTACATCTCAGGACAGAGGAAGGCTCTATTTACATCCTGGGTCAGAGGAAGGGACTATTTACATCTCAGGACAGAGGAAGGCTCTATTTACATCCTGGGTCAGAGGAGGGCTCTATTTACATCCCAGGTCAGAGGAGGGCTCCATTTACATCCCAGGTCAGAGGAGGGCTCTATTTACATCCCAGGTCAGAGGAGGGCTCTATTTACATCCCAGGTCAGAGGAAGGCTCCATTTACATCTCAGGTCAGAGGAGGGCTCTATTTACATCTCAGGTCAGAGGAAGGCTCTATTTACATCTCAGGTCAGAGGAGGGCTCTATTTACATCTCAGGTCACAGGAAGGCTCTATTTACATCTCAGGTCAGAGGAGGGCTCTATTTACATCTCAGGTCAGAGGAAGGCTCTATTTACATCTCAGGTCACAGGAAGGCTCTATTTACATCTCAGGTCAGAGGTCAGCTCTATTTACATCCTGGGTCAGAGGAAGGCTCCATTTACATCTCAGGTCACAGGAAGGCTCTATTTACATCTCAGGTCAGAGGTTAGCTCTATTTACATCCTGGGTTAGAGAAAGGCTCTATTTGTATCCCAGATCAGAGGTTAGCTCTATTTACATCTCAGGTCACAGGAAGGCTCTACTTACATCTCAGGTCACAGGAGGGCTCTATTTACGTCTCAAGTCAGAGTTTAGCTCTATTTACATGTCACGTCAGAGGAGGGCTCTATTTACATCTCAGGTCAGAGGAGGGCTCTATTTACATCTCAGGTCAGAGGAGCGCTCTATTTACATCCTGGGTCAGAGGAAGGCTCTATTTACATCCCAGGTCAGAGGAAGGCTCTATTTACATCCTGGGTCAGAGGAGGGCTCTATTTACATCCCAGGTCAGAGGAGGGCTCTATTTACATCCCAGGTCAGAGGAGGGCTCCATTTACATCCCAGGTCAGAGGAGGGCTCTATTTACATCCCAGGTCAGAGGAGGGCTCTATTTACATCCCAGTTCAGGGGAGGGCTCTATTTACATCCTGGGTCAGAGGAGGGCTCTATTTACATCCCAGGTCAGAGGAAGGCTCCATTTACATACTGGGTCAGAGGAAGCCTCTATTTACATCTCAGGTCAGAGGAGGGCTCTATTTACATCCCAGGTCAGAGGAAGGCTCTATTTACATCCTGGGTCAGAGGAGGGCTCTATTTACATCCCAGGTCAGAGGAGGGCTCTATTTACATCCCAGGTCAGAGGAGGGCTCTATTTACATCCCAGATCAGAGGAGGGCTCTATTTACATCCCAGGTCAGAGGAGGGCTCTATTTACATCCCAGGTCAGAGGAAGGCTCTATTTACATACTGGGTCAGAGGAAGGCTCTATTTACATCCTGGGTCAGAGGAAGGGACTATTTACATCTCAGGACAGAGGAAGGCTCTATTTACATCCTGGGTCAGAGGAAGGGACTATTTACATCTCAGGACAGAGGAAGGCTCTATTTACATCCTGGGTCAGAGGTGGGCTCTATTTACATCTCAGGTCACAGGAAGGCTCTATTTACATCAGGTCAGAGGAGGGCTCTATTTACATCTCAGGTCACAGGAGGGCTCTATTTACATCCTGGGTCAGAGGAGGGCTCTATTTACATCTCAGGTCACAGGAGGGCTCTATTTACATCCTGGGTCAGAGGAGGGCTCTATTTACATCCTGGGTCAAAGGAAGGCTCTATTTACATCCTGGGTCAGAGGAAGGGACTATTTACATCTCAGGACAGAGGAAGGGTCTATTTACATCCTGGGTCAGAGGAAGGGACTATTTACATCTCAGGACAGAGGAAGGCTCTATTTACATCCTGGGTCAGAGGTGGGCTCTATTTACATCTCAGGTCACAGGAAGGCTCTATTTACATCAGGTCAGAGGAGGGCTCTATTTACATCTCAGGTCAGAGGTCAGGTCTATTTACATCCCAGGTCAGAGGAAGGCTCCATTTACATCTCAGGTCAGAGGAGGGCTCTATTTACATCTCAGGTCAGAGGAGGGCTCTATTTACATCCCAGGTCAGGGGAGGGCTCTATTTACATCCCAGGTCAGAGGAAGGCTCTATTTACATCTCAGGTCAGAGGAGGGCTCTATTTACATCTCAGGTCACAGGAAGGCTCTATTTACATCTCAGGTCAGAGGAGGGCTCTATTTACATCTCAGGTCAGAGGAAGGCTCTATTTACATCTCAGGTCACAGGAAGGCTCTATTTACATCTCAGGTCAGAGGTCAGCTCTATTTACATCCTGGGTCAGAGGAAGGCTCCATTTACATCTCAGGTCACAGAAAGGCTCTATTTACATCTCAGGTCAGAGTTTAGCTCTATTTACATCTCATGTCAGAGGAGGGCTCTATTTACATCTCAGGTCAGAGGAGGGCTCTATTTACATCTCAGGTCAGAGGAGGGCTCTTTTTACATCCTGGGTCAGAGGAAGGCTCTATTTACATCCCAGGTCAGAGGAAGGCTCTATTTACATCCGGGGTCAGAGGAGGGCTCTATTTACATCCCAGGTCAGAGGAGGGCTCTATTTACATCCCAGGTCAGAGGAGGGCTCCATTTACATCCCAGGTCAGAGGAGGGCTCTATTTACATCCCAGGTCAGAGGAGGGCTCTATTTACATCCCACTTCAGGGGAGGGCTCCATTTACATCCCAAGTCAGAGGAAGGCTCCATTTACATACTGGGTCAGAGGAAGGCTCCATTTACATACTGGGTCAGAGGAAGGCTCTATTTACATCTCAGGTCAGAGGAGGGCTCTATTTACATCCTGGGTCAGAGGAGGGCTCTATTTACATCCCAGGTCAGAGGCTGGCTCCATTTACATCTCAGGTCAGAGGAAGGCTCAATTTACATCTCAGGTCAGAGGAAGGCTCAATTTACATCTCAGGTCAGAGGAGGGCTCTATTTACATCCTGGGTCAGAGGAAGGCCCTATTTACATCCCAGGTCAGAGGAAGGCTCTATTTACATCCTGGGTCAGAGGAGGGCTCTATTTACATCCCAGGTCAGAGGAGGGCTCTATTTACATCCCAGGTCAGAGGAGGGCTCTATTTACATCCCAGGTCAGAGGAGGGCTCTATTAACATCCCAGGTCAGAGGAGGGCTCTATTTACATCCCAGGTCAGGGGAGGGCTCTCTTTACATCCTGGGTCAGAGGAGGGCTGTATTTACATCCCAGGTCAGAGGAAGGCTCTATTTACATACTGGGTCAGAGGAAGACTCTATTTACATCCTGGGTCAGAGGAAGGGACTATTTACATCTCAGGACAGAGGAAGGCTCTATTTACATCCTGGGTCAGAGGAAGGGACTATTTACATCTCAGGACAGAGGAAGGCTCTATTTACATCCTGGGTCAGAGGAGGGCTCTATTTACATCCCAGGTCAGAGGAGGGCTCCATTTACATCCCAGGTCAGAGGAGGGCTCTATTTACATCCCAGGTCAGAGGAGGGCTCTATTTACATCCCAGGTCAGAGGAAGGCTCCATTTACATCTCAGGTCAGAGGAGGGCTCTATTTACATCTCAGGTCAGAGGAAGGCTCTATTTACATCTCAGGTCAGAGGAGGGCTCTATTTACATCTCAGGTCACAGGAAGGCTCTATTTACATCTCAGGTCAGAGGAGGGCTCTATTTACATCTCAGGTCAGAGGAAGGCTCTATTTACATCTCAGGTCACAGGAAGGCTCTATTTACATCTCAGGTCAGAGGTCAGCTCTATTTACATCCTGGGTCAGAGGAAGGCTCCATTTACATCTCAGGTCACAGGAAGGCTCTATTTACATCTCAGGTCAGAGGTTAGCTCTATTTACATCCTGGGTTAGAGAAAGGCTCTATTTGTATCCCAGATCAGAGGTTAGCTCTATTTACATCTCAGGTCACAGGAAGGCTCTATTTACATCTCAGGTCACAGGAGGGCTCTATTTACGTCTCAAGTCAGAGTTTAGCTCTATTTACATCTCACGTCAGAGGAGGGCTCTATTTACATCTCAGGTCAGAGGAGGGCTCTATTTACATCTCAGGTCAGAGGAGGGCTCTATTTACATCCTGGGTCAGAGGAAGGCTCTATTTACATCCTGGGTCAGAGGAAGGCTCCATTTACATCCCAGGTCAGAGGAAGGCTCTATTTACATCCTGGGTCAGAGGAGGGCTCTATTTACATCCCAGGTCAGAGGAGGGCTCCATTTACATCCCAGGTCAGAGGAGGGCTCTATTTACATCCCAGGTCAGAGGAGGGCTCTATTTACATCCCAGTTCAGGGGAGGGCTCTATTTACATCTCAGGTCACAGGAGGGCTCTATTTACGTCTCAAGTCAGAGTTTAGCTCTATTTACATCTCACGTCAGAGGAGGGCTCTATTTACATCTCAGGTCAGAGGAGGGCTCTATTTACATCTCAGGTCAGAGGAGGGCTCTATTTACATCCTGGGTCAGAGGAAGGCTCTATTTACATCTCAGGTCAGAGGTTAGCTCTATTTACATCCTGGGTTAGAGAAAGGCTCTATTTGTATCCCAGATCAGAGGTTAGCTCTATTTACATCTCAGGTCAGAGGAAGGCTCTATTTACATCTCAGGTCACAGGAAGGCTCTATTTACATCTCAGGTCAGAGGTCAGCTCTATTTACATCCTGGGTCAGAGGAAGGCTCCATTTACATCTCAGGTCACAGGAAGGCTCTATTTACATCTCAGGTCAGAGGTTAGCTCTATTTACATCCTGGGTTAGAGAAAGGCTCTATTTGTATCCCAGATCAGAGGTTAGCTCTATTTACATCTCAGGTCACAGGAAGGCTCTACTTACATCTCAGGTCACAGGAGGGCTCTATTTACGTCTCAAGTCAGAGTTTAGCTCTATTTACATGTCACGTCAGAGGAGGGCTCTATTTACATCTCAGGTCAGAGGAGGGCTCTATTTACATCTCAGGTCAGAGGAGCGCTCTATTTACATCCTGGGTCAGAGGAAGGCTCTATTTACATCCCAGGTCAGAGGAAGGCTCTATTTACATCCTGGGTCAGAGGAGGGCTCTATTTACATCCCAGGTCAGAGGAGGGCTCTATTTACATCCCAGGTCAGAGGAGGGCTCCATTTACATCCCAGGTCAGAGGAGGGCTCTATTTACATCCCAGGTCAGAGGAGGGCTCTATTTACATCCCAGTTCAGGGGAGGGCTCTATTTACATCCTGGGTCAGAGGAGGGCTCTATTTACATCCCAGGTCAGAGGAAGGCTCCATTTACATACTGGGTCAGAGGAAGCCTCTATTTACATCTCAGGTCAGAGGAGGGCTCTATTTACATCCCAGGTCAGAGGAAGGCTCTATTTACATCCTGGGTCAGAGGAGGGCTCTATTTACATCCCAGGTCAGAGGAGGGCTCTATTTACATCCCAGGTCAGAGGAGGGCTCTATTTACATCCCAGATCAGAGGAGGGCTCTATTTACATCCCAGGTCAGAGGAGGGCTCTATTTACATCCCAGGTCAGAGGAAGGCTCTATTTACATACTGGGTCAGAGGAAGGCTCTATTTACATCCTGGGTCAGAGGAAGGGACTATTTACATCTCAGGACAGAGGAAGGCTCTATTTACATCCTGGGTCAGAGGAAGGGACTATTTACATCTCAGGACAGAGGAAGGCTCTATTTACATCCTGGGTCAGAGGTGGGCTCTATTTACATCTCAGGTCACAGGAAGGCTCTATTTACATCAGGTCAGAGGAGGGCTCTATTTACATCTCAGGTCACAGGAGGGCTCTATTTACATCCTGGGTCAGAGGAGGGCTCTATTTACATCTCAGGTCACAGGAGGGCTCTATTTACATCCTGGGTCAGAGGAGGGCTCTATTTACATCCTGGGTCAAAGGAAGGCTCTATTTACATCCTGGGTCAGAGGAAGGGACTATTTACATCTCAGGACAGAGGAAGGGTCTATTTACATCCTGGGTCAGAGGAAGGGACTATTTACATCTCAGGACAGAGGAAGGCTCTATTTACATCCTGGGTCAGAGGTGGGCTCTATTTACATCTCAGGTCACAGGAAGGCTCTATTTACATCAGGTCAGAGGAGGGCTCTATTTACATCTCAGGTCAGAGGTCAGGTCTATTTACATCCCAGGTCAGAGGAAGGCTCCATTTACATCTCAGGTCAGAGGAGGGCTCTATTTACATCTCAGGTCAGAGGAGGGCTCTATTTACATCCCAGGTCAGGGGAGGGCTCTATTTACATCCCAGGTCAGAGGAAGGCTCTATTTACATCTCAGGTCAGAGGAGGGCTCTATTTACATCTCAGGTCACAGGAAGGCTCTATTTACATCTCAGGTCAGAGGAGGGCTCTATTTACATCTCAGGTCAGAGGAAGGCTCTATTTACATCTCAGGTCACAGGAAGGCTCTATTTACATCTCAGGTCAGAGGTCAGCTCTATTTACATCCTGGGTCAGAGGAAGGCTCCATTTACATCTCAGGTCACAGAAAGGCTCTATTTACATCTCAGGTCAGAGTTTAGCTCTATTTACATCTCATGTCAGAGGAGGGCTCTATTTACATCTCAGGTCAGAGGAGGGCTCTATTTACATCTCAGGTCAGAGGAGGGCTCTTTTTACATCCTGGGTCAGAGGAAGGCTCTATTTACATCCCAGGTCAGAGGAAGGCTCTATTTACATCCGGGGTCAGAGGAGGGCTCTATTTACATCCCAGGTCAGAGGAGGGCTCTATTTACATCCCAGGTCAGAGGAGGGCTCCATTTACATCCCAGGTCAGAGGAGGGCTCTATTTACATCCCAGGTCAGAGGAGGGCTCTATTTACATCCCACTTCAGGGGAGGGCTCCATTTACATCCCAAGTCAGAGGAAGGCTCCATTTACATACTGGGTCAGAGGAAGGCTCCATTTACATACTGGGTCAGAGGAAGGCTCTATTTACATCTCAGGTCAGAGGAGGGCTCTATTTACATCCTGGGTCAGAGGAGGGCTCTATTTACATCCCAGGTCAGAGGCTGGCTCCATTTACATCTCAGGTCAGAGGAAGGCTCAATTTACATCTCAGGTCAGAGGAAGGCTCAATTTACATCTCAGGTCAGAGGAGGGCTCTATTTACATCCTGGGTCAGAGGAAGGCCCTATTTACATCCCAGGTCAGAGGAAGGCTCTATTTACATCCTGGGTCAGAGGAGGGCTCTATTTACATCCCAGGTCAGAGGAGGGCTCTATTTACATCCCAGGTCAGAGGAGGGCTCTATTTACATCCCAGGTCAGAGGAGGGCTCTATTAACATCCCAGGTCAGAGGAGGGCTCTATTTACATCCCAGGTCAGGGGAGGGCTCTCTTTACATCCTGGGTCAGAGGAGGGCTGTATTTACATCCCAGGTCAGAGGAAGGCTCTATTTACATACTGGGTCAGAGGAAGACTCTATTTACATCCTGGGTCAGAGGAAGGGACTATTTACATCTCAGGACAGAGGAAGGCTCTATTTACATCCTGGGTCAGAGGAAGGGACTATTTACATCTCAGGACAGAGGAAGGCTCTATTTACATCCTGGGTCAGAGGAGGGCTCTATTTACATCCCAGGTCAGAGGAGGGCTCCATTTACATCCCAGGTCAGAGGAGGGCTCTATTTACATCCCAGGTCAGAGGAGGGCTCTATTTACATCCCAGGTCAGAGGAAGGCTCCATTTACATCTCAGGTCAGAGGAGGGCTCTATTTACATCTCAGGTCAGAGGAAGGCTCTATTTACATCTCAGGTCAGAGGAGGGCTCTATTTACATCTCAGGTCACAGGAAGGCTCTATTTACATCTCAGGTCAGAGGAGGGCTCTATTTACATCTCAGGTCAGAGGAAGGCTCTATTTACATCTCAGGTCACAGGAAGGCTCTATTTACATCTCAGGTCAGAGGTCAGCTCTATTTACATCCTGGGTCAGAGGAAGGCTCCATTTACATCTCAGGTCACAGGAAGGCTCTATTTACATCTCAGGTCAGAGGTTAGCTCTATTTACATCCTGGGTTAGAGAAAGGCTCTATTTGTATCCCAGATCAGAGGTTAGCTCTATTTACATCTCAGGTCACAGGAAGGCTCTATTTACATCTCAGGTCACAGGAGGGCTCTATTTACGTCTCAAGTCAGAGTTTAGCTCTATTTACATCTCACGTCAGAGGAGGGCTCTATTTACATCTCAGGTCAGAGGAGGGCTCTATTTACATCTCAGGTCAGAGGAGGGCTCTATTTACATCCTGGGTCAGAGGAAGGCTCTATTTACATCCTGGGTCAGAGGAAGGCTCCATTTACATCCCAGGTCAGAGGAAGGCTCTATTTACATCCTGGGTCAGAGGAGGGCTCTATTTACATCCCAGGTCAGAGGAGGGCTCCATTTACATCCCAGGTCAGAGGAGGGCTCTATTTACATCCCAGGTCAGAGGAGGGCTCTATTTACATCCCAGTTCAGGGGAGGGCTCTATTTACATCTCAGGTCACAGGAGGGCTCTATTTACGTCTCAAGTCAGAGTTTAGCTCTATTTACATCTCACGTCAGAGGAGGGCTCTATTTACATCTCAGGTCAGAGGAGGGCTCTATTTACATCTCAGGTCAGAGGAGGGCTCTATTTACATCCTGGGTCAGAGGAAGGCTCTATTTACATCCTGGGTCAGAGGAAGGCTCTATTTACATCCCAGGTCAGAGGAAGGCTCTATTTACATCCTGGGTCAGAGGAGGGCTCTATTTACATCCCAGGTCAGAGGAGGGCTCCATTTACATCCCAGGTCAGAGGAGGGCTCTATTTACATCCCAGGTCAGAGGAGGGCTCTATTTACATCCCAGGTCAGAGGAGGGCTCTATTTACATCCCAGTTCAGGGGAGGGCTCTATTTACATCCTGGGTCAGAGGAGGGCTCTATTTACATCCCAGGTCAGAGGAAGGCTCCATTTACATACTGGGTCAGAGGAAGGCTCTATTTACATCTCAGGTCAGAGGAGGGCTCTATTTACATCCCAGGTCAGAGGCTGGCTCCATTTACATCCTGGGTCAGAGGAGGGCTCAATTAACATCTCAGGTCACAGGAAGGATCTATTTACATCTCAGGACAGAGGAGGGCTCAATTTACATCTCAGGTCAGAGGAAGCCTCAATTTACATCTCAGGTCAGAGGAAGGCTCAATTTACATCTCAGGTCAGAGGAAGGCTCAATTTACATCTCAGGTCAGAGGAGGGCTCTATTTACATCCTGGGTCAGAGGAAGGCTCTATTTACATCCCAGGTCAGAGGAAGGCTCTATTTACATCCTGGGTCAGAGGAGGGCTCTATTTACATCCCAGGTCAGAGGAGGGCTCTATTTACATCCCAGGTCAGAGGAAGGCTCCATTTACATACTGGGTCAGAGGAAGGCTCTATTTACATCACAGGTCATAGGAGGGCTCTATTTACATCCTGGGTCAGAGGAGGGCTCCATTAACATCTCAGGTCAGAGGAAGCCTCAATTTACATCTCAGGTCAGAGGAAGGCTCAATTTACATCTCAGGTCAGAGGAGGGCTCAATTTACATCTCACGTCAGAGGAGGGCTCTATTTACATCCTGGGTCAGAGGAAGGCTCTATTTACATCCCAGGTCAGAGGAAGGCTCTATTTACATCCTGGGTCAGAGGAGGGCTCCATTTACATCCCAGGTCAGAGGAGGGCTCTATTTACATCCCAAGTCAGAGGAGGGCTCTATTTACATCCCAGGTCAGAGGAGGGCTCTATTTACATCCCAGGTCAGGGGAGGGCTCTCTTTACATCCTGGGTCAGAGGAGGGCTGTATTTACATCCCAGGTCAGAGGAAGGCTCTATTTACATACTGGGTCAGAGGAAGACTCTATTTACATCCTGGGTCAGAGGAAGGGACTATTTACATCTCAGGACAGAGGAAGGCTCTATTTACATCCTGGGTCAGAGGAAGGGACTATTTACATCTCAGGACAGAGGAAGGCTCTATTTACATCCTGGGTCAGAGGAGGGCTCTATTTACATCCCAGGTCAGAGGAGGGCTCCATTTACATCCCAGGTCAGAGGAGGGCTCTATTTACATCCCAGGTCAGAGGAGGGCTCTATTTACATCCCAGGTCAGAGGAAGGCTCCATTTACATCTCAGGTCAGAGGAGGGCTCTATTTACATCTCAGGTCAGAGGAAGGCTCTATTTACATCTCAGGTCAGAGGAGGGCTCTATTTACATCTCAGGTCACAGGAAGGCTCTATTTACATCTCAGGTCAGAGGAGGGCTCTATTTACATCTCAGGTCAGAGGAAGGCTCTATTTACATCTCAGGTCACAGGAAGGCTCTATTTACATCTCAGGTCAGAGGTCAGCTCTATTTACATCCTGGGTCAGAGGAAGGCTCCATTTACATCTCAGGTCACAGGAAGGCTCTATTTACATCTCAGGTCAGAGGTTAGCTCTATTTACATCCTGGGTCAGAGGAAGGCTCCATTTACATCTCAGGTCACAGGAAGGCTCTATTTACATCTCAGGTCACAGGAGGGCTCTATTTACGTCTCAAGTCAGAGTTTAGCTCTATTTACATCTCACGTCAGAGGAGGGCTCTATTTACATCTCAGGTCAGAGGAGGGCTCTATTTACATCTCAGGTCAGAGGAGGGCTCTATTTACATCCCAGGTCAGTGGAGGGCTCTATTTACATCCCAGGTGAGAGGAAGGCTCTATTTACATCTCAGGTCAGAGGAGGGCTCTATTTACATCTCAGGTCACAGGAAGGCTCTATTTACATCTCAGGTCAGAGGAGGGCTCTATTTACATCTCAGGTCAGAGGAAGGCTCTATTTACATCTCAGGTCACAGGAAGGCTCTATTTACATCTCAGGTCAGAGGTCAGCTCTATTTACATCCTGGGTCAGAGGAAGGCTCCATTTACATCTCAGGTCACAGGAAGGCTCTATTTACATCTCAGGTCAGAGGTTAACTCTATTTACATCCTGGGTTAGAGAAAGGCTCTATTTGTATCCCAGATCAGAGGTTAGCTCTATTTACATCTCAGGTCACAGGAAGGCTCTATTTACATCTCAGGTCACAGGAGGGCTCTATTTACGTCTCAAGTCAGAGTTTAGCTCTATTTACATCTCACGTCAGAGGAGGGCTCTATTTACATCTCAGGTCAGAGGAGGGCTCTATTTACATCTCAGGTCAGAGGAGGGCTCTTTTTACATCCTGGGTCAGAGGAAGGCTCTATTTACATCCCAGGTCAGAGGAAGGCTCTATTTACATCCGGGGTCAGAGGAGGGCTCTATTTACATCCCAGGTCAGAGGAGGGCTCTATTTACATCCCAGGTCAGAGGAGGGCTCCATTTACATCCCAGGTCAGAGGAGGGCTCTATTTACATCCCAGGTCAGAGGAGGGCTCTATTTACATCCCACTTCAGGGGAGGGCTCTATTTACATCCCAAGTCAGAGGAAGGCTCCATTTACATACTGGGTCAGAGGAAGGCTCCATTTACATACTGGGTCAGAGGAAGGCTCTATTTACATCTCAGGTCAGAGGAGGGCTCTATTTACATCCTGGGTCAGAGGAGGGCTCTATTTACATCCCAGGTCAGAGGCTGGCTCCATTTACATCTCAGGTCAGAGGAAGGCTCAATTTACATCTCAGGTCAGAGGAAGGCTCAATTTACATCTCAGGTCAGAGGAGGGCTCTATTTACATCCTGGGTCAGAGGAAGGCCCTATTTACATCCCAGGTCAGAGGAGGGCTCTATTTACATCCCAGGTCAGAGGAAGGCTCCATTTACATCTCAGGTCAGAGGAGGGCTCTATTTACATCTCAGGTCAGAGGAAGGCTCTATTTACATCTCAGGTCAGAGGAGGGCTCTATTTACATCTCAGGTCACAGGAAGGCTCTATTTACATCTCAGGTCAGAGGAGGGCTCTATTTACATCTCAGGTCAGAGGAAGGCTCTATTTACATCTCAGGTCACAGGAAGGCTCTATTTACATCTCAGGTCAGAGGTCAGCTCTATTTACATCCTGGGTCAGAGGAAGGCTCCATTTACATCTCAGGTCACAGGAAGGCTCTATTTACATCTCAGGTCAGAGGTTAGCTCTATTTACATCCTGGGTTAGAGAAAGGCTCTATTTGTATCCCAGATCAGAGGTTAGCTCTATTTACATCTCAGGTCACAGGAAGGCTCTATTTACATCTCAGGTCACAGGAGGGCTCTATTTACGTCTCAAGTCAGAGTTTAGCTCTATTTACATCTCACGTCAGAGGAGGGCTCTATTTACATCTCAGGTCAGAGGAGGGCTCTATTTACATCTCAGGTCAGAGGAGGGCTCTATTTACATCCTGGGTCAGAGGAAGGCTCTATTTACATCCTGGGTCAGAGGAAGGCTCCATTTACATCCCAGGTCAGAGGAAGGCTCTATTTACATCCTGGGTCAGAGGAGGGCTCTATTTACATCCCAGGTCAGAGGAGGGCTCCATTTACATCCCAGGTCAGAGGAGGGCTCTATTTACATCCCAGGTCAGAGGAGGGCTCTATTTACATCCCAGTTCAGGGGAGGGCTCTATTTACATCTCAGGTCACAGGAGGGCTCTATTTACGTCTCAAGTCAGAGTTTAGCTCTATTTACATCTCACGTCAGAGGAGGGCTCTATTTACATCTCAGGTCAGAGGAGGGCTCTATTTACATCTCAGGTCAGAGGAGGGCTCTATTTACATCCTGGGTCAGAGGAAGGCTCTATTTACATCCTGGGTCAGAGGAAGGCTCTATTTACATCCCAGGTCAGAGGAAGGCTCTATTTACATCCTGGGTCAGAGGAGGGCTCTATTTACATCCCAGGTCAGAGGAGGGCTCCATTTACATCCCAGGTCAGAGGAGGGCTCTATTTACATCCCAGGTCAGAGGAGGGCTCTATTTACATCCCAGGTCAGAGGAGGGCTCTATTTACATCCCAGTTCAGGGGAGGGCTCTATTTACATCCTGGGTCAGAGGAGGGCTCTATTTACATCCCAGGTCAGAGGAAGGCTCCATTTACATACTGGGTCAGAGGAAGGCTCTATTTACATCTCAGGTCAGAGGAGGGCTCTATTTACATCCCAGGTCAGAGGCTGGCTCCATTTACATCCTGGGTCAGAGGAGGGCTCAATTAACATCTCAGGTCACAGGAAGGATCTATTTACATCTCAGGACAGAGGAGGGCTCAATTTACATCTCAGGTCAGAGGAAGCCTCAATTTACATCTCAGGTCAGAGGAAGGCTCAATTTACATCTCAGGTCAGAGGAAGGCTCAATTTACATCTCAGGTCAGAGGAGGGCTCTATTTACATCCTGGGTCAGAGGAAGGCTCTATTTACATCCCAGGTCAGAGGAAGGCTCTATTTACATCCTGGGTCAGAGGAGGGCTCTATTTACATCCCAGGTCAGAGGAGGGCTCTATTTACATCCCAGGTCAGAGGAAGGCTCCATTTACATACTGGGTCAGAGGAAGGCTCTATTTACATCACAGGTCATAGGAGGGCTCTATTTACATCCTGGGTCAGAGGAGGGCTCCATTAACATCTCAGGTCAGAGGAAGCCTCAATTTACATCTCAGGTCAGAGGAAGGCTCAATTTACATCTCAGGTCAGAGGAGGGCTCAATTTACATCTCACGTCAGAGGAGGGCTCTATTTACATCCTGGGTCAGAGGAAGGCTCTATTTACATCCCAGGTCAGAGGAAGGCTCTATTTACATCCTGGGTCAGAGGAGGGCTCCATTTACATCCCAGGTCAGAGGAGGGCTCTATTTACATCCCAAGTCAGAGGAGGGCTCTATTTACATCCCAGGTCAGAGGAGGGCTCTATTTACATCCCAGGTCAGGGGAGGGCTCTCTTTACATCCTGGGTCAGAGGAGGGCTGTATTTACATCCCAGGTCAGAGGAAGGCTCTATTTACATACTGGGTCAGAGGAAGACTCTATTTACATCCTGGGTCAGAGGAAGGGACTATTTACATCTCAGGACAGAGGAAGGCTCTATTTACATCCTGGGTCAGAGGAAGGGACTATTCACATCTCAGGACAGAGGAAGGCTCTATTTACATCCTGGGTCAGAGGAGGGCTCTATTTACATCCCAGGTCAGAGGAGGGCTCCATTTACATCCCAGGTCAGAGGAGGGCTCTATTTACATCCCAGGTCAGAGGAGGGCTCTATTTACATCCCAGGTCAGAGGAAGGCTCCATTTACATCTCAGGTCAGAGGAGGGCTCTATTTACATCTCAGGTCAGAGGAAGGCTCTATTTACATCTCAGGTCAGAGGAGGGCTCTATTTACATCTCAGGTCACAGGAAGGCTCTATTTACATCTCAGGTCAGAGGAGGGCTCTATTTACATCTCAGGTCAGAGGAAGGCTCTATTTACATCTCAGGTCACAGGAAGGCTCTATTTACATCTCAGGTCAGAGGTCAGCTCTATTTACATCCTGGGTCAGAGGAAGGCTCCATTTACATCTCAGGTCACAGGAAGGCTCTATTTACATCTCAGGTCAGAGGTTAGCTCTATTTACATCCTGGGTCAGAGGAAGGCTCCATTTACATCTCAGGTCACAGGAAGGCTCTATTTACATCTCAGGTCACAGGAGGGCTCTATTTACGTCTCAAGTCAGAGTTTAGCTCTATTTACATCTCACGTCAGAGGAGGGCTCTATTTACATCTCAGGTCAGAGGAGGGCTCTATTTACATCTCAGGTCAGAGGAGGGCTCTATTTACATCCCAGGTCAGTGGAGGGCTCTATTTACATCCCAGGTGAGAGGAAGGCTCTATTTACATCTCAGGTCAGAGGAGGGCTCTATTTACATCTCAGGTCACAGGAAGGCTCTATTTACATCTCAGGTCAGAGGAGGGCTCTATTTACATCTCAGGTCAGAGGAAGGCTCTATTTACATCTCAGGTCACAGGAAGGCTCTATTTACATCTCAGGTCAGAGGTCAGCTCTATTTACATCCTGGGTCAGAGGAAGGCTCCATTTACATCTCAGGTCACAGGAAGGCTCTATTTACATCTCAGGTCAGAGGTTAACTCTATTTACATCCTGGGTTAGAGAAAGGCTCTATTTGTATCCCAGATCAGAGGTTAGCTCTATTTACATCTCAGGTCACAGGAAGGCTCTATTTACATCTCAGGTCACAGGAGGGCTCTATTTACGTCTCAAGTCAGAGTTTAGCTCTATTTACATCTCACGTCAGAGGAGGGCTCTATTTACATCTCAGGTCAGAGGAGGGCTCTATTTACATCTCAGGTCAGAGGAGGGCTCTTTTTACATCCTGGGTCAGAGGAAGGCTCTATTTACATCCCAGGTCAGAGGAAGGCTCTATTTACATCCGGGGTCAGAGGAGGGCTCTATTTACATCCCAGGTCAGAGGAGGGCTCTATTTACATCCCAGGTCAGAGGAGGGCTCCATTTACATCCCAGGTCAGAGGAGGGCTCTATTTACATCCCAGGTCAGAGGAGGGCTCTATTTACATCCCACTTCAGGGGAGGGCTCTATTTACATCCCAAGTCAGAGGAAGGCTCCATTTACATACTGGGTCAGAGGAAGGCTCCATTTACATACTGGGTCAGAGGAAGGCTCTATTTACATCTCAGGTCAGAGGAGGGCTCTATTTACATCCTGGGTCAGAGGAGGGCTCTATTTACATCCCAGGTCAGAGGCTGGCTCCATTTACATCTCAGGTCAGAGGAAGGCTCAATTTACATCTCAGGTCAGAGGAAGGCTCAATTTACATCTCAGGTCAGAGGAGGGCTCTATTTACATCCTGGGTCAGAGGAAGGCCCTATTTACATCCCAGGTCAGAGGAAGGCTCTATTTACATCCTGGGTCAGAGGAGGGCTCTATTTACATCCCAGGTCAGAGGAGGGCTCTATTTACATCCCAGGTCAGAGGAGGGCTCTATTTACATCCCAGGTCAGAGGAGGGCTCTATTTACATCCCAGGTCAGAGGAGGGCTCTATTTACATCCCAGGTCAGGGGAGGGCTCTCTTTACATCCTGGGTCAGAGGAGGGCTGTATTTACATCCCAGGTCAGAGGAAGGCTCTATTTACATACTGGGTCAGAGGAAGACTCTATTTACATCCTGGGTCAGAGGAAGGGACTATTTACATCTCAGGACAGAGGAAGGCTCTATTTACATCCTGGGTCAGAGGAAGGGACTATTTACATCTCAGGACAGAGGAAGGCTCTATTTACATCCTGGGTCAGAGGAGGGCTCTATTTACATCCCAGGTCAGAGGAGGGCTCCATTTACATCCCAGGTCAGAGGAGGGCTCTATTTACATCCCAGGTCAGAGGAGGGCTCTATTTACATCCCAGGTCAGAGGAAGGCTCCATTTACATCTCAGGTCAGAGGAGGGCTCTATTTACATCTCAGGTCAGAGGAAGGCTCTATTTACATCTCAGGTCAGAGGAGGGCTCTATTTACATCTCAGGTCACAGGAAGGCTCTATTTACATCTCAGGTCAGAGGAGGGCTCTATTTACATCTCAGGTCAGAGGAAGGCTCTATTTACATCTCAGGTCACAGGAAGGCTCTATTTACATCTCAGGTCAGAGGTCAGCTCTATTTACATCCTGGGTCAGAGGAAGGCTCCATTTACATCTCAGGTCACAGGAAGGCTCTATTTACATCTCAGGTCAGAGGTTAGCTCTATTTACATCCTGGGTTAGAGAAAGGCTCTATTTGTATCCCAGATCAGAGGTTAGCTCTATTTACATCTCAGGTCACAGGAAGGCTCTATTTACATCTCAGGTCACAGGAGGGCTCTATTTACGTCTCAAGTCAGAGTTTAGCTCTATTTACATCTCACGTCAGAGGAGGGCTCTATTTACATCTCAGGTCAGAGGAGGGCTCTATTTACATCTCAGGTCAGAGGAGGGCTCTATTTACATCCTGGGTCAGAGGAAGGCTCTATTTACATCCTGGGTCAGAGGAAGGCTCTATTTACATCCTGGGTCAGAGGAGGGCTCTATTTACATCCCAGGTCAGAGGAGGGCTCCATTTACATCCCAGGTCAGAGGAGGGCTCTATTTACATCCCAGGTCAGAGGAGGGCTCTATTTACATCCCAGTTCAGGGGAGGGCTCTATTTACATCTCAGGTCACAGGAGGGCTCTATTTACGTCTCAAGTCAGAGTTTAGCTCTATTTACATCTCACGTCAGAGGAGGGCTCTATTTACATCTCAGGTCAGAGGAGGGCTCTATTTACATCTCAGGTCAGAGGAGGGCTCTATTTACATCCTGGGTCAGAGGAAGGCTCTATTTACATCCTGGGTCAGAGGAAGGCTCTATTTACATCCTGGGTCAGAGGAGGGCTCTATTTACATCCCAGGTCAGAGGAGGGCTCCATTTACATCCCAGGTCAGAGGAGGGCTCTATTTACATCCCAGGTCAGAGGAGGGCTCTATTTACATCCCAGTTCAGGGGAGGGCTCTATTTACATCCTGGGTCAGAGGAGGGCTCTATTTACATCCCAGGTCAGAGGAAGGCTCCATTTACATACTGGGTCAGAGGAAGGCTCTATTTACATCTCAGGTCAGAGGAGGGCTCTATTTACATCCTGGGTCAGAGAAGGGCTCTATTTACATCCCAGGTCAGAGGCTGGCTCCATTTACATCCTGGGTCAGAGGAGGGCTCAATTAACATCTCAGGTCACAGGAAGGATCTATTTACATCTCAGGACAGAGGAGGGCTCAATTTACATCTCAGGTCAGAGGAAGCCTCAATTTACATCTCAGGTCAGAGGAAGGCTCAATTTACATCTCAGGTCAGAGGAAGGCTCAATTTACATCTCAGGTCAGAGGAGGGCTCTATTTACATCCTGGGTCAGAGGAAGGCTCTATTTACATCCCAGGTCAGAGGAAGGCTCTATTTACATCCTGGGTCAGAGGAGGGCTCTATTTACATCCCAGGTCAGAGGAGGGCTCTATTTACATCCCAGGTCAGAGGAAGGCTCCATTTACATACTGGGTCAGAGGAAGGCTCTATTTACATCACAGGTCATAGGAGGGCTCTATTTACATCCTGGGTCAGAGGAGGGCTCCATTAACATCTCAGGTCAGAGGAAGCCTCAATTTACATCTCAGGTCAGAGGAAGGCTCAATTTACATCTCAGGTCAGAGGGGGGCTCAATTTACATCTCACGTCAGAGGAGGGCTCTATTTACATCCTGGGTCAGAGGAAGGCTCTATTTACATCCCAGGTCAGAGGAAGGCTCTATTTACATCCTGGGTCAGAGGAGGGCTCTATTTACATCCCAGGTCAGAGGAGGGCTCCATTTACATCCCAGGTCAGAGGAGGGCTCTATTTACATCCCAGGTCAGAGGAGGGCTCTATTTACATCCCAGTTCAGGGGAGGGCTCTATTTACATCCTGGGTCAGAGGAGGGCTCTATTTACATCCCAGGTCAGAGGAAGGCTCCATTTACATACTGGGTCAGAGGAAGGCTCTATTTACATCTCAGGTCAGAGGAGGGCTCTATTTACATCCTGGGTCAGAGAAGGGCTCTATTTACATCCCAGGTCAGAGGCTGGCTCCATTTACATCCTGGGTCAGAGGAGGGCTCAATTAACATCTCAGGTCACAGGAAGGATCTATTTACATCTCAGGACAGAGGAGGGCTCAATTTACATCTCAGGTCAGAGGAAGCCTCAATTTACATCTCAGGTCAGAGGAAGGCTCAATTTACATCTCAGGTCAGAGGAAGGCTCAATTTACATCTCAGGTCAGAGGAGGGCTCTATTTACATCCTGGGTCAGAGGAAGGCTCTATTTACATCCCAGGTCAGAGGAAGGCTCTATTTACATCCTGGGTCAGAGGAGGGCTCTATTTACATCCCAGGTCAGAGGAGGGCTCTATTTACATCCCAGGTCAGAGGAAGGCTCCATTTACATACTGGGTCAGAGGAAGGCTCTATTTACATCACAGGTCATAGGAGGGCTCTATTTACATCCTGGGTCAGAGGAGGGCTCCATTAACATCTCAGGTCAGAGGAAGCCTCAATTTACATCTCAGGTCAGAGGAAGGCTCAATTTACATCTCAGGTCAGAGGAGGGCTCAATTTACATCTCACGTCAGAGGAGGGCTCTATTTACATCCTGGGTCAGAGGAAGGCTCTATTTACATCCCAGGTCAGAGGAAGGCTCTATTTACATCCTGGGTCAGAGGAGGGCTCCATTTACATCCCAGGTCAGAGGAGGGCTCTATTTACATCCCAGGTCAGAGGAGGGCTCTATTTACATCCCAGGTCAGAGGAGGGCTCTATTTACATCCCAGGTCAGGGGAGGGCTCTCTTTACATCCTGGGTCAGAGGAGGGCTGTATTTACATCCCAGGTCAGAGGAAGGCTCTATTTACATACTGGGTCAGAGGAAGACTCTATTTACATCCTGGGTCAGAGGAAGGGACTATTTACATCTCAGGACAGAGGAAGGCTCTATTTACATCCTGGGTCAGAGGAAGGGACTATTTACATCTCAGGACAGAGGAAGGCTCTATTTACATCCTGGGTCAGAGGAGGGCTCTATTTACATCCCAGGTCAGAGGAGGGCTCCATTTACATCCCAGGTCAGAGGAGGGCTCTATTTACATCCCAGGTCAGAGGAGGGCTCTATTTACATCCCAGGTCAGAGGAAGGCTCCATTTACATCTCAGGTCAGAGGAGGGCTCTATTTACATCTCAGGTCAGAGGAAGGCTCTATTTACATCTCAGGTCAGAGGAGGGCTCTATTTACATCTCAGGTCACAGGAAGGCTCTATTTACATCTCAGGTCAGAGGAGGGCTCTATTTACATCTCAGGTCAGAGGAAGGCTCTATTTACATCTCAGGTCACAGGAAGGCTCTATTTACATCTCAGGTCAGAGGTCAGCTCTATTTACATCCTGGGTCAGAGGAAGGCTCCATTTACATCTCAGGTCACAGGAAGGCTCTATTTACATCTCAGGTCAGAGGTTAGCTCTATTTACATCCTGGGTTAGAGAAAGGCTCTATTTGTATCCCAGATCAGAGGTTAGCTCTATTTACATCTCAGGTCACAGGAAGGCTCTATTTACATCTCAGGTCACAGGAGGGCTCTATTTACGTCTCAAGTCAGAGTTTAGCTCTATTTACATCTCACGTCAGAGGAGGGCTCTATTTACATCTCAGGTCAGAGGAGGGCTCTATTTACATCTCAGGTCAGAGGAGGGCTCTATTTACATCCCAGGTCAGTGGAGGGCTCTATTTACATCCCAGGTCAGAGGAAGGCTCTATTTACATCTCAGGTCAGAGGAGGGCTCTATTTACATCTCAGGTCACAGGAAGGCTCTATTTACATCTCAGGTCAGAGGAGGGCTCTATTTACATCTCAGGTCAGAGGAAGGCTCTATTTACATCTCAGGTCACAGGAAGGCTCTATTTACATCTCAGGTCAGAGGTCAGCTCTATTTACATCCTGGGTCAGAGGAAGGCTCCATTTACATCTCAGGTCACAGGAAGGCTCTATTTACATCTCAGGTCAGAGGTTAACTCTATTTACATCCTGGGTTAGAGAAAGGCTCTATTTGTATCCCAGATCAGAGGTTAGCTCTATTTACATCTCAGGTCACAGGAAGGCTCTATTTACATCTCAGGTCACAGGAGGGCTCTATTTACGTCTCAAGTCAGAGTTTAGCTCTATTTACATCTCACGTCAGAGGAGGGCTCTATTTACATCTCAGGTCAGAGGAGGGCTCTATTTACATCTCAGGTCAGAGGAGGGCTCTTTTTACATCCTGGGTCAGAGGAAGGCTCTATTTACATCCCAGGTCAGAGGAAGGCTCTATTTACATCCGGGGTCAGAGGAGGGCTCTATTTACATCCCAGGTCAGAGGAGGGCTCTATTTACATCCCAGGTCAGAGGAGGGCTCCATTTACATCCCAGGTCAGAGGAGGGCTCTATTTACATCCCAGGTCAGAGGAGGGCTCTATTTACATCCCACTTCAGGGGAGGGCTCTATTTACATCCCAAGTCAGAGGAAGGCTACATTTACATACTGGGTCAGAGGAAGGCTCCATTTACATACTGGGTCAGAGGAAGGCTCTATTTACATCTCAGGTCAGAGGAGGGCTCTATTTACATCCTGGGTCAGAGGAGGGCTCTATTTACATCCCAGGTCAGAGGCTGGCTCCATTTACATCTCAGGTCAGAGGAAGGCTCAATTTACATCTCAGGTCAGAGGAAGGCTCAATTTACATCTCAGGTCAGAGGAGGGCTCTATTTACATCCTGGGTCAGAGGAAGGCCCTATTTACATCCCAGGTCAGAGGAAGGCTCTATTTACATCCTGGGTCAGAGGAGGGCTCTATTTACATCCCAGGTCAGAGGAGGGCTCTATTTACATCCCAGGTCAGAGGAGGGCTCTATTTACATCCCAGGTCAGAGGAGGGCTCTATTTACATCCCAGGTCAGAGGAGGGCTCTATTTACATCCCAGGTCAGTGGAGGGCTCTCTTTACATCCTGGGTCAGAGGAGGGCTGTATTTACATCCCAGGTCAGAGGAAGGCTCTATTTACATACTGGGTCAGAGGAAGACTCTATTTACATCCTGGGTCAGAGGAAGGGACTTTTTACATCTCAGGACAGAGGAAGGCTCTATTTACATCCTGGGTCAGAGGAAGGGACTATTTACATCTCAGGACAGAGGAAGGCTCTATTTACATCCTGGGTCAGAGGAAGGCTCTATTTACATCCCAGGTCAGAGGAAGGCTCTATTTACATCCTGGGTCAGAGGAGGGCTCTATTTACATCCCAGGTCAGAGGAGGGCTCCATTTACATCCCAGGTCAGAGGAGGGCTCTATTTACATCCCTGGTCAGAGGAGGGCTCTATTTACATCCCAGTTCAGGGGAGGGCTCTATTTACATCCTGGGTCAGAGGAGGGCTCTATTTACATCCCAGGTCAGAGGAAGGCTCCATTTACATACTGGGTCAGAGGAAGGCTCTATTTACATCTCAGGTCAGAGGAGGGCTCTATTTACATCCTGGGTCAGAGAAGGGCTCTATTTACATCCCAGGTCAGAGGCTGGCTCCATTTACATCCTGGGTCAGAGGAGGGCTCAATTAACATCTCAGGTCACAGGAAGGATCTATTTACATCTCAGGACAGAGGAGGGCTCAATTTACATCTCAGGTCAGAGGAAGCCTCAATTTACATCTCAGGTCAGAGGAAGGCTCAATTTACATCTCAGGTCAGAGGAAGGCTCAATTTACATCTCAGGTCAGTGGAGGGCTCTATTTACATCCTGGGTCAGAGGAAGGCTCTATTTACATCCCAGGTCAGAGGAAGGCTCTATTTACATCCTGGGTCAGAGGAGGGCTCTATTTACATCCCAGGTCAGAGGAGGGCTCTATTTACATCCCAGGTCAGAGGAAGGCTCCATTTACATACTGGGTCAGAGGAAGGCTCTATTTACATCACAGGTCATAGGAGGGCTCTATTTACATCCTGGGTCAGAGGAGGGCTCCATTAACATCTCAGGTCAGAGGAAGCCTCAATTTACATCTCAGGTCAGAGGAAGGCTCAATTTACATCTCAGGTCAGAGGAGGGCTCAATTTACATCTCACGTCAGAGGAGGGCTCTATTTACATCCTGGGTCAGAGGAAGGCTCTATTTACATCCCAGGTCAGAGGAAGGCTCTATTTACATCCTGGGTCAGAGGAGGGCTCCATTTACATCCCAGGTCAGAGGAGGGCTCTATTTACATCCCAGGTCAGAGGAGGGCTCTATTTACATCCCAGGTCAGAGGAGGGCTCTATTTACATCCCAGGTCAGGGGAGGGCTCTCTTTACATCCTGGGTCAGAGGAGGGCTGTATTTACATCCCAGGTCAGAGGAAGGCTCTATTTACATACTGGGTCAGAGGAAGACTCTATTTACATCCTGGGTCAGAGGAAGGGACTATTTACATCTCAGGACAGAGGAAGGCTCTATTTACATCCTGGGTCAGAGGAAGGGACTATTTACATCTCAGGACAGAGGAAGGCTCTATTTACATCCTGGGTCAGAGGAGGGCTCTATTTACATCCCAGGTCAGAGGAGGGCTCCATTTACATCCCAGGTCAGAGGAGGGCTCTATTTACATCCCAGGTCAGAGGAGGGCTCTCTTTACATCCCAGGTCAGAGGAAGGCTCCATTTACATCTCAGGTCAGAGGAGGGCTCTATTTACATCTCAGGTCAGAGGAAGGCTCTATTTACATCTCAGGTCAGAGGAGGGCTCTATTTACATCTCAGGTCACAGGAAGGCTCTATTTACATCTCAGGTCAGAGGAGGGCTCTATTTACATCTCAGGTCAGAGGAAGGCTCTATTTACATCTCAGGTCACAGGAAGGCTCTATTTACATCTCAGGTCAGAGGTCAGCTCTATTTACATCCTGGGTCAGAGGAAGGCTCCATTTACATCTCAGGTCACAGGAAGGCTCTATTTACATCTCAGGTCAGAGGTTAGCTCTATTTACATCCTGGGTTAGAGAAAGGCTCTATTTGTATCCCAGATCAGAGGTTAGCTCTATTTACATCTCAGGTCACAGGAAGGCTCTATTTACATCTCAGGTCACAGGAGGGCTCTATTTACGTCTCAAGTCAGAGTTTAGCTCTATTTACATCTCACGTCAGAGGAGGGCTCTATTTACATCTCAGGTCAGAGGAGGGCTCTATTTACATCTCAGGTCAGAGGAGGGCTCTATTTACATCCCAGGTCAGTGGAGGGCTCTATTTACATCCCAGGTCAGAGGAAGGCTCTATTTACATCTCAGGTCAGAGGAGGGCTCTATTTACATCTCAGGTCACAGGAAGGCTCTATTTACATCTCAGGTCAGAGGAGGGCTCTATTTACATCTCAGGTCAGAGGAAGGCTCTATTTACATCTCAGGTCACAGGAAGGCTCTATTTACATCTCAGGTCAGAGGTCAGCTCTATTTACATCCTGGGTCAGAGGAAGGCTCCATTTACATCTCAGGTCACAGGAAGGCTCTATTTACATCTCAGGTCAGAGGTTAACTCTATTTACATCCTGGGTTAGAGAAAGGCTCTATTTGTATCCCAGATCAGAGGTTAGCTCTATTTACATCTCAGGTCACAGGAAGGCTCTATTTACATCTCAGGTCACAGGAGGGCTCTATTTACGTCTCAAGTCAGAGTTTAGCTCTATTTACATCTCACGTCAGAGGAGGGCTCTATTTACATCTCAGGTCAGAGGAGGGCTCTATTTACATCTCAGGTCAGAGGAGGGCTCTTTTTACATCCTGGGTCAGAGGAAGGCTCTATTTACATCCCAGGTCAGAGGAAGGCTCTATTTACATCCGGGGTCAGAGGAGGGCTCTATTTACATCCCAGGTCAGAGGAGGGCTCTATTTACATCCCAGGTCAGAGGAGGGCTCCATTTACATCCCAGGTCAGAGGAGGGCTCTATTTACATCCCAGGTCAGAGGAGGGCTCTATTTACATCCCACTTCAGGGGAGGGCTCTATTTACATCCCAAGTCAGAGGAAGGCTCCATTTACATACTGGGTCAGAGGAAGGCTCCATTTACATACTGGGTCAGAGGAAGGCTCTATTTACATCTCAGGTCAGAGGAGGGCTCTATTTACATCCTGGGTCAGAGGAGGGCTCTATTTACATCCCAGGTCAGAGGCTGGCTCCATTTACATCTCAGGTCAGAGGAAGGCTCAATTTACATCTCAGGTCAGAGGAAGGCTCAATTTACATCTCAGGTCAGAGGAGGGCTCTATTTACATCCTGGGTCAGAGGAAGGCCCTATTTACATCCCAGGTCAGAGGAAGGCTCTATTTACATCCTGGGTCAGAGGAGGGCTCTATTTACATCCCAGGTCAGAGGAGGGCTCTATTTACATCCCAGGTCAGAGGAGGGCTCTATTTACATCCCAGGTCAGAGGAGGGCTCTATTTACATCCCAGGTCAGAGGAGGGCTCTATTTACATCCCAGGTCAGGGGAGGGCTCTCTTTACATCCTGGGTCAGAGGAGGGCTGTATTTACATCCCAGGTCAGAGGAAGGCTCTATTTACATACTGGGTCAGAGGAAGACTCTATTTACATCCTGGGTCAGAGGAAGGGACTATTTACATCTCAGGACAGAGGAAGGCTCTATTTACATCCTGGGTCAGAGGAAGGGACTATTTACATCTCAGGACAGAGGAAGGCTCTATTTACATCCTGGGTCAGAGGAGGGCTCTATTTACATCCCAGGTCAGAGGAGGGCTCCATTTACATCCCAGGTCAGAGGAGGGCTCTATTTACATCCCAGGTCAGAGGAGGGCTCTATTTACATCCCAGGTCAGAGGAAGGCTCCATTTACATCTCAGGTCAGAGGAGGGCTCTATTTACATCTCAGGTCAGAGGAAGGCTCTATTTACATCTCAGGTCAGAGGAGGGCTCTATTTACATCTCAGGTCACAGGAAGGCTCTATTTACATCTCAGGTCAGAGGAGGGCTCTATTTACATCTCAGGTCAGAGGAAGGCTCTATTTACATCCTGGGTTAGAGAAAGGCTCTATTTGTATCCCAGATCAGAGGTTAGCTCTATTTACATCCTGGGTCAGAGGAAGGCTCCATTTACATCTCAGGTCAGAGGTCAGCTCTATTTACATCCTGGGTCAGAGGAAGGCTCCATTTACATCTCAGGTCACAGGAAGGCTCTATTTACATCTCAGGTCAGAGGTTAGCTCTATTTACATCCTGGGTTAGAGAAAGGCTCTATTTGTATCCCAGATCAGAGGTTAGCTCTATTTACATCTCAGGTCACAGGAAGGCTCTATTTACATCTCAGGTCACAGGAGGGCTCTATTTACGTCTCAAGTCAGAGTTTAGCTCTATTTACATCTCACGTCAGAGGAGGGCTCTATTTACATCTCAGGTCAGAGGAGGGCTCTATTTACATCTCAGGTCAGAGGAGGGCTCTATTTACATCCTGGGTCAGAGGAAGGCTCTATTTACATCCTGGGTCAGAGGAAGGCTCTATTTACATCCTGGGTCAGAGGAGGGCTCTATTTACATCCCAGGTCAGAGGAGGGCTCCATTTACATCCCAGGTCAGAGGAGGGCTCTATTTACATCCCAGGTCAGAGGAGGGCTCTATTTACATCCCAGTTCAGGGGAGGGCTCTATTTACATCTCAGGTCACAGGAGGGCTCTATTTACGTCTCAAGTCAGAGTTTAGCTCTATTTACATCTCACGTCAGAGGAGGGCTCTATTTACATCTCAGGTCAGAGGAGGGCTCTATTTACATCTCAGGTCAGAGGAGGGCTCTATTTACATCCTGGGTCAGAGGAAGGCTCTATTTACATCCTGGGTCAGAGGAAGGCTCTATTTACATCCTGGGTCAGAGGAGGGCTCTATTTACATCCCAGGTCAGAGGAGGGCTCCATTTACATCCCAGGTCAGAGGAGGGCTCTATTTACATCCCAGGTCAGAGGAGGGCTCTATTTACATCCCAGTTCAGGGGAGGGCTCTATTTACATCCTGGGTCAGAGGAGGGCTCTATTTACATCCCAGGTCAGAGGAAGGCTCCATTTACATACTGGGTCAGAGGAAGGCTCTATTTACATCTCAGGTCAGAGGAGGGCTCTATTTACATCCTGGGTCAGAGAAGGGCTCTATTTACATCCCAGGTCAGAGGCTGGCTCCATTTACATCCTGGGTCAGAGGAGGGCTCAATTAACATCTCAGGTCACAGGAAGGATCTATTTACATCTCAGGACAGAGGAGGGCTCAATTTACATCTCAGGTCAGAGGAAGCCTCAATTTACATCTCAGGTCAGAGGAAGGCTCAATTTACATCTCAGGTCAGAGGAAGGCTCAATTTACATCTCAGGTCAGAGGAGGGCTCTATTTACATCCTGGGTCAGAGGAAGGCTCTATTTACATCCCAGGTCAGAGGAAGGCTCTATTTACATCCTGGGTCAGAGGAGGGCTCTATTTACATCCCAGGTCAGAGGAGGGCTCTATTTACATCCCAGGTCAGAGGAAGGCTCCATTTACATACTGGGTCAGAGGAAGGCTCTATTTACATCACAGGTCATAGGAGGGCTCTATTTACATCCTGGGTCAGAGGAGGGCTCCATTAACATCTCAGGTCAGAGGAAGCCTCAATTTACATCTCAGGTCAGAGGAAGGCTCAATTTACATCTCAGGTCAGAGGAGGGCTCAATTTACATCTCACGTCAGAGGAGGGCTCTATTTACATCCTGGGTCAGAGGAAGGCTCTATTTACATCCCAGGTCAGAGGAAGGCTCTATTTACATCCTGGGTCAGAGGAGGGCTCCATTTACATCCCAGGTCAGAGGAGGGCTCTATTTACATCCCAGGTCAGAGGAGGGCTCTATTTACATCCCAGGTCAGAGGAGGGCTCTATTTACATCCCAGGTCAGGGGAGGGCTCTCTTTACATCCTGGGTCAGAGGAGGGCTGTATTTACATCCCAGGTCAGAGGAAGGCTCTATTTACATACTGGGTCAGAGGAAGACTCTATTTACATCCTGGGTCAGAGGAAGGGACTATTTACATCTCAGGACAGAGGAAGGCTCTATTTACATCCTGGGTCAGAGGAAGGGACTATTTACATCTCAGGACAGAGGAAGGCTCTATTTACATCCTGGGTCAGAGGAGGGCTCTATTTACATCCCAGGTCAGAGGAGGGCTCCATTTACATCCCAGGTCAGAGGAGGGCTCTATTTACATCCCAGGTCAGAGGAGGGCTCTATTTACATCCCAGGTCAGAGGAAGGCTCCATTTACATCTCAGGTCAGAGGAAGGCTCTATTTACATCTCAGGTCAGAGGAGGGCTCTATTTACATCTCAGGTCACAGGAAGGCTCTATTTACATCTCAGGTCAGAGGAGGGCTCTATTTACATCTCAGGTCAGAGGAAGGCTCTATTTACATCTCAGGTCACAGGAAGGCTCTATTTACATCTCAGGTCAGAGGTCAGCTCTATTTACATCCTGGGTCAGAGGAAGGCTCCATTTACATCTCAGGTCACAGGAAGGCTCTATTTACATCTCAGGTCAGAGGTTAGCTCTATTTACATCCTGGGTTAGAGAAAGGCTCTATTTGTATCCCAGATCAGAGGTTAGCTCTATTTACATCTCAGGTCACAGGAAGGCTCTATTTACATCTCAGGTCACAGGAGGGCTCTATTTACGTCTCAAGTCAGAGTTTAGCTCTATTTACATCTCACGTCAGAGGAGGGCTCTATTTACATCTCAGGTCAGAGGAGGGCTCTATTTACATCTCAGGTCAGAGGAGGGCTCTATTTACAGCCCAGGTCAGTGGAGGGCTCTATTTACATCCCAGGTCAGAGGAAGGCTCTATTTACATCTCAGGTCAGAGGAGGGCTCTATTTACATCTCAGGTCACAGGAAGGCTCTATTTACATCTCAGGTCAGAGGAGGGCTCTATTTACATCTCAGGTCAGAGGAAGGCTCTATTTACATCTCAGGTCACAGGAAGGCTCTATTTACATCTCAGGTCAGAGGTCAGCTCTATTTACATCCTGGGTCAGAGGAAGGCTCCATTTACATCTCAGGTCACAGGAAGGCTCTATTTACATCTCAGGTCAGAGGTTAACTCTATTTACATCCTGGGTTAGAGAAAGGCTCTATTTGTATCCCAGATCAGAGGTTAGCTCTATTTACATCTCAGGTCACAGGAAGGCTCTATTTACATCTCAGGTCACAGGAGGGCTCTATTTACGTCTCAAGTCAGAGTTTAGCTCTATTTACATCTCACGTCAGAGGAGGGCTCTATTTACATCTCAGGTCAGAGGAGGGCTCTATTTACATCTCAGGTCAGAGGAGGGCTCTTTTTACATCCTGGGTCAGAGGAAGGCTCTATTTACATCCCAGGTCAGAGGAAGGCTCTATTTACATCCCAGGTCAGAGGAAGGCTCTATTTACATCCGGGGTCAGAGGAGGGCTCTATTTACATCCCAGGTCAGAGGAGGGCTCTATTTACATCCCAGGTCAGAGGAGGGCTCCATTTACATCCCAGGTCAGAGGAGGGCTCTATTTACATCCCAGGTCAGAGGAGGGCTCTATTTACATCCCACTTCAGGGGAGGGCTCTATTTACATCCCAAGTCAGAGGAAGGCTCCATTTACATACTGGGTCAGAGGAAGGCTCCATTTACATACTGGGTCAGAGGAAGGCTCTATTTACATCTCAGGTCAGAGGAGGGCTCTATTTACATCCTGGGTCAGAGGAGGGCTCTATTTACATCCCAGGTCAGAGGCTGGCTCCATTTACATCTCAGGTCAGAGGAAGGCTCAATTTACATCTCAGGTCAGAGGAAGGCTCAATTTACATCTCAGGTCAGAGGAGGGCTCTATTTACATCCTGGGTCAGAGGAAGGCCCTATTTACATCCCAGGTCAGAGGAAGGCTCTATTTACATCCTGGGTCAGAGGAGGGCTCTATTTACATCCCAGGTCAGAGGAGGGCTCTATTTACATCCCAGGTCAGAGGAGGGCTCTATTTACATCCCAGGTCAGAGGAGGGCTCTATTTACATCCCAGGTCAGAGGAGGGCTCTATTTACATCCCAGGTCAGTGGAGGGCTCTCTTTACATCCTGGGTCAGAGGAGGGCTGTATTTACATCCCAGGTCAGAGGAAGGCTCTATTTACATACTGGGTCAGAGGAAGACTCTATTTACATCCTGGGTCAGAGGAAGGGACTTTTTACATCTCAGGACAGAGGAAGGCTCTATTTACATCCTGGGTCAGAGGAAGGGACTATTTACATCTCAGGACAGAGGAAGGCTCTATTTACATCCTGGGTCAGAGGAAGGCTCTATTTACATCCCAGGTCAGAGGAAGGCTCTATTTACATCCTGGGTCAGAGGAGGGCTCTATTTACATCCCAGGTCAGAGGAGGGCTCCATTTACATCCCAGGTCAGAGGAGGGCTCTATTTACATCCCAGGTCAGAGGAGGGCTCTATTTACATCCCAGTTCAGGGGAGGGCTCTATTTACATCCTGGGTCAGAGGAGGGCTCTATTTACATCCCAGGTCAGAGGAAGGCTCCATTTACATACTGGGTCAGAGGAAGGCTCTATTTACATCTCAGGTCAGAGGAGGGCTCTATTTACATCCTGGGTCAGAGAAGGGCTCTATTTACATCCCAGGTCAGAGGCTGGCTCCATTTACATCCTGGGTCAGAGGAGGGCTCAATTAACATCTCAGGTCACAGGAAGGATCTATTTACATCTCAGGACAGAGGAGGGCTCAATTTACATCTCAGGTCAGAGGAAGCCTCAATTTACATCTCAGGTCAGAGGAAGGCTCAATTTACATCTCAGGTCAGAGGAAGGCTCAATTTACATCTCAGGTCAGAGGAGGGCTCTATTTACATCCTGGGTCAGAGGAAGGCTCTATTTACATCCCAGGTCAGAGGAAGGCTCTATTTACATCCTGGGTCAGAGGAGGGCTCTATTTACATCCCAGGTCAGAGGAGGGCTCTATTTACATCCCAGGTCAGAGGAAGGCTCCATTTACATACTGGGTCAGAGGAAGGCTCTATTTACATCACAGGTCATAGGAGGGCTCTATTTACATCCTGGGTCAGAGGAGGGCTCCATTAACATCTCAGGTCAGAGGAAGCCTCAATTTACATCTCAGGTCAGAGGAAGGCTCAATTTACATCTCAGGTCAGAGGAGGGCTCAATTTACATCTCACGTCAGAGGAGGGCTCTATTTACATCCTGGGTCAGAGGAAGGCTCTATTTACATCCCAGGTCAGAGGAAGGCTCTATTTACATCCTGGGTCAGAGGAGGGCTCCATTTACATCCCAGGTCAGAGGAGGGCTCTATTTACATCCCAGGTCAGAGGAGGGCTCTATTTACATCCCAGGTCAGAGGAGGGCTCTATTTACATCCCAGGTCAGGGGAGGGCTCTCTTTACATCCTGGGTCAGAGGAGGGCTGTATTTACATCCCAGGTCAGAGGAAGGCTCTATTTACATACTGGGTCAGAGGAAGACTCTATTTACATCCTGGGTCAGAGGAAGGGACTATTTACATCTCAGGACAGAGGAAGGCTCTATTTACATCCTGGGTCAGAGGAAGGGACTATTTACATCTCAGGACAGAGGAAGGCTCTATTTACATCCTGGGTCAGAGGAGGGCTCTATTTACATCCCAGGTCAGAGGAGGGCTCCATTTACATCCCAGGTCAGAGGAGGGCTCTATTTACATCCCAGGTCAGAGGAGGGCTCTATTTACATCCCAGGTCAGAGGAAGGCTCCATTTACATCTCAGGTCAGAGGAGGGCTCTATTTACATCTCAGGTCAGAGGAAGGCTCTATTTACATCTCAGGTCAGAGGAGGGCTCTATTTACATCTCAGGTCACAGGAAGGCTCTATTTACATCTCAGGTCAGAGGAGGGCTCTATTTACATCTCAGGTCAGAGGAAGGCTCTATTTACATCTCAGGTCACAGGAAGGCTCTATTTACATCTCAGGTCAGAGGTCAGCTCTATTTACATCCTGGGTCAGAGGAAGGCTCCATTTACATCTCAGGTCACAGGAAGGCTCTATTTACATCTCAGGTCAGAGGTTAGCTCTATTTACATCCTGGGTTAGAGAAAGGCTCTATTTGTATCCCAGATCAGAGGTTAGCTCTATTTACATCTCAGGTCACAGGAAGGCTCTATTTACATCTCAGGTCACAGGAGGGCTCTATTTACGTCTCAAGTCAGAGTTTAGCTCTATTTACATCTCACGTCAGAGGAGGGCTCTATTTACATCTCAGGTCAGAGGAGGGCTCTATTTACATCTCAGGTCAGAGGAGGGCTCTATTTACATCCCAGGTCAGTGGAGGGCTCTATTTACATCCCAGGTCAGAGGAAGGCTCTATTTACATCTCAGGTCAGAGGAGGGCTCTATTTACATCTCAGGTCACAGGAAGGCTCTATTTACATCTCAGGTCAGAGGAGGGCTCTATTTACATCTCAGGTCAGAGGAAGGCTCTATTTACATCTCAGGTCACAGGAAGGCTCTATTTACATCTCAGGTCAGAGGTCAGCTCTATTTACATCCTGGGTCAGAGGAAGGCTCCATTTACATCTCAGGTCACAGGAAGGCTCTATTTACATCTCAGGTCAGAGGTTAACTCTATTTACATCCTGGGTTAGAGAAAGGCTCTATTTGTATCCCAGATCAGAGGTTAGCTCTATTTACATCTCAGGTCACAGGAAGGCTCTATTTACATCTCAGGTCACAGGAGGGCTCTATTTACGTCTCAAGTCAGAGTTTAGCTCTATTTACATCTCACGTCAGAGGAGGGCTCTATTTACATCTCAGGTCAGAGGAGGGCTCTATTTACATCTCAGGTCAGAGGAGGGCTCTTTTTACATCCTGGGTCAGAGGAAGGCTCTATTTACATCCCAGGTCAGAGGAAGGCTCTATTTACATCCGGGGTCAGAGGAGGGCTCTATTTACATCCCAGGTCAGAGGAGGGCTCTATTTACATCCCAGGTCAGAGGAGGGCTCCATTTACATCCCAGGTCAGAGGAGGGCTCTATTTACATCCCAGGTCAGAGGAGGGCTCTATTTACATCCCACTTCAGGGGAGGGCTCTATTTACATCCCAAGTCAGAGGAAGGCTCCATTTACATACTGGGTCAGAGGAAGGCTCCATTTACATACTGGGTCAGAGGAAGGCTCTATTTACATCTCAGGTCAGAGGAGGGCTCTATTTACATCCTGGGTCAGAGGAGGGCTCTATTTACATCCCAGGTCAGAGGCTGGCTCCATTTACATCTCAGGTCAGAGGAAGGCTCAATTTACATCTCAGGTCAGAGGAAGGCTCAATTTACATCTCAGGTCAGAGGAGGGCTCTATTTACATCCTGGGTCAGAGGAAGGCCCTATTTACATCCCAGGTCAGAGGAAGGCTCTATTTACATCCTGGGTCAGAGGAGGGCTCTATTTACATCCCAGGTCAGAGGAGGGCTCTATTTACATCCCAGGTCAGAGGAGGGCTCTATTTACATCCCAGGTCAGAGGAGGGCTCTATTTACATCCCAGGTCAGAGGAGGGCTCTATTTACATCCCAGGTCAGTGGAGGGCTCTCTTTACATCCTGGGTCAGAGGAGGGCTGTATTTACATCCCAGGTCAGAGGAAGGCTCTATTTACATACTGGGTCAGAGGAAGACTCTATTTACATCCTGGGTCAGAGGAAGGGACTTTTTACATCTCAGGACAGAGGAAGGCTCTATTTACATCCTGGGTCAGAGGAAGGGACTATTTACATCTCAGGACAGAGGAAGGCTCTATTTACATCCTGGGTCAGAGGAAGGCTCTATTTACATCCCAGGTCAGAGGAAGGCTCTATTTACATCCTGGGTCAGAGGAGGGCTCTATTTACATCCCAGGTCAGAGGAGGGCTCCATTTACATCCCAGGTCAGAGGAGGGCTCTATTTACATCCCAGGTCAGAGGAGGGCTCTATTTACATCCCAGTTCAGGGGAGGGCTCTATTTACATCCTGGGTCAGAGGAGGGCTCTATTTACATCCCAGGTCAGAGGAAGGCTCCATTTACATACTGGGTCAGAGGAAGGCTCTATTTACATCTCAGGTCAGAGGAGGGCTCTATTTACATCCTGGGTCAGAGAAGGGCTCTATTTACATCCCAGGTCAGAGGCTGGCTCCATTTACATCCTGGGTCAGAGGAGGGCTCAATTAACATCTCAGGTCACAGGAAGGATCTATTTACATCTCAGGACAGAGGAGGGCTCAATTTACATCTCAGGTCAGAGGAAGCCTCAATTTACATCTCAGGTCAGAGGAAGGCTCAATTTACATCTCAGGTCAGAGGAAGGCTCAATTTACATCTCAGGTCAGAGGAGGGCTCTATTTACATCCTGGGTCAGAGGAAGGCTCTATTTACATCCCAGGTCAGAGGAAGGCTCTATTTACATCCTGGGTCAGAGGAGGGCTCTATTTACATCCCAGGTCAGAGGAGGGCTCTATTTACATCCCAGGTCAGAGGAAGGCTCCATTTACATACTGGGTCAGAGGAAGGCTCTATTTACATCACAGGTCATAGGAGGGCTCTATTTACATCCTGGGTCAGAGGAGGGCTCCATTAACATCTCAGGTCAGAGGAAGCCTCAATTTACATCTCAGGTCAGAGGAAGGCTCAATTTACATCTCAGGTCAGAGGAGGGCTCAATTTACATCTCACGTCAGAGGAGGGCTCTATTTACATCCTGGGTCAGAGGAAGGCTCTATTTACATCCCAGGTCAGAGGAAGGCTCTATTTACATCCTGGGTCAGAGGAGGGCTCCATTTACATCCCAGGTCAGAGGAGGGCTCTATTTACATCCCAGGTCAGAGGAGGGCTCTATTTACATCCCAGGTCAGAGGAGGGCTCTATTTACATCCCAGGTCAGGGGAGGGCTCTCTTTACATCCTGGGTCAGAGGAGGGCTGTATTTACATCCCAGGTCAGAGGAAGGCTCTATTTACATACTGGGTCAGAGGAAGACTCTATTTACATCCTGGGTCAGAGGAAGGGACTATTTACATCTCAGGACAGAGGAAGGCTCTATTTACATCCTGGGTCAGAGGAAGGGACTATTTACATCTCAGGACAGAGGAAGGCTCTATTTACATCCTGGGTCAGAGGAGGGCTCTATTTACATCCCAGGTCAGAGGAGGGCTCCATTTACATCCCAGGTCAGAGGAGGGCTCTATTTACATCCCAGGTCAGAGGAGGGCTCTATTTACATCCCAGGTCAGAGGAAGGCTCCATTTACATCTCAGGTCAGAGGAGGGCTCTATTTACATCTCAGGTCAGAGGAAGGCTCTATTTACATCTCAGGTCAGAGGAGGGCTCTATTTACATCTCAGGTCACAGGAAGGCTCTATTTACATCTCAGGTCAGAGGAGGGCTCTATTTACATCTCAGGTCAGAGGAAGGCTCTATTTACATCTCAGGTCACAGGAAGGCTCTATTTACATCTCAGGTCAGAGGTCAGCTCTATTTACATCCTGGGTCAGAGGAAGGCTCCATTTACATCTCAGGTCACAGGAAGGCTCTATTTACATCTCAGGTCAGAGGTTAGCTCTATTTACATCCTGGGTTAGAGAAAGGCTCTATTTGTATCCCAGATCAGAGGTTAGCTCTATTTACATCTCAGGTCACAGGAAGGCTCTATTTACATCTCAGGTCACAGGAGGGCTCTATTTACGTCTCAAGTCAGAGTTTAGCTCTATTTACATCTCACGTCAGAGGAGGGCTCTATTTACATCTCAGGTCAGAGGAGGGCTCTATTTACATCTCAGGTCAGAGGAGGGCTCTATTTACATCCCAGGTCAGTGGAGGGCTCTATTTACATCCCAGGTCAGAGGAAGGCTCTATTTACATCTCAGGTCAGAGGAGGGCTCTATTTACATCTCAGGTCACAGGAAGGCTCTATTTACATCTCAGGTCAGAGGAGGGCTCTATTTACATCTCAGGTCAGAGGAAGGCTCTATTTACATCTCAGGTCACAGGAAGGCTCTATTTACATCTCAGGTCAGAGGTCAGCTCTATTTACATCCTGGGTCAGAGGAAGGCTCCATTTACATCTCAGGTCACAGGAAGGCTCTATTTACATCTCAGGTCAGAGGTTAACTCTATTTACATCCTGGGTTAGAGAAAGGCTCTATTTGTATCCCAGATCAGAGGTTAGCTCTATTTACATCTCAGGTCACAGGAAGGCTCTATTTACATCTCAGGTCACAGGAGGGCTCTATTTACGTCTCAAGTCAGAGTTTAGCTCTATTTACATCTCACGTCAGAGGAGGGCTCTATTTACATCTCAGGTCAGAGGAGGGCTCTATTTACATCTCAGGTCAGAGGAGGGCTCTTTTTACATCCTGGGTCAGAGGAAGGCTCTATTTACATCCCAGGTCAGAGGAAGGCTCTATTTACATCCGGGGTCAGAGGAGGGCTCTATTTACATCCCAGGTCAGAGGAGGGCTCTATTTACATCCCAGGTCAGAGGAGGGCTCCATTTACATCCCAGGTCAGAGGAGGGCTCTATTTACATCCCAGGTCAGAGGAGGGCTCTATTTACATCCCACTTCAGGGGAGGGCTCTATTTACATCCCAAGTCAGAGGAAGGCTCCATTTACATACTGGGTCAGAGGAAGGCTCCATTTACATACTGGGTCAGAGGAAGGCTCTATTTACATCTCAGGTCAGAGGAGGGCTCTATTTACATCCTGGGTCAGAGGAGGGCTCTATTTACATCCCAGGTCAGAGGCTGGCTCCATTTACATCTCAGGTCAGAGGAAGGCTCAATTTACATCTCAGGTCAGAGGAAGGCTCAATTTACATCTCAGGTCAGAGGAGGGCTCTATTTACATCCTGGGTCAGAGGAAGGCCCTATTTACATCCCAGGTCAGAGGAAGGCTCTATTTACATCCTGGGTCAGAGGAGGGCTCTATTTACATCCCAGGTCAGAGGAGGGCTCTATTTACATCCCAGGTCAGAGGAGGGCTCTATTTACATCCCAGGTCAGAGGAGGGCTCTATTTACATCCCAGGTCAGAGGAGGGCTCTATTTACATCCCAGGTCAGGGGAGGGCTCTCTTTACATCCTGGGTCAGAGGAGGGCTGTATTTACATCCCAGGTCAGAGGAAGGCTCTATTTACATACTGGGTCAGAGGAAGACTCTATTTACATCCTGGGTCAGAGGAAGGGACTATTTACATCTCAGGACAGAGGAAGGCTCTATTTACATCCTGGGTCAGAGGAAGGGACTATTTACATCTCAGGACAGAGGAAGGCTCTATTTACATCCTGGGTCAGAGGAGGGCTCTATTTACATCCCAGGTCAGAGGAGGGCTCCATTTACATCCCAGGTCAGAGGAGGGCTCTATTTACATCCCAGGTCAGAGGAGGGCTCTATTTACATCCCAGGTCAGAGGAAGGCTCCATTTACATCTCAGGTCAGAGGAGGGCTCTATTTACATCTCAGGTCAGAGGAAGGCTCTATTTACATCTCAGGTCAGAGGAGGGCTCTATTTACATCTCAGGTCACAGGAAGGCTCTATTTACATCTCAGGTCAGAGGAGGGCTCTATTTACATCTCAGGTCAGAGGAAGGCTCTATTTACATCTCAGGTCACAGGAAGGCTCTATTTACATCTCAGGTCAGAGGTCAGCTCTATTTACATCCTGGGTCAGAGGAAGGCTCCATTTACATCTCAGGTCACAGGAAGGCTCTATTTACATCTCAGGTCAGAGGTTAGCTCTATTTACATCCTGGGTTAGAGAAAGGCTCTATTTGTATCCCAGATCAGAGGTTAGCTCTATTTACATCTCAGGTCACAGGAAGGCTCTATTTACATCTCAGGTCACAGGAGGGCTCTATTTACGTCTCAAGTCAGAGTTTAGCTCTATTTACATCTCACGTCAGAGGAGGGCTCTATTTACATCTCAGGTCAGAGGAGGGCTCTATTTACATCTCAGGTCAGAGGAGGGCTCTATTTACATCCTGGGTCAGAGGAAGGCTCTATTTACATCCTGGGTCAGAGGAAGGCTCTATTTACATCCTGGGTCAGAGGAGGGCTCTATTTACATCCCAGGTCAGAGGAGGGCTCCATTTACATCCCAGGTCAGAGGAGGGCTCTATTTACATCCCAGGTCAGAGGAGGGCTCTATTTACATCCCAGTTCAGGGGAGGGCTCTATTTACATCTCAGGTCACAGGAGGGCTCTATTTACGTCTCAAGTCAGAGTTTAGCTCTATTTACATCTCACGTCAGAGGAGGGCTCTATTTACATCTCAGGTCAGAGGAGGGCTCTATTTACATCTCAGGTCAGAGGAGGGCTCTATTTACATCCTGGGTCAGAGGAAGGCTCTATTTACATCCTGGGTCAGAGGAAGGCTCTATTTACATCCTGGGTCAGAGGAGGGCTCTATTTACATCCCAGGTCAGAGGAGGGCTCCATTTACATCCCAGGTCAGAGGAGGGCTCTATTTACATCCCAGGTCAGAGGAGGGCTCTATTTACATCCCAGTTCAGGGGAGGGCTCTATTTACATCCTGGGTCAGAGGAGGGCTCTATTTACATCCCAGGTCAGAGGAAGGCTCCATTTACATACTGGGTCAGAGGAAGGCTCTATTTACATCTCAGGTCAGAGGAGGGCTCTATTTACATCCTGGGTCAGAGAAGGGCTCTATTTACATCCCAGGTCAGAGGCTGGCTCCATTTACATCCTGGGTCAGAGGAGGGCTCAATTAACATCTCAGGTCACAGGAAGGATCTATTTACATCTCAGGACAGAGGAGGGCTCAATTTACATCTCAGGTCAGAGGAAGCCTCAATTTACATCTCAGGTCAGAGGAAGGCTCAATTTACATCTCAGGTCAGAGGAAGGCTCAATTTACATCTCAGGTCAGAGGAGGGCTCTATTTACATCCTGGGTCAGAGGAAGGCTCTATTTACATCCCAGGTCAGAGGAAGGCTCTATTTACATCCTGGGTCAGAGGAGGGCTCTATTTACATCCCAGGTCAGAGGAGGGCTCTATTTACATCCCAGGTCAGAGGAAGGCTCCATTTACATACTGGGTCAGAGGAAGGCTCTATTTACATCACAGGTCATAGGAGGGCTCTATTTACATCCTGGGTCAGAGGAGGGCTCCATTAACATCTCAGGTCAGAGGAAGCCTCAATTTACATCTCAGGTCAGAGGAAGGCTCAATTTACATCTCAGGTCAGAGGGGGGCTCAATTTACATCTCACGTCAGAGGAGGGCTCTATTTACATCCTGGGTCAGAGGAAGGCTCTATTTACATCCCAGGTCAGAGGAAGGCTCTATTTACATCCTGGGTCAGAGGAGGGCTCCATTTACATCCCAGGTCAGAGGAGGGCTCTATTTACATCCCAGGTCAGAGGAGGGCTCTATTTACATCCCAGGTCAGAGGAGGGCTCTATTTACATCCCAGGTCAGGGGAGGGCTCTCTTTACATCCTGGGTCAGAGGAGGGCTGTATTTACATCCCAGGTCAGAGGAAGGCTCTATTTACATACTGGGTCAGAGGAAGACTCTATTTACATCCTGGGTCAGAGGAAGGGACTATTTACATCTCAGGACAGAGGAAGGCTCTATTTACATCCTGGGTCAGAGGAAGGGACTATTTACATCTCAGGACAGAGGAAGGCTCTATTTACATTCTGGGTCAGAGGAGGGCTCTATTTACATCCCAGGTCAGAGGAGGGCTCCATTTACATCCCAGGTCAGAGGAGGGCTCTATTTACATCCCAGGTCAGAGGAGGGCTCTATTTACATCCCAGGTCAGAGGAAGGCTCCATTTACATCTCAGGTCAGAGGAGGGCTCTATTTACATCTCAGGTCAGAGGAAGGCTCTATTTACATCTCAGGTCAGAGGAGGGCTCTATTTACATCTCAGGTCACAGGAAGGCTCTATTTACATCTCAGGTCAGAGGAGGGCTCTATTTACATCTCAGGTCAGAGGAAGGCTCTATTTACATCTCAGGTCACAGGAAGGCTCTATTTACATCTCAGGTCAGAGGTCAGCTCTATTTACATCCTGGGTCAGAGGAAGGCTCCATTTACATCTCAGGTCACAGGAAGGCTCTATTTACATCTCAGGTCAGAGGTTAGCTCTATTTACATCCTGGGTTAGAGAAAGGCTCTATTTGTATCCCAGATCAGAGGTTAGCTCTATTTACATCTCAGGTCACAGGAAGGCTCTATTTACATCTCAGGTCACAGGAGGGCTCTATTTACGTCTCAAGTCAGAGTTTAGCTCTATTTACATCTCACGTCAGAGGAGGGCTCTATTTACATCTCAGGTCAGAGGAGGGCTCTATTTACATCTCAGGTCAGAGGAGGGCTCTATTTACATCCTGGGTCAGAGGAAGGCTCTATTTACATCCCAGGTCAGAGGAAGGCTCTATTTACATCCTGGGTCAGAGGAGGGCTCCATTTACATCCCAGGTCAGAGGAGGGCTCTATTTACATCCCAGGTCAGAGGAGGGCTCTATTTACATCCCAGGTCAGAGGAGGGCTCTATTTACATCCCAGGTCAGAGGAGGGCTCTATTTACATCCCAGGTCAGGGGAGGGCTCTACTTACATCCTGGGTCAGAGGAGGGCTCTATTTACATCCTGGGTCAAAGGAAGGCTCTATTTACATCCTGGGTCAGAGAAAGGGACTATTTACATCTCAGAACAAGTGGAACATGTCTTTCAATCCTGACAAATCTCACTCTCTTACTATGTCTCTCCGAAAAGATCGACTGGACAACCCTCCCATCTACTTTCTCAACAATCCTCTCCAAGAAGTTCTGTCGCTCAAGCTTTTGGGTCTCACTATCTGCCATGATCTTTCTTGGGAAAACCACATTTCCAAGCTGGCCTCCAAAGCCAGTCGCCGACTGGGCATCCTCCGTCGTGCGAAGTCCTTCCTCGGCACACCTGAGCTCCTCACCACATACAAGGCTTTCATCCGCAGCTCAATGGAATACTGTTCTCCCCTATGGGCTGGTGCTCCTGCCTCACACCTGGCTCGGCTTCACGCTGTTGAATCCAAAGCTTTCAAAATCATTGGAATCTCCCGCGATGAAGCTATCTTTGAGGGCCTTTCACTCACTCACCGCAGGCAGGTAGGTGGTCTTTCTGTCTTCTACCGACTCCTCTCCGGCCTTGCTCCCCCAGCTCTCTCTGTGCTCTGTCCCCCAAATATTCCTACAGGTCGCACAAGATCTGCCAGCAACCCTCTGATGGTTAAACTGCCGAAATCTCGGCTCTCTGCTCACCTTCACTCTTTCATTCCTCTTTTCTCCCGCCTCTGGAACAAACTCCCACACTCCCTTCAATCCCTCTCCTCCCTCCAGGTCTTTAAAACAGCTGTTCACCACCATCTCTTATCTTCCCCCATCCAAAACCTTGATCTTTTCTACCCCCACTAATTCACCCCAGATCCACCTTGTTTGAAATTCCAACTTCTTTCCTGGAAATCCTGGCAGTGTCGATATGTTTATACCTCTCCCACCCCCCCCCCCCTTCACATGCCTCCCCCCCAAAGCCCTCTCCCTCCCACAGATCTCTCGATGTCTCCATGTCTCTCGGTCCCTGCTCTCAAATGTTGTGTTTGTGTCCTTCCCCCTCTCTCCCCATCTTGTCTACCGCTCCCGATGTTATTTGTTTTATGTGTCTGTTTGTCTTTCTGTGTGATTAATGTTCGCTCTTTTACGAGCCTCGATCTTGTATACAAAAAAAAAAAAGAAAAAAAGAAAAAAAAGAACAGAGGAAGGGTCTATTTACATCCTGGGTCAGAGGAAGGGACTATTTACATCTCAGGACAGAGGAAGGCTCTATTTACATCCTGGGTCAGAGGTGGGCTCTATTTACATCTCAGGTCACAGGAAGGCTCTATTTACATCAGGTCAGAGGAGGGCTCTATTTACATCTCAGGTCAGAGGTCAGGTCTATTTACATCCCAGGTCAGAGGAAGGCTCCATTTACATCTCAGGTCAGAGGAGGGCTCTATTTACATCTCAGGTCAGAGGAAGGCTCTATTTACATCTCAGGTCAGAGGAGGGCTCTATTTACATCTCAGGTCACAGGAAGGCTCCATTTACATCTCAGGTCAGAGGAGGGCTCTATTTACATCTCAGGTCAGAGGAAGGCTCTATTTACATCTCAGGTCACAGGAAGGCTCTATTTACATCTCAGGTCAGAGGTCAGCTCTATTTACATCCTGGGTCAGAGGAAGGCTCCATTTACATCTCAGGTCACAGGAAGGCTCTATTTACATCTCAGGTCAGAGGTTAGCTCTATTTACATCCTGGGTTAGAGAAAGGCTCTATTTGTATCCCAGATCAGAGTTAGCTCTATTTACATCTCAGGTCACAGGAAGGGTCTATTTACATCTCAGGTCACAGGAGGGCTCTATTTACGTCTCAAGTCAGAGTTTAGCTCTATTTACATCTCACGTCAGAGGAGGGCTCTATTTACATCTCAGGTCAGAGGAGGGCTCCATTTACATCTCAGGTCAGAGGAGGGCTCTATTTACATCCTGGGTCAGAGGAAGGCTCTATTTACATCCCAGGTCAGAGGAAGGCTCTATTTACATCCTGGGTCAGAGGAGGGCTCTATTTACATCCCAGGTCAGAGGAGGGCTCTATTTACATCCCAGGTCAGAGGAGGGCTCCATTTACATCCCAGGTCAGAGGAGGGCTCTATTTACATCCCAGGTCAGAGGAGGGCTCTATTTACATCCCAGTTCAGGGGAGGGCTCTATTTACATCCCGGGTCAGAGGAGGGCTCTATTTACATCCCAGGTCAGAGGAAGGCTCCATTTACATACTGGGTCAGAGGAAGGCTCTATTTACATCTCAGGTCAGAGGCGGGCTCTATTTACATCCTGGGTCAGAGGAGGGCTCTATTTACATCCTGGGTCAGAGGAGGGCTCTATTTACATCCCAGGTCAGAGGCTGGCTCCATTTACATCCTGGGTCAGAGGAGGGCTCAATTAACATCTCAGGTCACAGGAAGGATCTATTTACATCTCAGAACAGAGGAGGGCTCAATTTACATCTCAGGTCAGAGGAAGCCTCAATTTACATCTCAGGTCAGAGGAAGGCTCAATTTACATCTCAGGTCAGAGGGGGGCTCAATTTACATCCCAAGTCAGAGGAGGGCTCTATTTACATCCTGGGTCAGAGGAAGGCTCTATTTACATCCCAGGTCAGAGGAGGGCTCTATTTACATCCCAGGTCAGAGGAGGGCTCTATTTACATCCCAGGTCAGGGGAGGGCTCTATTTACATCCTGGGTCAGAGGAGGGCTCTATTTACATCCCAGGTCAGAGGAAGGCTCTATTTACATAATGGGTCAGAGGAAGGCTCTATTTACATCCTGGGTCAGAGGAAGGGACTATTTACATCTCAGGACAGAGGAAGGCTCTATTTACATCCTGGGTCAGAGGAAGGGACTATTTACATCTCAGGACAGAGGAAGGCTCTATTTACATCCTGGGTCAGAGGTGGGCTCTATTTACATCTCAGGTCACAGGAAGGCTCTATTTACATCAGGTCAGAGGAGGGCTCTATTTACATCTCAGGTCACAGGAGGGCTCTATTTACATCCTGGGTCAGAGGAGGGCTCTATTTACATCTCACGTCAGAGGAGGGCTCTATTTACATCCTGGGTCAGAGGAAGGCTCTATTTACATCCCAGGTCAGAGGAAGGCTCTATTTACATCCTGGGTCAGAGGAGGGCTCCATTTACATCCCAGGTCAGAGGAGGGCTCTATTTACATCCCAGGTCAGAGGAGGGCTCTATTTACATCCCAGGTCAGAGGAGGGCTCTATTTACATCCCAGGTCAGGGGAGGGCTCTCTTTACATCCTGGGTCAGAGGAGGGCTGTATTTACATCCCAGGTCAGAGGAAGGCTCTATTTACATACTGGGTCAGAGGAAGACTCTATTTACATCCTGGGTCAGAGGAAGGGACTATTTACATCTCAGGACAGAGGAAGGCTCTATTTACATCCTGGGTCAGAGGAAGGGACTATTTACATCTCAGGACAGAGGAAGGCTCTATTTACATTCTGGGTCAGAGGAGGGCTCTATTTACATCCCAGGTCAGAGGAGGGCTCCATTTACATCCCAGGTCAGAGGAGGGCTCTATTTACATCCCAGGTCAGAGGAGGGCTCTATTTACATCCCAGGTCAGAGGAAGGCTCCATTTACATCTCAGGTCAGAGGAGGGCTCTATTTACATCTCAGGTCAGAGGAAGGCTCTATTTACATCTCAGGTCAGAGGAGGGCTCTATTTACATCTCAGGTCACAGGAAGGCTCTATTTACATCTCAGGTCAGAGGAGGGCTCTATTTACATCTCAGGTCAGAGGAAGGCTCTATTTACATCTCAGGTCACAGGAAGGCTCTATTTACATCTCAGGTCAGAGGTCAGCTCTATTTACATCCTGGGTCAGAGGAAGGCTCCATTTACATCTCAGGTCACAGGAAGGCTCTATTTACATCTCAGGTCAGAGGTTAGCTCTATTTACATCCTGGGTTAGAGAAAGGCTCTATTTGTATCCCAGATCAGAGGTTAGCTCTATTTACATCTCAGGTCACAGGAAGGCTCTATTTACATCTCAGGTCACAGGAGGGCTCTATTTACGTCTCAAGTCAGAGTTTAGCTCTATTTACATCTCACGTCAGAGGAGGGCTCTATTTACATCTCAGGTCAGAGGAGGGCTCTATTTACATCTCAGGTCAGAGGAGGGCTCTATTTACATCCTGGGTCAGAGGAAGGCTCTATTTACATCCCAGGTCAGAGGAAGGCTCTATTTACATCCTGGGTCAGAGGAGGGCTCCATTTACATCCCAGGTCAGAGGAGGGCTCTATTTACATCCCAGGTCAGAGGAGGGCTCTATTTACATCCCAGGTCAGAGGAGGGCTCTATTTACATCCCAGGTCAGAGGAGGGCTCTATTTACATCCCAGGTCAGGGGAGGGCTCTACTTACATCCTGGGTCAGAGGAGGGCTCTATTTACATCCTGGGTCAAAGGAAGGCTCTATTTACATCCTGGGTCAGAGAAAGGGACTATTTACATCTCAGAACAAGTGGAACATGTCTTTCAATCCTGACAAATCTCACTCTCTTACTATGTCTCTCCGAAAAGATCGACTGGACAACCCTCCCATCTACTTTCTCAACAATCCTCTCCAAGAAGTTCTGTCGCTCAAGCTTTTGGGTCTCACTATCTGCCATGATCTTTCTTGGGAAAACCACATTTCCAAGCTGGCCTCCAAAGCCAGTCGCCGACTGGGCATCCTCCGTCGTGCGAAGTCCTTCTTCGGCACACCTGAGCTCCTCACCACATACAAGGCTTTCATCCGCAGCTCAATGGAATACTGTTCTCCCCTATGGGCTGGTGCTCCTGCCTCACACCTGGCTCGGCTTCACGCTGTTGAATCCAAAGCTTTCAAAATCATTGGAATCTCCCGCGATGAAGCTATCTTTGAGGGCCTTTCACTCACTCACCGCAGGCAGGTAGGTGGTCTTTCTGTCTTCTACCGACTCCTCTCCGGCCTTGCTCCCCCAGCTCTCTCTGTGCTCTGTCCCCCAAATATTCCTACAGGTCGCACAAGATCTGCCAGCAACCCTCTGATGGTTAAACTGCCGAAATCTCGGCTCTCTGCTCACCTTCACTCTTTCATTCCTCTTTTCTCCCGCCTCTGGAACAAACTCCCACACTCCCTTCAATCCCTCTCCTCCCTCCAGGTCTTTAAAACAGCTGTTCACCACCATCTCTTATCTTCCCCCATCCAAAACCTTGATCTTTTCTACCCCCACTAATTCACCCCAGATCCACCTTGTTTGAAATTCCAACTTCTTTCCTGGAAATCCTGGCAGTGTCGATATGTTTATACCTCTCCCACCCCCCCCCCCTTCACATGCCTCCCCCCCAAAGCCCTCTCCCTCCCACAGATCTCTCGATGTCTCCATGTCTCTCGGTCCCTGCTCTCAAATGTTGTGTTTGTGTCCTTCCCCCTCTCTCCCCATCTTGTCTACCGCTCCCGATGTTATTTGTTTTATGTGTCTGTTTGTCTTTCTGTGTGATTAATGTTCGCTCTTTTACGAGCCTCGATCTTGTATACAAAAAAAAAAAAGAAAAAAAGAAAAAAAAGAACAGAGGAAGGGTCTATTTACATCCTGGGTCAGAGGAAGGGACTATTTACATCTCAGGACAGAGGAAGGCTCTATTTACATCCTGGGTCAGAGGTGGGCTCTATTTACATCTCAGGTCACAGGAAGGCTCTATTTACATCAGGTCAGAGGAGGGCTCTATTTACATCTCAGGTCAGAGGTCAGGTCTATTTACATCCCAGGTCAGAGGAAGGCTCCATTTACATCTCAGGTCAGAGGAGGGCTCTATTTACATCTCAGGTCAGAGGAAGGCTCTATTTACATCTCAGGTCAGAGGAGGGCTCTATTTACATCTCAGGTCACAGGAAGGCTCCATTTACATCTCAGGTCAGAGGAGGGCTCTATTTACATCTCAGGTCAGAGGAAGGCTCTATTTACATCTCAGGTCACAGGAAGGCTCTATTTACATCTCAGGTCAGAGGTCAGCTCTATTTACATCCTGGGTCAGAGGAAGGCTCCATTTACATCTCAGGTCACAGGAAGGCTCTATTTACATCTCAGGTCAGAGGTTAGCTCTATTTACATCCTGGGTTAGAGAAAGGCTCTATTTGTATCCCAGATCAGAGTTAGCTCTATTTACATCTCAGGTCACAGGAAGGGTCTATTTACATCTCAGGTCACAGGAGGGCTCTATTTACGTCTCAAGTCAGAGTTTAGCTCTATTTACATCTCACGTCAGAGGAGGGCTCTATTTACATCTCAGGTCAGAGGAGGGCTCCATTTACATCTCAGGTCAGAGGAGGGCTCTATTTACATCCTGGGTCAGAGGAAGGCTCTATTTACATCCCAGGTCAGAGGAAGGCTCTATTTACATCCTGGGTCAGAGGAGGGCTCTATTTACATCCCAGGTCAGAGGAGGGCTCTATTTACATCCCAGGTCAGAGGAGGGCTCCATTTACATCCCAGGTCAGAGGAGGGCTCTATTTACATCCCAGGTCAGAGGAGGGCTCTATTTACATCCCAGTTCAGGGGAGGGCTCTATTTACATCCCGGGTCAGAGGAGGGCTCTATTTACATCCCAGGTCAGAGGAAGGCTCCATTTACATACTGGGTCAGAGGAAGGCTCTATTTACATCTCAGGTCAGAGGCGGGCTCTATTTACATCCTGGGTCAGAGGAGGGCTCTATTTACATCCTGGGTCAGAGGAGGGCTCTATTTACATCCCAGGTCAGAGGCTGGCTCCATTTACATCCTGGGTCAGAGGAGGGCTCAATTAACATCTCAGGTCACAGGAAGGATCTATTTACATCTCAGAACAGAGGAGGGCTCAATTTACATCTCAGGTCAGAGGAAGCCTCAATTTACATCTCAGGTCAGAGGAAGGCTCAATTTACATCTCAGGTCAGAGGGGGGCTCAATTTACATCCCAAGTCAGAGGAGGGCTCTATTTACATCCTGGGTCAGAGGAAGGCTCTATTTACATCCCAGGTCAGAGGAGGGCTCTATTTACATCCCAGGTCAGAGGAGGGCTCTATTTACATCCCAGGTCAGGGGAGGGCTCTATTTACATCCTGGGTCAGAGGAGGGCTCTATTTACATCCCAGGTCAGAGGAAGGCTCTATTTACATAATGGGTCAGAGGAAGGCTCTATTTACATCCTGGGTCAGAGGAAGGGACTATTTACATCTCAGGACAGAGGAAGGCTCTATTTACATCCTGGGTCAGAGGAAGGGACTATTTACATCTCAGGACAGAGGAAGGCTCTATTTACATCCTGGGTCAGAGGTGGGCTCTATTTACATCTCAGGTCACAGGAAGGCTCTATTTACATCAGGTCAGAGGAGGGCTCTATTTACATCTCAGGTCACAGGAGGGCTCTATTTACATCCTGGGTCAGAGGAGGGCTCTATTTACATCCCAGGTCAGAGGAAGGCTCTATTTACATCCTGGGTCAAAGGAAGGCTCTATTTACATCCTGGGTCAGAGGAAGGGACTATTTACATCTCAGGACAGAGGAAGGGTCTATTTACATCCTGGGTCAGAGGAAGGGACTATTTACATCTCAGGACAGAGGAAGGCTCTATTTACATCCTGGGTCAGAGGTGGGCTCTATTTACATCTCAGGTCACAGGAAGGCTCTATTTACATCAGGTCAGAGGAGGGCTCTATTTACATCTCAGGTCAGAGGTCAGGTCTATTTACATCCCAGGTCAGAGGAAGGCTCCATTTACATCTCAGGTCAGAGGAGGGCTCTATTTACATCTCAGGTCAGAGGAAGGCTCTATTTACATCTCAGGTCAGAGGAGGGCTCTATTTACATCTCAGGTCACAGGAAGGCTCTATTTACATCTCAGGTCAGAGGAGGGCTCTATTTACATCTCAGGTCACAGGAAGGCTCTATTTACATCTCAGGTCAGAGGTCAGCTCTATTTACATCCTGGGTCAGAAGAAGGCTCCATTTACATCTCAGGTCACAGGAAGGCTCTATTTACATCTCAGGTCAGAGGTTAGCTCTATTTACATCCTGGGTTAGAGAAAGGCTCTATTTGTATCCCAGATCAGAGGTTAGCTCTATTTACATCTCAGGTCACAGGAAGGCTCTATTTACATCTCAGGTCACAGGAGGGCTCTATTTACATCTCAGGTCACAGGAAGGCTCTATTTACATCTCAGGTCAGAGGTTAGCTCTATTTACATCCTGGGTTAGAGAAAGGCTCTATTTGTATCCCAGATCAGAGGTTAGCTCTATTTACATCTCAGGTCACAGGAAGGCTCTATTTACATCTCAGGTCAGAGGAGGGCTCTATTTACATCTCAGGTCACAGGAAGGCTCTATTTACATCTCAGGTCAGAGGTCAGCTCTATTTACATCCTGGGTCAGAAGAAGGCTCCATTTACATCTCAGGTCACAGGAAGGCTCTATTTACATCTCAGGTCAGAGGTTAGCTCTATTTACATCCTGGGTTAGAGAAAGGCTCTATTTGTATCCCAGATCAGAGGTTAGCTCTATTTACATCTCAGGTCACAGGAAGGCTCTATTTACATCTCAGGTCACAGGAGGGCTCTATTTACGTCTCAAGTCAGAGTTTAGCTCTATTTACATCTCACGTCAGAGGAGGGCTCTATTTACATCTCAGGTCAGAGGAGGGCTCTATTTACATCTCAGGTCAGAGGAGGGCTCTATTTACATCCTGGGTCAGAGGAAGGCTCTATTTACATCCCAGGTCAGAGGAAGGCTCTATTTACATCCTGGGTCAGAGGAGGGCTCTATTTACATCCCAGGTCAGAGGAGGGCTCTATTTACATCCCAGGTCAGAGGAGGGCTCCATTTACATCCCAGGTCAGAGGAGGTATCTATTTACATCCCAGGTCAGAGGAGGGCTCTATTTACATCCCAGTTCAGGGGAGGGCTCTATTTACATCCTGGGTCAGAGGAGGGCTCTATTTACATCCCAGGTCAGAGGAAGGCTCCATTTACATACTGGGTCAGAGGAAGGCTCTATTTACATCTCAGGTCAGAGGAGGGCTCTATTTACATCCTGGGTCAGAGGGGGGCTCTATTTACATCCCAGGTCAGAGGCTGGCTCCAATTACATCCTGGGTCAGAGGAGGGCTCAATTAACATCTCAGGTCACAGGAAGGATCTATTTACATCTCAGGACAGAGGAGGGCTCAATTTACATCTCAGGTCAGAGGAAGCCTCAATTTACATCTCAGGTCAGAGGAAGGCTCAATTTACATCTCAGGTCAGAGGAAGGCTCAATTTACATCTCAGGTCAGAGGAGGGCTCTATTTACATCCTGGGTCAGAGGAAGGCTCTATTTACATCCCAGGTCAGAGGAAGGCTCTATTTACATCCTGGGTCAGAGGAGGGCTCTATTTACATCCCAGGTCAGAGGAGGGCTCTATTTACATCCCAGGTCAGAGGAGGGCTCTATTTACATCCCAGGTCAGAGGAGGGCTCTATTTACATCCCAGGTCAGAGGAGGGCTCTATTTACATCCCAGGTCAGGGGAGGGCTCTATTTACATCCTGGGTCAGAGGAGGGCTCTATTTACATCCCAGGTCAGAGGAAGGCTCTATTTACATACTGGGTCAGAGGAAGGCTCTATTTACATCCTGGGTCAGAGGAAGGGACTATTTACATCTCAGGACAGAGGAAGGCTCTATTTACATCCTGGGTCAGAGGAAGGGACTATTTACATCTCAGGACAGAGGAAGGCTCTATTTACATCCTGGGTCAGAGGTGGGCTCTATTTACATCTCAGGTCACAGGAAGGGTCTATTTACATCAGGTCAGAGGAGGGCTCTATTTACATCTCAGGTCACAGGAGGGCTCTATTTACATCCTGGGTCAGAGGAGGGCTCTATTTACATCCCAGGTCAGAGGAAGGCTCTATTTACATCCTGGGTCAAAGGAAGGCTCTATTTACATCCTGGGTCAGAGGAAGGGACTATTTACATCTCAGGACAGAGGAAGGGTCTATTTACATCCTGGGTCAGAGGAAGGGACTATTTACATCTCAGGACAGAGGAAGGCTCTATTTACATCCTGGGTCAGAGGTGGGCTCTATTTACATCTCAGGTCACAGGAAGGCTCCATTTACATCAGGTCAGCGGTCAGGTCTATTTACATCCCAGGTCAGAGGAAGGCTCCATTTACATCTCAGGTCAGAGGAGGGCTCTATTTACATCTCAGGTCAGAGGAAGGCTCTATTTACATCTCAGGTCAGAGGAGGGCTCTATTTACATCTCAGGTCACAGGAAGGCTCTATTTACATCTCAGGTCAGAGGAGGGCTCTATTTACATCTCAGGTCAGAGGAAGGCTCTATTTACATCTCAGGTCACAGGAAGGCTCTATTTACATCTCAGGTCAGAGGTCAGCTCTATTTACATCCTGGGTCAGAGGAAGGCTCCATTTACATCTCAGGTCACAGGAAGGCTCTATTTACATCTCAGGTCAGAGGTTAGCTCTATTTACATCCTGGGTTAGAGAAAGGCTCTATTTGTATCCCAGATCAGAGGTTAGCTCTATTTACATCTCAGGTCAGAGGTTAGCTCTATTTACATCCCAGGTCACAGGAAGGCTCTATTTGCATCCCAGGTCAGAGTTCAGCTCTATTTACATCCTGGGTCAGAGGAAGGCTCTATTTGCATCCCAGGTCAGAGGTTAGCTCTATTTACATCTCAGGTCAGAGGTTAGCTCACTGAACTGAAAATAAATAGAATGACTATTGCCATTCACACCCCACAGATGGAGTTGTAGGTACCGGGCGCCATCTTGGTTGGCACTCGATGCTGGGCGATGGTGATGTCCGTCATGCGTTTGCACGTATTTCAGAGCGAAAAGCGATTGCGTTTTTTCACCTTTTGTGCGATCGTTTTCAATAGGAAACCTATCACAGTTACTACAACACTTTCCTTTATCCTTTTCTTTTCACAAAAAAAAATTCGAGAACAAATATTGTTAATTTGGGAGCGTGAAGAACTCGGGACATTTTCATAAAACTTGCGAAGAGTCTGTCCGAATATTTTGGCATTTTAACAAAGACAAAATGGCATTTTAACAGTTGTCTGGCTTTTAAAACCTGGGACACGTTCAAAACAAACGAGATCCGCAAAGCGAGTTCGTCGAGTCGTGCTAACCAAGATGGCGACATGGCGGCTACACTTTCACGGAGTATAAGCGTTCTATATATTTTCAATTCATTGGGTTAGCTCCATTCACATACTGGGTTAGAGGAGGGCTCTATTTACATCTCAGGTCACAGGAAGGCTCTATTTACATCTCACGTCAGAGGTTAGCTCTATTTACATCTCACGTCAGAGGAGGGCTCTATTTACATCTCAGGTCAAAGGAGGGCTCTATTTACATCTCAGGTCACAGGAAGGCTCTATTTACATCTCACGTCAGAGGTTAGCTCGATTTACATCTCACGTCAGAGGAGGGCTCTATTTACATCTCACGTCAGAGGAAGGGTCTATTTACATCTCAGGTCAGAGGAAGGGTCTATTTACATCTCAGGTCACAGGAAGGCTCTATTTACATCTCAGGTCAGAGGAAGGCTCTATTTACATCTCACGTCAGAGGAAGGCTCTATTTACATCTCAGGTCACAGGAAGGCTCTATTTACATCTCACGTCAGAGGTTAGCTCTATTTACATCTCACGTCAGAGGAGGGCTCTATTTACATCTCACGTCAGAGGAGGGCTCTATTTACATCTCAGGTCAAAGGAGGGCTCTATTTACATCTCAGGTCAGAGGTTAGCTCTATTTACATCTCAGGTCACAGGAAGGCTCTATTTACATCTCAGGTCAGAGGAGGGCTCTATTTACATCTCAGGTCAGAGGAGGGCTCTATTTACATCTCAGGTCACAGGAAGGCTCTATTTACATCTCAGGTCAGAGGAAGGCTCTATTTACATCCCAGGTCAGAGGAAGGCTCTATTTACATCTCAGGTCAGAGGAAGGGTCTATTTACATCTCAGGTCAGAGGAAGGCTCTATTTACATCCCAGGTCAGAGGAAGGCTCTATTTACATCCCAGGTCAGAGGAAGGCTCTATTTACATCTCAGGGCAGAGGAAGGCTCTATTTACATCCCAGGTCAGAGGAAGGCTCTATTTACATCTCAGGGCAGAGGAAGGCTCTATTTACATCCCAGGTCAGAGGAAGGCTCTATTTACATCCCAGGTCAGAGGAAGGCTCTATTTACATCCCAGGTTAGAGGAAGGCTCTATTTACATCCCAGGTCAGAGGAAGGCTCTATTTACATCTCAGGTCAGAGGAAGGCTCTATTTACATCCCAGGTCAGAGGAAGGCTCTATTTACATCTCAGGGCAGAGGAAGGGTCTATTTACATCTCAGGTCAGAGCAAGGCTCTATTTACATCTCAGGTCAGAGGAAGACTCTATTTACATCTCAGGTCAGAGGAAGGGTCTATTTACATCTCAGGTCAGAGGAAGGCTCTATTTACATCTCAGGTCAGAGGAAGGGTCTATTTACATCTCAGGTCAGAGCAAGGCTCGATTTACATCTCAGGTCAGAGGAAGGCTCTATTTACATCTCAGGTCAAAGGAGGGCTCTATTTACATCTCAGGTCACAAGAAGGCTCTATTTACATCTCAGGTCACAGGAAGGCTCTATTTACATCTCAGGTCAAAGGAGGGCTCTATTTACATCTCAGGTCACAAGAAGGCTCTATTTACATCTCAGGTCAGAGGAAGGCTCTATTTACATCTCAGGTCACAGGAAGGCTCTATTTACATCTCAGGTCAGAGGAGGGCTCTATTTACATCTCAGGTCACAGGAAGGCTCTATTTACATCTCAGGTCAGAGGAAGGGTCTATTTACATCTCAGGTCAGAGGAAGGGTCTATTTACATCTCAGGTCAGAGGAAGGCTCTATTTACATCTCAGGTCAGAGGAAGGGTCTATTTACATTTCAGGTCAGAGCAAGGCTCGATTTACATCTCATGTCAGAATGAATGAATGAATGTCAGGTCAGATGTAAATAGAAGGTCTCAGGTCAGAGTCAGGTCATCATCAGAGGAAGGCTCTATTTATGTCTCAGGTCAGAGGAAGGCTCTATTTACATCTCAGGTCAGAGGAAGGCTCTATTTACATCTCAGGTCAGAGGAAGGCTCTATTTACATCTGAGGTCAGAGGAGGGCTCTATTTACATCTCAGGTCAGAGAAAGGCTCTATTTACATCTCAGGTCAGAGGAAGGCTCTATTTACATCTCAGGTCAGAGGAAGGGTCTATTTACATCTCAGGTCAGAGCAAGGCTCGATTTACATCTCAGGTCAGAGGAAGGCTCTATTTACATCTGAGGTCAGAGGAGGGCTCTATTTACATCTGAGGTCAGAGGAAGGCTCTATTTACATCTCAGGTCAGAGAAAGGCTCTATTTACATCTCAGGTCAGAGGAAGGCTCTATTTACATCTCAGGTCAGAGGAGGGCTCTATTTACGTCTCAGGTCAGAGGAAGGCTCTATTTACGTCTCAGGTCAGAGGAAGGCTCTATTTACGTCTCAGGTCAGAGGAAGGCTCTATTTACGTCTCAGGTCAGAGGAAGGCTCTATTTACATCTCAGGTCAGAGAAAGGCTCTATTTACATCTCAGGTCAGAGGTTGTCTCTATTTACATCCCAGGTCAGAGGAAGGCTCTATTTACGTCTCAGGTCAGAGGAAGGCTCTATTTACGTCTCAGGTCAGAGGAAGGCTCTATTTACGTCTCAGGTCAGAGAAAGGCTCTATTTACATCTCAGGTCAGAGGTTGTCTCTATTTACATCCCAGGTCAGAGGTTGTCTCTATTTACATCCCAGGTCAGAGCGGGGCTCTATTTCGGCCTAAGTGGGTTGGGTGGGGTTCTATTTACATTCCATGCCACGCAGAAGGAGTGATCCAGCTTTGGGGTTCGGTGTTTATACATAAAGACAGGCAAAAAATAAGCCGTAGAGCAGCATTTTCAGCAATCACCACAATACGACAGAGGCTGTGGCTCGCTTAACAATCTTCCTGTTCTTGAGAAGAAAACAAATATGGAGAACAAAAGGATGTAATAAACTTGGTTTGGCACCAAATTATTCATTTTAATAACATCTCAATAATACCTATTGTAAGGTGAACCTCAGAACACCGTTGTAAATGTCTGTTTGATGCTGTTACAAGTGCTTGATATCTCTGCTTCTCTCCTGTCTCGTTTCATTATCTCACAATCGTATGTTGTAATATCAATGGCGTAGATATTCACATCGACGTCTTCATAAATCGTTCATATTTCTGTATGCCAATAAATCCGTCTTTGCAGCCACTTTTCTTAACATCACATTATGACGTAAATAGAGGAGATCCTTCCCCCAAATATGTATATCTATACTCTAAGGGAGCCATTTTTCTGTCTGTGGGTTGCAATTTTTCTGAGATGGCTGGACGGATCTTCGTAAAACTTTCAGAGGTTCATTAGTGAGTGCCGGGGAGTGTTTTGGGCAAAGGAAAATTAGAAAAAAAAATACAAAAGAGTTCTATTTTTTGGGGATTTTTTTGTATGAAAAGAATTGAGAATAAATACATAAACAAATAAAAAAAAAATTTTTTTTTAACTTCATGGTGCTTGAGCTTTTGTAGCGATGTGAAAGGTAATATGAAATTATCCCGATTAGTGTGTATTAGCAACGGTACCCGCCCTACGGGCAGGGCTTCAATTGGGAGGCCCAAATAAAAAGGTAAAATATCAGAAATTGAAGGCTTTTTATCTTGCCAAAACGAAGTTTTTGCAAGATGTATTAGTCAGCTTGTATGTTTGTTTGTTTGTTATCTTGCCAAAACGAAGTTTTTGCAAGATGTATTAGTCAGCTTGTATGTTTGTTTTTTTGTTTTTTTGTTTGTGGTTAATCATTTTTTTTTCACGTTTAGATCACTCTGTAGACCACAGTTATTATTGGAAACTCCTGTAACTTCGCATATCAGAGTCCTATAGAGATACCCTTCAGCACACAAAATTTTGAAGGTCAAGGTCAAAGGTCAAGGTCACTTTGCGGTCAATCATGGAGGTCAACGAAACCCTTATTTTTTGAGTAACTTTGATCTTATGATCTCCAAACTTGGTGGGTATATAGGGTGTGGTATGGCGCTCAGCTGATTAGTTTTTGGTGTCGATCGGCCTTGACCTTCAAGGTCATTTTGAAGGTCATTCAATTTTGACCAAAAGGTAAAATTTTCAAGTTTCAGTTACCATATCGAGTAGTACCTCAAATTGAAGCCCTTGTTGAGTGCTTTCCAAACATATAACTAGTTTGACAATGTGACGTCATTTGACGGCGTTATGACGAAAAAACTGCACTTTTCATGTATATTGTATTGCTTTAGTTCGCATTGTTTAGGTCACTCTGTAGACCACAGTTATTATTGGAAACTCCTGTAACTTCGCATATCAGAGTCCTATAGAGATACCCTTCAGCACACAAAATTTTGAAGGTCAAGGTCAAAGGTCAAGGTCACTTTGTGGTCAATCATGGAGGTCGACGAAACACTAATTTTTTGAGTAACTTTGATCGGATCGTCTCCAAACTTCATGGGAATCTAGTATATGGTCCGGCGCTCAGCTGATTAGTTTTTGGTGGCGATCGGCCTTGACCTTCATGGTTAGCGCTGGAGGTCGAAAATTATTGACCCCAAGGTCAAATTTTGAAATCGTAGGTACCATATCGAGTAATACCTCATATGAATGCCCTTGATGAGTGCTTCCCAGATCTGTAAACAGTTTGACGCTATGACGTCATTTGATGACGTCATGACGAAAAAACGGAATTTTCACATTTTGGCAAGATACGGTTCACCCTGTGGGTGACATATGTTTATTTTTATCTTGCCAAAACGAAGTTTTTGCTAGATGTATTAGTCAGCTTGTATGTTTGTTTTTTTGTTTGTTTTTTTTTTTGTTTTTTTGTTTGTGGTTAATCATTTTTTTTCCACGTTTAGATCACTCTGTAGACCACAGTTATTATTGGAAACTCCTGTAACTTCGCATATCAGAGTCCTATAGAGATACCCTTCAGCACCCAAAATTTTGAAGGTCAAGGTCAAAGGTCAAGGTCACTTTGTGGTCAATCATGGAGGTCGACGAAACCCTTATTTTTTGAGTAACTTTGATCGGATCGTCTCCAAACTTCATGGGAATCTAGTATATGGTCCGGCGCTCAGCTGATTAGTTTTTGGTGGCGATCGGCCTTGACCTTCATGGTTAGCGCTGGAGGTCGAAAATTATTGACCCCAAGGTCAAATGTTGAAATCGTTATTTTTTGAGTAACTTTGATCGGATCGTCTCCAAACTTCATGGGAATCTAGTATATGGTCCGGCGCTCAGCTGATTAGTTTTTTGTGGCGATCGGCCTTGACCTTCATGGTTAGCGCTGGAGGTCGACCTTGACCTTTGACCTTGACCTTCAGATCACTCTGTAGACCACAGTTATTATTGGAAACTCCTGTAACTTCGCATATCAGAGTCCTATAGAGATACCCTTCAGCACACAAAATTTTGAAGGTCAAGGTCAAAGGTCAAGGTCACTTTGTGGTCAATCATGGAGGTCGACGAAACCCTTATTTTTTGAGTAACTTTGATCGGATCGTCTCCAAACTTCATGGGAATCTAGTATATGGTCCGGCGCTCAGCTGATTAGTTTTTGGTGGCGATCGGCCTTGACCTTCATGGTTAGCGCTGGAGGTCGAAAATTATTGACCCCAAGGTCAAATGTTGAAATCGTTATTTTTTGAGTAACTTTGATCGGATCGTCTCCAAACTTCATGGGAATCTAGTATATGGTCCGGCGCTCAGCTGATTAGTTTTTGGTGGCGATCGGCCTTGACCTTCATGGTTAGCGCTGGAGGTCGAAAATTATTGACCCCAAGGTCAAATTTTGAAATCGTAGGTACCATATCGAGTAATACCTCATATGAATGCCCTTGATGAGTGCTTCCCAGATCTGTAAACAGTTTGACGCTATGACGTCATTTGATGACGTCATGACGAAAAAACGGAATTTTCATGAAAAAATTATTTCCTCAGTTCTCATCAAAATCTTTCAATATCTCGTGGGCAGACATTCCTCAAAGAGTCGCTTCTAGTGGATAGCAGTTCTGTTCACCTCAGTGTGACCTGAAGCAAGTCACTCATGTTCACATTTTGGCAAGATACGGTTCACCCTGTGGGTGACATAGGTTTATTTTGTTTGTTTTTTTGTTTTTTTGTTTGTGGTTAATCATTTTTTTTCACGTTTAGATCACTCTGTAGACCACAGTTATTATTGGAAACTCCTGTAACTTCGCATATCAGAGTCCTATAGAGATACCCTTCAGCACACAAAATTTTGAAGGTCAAGGTCAAAGGTCAAGGTCACTTTGTGGTCAATCATGGAGGCCGACGAAACCCTTATTTTTTGAGTAACTTTGATCGGATCGTCTCCAAACTTCATGGGAATCTAGTATATGGTCCGGCGCTCAGCTGATTAGTTTTTGGTGGCGATCGGCCTTGACCTTCATGGTTAGCGCTGGAGGTCGAAAATTATTGACCCCAAGGTCAAATGTTGAAACCCTTATTTTTTGAGTAACTTTGATCGGATCGTCTCCAAACTTCATGGGAATCTAGTATATGGTCCGGCGCTCAGCTGATTAGTTTTTGGTGGCGATCGGCCTTGACCTTCATGGTTAGCGCTGGAGGTCGAAAATTATTGACCCCAAGGTCAAATGTTGAAATCGTAGGTACCATATCTTCGCATATCTTCGCATGTAACTTCGCATATCAGAGTCCTATAGAGATACCCTTCAGCACACAAAATTTTGAAGGTCAAGGTCAAAGGTCAAGGTCACTTTGTGGTCAATCATGGAGGTCGACGAAACCCTTATTTTTTGAGTAACTTTGATCGGATCGTCTCCAAACTTCATGGGAATCTAGTATATGGTCCGGCGCTCAGCTGATTAGTTTTTGGTGGCGATCGGCCTTGACCTTCATGGTTAGCGCTGGAGGTCGAAAATTATTGACCCCAAGGTCAAATGTTGAAATCCTTATTTTTTGAGTAACTTTGATCGGATCGTCTCCAAACTTCATGGGAATCTAGTATATGGTCCGGCGCTCAGCTGATTATTTTTTGGTGGCGATCGGCCTTGACCTTCATGGTTAGCGCTGGAGGTCGAAAATTATTGACCCCAAGGTCAAATTTTGAAATCGTAGGTACCATATCGAGTAATACCTCATATGAATGCCCTTGATGAGTGCTTCCCAGATCTGTAAACAGTTTGACGCTATGACGTCATTTGATGACGTCATGACGAAAAAACGGAATTTTCATGAAAAAATTATTTCCTCAGTTCTCATCAAAATCTTTCAATATTTCATGTGCGTTGGTCATGAAGACATACTATTCACCATACGAAATTATTAAGGTCAAGGTCAAAGGTCAAGGTCACTTTGCGGTCAATCATGGAGGTCAACGAAACCCTGGCAAGATACGGTTCACCCTGTGGGTGATGTTTTATTATCTTGCCAAAACGAAGTTTTTGCAAGATGTATTAGTCAGCTTGTATGTTTGTTTTTTATTTTGTTTTTTTGTTTTTTTGTTTGTGGTTAATCATTTTTTTTTCACGTTTAGATCACTCTGTAGACCACAGTTATTATTGGAAACTCCTGTAACTTCGCATATCAGAGTCCTATAGAGATACCCTTCAGCACACAAAATTTTGAAGGTCAAGGTCAAAGGTCAAGGTCACTTTGTGGTCAATCATGGAGGTCGACGAAACACTAATTTTTTGAGTAACTTTGATCGGATCGTCTCCAAACTTCATGGGAATCTAGTATATGGTCCGGCGCTCAGCTGATTAGTTTTTGGTGGCGATCGGCCTTGACCTTCATGGTTAGCGCTGGAGGTCGAAAATTATTGACCCCAAGGTCAAATTTTGAAATCGTAGGTACCATATCGAGTAATACCTCATATGAATGCCCTTGATGAGTGCTTCCCAGATCTGTAAACAGTTTGACGCTATGACGTCATTTGATGACATGACGAAAAAACGGAATTTTCACATTTTGGCAAGATACGGTTCACCCTGTGGGTGACATATGTTTATTTTTATTTTAAACGATTTATATAAACATCCGTTAAATCATATCACACGCAAATCATCAAAATCTAAACAGTATCTCACTATAATTCACCAAATGTCCCACAGTGATTGATACACTATGATCGTGATGATCGTGATAGTGAATCGTGATCGATAATCGTGTTCACAATTGCTATGTCGTATGTACTCCCGATACGTGTTTCCTTCAGTTGAAATGGGTTAGAATTCTCCCAAGCAGGGATTCAACCCGTGTCCTTATAAAAGGTCTTTGTCCGAGGTCACCAAGTCCGATCGAGTCCGTGCAGCGATCGGTGCAGCCGTTTATGCAGCACCCAGGAAAACAACATCGTCACAATGAGAACAATGAATGTTATGTGAACGCGAATGTTATGCGTGAGTCCAAACCACTGATCTCTATAATAACTGGATGGGTGGACTAATGGTGATTGGCCTATTCTCGTTGAGGCAACAGGAAGTGACCTGGCGCCATCTTGACACCCCCAAAACAATCGTTCATTCGACTTGTTGCGTGCTTGCGGACCTGGTGAATGCTGCCATAAAAGCTAGATATTTATAGTAATTTTGGATTGCAAATCAACTCTTTTAAGAATTTTATTGTGACAAGCGACAGGATGCCTGCGTGCGTTTCGTTTGGTTGTACAAACCGCGATGAGCGCAACAAAAGAGAGAAAGAAGTGACTTTCCATCAGTAAGTTTTAAATTTTTTCTTAATGACTTTGATTTTCAATGTCTGTCGGGCCTTGTCGTCAGGCTCACGTAGCCCTAGCGGACCGCATATTGTGAATTGTCATTGATGAAATATTAACCTGCACAGTGACATTGCCCGGGTCTGCTAGTTCGCTAGGACTAAGTTGACCAGCAATTGTATAATTTATGCACTAAAATGTAATTGTTGACTGTTTATTCATTTGTGGAATGACTCGTTGACAGTGATCTCAATGTATCAGCGTACAGAGGCACATATTAGAGCAGGAAATATTTAATTGCATGGGTTTATCCCTGGTCTGTTCTAACTTGTTATAACAGATCTTCAACTCGCAGAACTGCTGTTGATAATCAGGCAAAGAACAAAATAATTTTGGCCTAGCAGCAAACAAAAATACAGACTATAATTTCAAATTTTACTTTTATTTTTATGTCAACCGACAAGTATTGTTTATAGTAAATTTTGTTCTCCCTGTGTGGGAATTCCCATTTTCATTTTATCATGACCGACTATTGTTATATTTCATGACAACATCTGTCAACCAATGCAAGGATGACGTTAACAGAACTAGGGCATGCCCGTACTATATATAAGCTAGGACGTGCCCGTACGTGGGTGCCCGTTTCTTGCCAAAAAAAAAAAAAAAAAAAAATTTGTGTAGGGGTGTGTGTGTGTAAACATCCTAGGGCGTGCCCGTACGTGGGTGCAAAAAAACATGCGTGCAAACAACAACAACAAAAAAAACTTTGAAACCACGTGGCAGTAACGACCACAGAACCCCCCCCCCCCTCTATTTACATGAATGGTTTGGTCCATTCGCAACGACCACAGAACCCCCCCCCCCCCCTCTATTTACATGCAATGGTTTGGTCCAAAGCGAACGGCTTGCAGTGTTTGGTAAAGAAATCGCCATAGCTCGGTAACTACTTGTCCGATTAATTTCAAACCTTGAAAAGGCACATCCTCGGGTCCCCAGCAATATACCTGGCAAGTTTAAAGTATATCGGACCGGTAGTTGTCGAGAAACAGCGGTCACAGACAAACATACACACATACACACATACACACATACAAACACACAGAGATTACTGGAATTATAGATAGATGTATTTGGCATGCAGGTTCCCACACTGTGATCCAGAAAGGCTACGGAGGTGGGTGTTGAACACAAAGAGGGACAAGTGGCTACCTAATTCAAGATCACGTCTCTGTTCCGACCATTTCACAGACGACAGTTTTGACAGGACTGGTCAAACAGTTCGTCTGAGGCCAAATGCAGTTCCCACCATTTTTGGATTTCCTGACCACCTTCAGAAGGTAAATGCAAATGTCATGATCTCATGAGTACATTTTCAACAACAAATTAAGTTTCATGTCTTTTGTCATTTGATGTTAGCTGATGTAATTGCTATCGATTTCACTGCATTACACAAGACGATGTGAATTCAGCAGTCTCAGGATGCCTTCTTGAGACGATTCCAACGCAATCAGCCTTGTGTTTCTATGTCAATTAGTTCCTGAGATATTACGCAAAATGTGATTCTAAGGTTTTTTGAGATCCTGATCTCGTACAGCTCGTATTATAAAGCACCAGAGCATTTGTAAAGTTGTTCTGGATAGATATATACTGGAATATAATTATTTTTAATATTTAATTTCCAGAAAGCTACAACTCGCAGACAAACCAAAGTCAGGAACGACTGCACCACTGAACCAGGCTCCAGCACAGAGTCCACTCAACCTGATCCAACATCTGAGTCCATGTGCCACCAAGACCACTCCTATGCCACGATGGCATCTCCAAGAAAATTGAAACACAAATTGGATGACGCCAGTGCTCAGCTGCAAAGTTGCAATAAGAAACTAAAACTTGAAAAGCAGAAAACAAGGCGTTTGTTGCAAAAAGTGAATGATATGAGTGTGGTTGTGACATCTTTGCGTGATAAGAACTTGATAAGAACTTGAACACCACAAATTGTGCGGAAATGTTGGAGACAACATTCAGTGGTATTCCAAAAGAAGTCATGAAGAGAATTCTGAGCAATACGAATAAATCTGCATCCTATCCAGAGGAACTAAAATCATTTGCTATGACTCTTCAGTTTTACTCCAGTAAAGCATATGACTATGTGAGAGAGTCTTTTGATTTGGCCTTGCCACATCCACGTCAAATTAGGTCATGGTACAAGGGCATCGAAGGAGATCCAGGTTTCACCAAGGCTGCATTTAATGCCCTACAAATGCGCGCCAAAGACTATGCAAGCCAAGGGAAGGAGGTTGTGTGTGCCATCATGTTTGATGAGATTGCAATTCGCAAGCATGTTGAATTCGCCAATGGAAGATACCATGGATATGTCGACATCGGTAGTGGGAAATTTGATGATTCTACACCGGTGGCAAGAGATGCTCTGGTGTTCATGGCCGTATCGGTGAATGAATCTTGGAAAATACCCTTGGGATATTTCCTCATAGTTGCCATGAATGGCGAGCACTGCGCTAATGTTCTCACGGAATGCTTTCACCATCTACATGAGGCAGGTGTTCGAGCCGTCTCGCTTACATGTGATGGACCTTCTTGTCACCTGGCCATGATGCGTTGTTTGGGTGCAAAAATCGATGTCACTGCATTGGATCCATCTTTCGCCCATCCAGTTGATCCAACCCAAAGAGTGCATGTGATTCTGGATGCCTGCCACATGTTGAAGCTGTTGCGGAATGCATTGGCAGACGGTGGACTTTTCCAGACCAGTGATTGCAGGACTGTAAGGTGGCAGTACATTGAAGAGTTGAACGCTCTCCAAAAATCCGAAGGACTTCGTCTTGGAAATAAACTGAGGAGTGCTCACATACAGTGGAAGAAGCAGAAGATGAAGGTAAATCTCGCTGCACAAGTTTTCAGTGCCAGTGTTGCTGATGCATTGCAATACTGCAATGAGGGTCTCCAACTGCCACAGTTCAAGGGATGTGAAGCGACAGTGGAATTTATCAGGCACATCGACAGTGCCTTTGATGTGTTGAACAGCAGAAATCCCCTTGGAAAGGCTTCAAAGCACCCATGAGGAAAACCAACAAAGACAGATGGTGGAAAATAATGGAAGGAGCCAAAAAATTCCTCCTCAGTCTGAAAGATAGATCAGGCTCTCCGATGCATCTCGGTCCTCGGAAGACAGGGTTCATTGGTTTTATTGTTAGCATGGAGAGCACAATCAACTTGTTCTCTGAACTTGTTGATTCACCAAATGCCCCTCTGACATATCTCCTGACATACAAATTCAGGCAGGATCACATCGAACTATTCTTTGCAGCTGTACGGGCACGAGGTGGCTTCAACAACAATCCCACAGCGAGACAGTTCAAGGTGGCGTATAAGCGCCTTCTGTTCCGACATGCAGTCAAGAACGGAACAGGAAATTGTGCAATCTTGGACAGAACTGATGTTCTCCACATTGACAACGTATCGCAATCCACAGTTAACGTGGCAAGAAAATATGACCTGCTCATCAGAGATCCCACTGCAGATGAACATGATTATGCAGATACACCGAATTTTGAGGAGGTGTCAAAGTACAAAGAAGCTGCTGTCAACTACATTGCTGGTTTTGTGGTGCGCATGATGCGGAAAAGAACAAGTTGCATGCAGTGCACGAAAGCATTGGGTGCTATCAATGGAGAGAGCCACCAGTTTGTGGCCATGAAGGACCGTGGAGGCCTGGAGAAGGCATCCTCAAGCATCGTCTCCGTATGCATGGAAACTGAGAAATGTTTTCAACGTATGATGAAAATATCGGATGGAAAACTTCCACAAGGTTAAGGAATCTGTTCCGCAGTGGCAAGGAGTGTACTAAAAAACTCATCTGCAATGAATCTTTTTCCTGATCTCCATTCGCACCAGTTCGATACAGCAGTGGAAGACAACCACATCCACAAGCTGGTGACCATGGCTTCATCCTGCTACAGCAAAATAAAGCTTTTCCACATGGGAAAAGAACACACAGAAATTATTACTGGTGATAAAGTGCGAAAGCAAATGTCAAGATTAGTGCTGTTCAAGCATCAGTGAATTGAATCTAGTTGTGTGTTTTGTGCACTGATCTCTATAATAACTATAGAGATCAGTGGTTTGCGTCCATGTAGTGTTCATCATTGTGAACTTCAGTATTTTGTGGAACATTAATGTCCACAAGTCCTGTTTATATACTGTCAAATGTGACATGGATGTTGTATATGTTTGTTATTACTTACCTAGTTAATATCGTGACATCATTTTTGCACATGTAATTTTTATTTGCACAAATATTTGGGTTTGTTATTATTGTTTCAGTGAAAGTTGCATCTTGCCAAATTTATTAATAATTCCTATACATGTGTTTTGTAATTACTTTGTTTCATTTTGTAATTGTTGGAATCTCGCTCTTGATGTATTGGTACTATATCTACAAGACAAATTCTTTTGCACAATAAATCATACAATAAATTTGTTATAAATAATAATTAAGTTTTGTTGCTGCATTTTCCAAGATTGTTCAAAAGTATGTTAAAATGCTTGTTTGAATGGCGTTTTAAGCTGAACTTAACCTTGTAATTCACTTCGGATACACTGAATAACAACCTCTTCTCAATCCATGTATACATCATTATGATAAATTTTCAGATATCTGACGCTGAATAGAAACCAAAATGCACCTCCTCATTTAACTGAAACTTAGACAATTATTAATGAGGATAACCTGGAGTTGGCAAGAACAAACAACCTATAGTAACCATAACTATTATACACTATATACACCATATGAAGTAGGTGCAATTTATGTTTTAATATAGCACTGGTTCTGTTATGAAACACGTATTTGAATGCGTTGCTAATGAACATCCGCAAAGTGAGTTGGACAGTTCTCACTAAAAGCCTAAAATTTATCCTTCCAAAGCGTTTTGATATTCAAGTATGATCCAAGCGCTATATAAAACATCATATTATATATCTTTTATGTTTATTATAATAATAGTTATTGTCATTTGCGTGCAGTGTTTGGTGACGGTCATCGTATAGTTAGTACAAGGCATCGCTCTTTTTGGGGGTTCCAAGATGGCGGCGGTTTTGCATCATCCAATGAGGCGTCTCCGCCCATCCAGTTATTATAGAGATCAGTGGTCCAAACCTGAGAATGCTGGAGACTAAAGCTGAAATTGGGAAAACTAAATAGGCTATTTTACTGCTGGAGATTCCCGGATTACCCACCCAAAATATCTTTGCGATCGGTTCAGCAGTTTTTACGGTACCTTCGAACAGACAGACAGACAGACAGACAGACGGACGGACATTTGGTGAATTATAGTAAGATGCAATATTATCATACTAAAATACGCCATTTGGTTTCTGTCTGATGAATTTTTGACCGCAATACATCCCGTCGTTACTTATCCAATCTCAACCAAACTTGACAGGATGACTCAGGGTTGCATAATGAAGGTTGTAGCGCATTCATTTGCTCCCCTCCCCGAGCGGGTTTTCCCCGCCATTGCCGTTAATGGGGTTGCATGTTGAGGTGTATATCCATTTTAAGTTAGCTTTATCGTGGCGTTTTTCCAAGGCCGCTTCGAATAGGCGCCCGCGGAACTACGTAACTTCCGGTTAGTGCACCCTTCGCGACAACAGTCACGTGATTGGATACGTTGAAAACAAACCACAAAAGGGCACGTGTTACAGCTTACTTCCGGTAGTCTCGCCCTCACCGATAACAAAACTAACGATAATAGCATAATATTAGTGTTATTACAAAACAATATTCAAACGAACAATGTTCCACCTCCCCAAGGTGTTTTTCCTCCTTGAACAAACGTCGAGTCAACATTTATAAATAGTTATCATGGCATTTTCGTGGGAGCAACGGCCCAACGGCCTCTACCAGAAAGAAAAATATTTTAAACCACAAACATGTATGATTAGCTTTTTAAAAAGTCGCTAGTGCTGTTTTAACCCTAAACAAAGAAATTTGGGGGATTCCTGACATCCGTGAGGGAAGTTTTACTTACAGAACTGAGCGAAGATCTACTGTTATCTATATACCCCACAAGGGTTGGGTAATAACATGACCCTTTCTGCCGCTAACGTGGCGTTTTTTGTGGTGGCTTTTTGAAACTTGCTCCTTATGTTTAACAGGAAACTGAAAGGGAGGAAGGCCGGGTGTGCTCATTTACCAAGCAGCTAGTTAGCGCTTGCCAAGCTAGTCATTCCTTAACGGTTTCGAAAGGAGTGTTTGCTCGAATGCTTAAGCCACTTGGCGATCTCTCCACAAGAAACTTGGTAAATTAACACACATGCAATGTTCTTGAGACCCGAACATAGATCGTCTGTAATCTATATACCCCAAAGAGGAATGACCCTTCCTGCCGCTCCCGTAGTGTGCGGGTGTACTAGTTGTACTAAAATATGCAATTTGGCGTCTGTCTGGTGATTTTTGACCATGATACATTCGGTCGTTACCTATCCAAATCAAACCAAACTTGACAGGAGGACTAAGGGTCACACAATGAAGGTCCTAGTGAATTCATTTGCACCCCTCTCCCCACAGGGGTTTTCCCTGCCAATGGGGTTGCGTGTTGAGGTGTATGTCAATGTTAAGTTAGCTTTATCGTGGCGTTATTCCAAGGTCGCTTCTAATAACAAAACGAATGATAATAGTGTGGCAGACACAAAAGCCCACTGGCGTGGTGACATCATTCCGCGCACCAAGTGGGCGGTGGCCACGCCCGAGGGGTAGGCGTGGCCTCATGATATACACTGGGCGTGCAGCCCAGAGCGCGCCAGTGTTACAGTGAGCTCCTGAAATAAAGACGCTTATAAGTTACCGCTTGTCCGCTTCCTCCTTGCTCGCAAGCAGCGCGCGTAATGCCACGCTTTACTGGTGACCCCCTCGATGTTGGATCTGCCGGAGCGATCCTTCCACACGCGACGCCATTGCCATGGCCAACTTCATCAAACTTCCCGAATTTTGGGAGGCTCAGGCCAAAGTCTGGTTCGTCCAGGCCGAAGCCCAATTTCAGCTTCGGTGCCTCACCGGCGATGACACGCGCTATTGCCACGTCGTCGCCTCCCTCGGGCCCGGCACGGCCGCTCGAGTTGTGTCCGTCCTTCGCCACCCACCGGACGGCCACAAGTACGAGGCACTCAAGCGGCTACTCCTAGCCACGTTCGGCCTCACGGACGACGCACGGGCCGACCGCCTCCTGGATCTCCCCGAGCTCGGTGACACGCGCCCGTCGGTCCGAATGGACCATATGCTGTCACTGTTGGGCGACGAAGCCCTCGGTTCTCTATTCCGGGCGTTTTTCCGTCGCCAACTTCCAGCGCAGGTTCGCCTCGCGTTGGCCGGGACCGGGCTAACGGAACCCCGAGCATTGGCGGCCGAGGCGGACAAGTACTTCGCCGCTTCGGACACGCGGGCGAGAGTCGGCGTGGCCGTCACGGCCCTCGTGGCTGATGCTGCTAATGCTGCTGATGCTGCTAATGCTGCTGATGCTGCTGATCCACAGCATCAGCTTATACAGCATACGCAGCATGCTGATACGCACCTCGTGACCGCCGCCACGCCCCGCCCACCGCCGCGGCGAAAACCGCCACCGCGGGGAAACCCGCCAACTCCACCGGCCTGGCGGAGCCAGCCGCGCTCCTCCAACTCCACCACCTGGTGCTGGTTCCACACCAAGTTCGGCCACGAAGCTCGGCAGTGTCATCCGCCATGCTCCTTCAACAGGTCGGGAAACGCCCGGGCCGGCGCTCAATAGTGGCGATGAGCGCCGGCCGTTCGAGCAGCCTGCTGTTCATAACGGACACCTTCTCCGGGCGCCGTTACCTGTGCGACACGGGAGCGCAGGTGAGTGTCGTTCCCGCCGGCACGTCAGACAAGCACGCCGCGGGTGGGGGCCCCGCGCTGCTTGCCGCGAACGGGACGCCCATCCGTACGTACGGAAAACGCTGCCTCTCTCTGCGGTTCGGAGGGCAGGTTTTCCGATGGACGTTCGTCACCGCCGACGTGCCCATGGCACTGCTTGGCACGGACTTCCTGTGCGCTAATGGGCTCCTGGTCGACGTCAAGCGCAGACGTCTTGTCCAGGCCGAGACGTTCAGCTCGCTCGCTTGTGCGTTGCCCAGCTCGGCGAACAGCTCAACGAGCGGCTTGCCAAGTGGCTTGCCAAACGGTTCGGTTCCGGCCACGTTGGTCTGTACGCTTCCGGCAGCGGACGCATTCACCCGCCTCCTCGCCGGCTTCCCGGCCCTCACGCGGCCCACCTTCTCGGCGGGGGCCGTCAAGCACGGGGTGGTCCATCACATCCCCACCATCGGACCACCGGTCTACGCCCGGGCACGCCGCCTCGAGCCGACGAAGCTGGCGGTGGCAAAAGCGGCGTTCGCTACCCTGGAGCGACTCGGCATCGTTCGGCGCTCAGAGAGCGCTTGGGCGTCGCCGCTGCACATCGTGCCGAAGCCCGGCGGGGGATGGCGACCGTGCGGGGACTATCACCGTCTCAATGACGCCACGACTCCCGACCGCTACCCCGTCCCCCACATTCAGGACTTTTCCACCCGTTTGGCGGGCATGTCCTTCTTCTCGAAGGTGGACCTCATACGCGGCTACCATCAGGTCCCCGTCAGGCCGGAGGACGTCCCGAAGACGGCGGTCATCACGCCATTCGGACTCTTCGAGTTCCTGCGCATGCCCTTCGGTCTGAAGAATGCGGCTCAGGCGTTCCAGCGACTGATGGACAGCGTCCTGCGCGACTTGGATTTTGTCTACGTCTACCTGGACGATATCCTCGTCGCCAGCGCGTCCCGCGAAGAGCACCTACGCCACCTCCGCACGCTCTTCGAACGCCTGGGCCAGCATGGCCTGATTGTGAACCCCGCAAAGTGCCGGTTCGGTGCCGCCATAATCGATTTTCTGGGGCACCGTGTCACCAGGCACGGAGCCGTCCCCCTGCCAGCCAAGGTGGAGGCGGTGAAGGGGTTTCCGCGCCCCCGCACGATCAGAGGGCTGCAGGAGTTCCTGGGCATGGTGAACTTTTACCATCGGTTCCTGCCCCGTATCGCCAAGCTCCTGTGCCCCCTGCACGAAGCCCTCCGAGGTAAGCCGGGCAAAGGCGACGTTACCTGGACCGAGCAGATGGACACGGCGTTCACGGGCGCGAAGCTCGCCTTGGCTAACGCCACCATGCTCGTGCACCCGGCGCCCGATGCACCGATCGCCCTCACCACCGATGCCTCGGACTACGCGGTGGGCGCGGTGCACGAGCAATGGGTGCGTGGAGCTTGGCAACCGCTGGCGTTCTTTAGCCGGCAGCTTCGCCCGCCCGAACGCCGTTACAGTACCTTCGACCGCGAGTTGCTCGGGCTTCACTTGGCGGTCAGGCACTTCCGCCATCTGCTCGAGGGCCGTGCGTTCACTGCCTTCGTCGACCACAAGCCGCTGATCTTCGCGATGGGCAAGGTCACCGAGCCGTGGTCGGCCCAGCAGCAGCGTCACCTCTCGGCCGTGTCCGAGTACACAACGGACATCCGGCACATCACGGGGAAGGACAACCCGGTGGCGGATTGCCTTTCCCGGGCCGTCGCCCACGCAGTCCACCTCGGCATCGACTATGCCCGGATGGCAGCGGACCAGGCCGCTGACCCCGACGTCCAGGCCTTGCGGACCGCCGTCACGGCCCTCCGCGTCACCGAGGTGCCGTTCGACGGCGCGGGCGCGGCCCTCTTGTGCGACGTCTCCCTCGGGCGTCCTCGCCCCATCGTGCCCGCGGGCTGGCAGCGCCAGGTGTTTGACGCCATCCACGGCCTGTCCCACCTGGGCGCGAGGGCCTCCCAAAGGCTGATCGCGAACAAGTTCGTCTGGCATGGCCTCCGTAAGGCCGTCCGCGGCTGGGCCAGGACGTGCCTCGCGTGCCAGCGCGCCAAGGTGCACCGGCACACCCAGGCCCCGTTGGCCCCGTTCACGGTGCCGGAACGCCGGTTTGACCACGTCCACGTGGACCTGGTGGGACCTCTGCCCCCCTCGCGGGGTTTCACCTACGTCCTCACCATGGTGGACCGCACCACCCGGTGGCCGGAGGCCGTGCCCTTGGCGTCGACAACGGCGGCCGATGTTGCGCAGGCTTTCATCGCCACCTGGGTCGCCCTGTTCGGCGCCCCCTCAGACATCTCGTCCGACCGCGGCCCCCAGTTCACCTCGGAGCTCTGGGGGGCGGTCGCGCAGGGGCTCGGGGTCTGGCTGCACCGAACCACGGCCTACCACCCCCAGGCTAACGGCCTGTGTGAGCGATTTCACCGCTCATTGAAGGCCGCACTCCGGGCCACCCTCCGCGACGGCGGCTGGGTCGACAGGCTCCCCTGGGTCCTGCTGGGCCTCCGGACGGCGCCCAAGGAGGACCTGCGCGCATCCGCGGCGGAGTTGGTCTTCGGGCAACCGCTGCGGGTGCCGGGCGAGTTCCTCCCCGACTCCACGGCACCATGGTCCGCGGCACAGCAGCGCTCCGCTCTGCAAGAGACCGCCCAGAGGTTCGCCCCTGTGCCAACGGCATGCCACGGGCACCCACCGACGCACGTCGCCCCGGAGCTTCGCACGGCGGAGTACGTCTTCGTCCACCACGATGCCCACCGGACACCACTGCGGCCCCCGTACGACGGGCCTTTCCGCGTGCTGGAGACCGGGGCGAAGCACTTCACCCTGGACATCGGCGGTACTCCTGACCGCGTTTCGGTGGACCGCCTCAAGCCGGCCCACCTCGACGTGGACCATCCACCGCTAGTGGCCCGACCCCCACGTCGGGGCCGCCCCCCTGCGGGCGGACCCCCGGCACCGCCCAGCCACGCCGCTCCCCGGTCCTGCACCCATCCCAGGGGCAGCCAGGGGCATCCCACCTGGCATCCCTGCACCCCGGACGCCGCCGATCGCCAGGGGGTGCTTCGGCCGGGTCATTCGTCTGCCCCGCAAACTGGCCCTCCAGGTGCGCGGGAATTCTGTGGGGGCGCGTGTGGCGGACACAAAAGCCCACTGGCGTGGTGACATCATTCCGCGCACCAAGTGGGCGGTGGCCACGCCCGAGGGGTAGGCGTGGCCTCATGATATACACAGGGCGCGCAGCCCAGAGCGCGCCAGTGTTACAGTGAGCTCCTGAAATAAAGACGCTTATAAGTTACCGCTTGTCCGCTTCCTCCTTGCTCGCAAGCAGCGCGCGTAACGCCGCGCTTTAATAGCATAATATTAATGCTATTACAAAACAATATTAATACTCATAATATCCCCCCTCCCCAAGGGGTTTATCCTCCATGAACAAACGCTGTGTTAACGTGTATAAACATCTTATTGTGCCGTTTTACTTTAGTGGGAGCACCTCCCCCAGAGGTAAAAATATTATAAACCACAAACAAGTATGATTACCTTTTTAAACAGTCAATAATACTGTTTAACACTAAACTGAAATACATTTGGAGGAATCTGGCCATCAGTCTATGCTTATCACGTCCACGAATGCATGTGATCATAGATCAACTAGAGTCTATATACCCCACAAGGGTTATTTGCACAACTGTTCCTGCTGCTTCCATGGAGTTCTTCCAAGGCGTTTTTTCATGGATTTTTTCCAAAACTGCTTCTCACTACAAAAGTAATAACAACATTTATGATAATAGCATAATATTAATGATATTACGAAGTAATATCACCCCTCCCAAGGGGTTTTGTAACTTGCGATATTGACCCCTCCTCCCCCCTCTCTCCTCCTCACCCCCGACATCCACACGGAAGTAAATTTTATGATAGGGAGGGAATTTAGAATGGTGAGGCATGGTCTGATCTTTAAAATGACTTGATGTAACATAAGTAATAGTAATAATAATTGGCAATACTAATAAGGATAATAACATGACCCCCACCGCTCCTGTAGTGAGCACGTGTACTAGTATTGAATTAGGTATAAATTTTCCTTATTGGATGTAGGTAGGGAAGTGTTTTAGGCACCCACAAAAAGAGAAAAAAAACCAAATTGATTTCTTCAAAATACCAACTTGTGTGTGCGTCATGCACTGCCTCTACCAACGGATAGATGCCTGCAGCAGCAATGATGGACTTTAAAAAACCCCCATGCCATGTTGCACCAAGAGGGTAGGGGAGGAGCGACCCAAACGATAATGCTATTCTTGCTCCTGGACATTGTCAGCACATTGCAACCATTCCTCCCACCATTACCCCTTTGGCCTGACAGGGATTCTCATCTTAGACTTTATTTACTAATCAACCTTTAGCTACTGCGGTGAGCCAAATTTGTGCTATTGCTGTGAAAATTTGCACATCCACTTGTCTGCCCTGCAAAACATAATGCTCATGTCGACATAAGCAGCCACAGGGATAACTTGCAAAGGCTTTGTGAGATATGAAGAGAAATGTTGACACTGACTTGACTGTGCGGAACACAATGAGGAGGCAACACCTCACGCAATGCCTTTACCCAAAGGTGGATATCTGCACTCCCAGGTCTAAATTCCTATATAAAACCAATAGGAAATTGGACCAGTAGGATCTACTGGTTTCAATAAGGAAAGCGAAATACTGGACGAGTAGAAAATACCAGTAAAAAACAGCTGGTCAATGGGGACTCAGTAGGAGACCAATAGAATACCAATATACAGACTTGGCATTTAATATGGAATATATATTTTTTCTTGACTTGGGTTTACTTTCTGAACTCAGTATATCAATCTGGTGAGTTTCTTTTACGCTTCAGTGATTTCATTGTTAAAAGAACCATGTCACTGATTGTCTTTCGCATCAAGAAGTCAATAATAGGATAATATCACAGGTGGCGTGACAAAATGTAAGGACAGGTACATTTGACGATTGGCTTCACAATCGGGCATATAAGGGTTGTTGCGTTCTGTATTAGTGGAAAACAACTGCTGCACGTCTACAAAAGTTATTGCCGCTTCCTCTGGAGATGGTCCGTCAACTTGACAATGCTGTTTGTCATGGAGTGGTGGCTTTACGAAATTCCGGCATGAAACAGCGTGCTATTGCTCGGCAGTATGGCATCACTCAAGGTCAGGTGTCAAAGATCCTGAAACGAAATGCTCAGAGGGGTGTCCCTACTCCAATACCAAGGCCAGGATGTCCCCGCAGAACCACAAGGAGGGATGATCGCCAGCTGCACCGGTTAGTCCGCAATGGCTGTACCAAGTCAGCTAATCGGCTTAGGGCTGAGTGGCAGCAACTGACAAATGTGCCTGTATCCAGAAGGCTAGTCAACCAACGACTGGTTCAAGCAGGCTATCGTGCCAGGCGTCCCCTGAGAAAGCCACGCCTGACCAGACAACACAGCCAGCGCTGATTGCAGTGGGCCAGAGAGCACCGTCAATGGCAGCCAGGATACTGGAATCGCGTGACCTTCACTGACGAGTCTACATTTCTGGTCTATCGTCAAGATGGCCGCAACCGAGTGCACAGACCAGTGCATGAAGCCTACAACGAAGATTGTATTGTGCCAAGAGTCCAAGCTGGAGGTGGTGGGGTGACCGTTTGGGCTGCTTTTCAAGCAGGGGGCAAAACTGACCTGGTTGTTCTGAATGGAAACCTGAACCAGTTCAAGTACAGGGCCATTCTGGAAGAAACATTGCTTCCATTTGCTCGTGCAGCCTTTCGAGGAAACTTAGTCTTCCAAGATGACAATGCACGGCCTCATCGTGCTCGCATGATCCTACACTTTCTTGCTGACCGTTGTGTCGAGCATATGGAGTGGCCTGCCATGTCCCCGGATATGAATCCGATAGAGAACTTGTGGGCAGAATTAACGCATCAAATCGACCACTTGGACCAGCAGCCGACCTCTGTGCGTGAATTGCAGCAGGCTATTGTCACTGCATGGCAAGCGATTCCTGTCCAAACCTTGGCAAATCTCGTGAACAGCATGCCTCGACGTGTACGTGCTCTCCTGAATGCTCGTGGGGGTTACACGAAGTACTGAACTGTAATTTTACTGTCCGTAATCCCAGTCATAATTTAACTTTTGTTTTTGTTGAAATTTTTTTTGGCTAATGTGCAAAATGAAGAGATACTTCTGGAAAACGTACAGAAGTTTAACACAGTACTGTCCGTGAATTGAGTTCGATATCAGTTTACATCACTTTCAAGGATCAATTTATTTGCTTCTAAATGTCAAATGTGGTTTTTGTTTCTTTTAAAGGTCACATTAACAAAATCTAGAATAATTTCAACATAATTCCAATGAACTTTTGGTTCTACGTCGTCTTGAAAAGTAAGTTCACCCCCACAAAAAAAATATTCCATATTAAATGCCAAGTCTGTATAAATGAACAGGATTGGAAATAATGAATTGACATATGTGTGAAAATCACACACCCAGACTGGAATTTGAACCCAGGTTGTCTGATGACCTGAACCAGCGCTCTGCCATCTGAGCTATCTGGCTCCTGGGTGTCAAACACCATGGCGAAAACTCAATTCAATACGGATCTGTGTGTTTTGTGTTTGGTAATAACAAAATGTACTTAAAGTATTTCGGTTGGTAAATTGGTTTCAGACCAGTTAACTCTAATGGTTTATATTGGTTTCAACCGGATCTGGTTAGGTTTATACTGGAAACTCTACTGGTTCCTGTAGAAACAAACAGAAACCGTGATTTCCATTGGAGACCTATTTCCATTGGAGGTCTCCATTGGAGACCCTTAGAAATGTCGTACTTGTCTCTATTGGTTTCTATGGGATTTTCGACCTGGGTAGCAAGTGGGGTTAAAATTTATTTGTACCTATCTGCGGGTCAACATAATCAGCAATTTGCCAACACCACTTGAGGACACGCACCCCAAAACTTGAATTGAACATCCTCCATGCTTAATTGTTGGCAAGAGCAAAGGTTCTTCAGAAGTTTCAGATTTTCCTCCAATTTCTGTGTTCTCGTGCAAATTTAATCAGGTTCCAGTCTTATTCCCCTTTCTTAAGAGGTTTTCTTACTGCAACACATCCTTTAAGTCCTGATTTCAAAAGTGACCTTCGTACTGTTAATAGATAGATAATGACACTGAGCCTTCTATCATTTCTGTTGTAAATTCAATACTTATGTTCTTTATATTCCATAAGGATATTATCTTAAAGTATTGTACATCCTTGTTGGACAGCTTTTTGATTCTTTCAGTCCTAGGTTTATAATTTACAGAAGATTTTTCACTTTATTTGGTGATTGTGCTTCAGATGCCACACCTCGAAAATCGAGTGGTGTGAGCTATTTCACTCAGTTTTTCTTTCTTTAGACAGATGAGTCATTGGGATTTGTGTACCAGAAAGGTAAACATGAAAGGTATTCTATGGAGGATGCTCTATGCAGACAATCTGGCTGTTGTGGTGGAGAGTAGGTGGGAGATGCGGGAAATACTGGGGAAGTTGAAGGAGACATTTGAGAAACATCGGCTGAAGACGAGCATGGAGAAGACTGAGGTGATGCGGGGTAGGCAGTAAAGAACAGAAATGAATATCAGGTTAGAGGGGAAGGAGATCAGACAGGGAAGTAGGTTTGAGTATCTGGAGGGAACAGTGACCGGGTAAGTGTGAGGCAGAGGTGCGGATGATGATTCAGGTGGGTGCGAATGCATGGAGGAGGTTGGAGGGAGTAATGGCAAACAGAAAGATTTCAAGGAGATTGAAAGGTAAGTTTCTGATGTCGTTTTTAACGTCGGCCTTCCTCTAAAGTCTGGAAACGGTGACACTGACAGAGAGACAACAATGGAGGCTGCAGGTTTGTGAGAACAACTGGGTGAGGAGGATTGTGGGAGTGAAGATGGTGGATAAAGGAGGATGGATGAGCTGAGGAGGGAGATTTGTGTGCAGGTGAGCTTGACAGGGAGATTGGTGAAATTCCGGCTGATGGGCTGGACACTTGGTGCAGATGGGGGAAGAGAGAATGGCAAAGAGAGTGGATAGTTTGAGGGAACAAGGTAGGAGGAAAAGACCACAGTTGAGATGTGAGGATTGTGTGAAGAAGGATATCAGCAAGATGAAGAAGTGGTTGGAGAGTGGAGAGAGTTGGCTGAGGACAGAGGGAAGTGGAGGTGTAGAAGATACAGAAACACAATTCGATGGAGATCTTCTGCTGAGATTTTAGCCATTTTGTTTGAAACCAACAATTAATTATAGTAGATCTATTTCCTGCAATATGAAAAATGGGTTTTAGCATTATGGACACCAACAACGGTACCCGCCCTATGGGTGGGGCTTCAATTGGGAGGCCCAAATGAAAAGGCAAAATATCAGAAATTGAAGGTTTTTATTTTATTTTAAACGATTCATACAAACATCCGTTGAATCATATCACACACAAATCATCAAAATCTAAACAGTATCTTTAGAATTTCAATAAAAGCCACATTTTAGCGGTTGCCGAAGATGATAAGAAGAGGCCATTTCGTTGGGTACAAAAGGTAGTTTATTGTACAGAAATCTCCAGCAACTGCTCACGGACGGAAGTCGTAACGGCTTATATAAAACAAGCACCCTCTTCGGAGGGCGTGGCTCCAACAGCCGCGCGTGCGTCACGACGACACAACCAAACGCCCGTGTGCATGGGTTAGAACAAACCCATCGTAATGGTAACCGTCACATGCGGATAAGTGAATAAGGTAACCGCGACATGTGCATAAGGTAACCACTACATGCGCCTCCCCAGAAGGCACGCCACGGGCGTGTACGTAGTTCGCGGGTGGAACCGAGCCGGGCCGCGGGTGGAACCGAGCCGGGCCGTGAGTGCTGAGCAGCGGTAGCAGTTGGAGTTGCAGCAGTAGGAAATGCGGGAGCGGCGAGCACCAGTGCACGCGAAGATAACAAAGCAGCCGTGCGTGCGCAAGAGATGAGCAGCATCAGCCTCGGGATCCGCCGTAGGAGCAGTAGTAGCAATTGCGGGAGTGGCGAGCGCCAGTGCGCGCGAAGGTAACAAAGCAGCCGTGCATGCGCAAGAGATGAGCAGCATCAGCCTCGGGATCCGCCGTAGGAGCAGTAGTAGGAATGGCGAGCAGCAGTACTCGGCCTGTATGCGCGGAGGCGACGAAGTAGCAGTACTCGGCCTGTGTGCGCGAAGGCGACGGGCAGCAGTACTCGGCCTGTGTGCGCGGAGGCGGCGAGCAGCGGTGCTCGGCCTGTGTGCGCGAAGGCGACGAAGTAGCCGTGCCCGGCCTGTGTGCGTGGAGGTGACGAAGTAGCAGTACTCGGCCTGTGTGCACGAAGGCGACGAAGTAGCCATGCCGCCAACGCCCCGTAACGACGTTCCTTCGGAGGGTCCCGGAGCTGGTTCGCCCCTCCAGTCGTAGAGGAGGAACCGAGCGCAATGCGCGAACTACATGGCCGCTCGTTGTGGCTAAAACTCCGGCAGTTCGAGTTTAGGTCGTGTGGAAGAAATTGCGGTCGCAATCCTGCCGTGTTCATGTGGCCCCCGAATATGTTCGGGGGCAACGGGGTCACCAGTTTGGCAGTTGCCGAAGACGATAAGAAGAGGCCATTTCGTTGGGTACAAAAGGTAGTTTATTGTACAGAAATCTCCAGCAACTGCTCACGGACGGAAGTTGTAACGGCTTATATAAAACAAGCACCCTCTTCGGAGGGCGTGGCTCCAACAGTCGCGCGTGCATCACGACGACACAACCAAACGCCCGTGTGCGTGGGTTAGAACAAACCCATCATAATGTTAACCGTCACATGCGGATAAGTGAATAAGGTAACCGTGACATGTGCATAAGGCAACCACTACAACATCACTGTTCATATCGGTAAATATTATTCCATCGTGTTTCAAATCGTGATCGATACACTATGATCGTGATGATCGTGAATCGTGATCGATTAATCGTGTTCACAATCGCTATATGTCGTATGTACTCCCGATACATGTACCAAATTCCCGATACGTGTAACTGTATCAAATCAACAGTTAAACGGATTTTGAGCCGACAGGTGTTACGGCCTTGGCAAGATCGATGGAGACAGCGATCTGTTAGCGATCGATGGAGACATGTTGCTTTCCCGGGTGCCGCACAAACTGCTGCACCGATCGCGCGGCACCCGGGAAAGCAACATCGTCACAATGAGAACTAGAACGCCACTCAGTAGAGCGCATACTCCCGCCGTGGGTCAAGTTGGAATAGTACGATTTCACAAAAGTTTGAGGGAGTAGTTGTAATAGCAGTGACAACACAAGACAAGACAACACAAGACAGATACTGCACAGATATATATATTTAGAATATATAGAAGATAATGTTTAAAAAAAACAAGGCAATTTCACTTACATTTTCGGATTCAGCGTTCAATTCTGTATAAGTGAGTGTATTTTGAAGCATGTGTGACTTCAAATAAAATTGTAAGCCAGGAAAACGTTCGTTTCATTCCTTAGGGATACAACATGTAAAACTGGCCCAAACGTCAAAACAAAACTCGCTCATTTTAAGTCGTACAAGCTAATGCGACCACTCATTCTGCTGGGAAGAATCTCGTGCACATGCTTGTCACACTTATAACTCACCGAAGTCTTTATAAGTTCATCAAATACTGACACCGCGATTGACATATTATGTTCATATCTCTTCTGAGGTAAAAAACAAAACAAAACAAAAAACAGTTTTAAAGCATTAAACGTATCAAACGATACATTTTATGAAATGGGGAAACCGAATACACATATTGGTGGTTTTAAAATGACAGAATATGTCTTTATTAGAAAAAAGAAAAGAACCTTGAAGACGACGCTGCTAACAAAATACACCGCTCTAACGCATAACCACGAGTTTACATTACATTTACAACAAATATGAAAACTATTTTCATATCACAATGTTAAATATAGAATATATAGAAGATAATGTTTAAAAAAAATGAGCCCTATCTTCCAATGGTAAACAATCCTTCAAAAAATTCCTGGATCCGGAATAATATCCTGAGCTTCACCAAAAACTAATCAATTCTTCCTTATCCCAAGGGCAATCATCCCACCAACTTTCATCCAAATCCGTTCAGAACTTTTCCAGATATCTTGTTCACAAACACACGAACACACACACGCACGTACACACACACGGACACGATCGAATGCATTACTCCCTGGCGGGAGTAACAATGAACGTAATGCAAACGCGAATGTTATGCGGGAGTCCAAACCTGAGAATGCTGGAGACAAAAGCTGAAATTGGGAAAACTAAATAGCCTATTTTACTCCTGGAGATCCCAGGATTATCCACCCAAAATATGTTTGCGATCGGTTCAGCAGTTTTTACGGTACCTTCGAACAGACAGACAGACAGACAGACGGACGGACATTTGGTGAATTATAGTAAGATGTATGGAGTATCAACTGATGTTAATGATGATGAATACCTGAGAATGAGTCATCAATTAGATTTCATTGGTAAATGTGATGGATTAGATATTACAGCACTTCATGTTATCTGCTTTTGTAGAGTTCACTTTGAGGTCTGATCACAAGTTTTTGAAGATTCTGATCAATATTTTTTAAGATTGTGGGGATTTTTCCACATGTTGGTCAAATTTCAGCTGCTACTTCAACCTCATTAAAGCTAAGTTTTCCGAACCGGTTTTGTCATGTTTTTCTATTATATCTTTGTCCCTCTGTTTCTGTTTTGTGTTTCCATATAATTTCCACATTAAATCTCACCTTGTAGCGACCCATGGGTCCCCCAAGCGAGACCAGCAACAGAATCTCCTTGCTCCAGCCGGTGACGTAACCGGCGGGCAAACCATGGCGCCGGGGTGGCCGGTCACGTGACCACCAAAGCGTGCCACGCCTGCGGTTATAATCCTTTGCATCTGTCGGTCACGTGACCACCAAAGCGCGCCTCGCCTAAGAGGCGTGGCTTTCGGTTTCGGTTGTGCTTTCTGGTTGTGATATATATGCAGCCCGATAAACGGGCTTTTCAGAGTTCCCGAGTTGGTTTTTACAATAAACATCTTCTCAGACGAGTTTGTGTCTTGCCCGTCACTTCGCCCGTCTCAAGCAAGAGCCCTGCTCTTCACTGGTGACCCCGAATTTACGACACGCGATGGACACCGCAGAGTCCCTCAAATTGCCCACCTTCTGGGAAGCACATGCCGCCGTCTGGTTCGTGCAGGCGGACTCCCAGTTCGCCCTGCGTAGCATAACGGAGGACGCCACGCGATACCATTACGTGGTCGCTGCGCTTGGCTCTGTGACCGCCGCCCGCTGCCTGAGCTTCCTCCAGAACCCGCCCGCTGACGGCAAGTACGACGCCATCAAGGCACTTCTTCTGGGTGCTTTCGCCCTCTCCCCGGCTGAGCGCGCACGGCACCTGCTCGACCTTCCTGAGCTCGGCGATACGCGCCCGTCCGAATGCATGGACTACATGCTCGCGTTGCTCGGCGAGCACCCCTCGGATTTCCTGTTTCGGGAGCTTTTTCTTCGCCAGCTCCTGGCCCAGGTACGGGTCGCCCTGGCAGGCACGACCATCGTGAACCCCCGCGACCTCGCCAAGGAGGCCGACAAGATCGATTCGGCAAGCCGGCTCGCCGCTGCGGCGAGCCAGCTCATCGGGGTGGCGGCCGGGAGCCCTCCCGCCCACCCGCCCGGCGCCCGCGACGCAGTTTCCTTCCCGGAGGCCGCCGGGCCGGCGTGACTGGCAGCAGCGACGCCGCGTCGCCCGGTCCCGACGCGTCGACCGGAGCCCCCGCCGGACCCAGCCTGGTGTTATTTCCACGCCAGGTTCGGGCGGCAGGCCCGATCATGTCGACCCCGTGGACGTTCGGCAAGTCGGGAAACGGGTGGGCCGGCGTTCCCTACCAGCAATGAACGCCGGCCGTTCCGGAAACCTGCTATTCATCACGGAACCAAGCGTCGGGGTGGCGCTTTCTCTGCGACACCGGCGCCCAGCTGAGCGTCATTCCCACTTTGGCGGAGGACAGGCGGGCTGCCGTTTGCGGCCCCTCCTTAATCGTGGCCAACGGCTCCGCCATCCGCACCTTCGGCCCACGCACCGTCGCCCTCCGCTTCGGCAGCCAGCTCTTTCACTGGGAGTTCGTGACGGCAGACGTCCCCATGGCTTTGCTCGGGGCCGATTTTCTGTGCGCCCACGGGCTACTGGTCGACGTGAAACGCCGGCATCTCGTCAACGCCGAAACTTTCAGCTCCCTGGCATGCGCTTTGAGCAGTTCCGCGCCCACCGAGTTTTCCTGCGTCCTCCCATTGGCAGACGACTTCGCACGTCTCTTTGCGGAGTTCCCGGCCCTCACGCGACGCGACCTGGGCCTCGCCGCTGCACATCGTCCCGAAGCCGGGGGGCGGATGGCGGCCATGCGGCGACTACCGCCGCCTTAACGATGCCACTACCCCCAACAGGTACCCCGTCCCGCACATCCAGGATTTTTCCGCCCGGTTGGCGGGGCGGACCATTTTTTCAAAAGTGGACCTGATTCGGGGGTACCACCAGGTGCCCGTCCGCCTGGCCGACATCCCGAAGACGGCCGTTATTACACCTTTCGGTCTCTTTGAATTCCTCCAGATGCCCTTCGGCCTCAAAAACGCGGCACAGGCGTTCCAGCGCCTGATGGATGGCGTGCTGCGCGACTTGCTGTTCCTCTACACCTACCTGGACGACATCCTCGTCGCCAGCACATCCAGAGCCGAGCACCTCCTCCACCTCCGGACGCTGTTCGGCCGCCTCAGCGAGCACGGATTGATCGTCAACCCGGCCAAATGTCACTTTTGTGCGGCGATGATCGACTGTTTGGGCCACCGCATCACCCGGACCGGCGCCGTGCCGCTACCGGCCAAAGTCGAGGCCATCGCCGCTTTCCCACGCCCCCGCTCCGTCAAGGCGCTGCAGGAGTTCCTCAGGATGGTGAACTTTTATCACCGCTTCGTGCCCCAGGCTGCGCAACTCATGCGGCCCTTGTACGCCGCCCTCCACGGCCAGCCAGCGAAACGCGACGTTGTCTGGTCCACGGACATGAACGCGGCTTTTACCGGCGCAAAACGGGCCCTCGCCAACGCCACGCTGCTGGCCCACCCGGTACCCCAGGCTCCCATCGCCCTCACCACAGACGCCTTCGACTATGCCGTGGGCGCGGTCCATGAAGAATGGGTCAACGGGGCCTGGCAGCCGCTCGCATTCTTCAGCCGGCAACTCCTGCCCAACGAGTTGAAGTACAACACCTTCGACCGCGAGCTCCTCGGGCTGTACCTGGCTGTCCGCCATTTTCGCCACCTCCTGGAGGGCCGCCCGTTCACGGCTTTTGTCGACCACAAGCCATTGGTTTTCGCCATGGCCAAGGTCACGGAGCCGTGGTCGGCCCGCCAGCAGCGCCACCTCTCCGCCGTGTCGGAGTACACCACGGACATCCGGCACGTCGCCGGGAAGGACAACGCCATGGCGGACTGCCTTTCTCGAGCCGGCGCCAACGCCGTCCACCTCGGCGTCGATTTCGCCCTAATGGCAACGGACCAGGCCACCGACGGCACGGTGCAGGCGCTCCGGGTGGCGGACACGGGCCTCTGCTTGGCTGACGTCCCCTTCGCGGACACGGTCCTGCTGTGCGACATCTCCCAAGGCCGACCTCGCCCAGTTGTGCCGGTCACCTGGCGGCGTCGCATTTTTGCTTCGCTCCACGGCCTCTCTCACCCGGGCCGAAAGGCGTCCCAGAGGCTGGTGGCGGCGCATTTCATCTGGCATGGGCTGCGACGGGACGTCCGCGACTGGGCCAACGCCTGCACACCCTGCCAGCGGGCCAAGGTCCACCGTCATACCCAGGCTCCGCTGGCTCCCTTCACCGTGCCCGAGCGACGGTTCGACCACTTCCACGTGGACCTGGTGGGTCCCCTTCCCCCATCGCAGGGGTTCACCCACCTGCTTACCACGGTGGACAGGACCACCAGGTGGCCGGAGGCCCTGCCCCTCGCCTCCAGCACCACCGCCGACGTGGCCCAGGCGTTCATCGCCACCTGGGTCGCGCGTTTCGGCGCACCAGCGGACATCTCGTCGGACCGCGGCTCACAGTTCACGTCCGAACTATGGGGCGCGGTCGCCCGCACGTTGGGCGTTACCCTGCACCGCACCACGGCCTACCACCCCCAGGCCAAAGGGTTGTGCGAGCGGTTCCACCCCTCCATGAAGGCCGCACTCATGGCCGGCCTCCAGGACGACGGCTGGGCCGACCGGCTCCCGTGGGTCCTTTTGGGCCTCCGCACGGCTCCCAAAGAGGACCTCCAGGCGTCCACCGCCGAGCTTGTGTACGGCCAGGCCCTCCGCATACGGCCAGGCCCTCAGTTCATTCCCGACGCCACCAGCCCCTGGTCCGCCGCGCGCCAGCGCACGGACTTCCAGGAGGCCGCCCGACGTTTCGCCCCGGTGCCCACGTCCCGCCACGGCGACCCCCAATCCTACGTCCCCCCAGCACTCCGCACGGCGGAGTACGTCTTCGTGCGCCATGATGCGCACCGGGGGCCGCTCCGGCCACCATACGACGGACCCTTCCGGGTCCTACGACGGGACAACAAGTCCTTCATCGTCAACATCGGCGGCCGGGCGGACCAGATTTCGCTGGACCGCCTCAAACCGGCCCACATGGACGTCGGCCAGCCGCCACAGCTGGCTCTCCCACCTCGGCGCGGCCGCCCCCCGTCCACTGCACCGCCCGTCCGACCACCCGCCACCACACCGGACCCCCCCCCCCCCCCCGCGACTGGCCAGGGGTCGTTTCGGTCAGGTCATCCGGACTCCCCTCAGGTTGACCTTCCTGGATCAAGTCCATTTTGGGGGGGCGTGTGTAGCGACCCATGGGTCCCCCAAGCGAGACCAGCAACAGAATCTCCTTGCTCCAGCCGGTGACGTAACCGGCGGGCAAACCACGGCGCTGGGGTGGCCGGTCACGTGACCACCAAAGCGTGCCGCGCGTGCGGTTATAATCCTTTGCACCTGTCGGTCACGTGACCACCAAAGCGCGCCTCGCCTAAGAGGCGTGGCTTTCGGTTGTGCTTTCTGGTTTTGATATATATGCAGCCCGATAAACGGGCTTTTCAGAGTTCCCGAGTTGGTTTTTACAATAAACATCTTCTCGGACGAGTTTGTGTCTTGCCCGTCACTTCGCCCGTCTCAAGCAAGAGCCCTGCTCTTCAACCTTCTTGTGCTGTATTTGTTGAATTCGTTTTCGTGTTGTTCAAGGCCTACTTTAACTTCTCCACAGATAGCCAATGTGAAAATTTTGTGTTCCTGGTTTTCCTTCTTTCTTCCCAAAAGTAAATATGGGTGAAAATGAAATTATTTGTTTCATGGAATTATTTGTGGGATATGTTATTTTTTACTTCTGGTCGGTGTGCAAACCAGCCACACTGAGATTATACACCACCCGTGAATGTTCATGCTTCCACTCACACAAGGCATCGTTAGAGCGTTCTTCTGTACACCTCACATGTTCATAAAAATATAGTGCAAGCAATAGTAAGGAGTCCCATGTTCAGTTTGAAAGGAAAAATCGTTTTAAATGGAGTGTGTACCTTTGATGGTGAAATACCAACTCACGTGCTGTGGTTCCAAAGTTTACCCCGTTCAGGCGCAACCAGGCAACTTGCATTTATACAAAATGTATATTGAAGATAGATAGATAGATACATATACATATACATTTACGTTTACATATACTGTACTACTAGTAGGGACACATGGAAATTTCGTGTAATGTGGTGTGATTTCAAGTCTGTGTAATGCCCCCCCCCTCCCTACCCCAAGTCTGCAAACCCCCACCTAACCCCAAGTCTTCAACCTTCCCTCTGCCAGTCCTCAAACCCACCCTCAAAGTCTCAACCTCCTTTCCTCAACTCTCTGCCCCTCTCTCCCCTACCCCCCAAACTCTGTCCCCCTCCCCCTTTCTTCTCAAAGTCCTCAAACCCCCCTTCCAACCACAAGTCCTCAATTCCCCCCTCCCAACACCTCAACCCCCGTCTCCCAACTCTCTGTCCTCCATTCCTCGCCATCCCAACTCGCTGTCCTCTTCTCCCCCTTTCTTCTTTAAGTCCTCAACCGCTCCGAAAGCCTCAACTCCCTCTCCCAACTCCAACCCCTCTCTGCCCTAACCCCACCCAAACTTTCTGTCCTCCCCACCTCATCATATTCAAATCCTCAACTCTCCCATGCCAAATCCTAAGTCCTTGCACCCCCCACCTCCCACGATAAGTCCTCACCCCTCCCTCTGCCCCTCCCCCCTTCAAAGCATCAACCCCCCTATCTGTTTTCTCTCTGCCTCCTCTCCCCCTTTCTCCCTATTCTTAACAATGTTATACAAGGAACTGTGGTGCAGCAGGAGGCCATTTGGCTTATCTTTTCATTTCATTTCATTCTTTTTTATTGTCCACGTAAAACATGGAAAATTTTCATCCTATGGCAATTCAATTCAACAAGGGCGTGTCAAATTTTTTCACATTACCGGTACCATTAAACATGTGAATTGATTTTGGCACAAATCATAGTCTGAAACACCAGGAGCACGAAGGTGAATGCCTGAATGATTAAAACATGTCTGCGTTGTTCCTGTTCCTGTTCGTTAAGGTCAATGTTAAAAGTAAATAACAACGGAACGTTAAAATCACAATCTCCTCCTCTTTCTTCTCGTTAACAACATTCCTGTGTCTGTTCTTTAAGAACAATGTTAAAAGTAAATAATAACGTTCAATTCACAATCCCGTGAGATTCCGTCATCTTGTGATTCTTCAGTAAAAAGAGCGGTTAAGTAAGGTAAATTATTTAAAAACACATGTCATTCGCCATGGAAAAAATATGCAACTGGAACTCCTCGGCCAAAGACTTTAATAATCAAATGGGTTTTATGGTTCCTGGTCGAGTAGTTGAAGAGAAAATTGTCGGATAGACAGACAGAAACAACCAAACAGAATAAGCCTATTATACATTATCTAAATATATAAGAACCTTGTGTATTTATTTCTCTGTCACGCAGGAAGTGACCTCACGTTCACTGAAGTGACGTCGCATTCGTCAGTGAAATATCAGTATCAGAAATTTCAGTGTCAGCGCCATTCGCCATTTTGTTTCCACTCGGGAGAGGTGAATTTATGCCGTCGAAAAACTTTCATTACAACACACATCTGAATTTGGGTTGATTGATCACTTTAGTTGTTTTCACAAATGTAACACTCGGCGTGAGACAATAGTAATTTTTATTAGCAGTAAAACATATACGGGCGAGTAATTTTACTGTCATTTGAAATTCCGTTATCACTTCAACAATAAATGTATTTCTAAAATAAACGTACTTTTCTTTATGAAACAAAAATAAATCCACAGGTGTGCTGCGATGGGGAAATTCCGGTTGGCCCCATCATTTTTTACAGCCTTTCCACTGGTATATGAATAGTATACACACGCAGATATAGGCGGTGCCAACAATGTGTGTTGCACTTTATCAATTTCAAAACAATCAGGAGAGCGCAGACAACTTCAGAATGTGTTACATTTGTGATGTACTCACCTCCTTGGACCAGTTTCCAGATTATATCCATATATCCACAAGGGAAAGGTGGGGGAGGATGGAGGCTTCTGAAGCTTTAAAGCTGACTATTGTCTGGCACAGTGTTTGAACAGGCTGAGGAAGGACATTCCACAAGTCGGAGGACAGAGAAACAAAGCTGTGGAGTGGAGCAGAATCCTGGATGTTGGATGTTTCACTGCATGGAGTGGCCTCCGGGAAAGGATGGATGAAATGCAAATGCAGTAAATTAGTCCGCAGTGGAGAAATTCATACGGTCTTCAAATATTCTCTCCATGTTGGCATTTTTTGCTACTTTCCCCTTGGCTAAAATTAAATACATTGTGCTTTCCTCTTGGTTAGCAACACAGTAGGTGGGTTGTAAGAATGCTTGAGCTTCTCCACGGATATCCGTCTTCAAAATTAAATAACCAGAGCATTACACTCAAAGGTGACTCAGGTAAATCTGCTTTGAAAGAACCTGCAACTGTGCATTGTGTTTGCCAAATGGTGGAATGGAATTGATGTGCACAATGGTGGAAATAAAAAGCATCTTAATAGAATTCACTCTGCAGGTTAAATACTAAACACACGAATTTGCCACTTTATATTGCCGGCAATGGTGAATTTCCTGGCAAGTTGTCCCTTATTGCTTCCGCCACCGAAGGTGGGTGGAGGTTATGTTTTTACGCCGGGTTTGTTACTTGTTAAAATCGAATATTTTTCAAGTATATTCGTTGGTCTTGTGCGTTATTCTGTCTGTCTGTATGTCAATCGCCAACAGGTCACAATTTTAAATCGATCTTTACGAAACTTCACCAAATGGTAAAGTTGGTCATAAGTAAGAAGCCTATTGATGTTGAGGTCAAAAGATCAACATAGGCCAAATGTCAACAACTTTGTCAAATTTATAAAAAATCTTTAATCTTCATCCGATTGACTTGGAATTTGAAGAGGATTTGCATATCGGGTCACTGAATTCAACCACCAACTATTTTTGAGGTCAACTTAGGCCAAAAGGTCAACATTGGCAAAGGTCAACAACTTTGTCAAATTTATAAAAAATCTTTAATCTTCATCCGATTGACTTGGAATTTGAAGAGGATTTGCATATCGGGTCACTGAATTCAACCACCAACTATTTTTGAGGTCAACTTAGGCCAAAAGGTCAACATTGGCAAAGGTCAACAACTTAGGTGCAGTTTCCAAAATCCTCAATTTTCATCCAATTGACTTGAAATTTGAACACGATTTGCATATCCGGTCACTTAATTCAACCACCAATTATTTTTGAGGTCTAAAAGTGAAAAGGTCAACATAGGCCAGATTTCCAAAATCCTCAATTTTCATCCGATTGACTAGAAATTTTAAGAGGATTTGAATACATGGTCACTGAATTCAACCAACAACTATTTCTGAGGTCAACATAGGCCAAAAAGGTCAACATAGGCCAAATTTCTAAAATCCTCAATTTTCATCTGATTGACTTGAAATTTTAAGAGGATTTGCATGCCAAGTCATTCAATTCAACCACCAAGTATTTTTGAGATCAATATAGGCCAAAAGGTCAACATAGGCCAAAAGGTCAACATTGGCCAAATTTATAAAATCCTCAATTTTCTTCCAATTAGCTTGAGATTTAAAGAGGATTTGCATATCTCGTCACTGAATTCAACCAACTATTTTTGAGGTCAACATAGGCCAAAATATCAACATAGGCCAGATTTTCAAAATCGTCAATTTTCATCTAATTGACTTGATTTTAAGATAGGAATATTTGCCTTGATCATTAAGAGGATTTGCATATCTTGATCATTGAATTCAACCACCAATATTTTTTTAGGTCAACATATGCCAAAAGGTCTGCATCGGCCAAAGGTTAACAACTGCAGTTCAATGCGCCTCTTGGTGCGCCTCTGTCCATGTGCGCTGTCCCGCCCCGTTTTCAAAGTTTCAAAGTTTCCACGTTTTCAAAGTTAAGTCTGTTCACAATTGTATTTTGTCGAAACTGTATTTATCTTTCGGTGTGTGAACTTATAGTGTGCCCCTTGGAAGTTTCTCGGTGTTTATCTTTCATAAATTAATCGTTTGTTTGCCGCATAGCGAGCGAGACTTTGCAGCCTCAGGCTTCCCCCATCGAAGGTTGATCCTTCCTTTGCTGTTTTGCTCGGTTTTTGATTTTCTCTTCTCCCCCAAACTTCACCAAACATCTACTCTTTGTCTAACGTTGTAACCCGCCCCCCCTCCCCCCCACCCAAAAACAAACAAACAAAAAAACATTTCCCTTTCTCCTCGTGTGCTTTTGCCTCTGCCCACGTGCGCTGTCTTGCCCTGCCCCCATTATCCCCTTGCCTTGTACCTTTTGCCCTGTTCAAGTGACTCGTGGTTGTCCATCAAGGCCCTCTCCCCATTGGTATTTTTGTGAATATAAGATTGTTCTTCACTGTTCTGTTTAAATATGTTTAAGCTTTCCCCTGGAATGTTTTATTCAGTGGTTTATTACAACACGCTGTTTTTCTTCCTATTTAAAACGCTCCTTTCAATTTCCTCTTCAACTCATTCCATTTCAAAAAAATATTCAATCTCTTATAATTCTTTCTCACTGCATGCTCTAAATTCTCATTCATTCCACCCCTCCTCCATCATTCTTAAACGGATCGCTAACTTGAAAATCACAACAAACCCAATTTGTTTTAAATGTTCATCTTTCATTAATCATCCACTTTCTAAACGTCCCCCTTGCCCCTCCCCTCCAAATCTCCCCCCTTGCCCCTCCCCTCCAAATCTCCCCCCTTGCCCCTCCCCTCCTAAACTCCCCCCTTGCCCCTCCCCTCCTAAACTCCCCCCTTGCCCCTCCCCTCCTAAACTCCCCCCTTGCCCCTCCCCTCCAAATCTCCCCCCTTGCCCCTCCCCTCCAAATCTCCCCCCTTGCCCCTCCCCTCCTAAACTCCCCCCTTGCCACTCTCCTCCTAAACTCCCCCTTTGCCCTTCCCCTTCTAAACTCCCCCCTTGCCCCTCCCATTCAAAATTCCCCCCCAACCCCTCCCCTTCATATCTACCCCCCAACCATCCCTCCCAAATTCTCCCTCCTCCTACCTCCTTCTCAAAGCTGCCTCCTCCCCACTTCGTCTCCCTTCTATCTCATACCTCCACCTCCCCCAACCTTCGGCCTTCCTCTGCCCCCCCCCTCAAACAACCCCTCACTGTGCCTCATCCCATAACCATCAAACCTTTCGTCCTCCTCATCCTTCCCTTTCTTGTAACTCTTCTGTAATATCTGCAACACTATCAGCTGCTCTTCCTACCTCCCCCTCTCATCCTTCATCTGACCCTACCCCTCCCCTCCCCTGTCCTGCACCCGATGCTCCCCCTCTCTTAACGGTCTGGACCTCAAACATCCGGGGCCTTCGCTCAAACCTGATTGATCTCTCCATTCAGGTTGCTTCTGACAATCCAGACTTGATCTGCTTAACAGAAACTTTCCTCCTTCAAGATGTCTCTGATGCCTTAATATCTCTTCCTGGTTACTCCCTCCTCTGGTATGATAGACCTGAGCCTCGTCCTGGTGGTGGGGTGGCTATCTTTATCAAAAACTCTCTTCCTCACTCTCCTTGCACTGCCCTCTCTCCACCCCACCCCCAGGAGTACCTCTGGCTACGGCTTCCTCTCCGCTCCCACCTTTTGTTCATATGTGTTCTGTACCGTCCTCCAAACAGTGATGACTCCATTTACACTTCGCTGTCAGACAACATGGACCAACTTCTATCAACTCATCCAAACTCTCTCTTCCTCATATGTGGCGACTTCAACTGTCATCATGCCAGCTAGCTGGGTGTGGGTTCATCTCTCACCAGCCATGGCACCTCAGCAAAGGACTTCTGCGACTCATTGGGACTGACACAATCTGTCAATTTCCCGACCTGGATCTCAGTCAATGGAATATCTTCTCTTCTGGATTTGGTTATGACGAACTTCCCTGCAAATGTCTGCTGCTCTTCTTCTGCTCCAATCGGTTCTTCTGATCATGTGCTTGTTAAAGTGGACATCTCTCTGGCCATTCTCAGAGAGCCTCCTCAGCGCCGACGAGTCTGGCATTTCACTCAGGCTGACTGGCACGGTCTGCAAGCAGCCATCAATCATCTGTACTGGTCTCCCATCTCTGCTGCCTCTGACATAAATTCTTCCTGGGAATTCTTCCAAAGCAAACTGCTCTCTCTCATGCACAGATTTATCCCATCTCGTCTTCAGTTGTCTTACCCTTCCTCCCGTCCATGGTACACTGAATCTTGTGGTGAGCCAGTTGCCCTGAAACAACTTGCCTTTGCCTCTTGGAAGGCAAATCCAACTGAAGGCAATCTCATTTCCTTCCACCAAGCTCGGAACAAGTGTGTGTCTACCCTCAGGAATGCCAGGAAGCACGATCTCTCCACACTCAAGATTGAACTCTCAAACCTGTCTCCTTCCTCCAAATCCTGGTGGCGTCTGGTCAAATCCGTTTCTGGTGTTTGTCCCCCCTCCATCCCCTCCCTTACCTCAAATGGCTACACAGTTGACACCGCACGTGACAAATCCGAATGCCTCAACTCTGTGTTTGCCTTAAAATCTTGTGTCCCAAACCCATCTCTCTCTTTTCCCACCTTTCCCAGTCGAACCCAACTGCTCCTAGACACTGTGTACTTCTCTCCTGACAAGGTGGAGAAGTTTCTGTCAAACCTCGACTCTGATTCTGCAACTGGACCAGACGGCATCAGCCCACGGGTCCTAAAATCCTGCTCTGCCGCTCTATCTCACCCTCTCTCTGTTCTTTTCACCCTCTCTTTTGCTCAAGGTCATTTGCCAGCATCTTGGAAATCAGCAAACATTACCGGTTTACACAAAAAAGGTGCAAAAACAGATCCTTGCAACTACAGACCAATCAGCCTGCTTCCAATTATCAGCAAAGTCATGGAATCCATCATTGCTTCGGATATCAAATCCTTCCACTTCTCCAGTGGCTTGATCTCTGATCATCAATTTGGATTCAGACCAGGTCATTCTACTCTGGACATGTTGCTTTTGCTGTCTCAACAATGGATGGAGGTCCTCAATGCCAAACAGGAAATCAGAGCTGTCTCACTTGACATATCACATGCCTTTGATATGGTCTGGCACCCAGCTATGCTCACCAAACTCTCCTCCTATGGTATCCATGGAAACCTCCACTCATGGCTTGCGGACTTCCTCTCTGGTCGAAGGCAACGTGTGGCCCTGAATGGATTTCTCTCATCTCCCCTTCCTGTTCTGGCTGGAGTTCCACAAGGTAGTGTTCTGGGCCCTGTGCTATTTCTGGTCTTCATCAATGATCTCTCCGACTCTCTGGAAAATCCTCTATATCTCTTTGCTGATGACTCCACTATCTGTCGCTCCATTCCTCATCCCTCAGATCGGCAGTCTGCAGCCTCCTCACTCTCTGCAGACCTGGAAAAAATCACAGACTGGTCAAACAAGTGGAACATGTCTTTCAATCCTGACAAATCGCACACTCTTACAATGTCTCTCCGAAAGGACCGACTGGAAAACCCTCCCATCTACTTTCTCAACAATCCTCTCCAAGAAGTTCTGTCACTCAAGCTTTTGGGTCTCACTATCTGCCATGATCTTTCTTGGGAAAACCACATTTCCAAGTTGGCCTCCAAAGCCAGTCGCCGACTGGGCATCCTCCATCGTGCGAAGTCCTTCCTTGGCACACCTGAGCTCCTCACCACATACAAGGCTTTCATCCGCAGCTCAATGGAATACTGTTTCCCCCTCTGGGCTGGTGCTCCTGCCTCACACTTAGCTCGTCTTCACGCTGTTGAAACCAAAGCGTTCAGAATCATTGGAATCTCCTGCGATGAAGCTAACTCCGAGGGCCTTTCACTCACTCACCGCAGGCAGGTTGGTGGTCTTTCTGTCTTCTACCGACTCCTCTCCGGCCTTGCTCCCCCAGCTCTCTCTGTGCTCTGTCCCCCAAATATTCCTCCAGGCCACACAAGATCTGCCAGCAACCCTCTTATGGTTAAACTGCCAAAATCTAGGCTCTCTGCTCACCTTCACTCTTTCATTCCCCTTTTCTCCCGCCTCTGGAACAAACTCCCGCACTCTCTTCAATCCCACTCCTCCCTCCGGGTCTTTAAAACAGCTGTTCGCCACCATCTCTTATCTTCCCCCATCCAAAACCTTGATCTTTTCTACCCCCGCTAATTTCACCCCAGATCCACTTTTTGGAAATTCCAACTTCTTTCCTGGAAGTCCCTGCAGTGTTCATATGTTTTATACCTCTCCCACCTCCCCCAAAGCCCTCGCCCTCCCACATTTCTCCCGTTGTCCCTGCTCTCAAATGTTGTTTTTGTGTCCTTCCCCCTCTCTCGCCATCTTGTCTGCCGCTCCCCTTATTTTTTGTGTTTTGTGTGTCGGTTTGACTTTTTGTGTGATTAATGTTAGTTCTTTCACGAGCCTCGATCTTGTATACAACAAAAAAAAAAAAACTTTGGTGAGATTTCTAAAATCCTAAATTTTCATCCGATTGACTTGAAATTTGAAGAGGATTTGCATATCAGATGACTGAATTTAACCATCAACTATTTTAGGTCATCATAAACGTATTTTAGGGATTTCGCAAGTATCGTGCTATGCACAACATATTTATTGTTTGTTTGTCTGTTTGTGAACAGGATATGTCAAAAAGTTGTGGAGGGATTCGGACATAATTTGGTGGAGAGGTTGGGTATGTGACACAGATGAAATCATTAGATTTTGGTGAAGATCCGGATCCGCATCTGGATTTGGGAATTATCTAAGTGATTCTTCACCATTGAGTGATCGGGATAAAACTGATATAAAGCGCAATATCACAATAGGTTATGGAATAATTCCGATGAAACATGGTAGACTGGTTGGGTATGTGACAAGGACGAATCGATTCGATTTTGGTGAAGATCCGGATACTGATACGAGAACTTGTAAATTTTTCAAGTGATTCTTCACCAATGAGTAATAGGGCCAACAATGATATATGGAATGATATTTCAAAAAGTTGTGGACGACTTATGTCAAAACTTGTTGGATAAGTTGGTTCGGTGACAATAACAACCCCATTACTGTACATTCTGTTTCAGGTCTGAATCCAGATCCAACCTATCAGTGGATACAATATGTCAACTGGTCAGCCTGGCGGAGATATGCTCTCTACCGAGTGCCATTGTAGTTGATGCAGATTTCAAAGCATGATCGGGAAAAATGTGGAGAAATCTTCAATTGCTCCAAATTAATCTCACAACTTTTTTATTCAAGAAAATCTTTTTTCCATGAGCCTCCATCAAGCACAAGAACACGCAGCTGATGCGGTGCTAATGCAAGCAATTATTTTCAAGGTGCCATTGTCCTCATTGAGAACCAACACAACTGTTATTAATTGCCATCTAAGGTTCTGCTAATTGCCTGGGTAATTAAAAAAGGAACCCAAGAAGAAGAAAAAACCCACCACAGGTGCAAACAAGCAGCTCCTTCAATCTTGCGTGCTCTTCTTCTGCCCAACGATCGGTATATTGGATTTCCAGCAGGAACCCGTGTCTTGAAGAATGGTCACCAGTATGGAAACAGACAACCTTCCTTGCACTGCTGCGCACCAAACATTGCAACAACTTTCTTTTCTTGTTTATCTGGGACAGAGTTGCATTTTTGCAAAGGCAGTATATTGCATTTTCTTCTCTCGTTACCTTGCTTGCATGCGGTTTTCATCATAAAACTCAGGTTTCTTCCCTGGTTCGTGTACAATCTGCCTTAATGGCATTGTCATTGTCCAATTAATTTTGACGTTAGGGTTTCCTGGTGGGAATTCTCCCATTTATGTTTAGCCCTGTTAATTTATGGAAATGGTCACTTTATGACAGGTTACTAATTAATTGCCTTTTATTTACATTTTAATTTCATAAATTTGCAATGGCTTGTTTTAGCCCCTTGTCAACACACACAGTTTTTGTTTTGAAAATGAAGATGTTATTACAATTGCTTTGATGAACAAGCCTGGTGTTGGCTTAACTGTTACGGTCGTCTGGCTTAAGATCTTCGGGTATTGAGTTTGAGCCCATTTTGTTCCATTAAATAACACCACGGTGGGTGACAGGGCCCGTCACCCTTCTGAGGTCGACTGAATGAATACCAGCTTCCTGGTAGTGGGGCACTGCATCAGTGGCACAGCTGTGCTCCCAGTAATTAAAGCAACCAGCAGCCACATTTTGGGTGTACGCATTTCCAAAGCTAAGCAAGGTTGTACGCTACCGTATATTGGCCTTTATATCCGTTATGAGGCCACCGAAGGCCGCTATAAAGTGTATATTGGGATGTGAGGCCAGGCAGTGCTGCTGCCGGCCCGCAGGTAAAAGGTAACCACCACAAGGCCAAAAAATCTATAGCTTTTCAATGTATAACACGTCCCGAAGCCTTCGCCGGGAAATCTCACCAGTCGGGTACCATCCTCTCCTGCCCACCGGGTTGCTCGCACAAAATAATAAATAAAAATAGGGGCAATACCCTTGGGCGCTCACCTGGTAGAATAAAGAAGTAGGCCACACTGACTAAAGGTATTTTAAATAGTATCACTGTATTTTAAACCAAGCTCATTGGTTGCTAGAAGATAGGACAGCATGGAGAATCATACTAACATAATGATAAGGCTTAAACCAAAGAAACAAAAAATACCTATTTTGGGGGCCAAACCTCTACCTCTCCCTCCCCCGTAGATCCCCTTAGATACCGGTATTCTTAATGCCCTGAGTTTCATCAAAATTGTGTGTACTTTCAGAGAAGAAGGCAAATACCTATTTTAAGGGGGGAGGGGGCGTCAAACCTGAGTCCACTTTGACACCCGGTAGACCCCTTTAGACCCAGATTCTTTTATTTATTTTTAGGGCCGTGAACAAACTTGAGTTGCAACATACCAAATATAATTTGTGCCAAGTTTGGTCACAATCCCATCAGCGGTTTCGGAGAAGTTGCAAGTGTTAACGGACTGACGGACGTCGACGCGCCATCCCATGAGCTCCCCGGAACTACGATCCCAGGTGAGCAAAAAAAGATATAATAATTAACAGGAAGGATCAATATTCCTTAATTCACCAAAATTACATTTAAATGATGTTATAAATGGTAAGCATACTTAACAAGAATTTTGATTACAATGCAATATAGCTGTGTCAATCATTTCATCCAAACTTACCGTCTTATCCAAACTTACCCTCCAAACTTACCTTATCATCGAAACTTGCCATCCAAACTTACCTTATCTTCTAAACTTGTCATCCAAACTTACCTTATCATCTAAATTTGCCATCCAAACTTACCTTGCCATCTAAACTTGCCATCCAAACTTACCATCTTATCCAAACTTGCCATCCAAACTTACCTTATCATATAAACATGCCATTCAAACTTACCTTATCATATAAACATGCCATTCAAACTTACCTTATCATCTAAACTTGCCATCCATATTTACCTTGCCATCTAAACTTGCCATCCAAACTTATCTTGCCATCTAAACTTGCCATCCAAACTTACCATCTTATCCAAACTTGCCATCCAAACTTACCTTATCATATAAACATGCCATTCAAACTTACCTTATCATCTAAATTTGCCATCCAAACTTATCTTGTCATCTAAACTTGCCATCCAAACTTACCTTATCATCTAAACTTGCCATCCAAACTTACCTTGCCATCCAAACTTGCCATCCATACTTACCGCAGCATTGGCTGTGATGCTGTGCTAAGTAGTTTCTTTATGGTCCTGGCATCTCAACTTGCAAGGCATTTCTACAGAGCCATGGATTGTGGCTTCCACCTAGGCCCAGGGGCCTTATGTCTAACTTGGGCCAATATCGATCAAATTTATTGTCAAAATGAAGCTGGAGAGGCACAATGTTTGCTCCTCTTGTACAGACGATCGATCCGTGGCCTCTCCCTCCTCTGAAGTGGTTTTTTCCCGTCTCAACCCGTCATCTTCCCCTCTCCAACATCAATACTCAGTCAATTCCCTCTTAGTCCTTCCTCGATCCAGATGCTCTATTCAACTGTACTATTCGAATTTCATCTTTTATCTTGAAACTATCTTCAAATCTGCTTTTCTCTCCAACCTTTTAAAGTGATCGGTTACATGCAACTTATCCTTTAAGCCACCTTTAATTGAATAAATCACTCAAAGAGTGATTGCCTGGTCAATATCTGAAGCTACTCAAGTGGGATAACCAATTTGTTTCAGTGGAATAGAGTGTTCATGTTATTCAAAAACTCACCTTCTTCTCTCAACAGCACTTGCTGGTATTGTTAATTCTCTGAGGTCTTTTTTTAAGCTGTTCTGCCTTGCGACTTGCATCCAAAAAGTCACAGAGTGCAGTTAAAAAACCCACGAGTGCGATGACGGATGTTGAGAGGCGAATACAGAAGCACAAGCAAGAAAATGAAATCACTTGGGTTTGCTCGATCAAAGATGAACGATGAAAGGTGAAAGAGATCTCCGATTGGCTATGCTGTAGGATGTCATTGAACTGCAGTGAACTTCTCCATTTTTAAAGGCCGGTTAGAAAAGCAGGACTGATGGGATTATGAATGGAGTGCTGCAGCCAAATGTTTGGAAACGAAGATCCATCTCATCCTGAGAATAATCAGTGCTGAGGATGCTTGTAATTTATGGACAAGCTTCGCCATGAGCCTTGAAATTTACTATGAAATTTTGGCAAAGATCTTGACCGTGTCCATATTCTAACGTTTGAAAAAACAAAAAATAGGAGCAATACCCCTGGGTGCTCACCTGGAAGAATAAAACAGTATAATGCAGTGACTAAAGGTAATTTAAACAGTATTACGATATTTTAAACCAATTTAATTGGTTGCTAGGAGACAGGACAATATGTAGAATCATATTAACATAATCATAAGACTTTGAACAAACAGACAAAAAATACCTATTTTGGGGGGCAACCTCCCCCCCCCTCCACCTCCCCCATAGACCGCCTTAGACTTCGATTTTCTTAGTGCCGTGAACAAACTTTGGTACATCAAGGGTGATGAAGGTTGTGGTCAAGTCTCATTGAAATAGTGTGTACAGTTTCAGAGGAAAAAGCAAATTATCATACCAAATAAACAACATACCAAATATCATTTGTGCCAAGTTTGGTCACAATCCCATCAGCGGTTTTGGAGAATGAGTTGCAAGTGTTTACGGACTAACGGACGATGCGCCATCGCATAAGCTCCCCAGAACTTCGTTGCAGGTGAGCTAAAAAAAAAAAACAATAGGGTGAGATGAGCAAAACCCAAGTAAAAAATAAATGACAAGACCATCAAATTGGTACACCAGTGGCAGGAAGCTCGAGGAAACTTCAAATGTGTGTTTCGCAGTGAAAAATGCCGATGATGTTTTGATGCTATCTCATCTACAATGCTCCATGATATTGTACATAATGGCTTTGAATTAAATGATAAATTGGTAAATGTGAAGGAAACTTATATCGAAGTGGAGAATGGTCAGTTGTCTTTTGCGGTTCAGCTCAATTGGCTTCAATATGCTCTTGTCCAAGATCAGGAATCACAGGCTAAGAATCTCAAAATAATTGAATGTGGACAAATGATCGATTGCTGAATGTTACGTAATAAGTTTTTTATGCCGGGCTGTCATTTGTTCTATTCATCGCCATTTTGTTGTATTGTGATGTGCAGTGGTCGTACATTGGCTGGCAGGAGCAAAAAGGGGAAAATGTGGTGAATTTGCAGTGGTTTTTGGAATACTGATTGTAGGCCTAATCCGTGAGTGAAGGTCTTTGACATCACTGGGGAAAAAAGAAAGCACGACATTTGTGACTGTATGTTATATGAAAAGGACAGGACATATCATGCCACTGTTACCTATCTGTGTTGAAATTCAAGACATTTATCGACTCTACTAGGTAAAGCGCAGGAGTACACCAATCTCCACCAAAATGTAATTCACAACGTGCCAACAGATTTTTTTTTGAGAGAATGAAAAGTTGATGAGCATGAATAATAGTCAGCCTGATACTGGATTGTGAGTCATCTCAGGACAGATGTGCCAGAGTAAATTACAGAGTTTGTCGTGGCAGCTGGTGGCATTGGTTGCGATGCCATGGTGTAGGCGAGTTGCAATCATATTTCTTAAGATGGTTTTAGTGACTCAGTCTAGTCAAACATTTTAAAATTCATTGGGGAGGCTAATGTCCTTCCTCATTTCAAATCTCGAATTCATTAACATTTGCAATAGTTTTGGGTAATATGTGTTCTGCTTGTCCACTGGTGCCTTGCTTATGTATTGTGAAGAGCAGATTGTGAAGCGAGTGGTAAGCCAGCGGCAGATGGTAAAGGTCATGCAAACTAGGCCGCAGACGGTATGAGATTGTCAGAAGTTTGTAGGGGATTAAAAGCTGCTGCTATATCAACACATTATCAAAGGTGGAGATCTGGAAGCAACAAGCTCACATTGACTGGCAGGCAAAAAAAAAAAAAAAAGGTCAAAAGTGGTTTGGAAGTTAAAAGTGGGATGTGATCAATATTTTGAAACTACGAAATGATATAAATGATAATTTACTTACTTGATGTATCTGAAAGGGTTGCTTATCTGTTATTTTTGGATGAGCACTGGGTAAACCTGAAAATTACAAAAGCAGAAACTTGAAGCGGAGAAGTTGAACTGAATTTTCAATAAGAAATGTGGGGCCTACATGTAACACCTAAAGGTGAGACCGGTGCAAACATTTAAACTTGCAGCCAATGCCATGTTATTTTCACATACTTTTCACATGTGGCAACGTGGAGGGTTCAAATTGACGGCTGGTATTGAACTATGGGAAAAGAGCAGTTCGAAAATTCCTTGCACTTGCAGCTGTTTTGACAATTGAAATTGATTGTCTCACGAGTTCTTGATTTAGCCAATTGCATACAGTGGCCGGCAAAAGTATTCACAACTACCAATGACTACATTTAGATTACTAGATTGAGACATTAAGAATTGTGAATTATGCAGAATTTTTTTTTCAAAGGAACATTTTATTCATAACTGAAGAGATCAAACTGAACACTTATAGTTGAAGGAGGTTACATGTCAGGAATACCTGCAAAAAACATGTACAAATCAAAATTCACTGGTTGCAAAATAATTCAGCCACTTAGGTCAGTACTTGGTAGAAGCTCCTTTTGCAGCAATGACTGCTATGAGTATTTTATTGGTCGGCCTCTACCAGCTTTGCACAGTGATATGGTGAAATCTTTACTCATTCTTCACGTGAAAAATTCACGAGTTCAGGCAAGTTTGATGAGGATCGTCGATGGACTGCAATCTTCAATTGTTCCTCTTTAACAGCCACTATTATCCCACCTTGTAGGGTTGGCTGGGGGAAGCTTGGCCCAACTCATTTACGAACCGGCCTGGCCTGACATTCGAAACAAATTGGTTATCCCACCTTCAAGTCTCGCCATAAATGTTCAGTTGAATTCAAGTCTGAACTTTGACTGGGCCCCTCAAGAACATTTATTTTCTTCTTATTCAACCACTCCAGTGTGGCTTTAGCTTTGTATTTCGGATCATTGTCCTGCTGAAATGTGAATCTGGCAACAAGTTTCAGATTCATGGCTGACTCAAGCAGGTTTTCATCAAGGATTCTCACGTACTTTGCACCGTCCATAGCCCCCTCTATCCCGACAAGGTTGCCAGTCCCTGCTGATGCAAAGCAGCCCCATAACATGATTCTGCTACCACCATGGTTGACAGTAGGGATGGTGTTCACTGGGTGATGTGCAGTGTTAGGTTCTATAGGTTAGGTTACGTATAGGTTAGGTTGTGTTAGGTTCTATATCCCCATATGTTAGGCCAGACGTAACGCTTTAAATTGAGACTAAAACCTTAAATTTTTGTCTCGTCTGACCACAAAACTTTTCTCCATGTACTTCCCTCCTTCCCCACTCTCCGGCCCTTCTTGCTGCCTCCCTTGTGGTCTTTGGACTGCTTCCACTCACAACCTCGAGGGCTCTCCCATTTATATATCTGAGCTTTTCTACACTTCAAACTCTGTCTCACTTTTATATGCAACTCCTCTTTTTTGCTCTGACGATTCCATGCGTTCTGTCTATCTATTTCCTCATTGCAGTCTCACCAGTTGTCATAAACAGCATGAGCAGTGTTACTTTGCACTTTTTTTTCTTCTTTTTTTGTATACAGAATCGAGGCTCGTGAAAGAGCTAATATTTATCACACAAACAAATCAAACAGACAAACAAAGTATATAAAAAGGGGAGCGGTAGACAAGATGGGGAGAGAAGGGGAAGCACACAAACACAACATTTGAGAGCAGGGACTTAACTAATACGGAGTGCAAATACGTCTTCCTTTAATGGATCTTTTTTTTTATTGCTCTTGATTTAAGCAGTCAATTTATCAACTATCACTTTGTCATTAAAACATGTGAAGTTCAATACTGAATGATTGTGTGAGGATTCTTTTGCAGACTTGCGTTGCCAATTTCACCTTTTTCCACAATATATGTGGTTTTTTTTCATTCCTCATCGCAAGAATGACACAATAACTTACCTGTAGTTGAGTAATGCAGCATTTTTGGAACAGTTTCACTCGAAAGACTGTCACAAGTATAAACCCCAGGAATCTTTTTTTGTGCAAATTATAGATTTATCAATCAAAAGTCAAATCCGTGAGTTACACAACTTTGAAAATCAAAAAGCACATTCACAATGGACTTGTGTGTGCTCAGTCGTTTGTTAATCAGAATTTTAAGTTTGGGAATTACTTTTGTTCCAGCTGGTATCATTTGACATTGTAGTTTGATCTTTTTGTTTGTATCTATGAAACATATTTTAATCGGTTTTGTTGTATTGTAACGTAAGGGTATATTTTTGTTGAAACAATTTCCTTTGGATTTGGATTTTCGTAACTTACAAACTGTATTCGGAATTGTTTTTACCATTATTATTGTTTGCTCAGCTGTCTCCTAGTTATCAGCCATTTATCAAATGAACACTATTTTGGCTTCTGTAGTCAAACCGGCATTTATTTGGCTGACGAGCGTGAATTTACTTGCTATGCTCGCCTCACCACACGTCGCTGCAGAGGCACAGGCTTGTTTAACTGAGGATAATTACGTGAGTTGCTGTGTTGTGGTGATTTACACCAATCATCATACAAACGTTTATTTTTTCACATTTATTTGTAATATGCGTGATATTATTTATTTCTAATTTAATTGCAATCTAAAATGGTCTATGCGATGTAAATCTCAAAATGGTCAATGGTCCAAGCTGGTGTAATCTATCTGAAGGGTGTAAGGTGTCTAAATGGTGGTAAGGGGTCGAAAGGGACTTAAGGGTTGTAAAGCTCTAACGGTTCTATGAGTCTAACAGTTCGAAGGGTCCAAAGGGTGAAGGAATCTAAAGGTGTCTAAAGTATTTAAATGTGGACTTAAAGGTAAAAAGGGTCTTATGGGTCTTGGGGGGTCTTAAGGACCTTGGGATCTAATGGGTCTAAAGAGTCTTACAGGTCTTAAAGGTATTTGGGTCTTTGAGGTCTTTACTGGTCTTCAGATTATTTAAGGGTTTTTGGAGTATTTTGGGTCTTGGGGTATTTAAGGGTTTTTGGGGTATTTTGGGTCCTCTAGGTCTTTTGGTTATTCAGAGTCTTTAAGGGTCTTTGGGATCTTCAGGGTATACAGGGTCTTCGGGGTCTTTTGGGTCCTCTGGGTATTTTGTGTATTTTGAGTCTTTGGGGTCTTTAAGGGTCATCGGGGTCTTTTGAATATTTGGGGTCTTTCAGGGTCCTTTGGGTATTTTGGGCCCTCTGAGTCTTCAGGGTATTTCAGAGTCTTCAGTGTCTTTTGGGTCTTTGGGATCTTTAGGGGTATTGGTGGTCTTAAGGGTCTTGGGGGCTTAAAGGGTCTTCAAAAGTCTCAGAGGTCCCAGCAGTCTAAAGGGTCAAAGGGTCCAATTCCTGCATTACCTTCCCGGAAAGCTAATCCCCTCAGATAGGGAACCATGCTCTCGCCAACCTTCTTGTATTTACATCCAGTATGACCGAGGGGAACTGTGAGTGGCACGTCGGCTAGTCTGACCATTGTGAATCAGCGGGGAAAAACTCCCATCCACTATTTACACACTAGTGTCCAACCAATAGAGAAAGAGACAATCAAGCAGGTAGGAAACTAAATGTCTTGTTGAACAAAAAGCAGGTATTTCCAAGCAATGCAGTGTCACACAAGAAAGTCTTACCCTTATACATGTAAGCCCCTTGGCCAATCACCTTATCATGGAAACTACAAACATAGGCACCTCATTCACTCAAGATAAGAAAGAGTGATAGACAGAAAGATAAAGCAGGTGGGGCTCGTTGATGACCCCTCGCTCCCCCGCCCCTTGTCTGTGGGCCTACGTGGTCCAACATGAAAAGGATAAGGGGGGGTGGGGAGGGGGGGAAGGAGATGGTGATGGTGCAATGCACCATGTGGGGAGAGATGTGGTGAATGCTTCGTAGGGCGTAGAGGAAATTGTGAACACTTATCAGTACCCCTGCTCTGAACAAGTCAAGGGGAAATCATTGAAAGCTCTTTGTGCAAAAGCAATAGAAAGACCATGGAAATCAGTGTGTAATGGCTGGCACATCCAGGGAAAGAGTGGCTCAAGTTTACCTCGCTGATTCCTGGTGGATTATTTTTGGCTCACTTTGCTTTTTGTACGTACACCACTCAGAATTCTGGGATACTTGGACTTATAAAGACCTTGGTCAAGGCATGGTCAGTGTCCTGGCACAGCTTATTCCTCACGGTGCTACCTTTGCATTGGAGTGCGGCTGTTGTCAAGCCACTCTCATTGGTCGAGCTCCCGAGCCAATAACCCCGCCCATATGCGGTCCTTCTAGCTCTATGGGGCACTGGATGTTCTGGTGCGCATGATGATTTGGCCTTGCATGCTGGTTTTGTAATGAAATGCGGGTTTGTGTATTTCAAAGTATGTATGGATGTGCTGAATAGAGATGTGAAGAACAAGAGAGATTTAAGAGGAATTGGGGAGGAGTGGTGGCGAGGGGAGGGGGGGGGGGGAGATATTAGATGGGATACAAGAAGAGTGTGGATTTTGAGAAGAGTTACAAAGAGAATCCAAACGGTCCCTTTATATGCCACGCAAGGGAAATGGAGGTCTTGTTATCTTCATTGAACGGACAGACGCGACGAGGGTTTTCCAAAACCACAAACAAATAAACGTACTGGACAAGAGATTGGAAATGCAACAAATAACGGTGAAATGAAAATAATGCAGGCAACGAAGCAATGAACGCACGGTAAACTAAAATTCCGAAAGGAGGGACCCTCCATTCACTCATATACAAGCACAGGGAGAAATAATTAAAATAAAATGTGGTGTGTTGTGTTGGCTGGTACTCAGCTCTGGTCTCCTCAAATGGCCCACAAACCCTGGCGGTCGTCGAATGGGTCCCCGAGGCCTTGCGCGGGAAAATGCCCAATGGCGCGAAGTCGCGCCGCAGCCAGCTGCCCACATGAGGCAGCCTAAACCCCTCCTCCTCCAATTTCCACGATCCACCGGGCTTCTACCACGAGCCTCGTGAGCACATATCGCTCAAAGCACAGCCACCTCCACCAAAGGCCCAGGGATAGATAGAGAACAACTGTGACCACCTGTCATGAACACTGGAACAGAGAGAGCAATCACGAGCCAAACTGTGACCGCCTGCCACAAACTCAGGACAGAAAGAGCAAAAATGGTGGTAGCGTCACCTTTGGTTTCCCCATCCTAGAAGGTTCCATGATGGCATCACACTCTAACCAATCCTCACACCCCACCACTTCAGTCCATGGCCATGACCAATCATTCCTTTCAGTGCGGGGCCTCATGGCCTTTCTTGATGCCCATTGAGAACATTAGGGGGCGGGGTTCCATTGCCGATTAAAAAATGTGATGGGGTTCTGTCGGGCTTGTCGGTGTTGTAATGTGCCCAAGTTCGTTTCCTGACAGCCCTCGTCTTATCGCAGGCCAGTTTATTATAATCACAAAGGTCAGATCACAAGAGGTAGGACAGATTGGGGGATTATTCTTACTCCCTAAGCTACAAAGCACAAGAGCTACCCTCCGTATGGCCACACGTCACACTTAATCCGAACACATGGAGCTGACTTATTTACATCAAGATGTTCTTACACGACATTTGGATTATCGTAATCTATACAATTCTATCTCCACTAATATATTTCATTACCTACCCCCACACACGTAACAATTTGTATATATATGCACTCCTGAATTATTGCTCATTGTCGTTTTTTGTGATATACGTTGTTCTCAAATAGATTTGCAATACATGTCGAAAGTCCCCAAAACGATGCATTAATTTCTTTAATATTACAGAAATCTCTACCTAAATGGGCATAATGCACACTAGTACCTGGAGGAGGTGGAAGCAAAATGTAATTTTTAAATTTACAACAATTGAGCTTCACAATGCCAATGCCTCAAAACTCTAACCCAAACCGCTGTCAAGATAACCTGATGGTTCAATAATATGATCAAAATGAAATGGAATACGTTTTATAATGTAAGTTCTCTTAGAAGTCATGTCAATGCAAGAGGAGGTCACTAGGCCCATCTAGCCTGTGCAATGGATGCCAACATATGGTTGATTGTCTGTGCTCTATCCTTTGTAAATGCTATAGCGTATGAGAGCGTCGTACCATTTTTGAGTGTTTGGTATATGACTTGTCCGGGGTTCGAACCACCAACTTCGCAGACCAAGAACGGACACTCTGAACTCTGAACTCTGTTTGTGCAAACCCAGCAGGTCACATGTGTAATATGAACTGCTTTTGGGCCTATCTATTGGGGTTCACATTTTCCAGAGGTCTCTGAACACCTTTTTTTTCCACTACGGACATAGAATTTGCTTAACTGTTTGAGAATTAGGTCACAATGTTCTCTTTATTATCATTTTAAAAGAATTACCAGAGGGAGTCTTAGTGGCACATCATTTCAGCAGATGCTCTCCTGCAGGGATGTAATCACCATTCCCATGACGATGAATATCATCATGCAAAATCTGTTTATCACTCCACATGGTCTTTAAAACCTCGTCGTATAAGGAAAATACCGCCATCCATATTGAGTGAAATCGTATAACCCTCGATGGGAAAGAATAAAATTCAATGCCGCTGACTCTCTCAAGGTTAAAGCACACAGATTGCACCTACATACTTCCATTTGTCATTTGTCAGTTTGTTAGTTACCGTTTTGATCCCTCAAATACTTGGTAGAGCCTCAGGACATTCGTTGTGCGTAGTGTGGGCTCATCAAGTCAAGGGGCTACCGTAGTTTTCCCAAACAAACATGTAATGACTACCCTAATCTTGCACACCCTTAACAAAGATTCATATTTATTGTGAAGTTGTTTTATATTTGGGATTGAGTGCTGTAAAAACCATTGCTTCGTCAATATGCCAAACGGTCAAGTGTTTGGTACTGCGAAGGCATGTCGATCGTCTTCTGATTTATATGCTCCGCTCGTAGCAAGGACGCCCTGGCCCTGAGACTCCATGCGCAAACAAGACAGCACAACATCAGGATCTTCGAACTAAACAGGCCCACATTATTTCCTTGGAACACAGTTGAAAGGCGATTGTTTTTCGTTTCCGTACGCAAATTTTTTTTCCATTAGTTGTTTTAGTATAGAATTTTTGAGTCTGTACGAAAACCCCAAAAAGATTCGACTTCAAGACCAAGCAGCAGGTACAAGCCTTGAAAAAAAGGTGCATTATTCATGAGGAGGTTACATGTAAGCATGTGCCAATCTGCATGCTAATTGCTACCGGGCATTCTGGGAGCCCAGCAGCTACTCCAGGCAGAAAAGGTGTCAATTTAACACGCTGGAATAGTTTTAAGAGCATTGCCTGGGAAGATTGCTTGTGAACGTTAAATATCCCACTGGGAAAGACCTCCCTCAACATCAGACTTGCGAACCAAACTGTCTATTTTTGAGATGGTCTCAAGGAGAAACACTTAGCTTGTCGTTGAATGGATATTCAAATTGCATTTCTGTAAAACTGGTTATAAAAACAGAAAAGGGTCCACAGTTAAAATGTGCATTGATTGCTGTAATTGTTTAATTGCTGGAGGACCTGCTGCTAATTTTCCCAATATGCTGAAAAATTTGCAGCTGCCGTTATGCAAATGTGGTAATTGCGGAAATCGCATTTCCTTCCATAATTATTTTGTTCTCCGCAACACAATTATTCTCAATTATTTACACAAGTAAAATGTTTCTATTAGTCGATGACGCATTGGATATTTATTTAGAATTGCACTGCAATGCAATACAGTACATTCAAAACTAGAACGGTAGTCGGTCGAGCGCATCCTCCGCCATGGCTGAACAGCTTATGCTTTATCCCATTGATAGGCCAGTTGTGCATCCAGGCATAACCAATCTTAAATCGCCTTGTTCTTGTCATCTACACGACTCGTCCACCAAATTTCGTCCGAATCCGTCCATAACTTTTTGAGATATCGTGCTAGATGTCGTTATTGGTCCCCATCTCTCAATGGGGACAGATCACTTTTTAAAATTCTGGGATCTGTGTTCCAGATCCAGATCTTCACCATAATTGAAGCAATCCGTCCTTGTTAGACACACAACCTGTCCACCAAGTTTTGTCCGAATGCATCCGCAACTTTTTGAGATATCCTGCTCACAGACAGACAAACAGGGGTGGAAACATAACCTCCATCCACCTTCCGTACCGGAGGTAACAATATTAATTTGATCCAAGATAAATGAACTAGTTTGTTCACATCTCATGGAATTATATTGTCCCATTGTCCACACATTAGATGTGCGTTTCATGACATCGAATGATCAGCTTTGTTGGGCTGGCAGGAGAGGCCCTAGGTATGCACACTCACATCTGAGCTGTCAGGTTTGGGCTTGAATCTTGACCCAGGTGTAAACTGTCGTTCTGGTGTCTAGCAGTGCTCAATCTCAGACCTGAGATCAAAGCCGTCTGTCGTTAATTTTCTCGAGCATTTGATGCAGTTTGGCACTCTCCTTTGATTTCTAAACTCTTTTTTATAGCATCCAAGGCAACCTCCTCTTATGGATCACTGACGTCCTCCGCTCATGTATTCAGAATGTAGCTCTTGACAGGATCATCTCCTATCCTTGTCAAGGCTGAAGTGCCCCAAGGAAATGTCTTGGGCCTAGTCTTGTTCCTCGTCTTTATCAATGAAATTTCTTATTCCCTGGAAATCCTGCCTGTCTCTAGTTGATTCCACCCACTGCCGTATCATTTCGCATCCTTCAGACAGTCAGGCAGCCTCTTCCTTCTCTGCAAACCCTAATGGAATAAGGAGCTGGTCCAACACTTGGAATATATTTTTTAAACCCAACAAATCCCACACACTCACCATATCACTCTGAATTGACCGTCTGATCATCCCACTGATCGACTTAAACAAACCATTTGAAGACGTTAAGTCACTTAAACTTTTGGCCTCACCATACAACAACAACAACAACAACAACAACATGCATTTTAAAGGCCATTTTCCCTGCTAGAGCGGGGGTTAGCCTTGCGGTCCCCATGACAATCTCCTCCATTTTGCCCTATTTTCTGCATCTCTCCTTGTTAACCCCCTTGCCCGCATTTCTTCTTCCACCATCTTTAGCCAAGTCTTTCTCGGTCTTCCCCGTCCTCTACTTCCTTCTACATTCATTTCCATCACTCTTCTCAACCAGTCACTTTCATCCTTCCTCAACACATGACCAAACCATCTCAATCTGTTCCTCTTCACAGCATCAATCACAGTCTCTATTCCCATCATCTTTCACAATTCATCATTTGTCTTCCTCTCTCTCAACTTCATTTGTCTCATTTGTCTTCCAATTTGTCTCTCATTTGTCTTCTCAATTTGGCCTCACCATCAGCTACAATATTTCCAAGATGGCCTCGAAAGCGATCCGCTGACTGGGCATTCTCTATTGTGCAAGCTTGGCTAATTTGAACTTTGGACAAATTACATTGTTCCCTGGAAACATTACATCTCCTCTCCTTCTCCCTCCTTTGTGCTTTGAATATTTCCCTATTGATTCTTCTTTTTTTGCAATTGTTTTTATGTTTTGCTATGCATTATGTTTTGCACTCTGTCAAAGCGTCTTTGGGCTCCCTGAAAAGCGCTATATAAAATAAATGCATTATTATTATTATTATTACATGGCTGTCATTTGTGGCTTGATGGAACACTGCTCTCCCCTTGGAGCTGGTACCCCTGCCTCGCATCTTGCCCTTCTTGATGCTGTGGAAAGCAAGGCCCTCAAAATCATTGGTATCTTCAATGATGAAGCTGAGTCTCTAGGCCTGATATATTCATATCACAGATGGGGATGTGGCCTCTCTGTATTATACCGCGTTCTTTTTGACCTTGCACCCTCTGCCCTCTCTTGGCTTTGTCCCTCCCAGGTTTCTGCAGGGCACACATGGTCTGCCAGTAACCCTCTTCTTCTTGAACTCTCAAAATCCAGGCTCACTGCTCACCTCCACTCATTTATTCCTCCTTTCTCTCGCCTGTGGATCCAACTTCCCCAGTCTGTTCAGTTCCATTTTTCCCTCCAGAGATTCATGACAGCAATTGATCACTACCTCAGGTAATCCCCCATCCATACTCATGATCTCTTCTAGCCCAAATTTCCCAATTCCCAAGCACTCCCCCTTTCCAGGCCGTTGTGTTTCAGCTTGTGTGCAGCTTGTTCACCCTCGCCTGTGTCTTACACTCCCTCCACTTGACTTCACTTTCACTTATGCTCTGCTCTTGGTGTTTTAGCCTTTCCATTTTGTTCCATTCAATTCTGTTCTTGCTCTTACACGAGTCTCAATCATGTTTACAAAAAAACAGGCGATTGTTTAAATTTTGTGCTGTCCTTCAGATCAATATTAAATCTGGTATCCCAACTGCTAGCATTTGTTGGTGGAATTTTATGGCATCCATTTTGTATTATGACGAAGAATAGGCAATTCATTTTTCTTTTTTTTTGTATACAAGATCGAGGCTCGTGTAAGAGCTAACATCAATCACAAAAAAATAAAGGGAGCGGGAGACAAGATTGGGAGAGAGAGGGAAACACACAAATACAACAGCAGAGAACAGGGACATCAGGAGATCTGTGGGAGGGAGAGGGCTTGGGGGGAGGAAGCATGGGAAGGGGGGGGGGGGGTGGCGGGGGTGGGAGAGGTATAAAACACATGGACACTGCTTGTGTGTCCATGTGTTTTATATGTTTTATATGTTCTGTGCCGGCAACCTAGGCAATTCCAAATTTCTGCTTTAACATACAGGCGGCACCGCATCAGCGACACAGCAGCACCCCTACCCCACACCTCCCCCCAAACAAATGATGCTACCAGCAGCCATTTTCTGCATATGAAAGAAGAAGGCAATGCTTTGCAGTTAATTTGTAATGTCCGCAACCGGAAACAAAGGTTCAAGATTTTCTTCAACCACCTTGGCCGACCACGCGTGACCACTCCTGGATTTTCCCCCAGGTGAAATGTTCTGTTCTGTGTGAGCACTTATGAGATGTTGTCCACAGCCACTTTCCTAAAAACACTTGTGATGACGCAATTAAATTTTGGCACTCCATTGTATGAAAACTGCTCACAACTTCCTGTCTAGTGACCAAGATTTGCCTTATTATTTCATTTTCTAAAGCAGATTATATCCGGCGGCCGTAGTCTACAGGAGAGACTGGCCTTGCATAAAGCTATTTGGCGAATCTGGGTTATTGGATGGGTTCAGTGTCCTGACATGGCTACACCCTGGTTGAGATGTCTATCCATCTCCATCCTTCATAAAAGCCTGATCTCCATTTTCATGGAGTCATATCTGCATCATTTTTTACAGGTAAACATCGTTTTCTATTTGAATATGTTCATTTTTGTGTTTGTATATCCATCGATATCATGACTTACGGGAAACTCCAAGTCGGCGTTTGCTAATTCAAATGGAAAGCGAAGTAGCACAAGTGAATTGTTGTGGGTTTATTTTCTTGCTTTTTTGGTTAGTATGCTTTCAATATTGCTTTATGCCCTTCACTATAACCCTAACCCTAACAGCCCTACCCTGCCCTAACCCTAACCCTAACAACCCTAACCATAAGTTTTAGATCTAACTCGTAAAAGGTCCATTCGAAACTGTTGCTATTTGAAATAACGGTATTGAAATTGTTGAGAATGGTCTACCTCGGACCAACTTAAATCGATGAAAGTCCACCGTATCCCTTTTAATCTCGATGCAGGAAATTTTGCCAGAATTCCAGCCAAAGATGCCCTCACTTTTCAACAGTTACCATACGTTTTTCCATGTCCACTGCCTGAATGCAGATGTGACTGCTGGCTTTAAGTTTCCAGTAAGAAGGACGTCGGTATTCAGTGTGTAGCCCTTCCATGCGTTGTCACATCAGATTTTCCTTCGACTTAAAATACGTTCCTGTCGAGGATCTGACAGACTCGACAGCTCGATGGAGCACACTGTACCGTGCCACTCATACCCTCTGATAAGTCGTAGTTCACCCTCTTGAGCATGGGTAAGAATGATAAATGTCGATAGCAAATGTTAGCGGTGGTGCAATTGTGTTAGCTCTGTTCACCTGGGCAACCAATGGATCAAACAACTCATTCTTTGATCACCGTGGAAGGTGCACGTTTTGGTGTCCATTTACTCAACCAACACTTACTCCGAGATGACATTGGCCTTTTAAAGACGACGATGTGCCCCATGCACAAGATAACATAACACGCAAAAAAAATTCGTGTATACAATGAAAAGCCAAAAAAGCCTGCAGGCCTATCTTCCACGACACTGTCGGCTCTCACAATAGACCGAGGTCCTGGTGCTTCAACACCTATATGGTAATACCAGGAAAAAGCCCAACAAAAATGATGGGTTGGAGCAGTTTAATCGACAGTGCAGCCGCATGAGCGTGCCAAAGTCTGAAGCCTCGGCCTAGTGTCAAGTGTGCTTTTATATATTTCATTTATTGGACATCATACGGATGTAAATGAACATTCCTTTTATTCTGTGTGCATTGCACATCACGTGCAGATAATAATTGTACCTCCGTGCGTCTTGCATTTGTTGTTATTTTAAAAAAACGCTTCTGTGCACCGCCCTTGAGTCTCGGTTTGCAAACCACCGTCTACAATTCCAATTAAAGAGACATAATTACTCTTTTATGGAAAATGTTTTTCGAATTTGTTTAATCCTCAAAAATAGGCTGGAGTGAATACATATTCATGTTAAAAGATTGGCCTTTAAAATCAACCCTTACGAAGGGGGACAGACTTCTCAACAAATGCAAACACACAAACTGACATTTTGTTTTATATGATGATATATATTTATCATTTAAGTTGTTATGAATCTTTTGTGCCTATTTTTATGTACCAATTGCACGAAGCATCGATGCACAAATGGAATAGCGTCCCTCGAGAAACCCACAACCCAGAGGGTCGCACCATGTAAAGATGTGATCGCAAATACAGACAACGTAAAAAATTATCCCAACATTCATTGTATCTTCAAATTTTCTTATTCCTTAATTCAAATCGCTTCTTCATTTTTTTGGATGTTTGAAAGAAATGACACTTGGTTCAAATTAGTGTTTATCTCACTTACGTTAACCCTGATTTAAAAAAAAAAAACTTTTGTAAAAAACTTTTTGTTAACCCTGATAAATTACAAAAAAATCGATAATTTCATACACGAGTGGAAAATTATTTTTTCACTTGATATATCAAACAACACGAGTTGTTACCTTTGTATCAATATGTTATTGATTTATTTTTTGATTCATCTCGATATTACGATGACACATCTATTCATTACATCCACTAATATAGCAGAATTTAATTCCCGCAATCCTGCACTCCCCCTGCCCCTTTCCCCTTTGGATGCTCCATATGTTTTTCCTTTCCCTCCTCTCACTGACATCTCGGCCCAAAATTGCAAAGTTGCATGCAACGAACTACAGAGTTGCATGCAACGAACATGCAACTCTGCACTCCCCCCCCCCCCCCCCCCCCCATATTTGCACTTGCCTCCACGCTCTTTCATCATACTTTTCTAAAAAGTTGTAAATCAAAAGCTACTTTACTTTTTAATGAGTGAACTCTCACAATGGAAAATGAATGTGATGTTAAGTAAGAGCTGCTATTAGAGTAAAGGAAAATGACGGAGAGGATGGGCGATGGAGTACAGCATAAAGGTTGAGAAGATGGGGAGGATGGTGCCTGAAAAACAAAATGAATGCTTAGAGTGTTCTTTTTGAGTCTGGGAGTTCAGTTGTTTGAATTCTGGCCGAGTCATGTACATGCTGCTTCCTTGCTTGATGCCTAGCATTTAAAAATGGTGGAGTGCGGACAAACAACCATGGAAATCATAGTGCAGGCTTTGATAGGCCTAATGGGGTACTCTTGCATCAAAGTTCCTTGTAAGGGACCTCCTCGTATAACCACTGTCTGTCCTGCAGTCTCAGCAACTGTCTCTCGTTATGAAAAGTTATCATCTGCTCCAGCCTGATAGCGGAGGCTTAAGTAGCCTATCCCAATAGCTACCGCGCATGCATTGGCTTAACATTTGTTTATACCTGGCCATTTTGCTTTTGTAAGTTACGCAGACTTACTTGCAATCCACGGCAGACTTTATTATGACAGAGTTTCCCAGTTTGAGCATGCGTAAATGGCGTGCAATGGCTTGTGGTGTCTTAGAGTGGTTGTTTGACTTATTTCATTATTTTTGTTGTTGTTGTCATATGGGTGCAATACCCCAGAGATAATATCACTTCCTCCTGTTAGAATTATTGTAATCGCTTCAGCCATTATTGTGCTAGGCTGGCTGAAGAAAGAAGGAAAAATAATTATAATTTGGTGGTTTAGCAATCTACTGATTTGGTACTTTAATGGTGTATTCTGGCTTCTTTATCAGTCTTAGTAGTTATGCAAATGCTCAAGAATAAAAGGCATGTCTCTTATTGGTTTGTGACTTCACTCTGTAAGACATTTTCAGTGTATCATTTTCTACACATTTGATGGGGCGGCCATTTTTTCCCCCGTGCGATCCCTCCATATGGAGAACTACCATACTCCAAGATATATATTTCACGAAAGTGTGACTTTGTCTCTGGTCATTATCAATTTTTTTACTTCACATCCTTACATTAATTAGATGCATCTTTTTATATAATATTTAGGACTAGTGGGGTCACCCGTGGGAATCCCACGGGCATGGATGTGTTTTGACATTTGGACATCTTCATTTAGATGCTGCACATTCCGTTTTACAAAATGGTTACTGGCAATTTATCAGATCCACAAATGATGTAATCTACACAATGTATTTACTTCTGATAACATGCGAATGCATGTGCGTGCACGTGGGAAATACAGTTTGTAATGTGGAATTACATCTTATGTAAAATGTGACTTCATGAGCTCAAATCCTCTACCTCCCCACCCCCATCAACTCCCACATCACGCACACTGCACTGGGGAGTGGATCACCCACGGGGGGAGTGGGTCACACACGGGAGGAGAGGGGGGGTGAGGGCGCAGAGTGGGGGGAGGGGGCAGAGTGGGTCACACACACACACACACACACACACACACACACACACACACACACACACGGGAGTGGGTCACACACACACACACACACAGACACGAGGGAGTGGGTCACACACACACACGGGGGGGGGGGGGGAGTGGGTCACACACACACACACACACACACACACACGGGGGGGGGGGGTGGGGGGGAGTGGGTCACACACACACACACACACACACGGGGGAGTGGGTCACACACACACACACACACACACACACACACACACACGGGGGAGTGGGTCACACACACACACACATGGGGCAGTGGGTCACACACACACACACACACACACACACACACACACACACACACACACACACACTCACACACACACGGATTATGGAAGAGCACAGGAGACGGGAGAACAAAACTGCAACATACTGACAGTGGGGCAGTGGGGAAAGAAAGCGAACATAACAAGGCAGGGAATGAGGAGAGAGAGAGAGAGAGAGAGAGAGAGAGAGAGAGAGAGAGAGAGAGAGAGAGAGAGAGAGAGAGAGAGAGGAGTGGAGGAAACCGTACCTGCATCAGCCTTGATCTTCTCACGCAATCTTCATTGTTGAAGAGGTCATAGCTGAGAAGTAGGTGAAATGACGATCTGTTTCTGTGATGCGGATATTTGAGTTTACATTATAAGAGTTGGTACAAAACAAAAGCACCTCTTTTCCACAATCTCTTTGGGCTGCTCCATTGGTTTCGGATTTTTCGTAGAAGAAAAGAAAACGATGACAGTGACGATCTGAATGGTGCAAAGTTCAACCAAAGCAAAAAGAATCGATTCCATCAGGGTGACATGTCCTAAGCAAAAAAGACTTGAATACGGAGGATCTCCTTTATTTCAGACCCATCTTTTACACCTGTGGAACAGTCATCCTGAATCCATTGTCTCCAGCTCTTTCCTAAAGGATTTCATGTCCACTGGATTTTTATGGCTGCCTCTACATTTATGTTGAAATTAATTTTCATCAATATATTATTTTCATAAAGGGTAACTTCGTCATTTTTCTCCCATGTTACTGTTGTTCATCACCATCATTAGGTGAGCTTTGCAGTTTTAGGTCATCTCAACACCTGGCTTGCTGACTTTTGATCTTTCATTGAAAGAACTGGTGGAAGCGAGACAGTTTCACAAGAGGGAGAAAATGAGGAATTGTTAGTCGTGGCGAGCAGATAATTTTGACATGGGAAATTTAACAAGGAGGGGGTTACTAGATGAAGGGAGTCAGCGAGCCAGGTCGGAGATGAGGTCAAACCACAAACCTAGAGTTTTATGGATGGGGCAAGATGCCGCACCACACTAAAGGCCCCAAATATGTCCATGCCATGGCATCACCCTGACCATGCTATCAGTCATACCAAGTCTGTTTGTCTGTCTCCTGCCTGTTTGACTATTTGGAAGTTTGACATTCAAGGCCTCTATACCTTAGTGAGGGAGAATGAGGAGTATATTCAGTGTAAAGCGGCTCAGAAAAAAACTCAACTTGTGCTCAGTGATGTGGCTATCTTAAAAGAGAAACAACCGCACGTCTGCAGTGATTACGGATTCTATTTCCTTGTCTGCTTTTGGAAGTAAAGGAGATCAACAAGTCTGAAATTAATAGGCTTGGTCTTTACACTATTTTTATGCCTCTGCCGACTAAGTCGCCGGAGGCATTACGTTTTCACTTTTCAGGTTGTCCATCCAGCTGTCCGTCCGTGATAGTTTTTCGTTACCACGGTAACTATAGAAAGGCTCAGGGATCTTAGTCAAACATGGTGCAGGTATTTATACTGAGGTAAAGATTAACTGATTAGATTTTGGGGTCACGAGGTCAAAGGCCAAAGGTCAGAGGTCATGTTAGGTAAAACCACGATAACTTGTGAACCAGTGATGGGATTCTGACCAAATTTGGTACACTTATGTAGAATGATGTAACGATGAACTGATTCGATTTTGGGGTCAAGAGGTCAAAGGTCAAAGTCTGTAATAGGTCTATAACTTGAGAACGGCTGAAGTTATCTTATTCAAACTTAGTACAGGTATGTATAATGATGGAAAGATTAACTTGTTAGATTTTGGAGTCAAGGGTGAAAGGTCAAATCTGCAATTGGTCTATAACTTGAGAATGGCTGAAGTTATCTAATTAAACCTTCTTGCAGGTATGTATAATATTGTAAAGATGAAGTGATTGGATTTTGGGGTCAAAGGTCAAATCTGTAATGGGTCTATAACTTGAGAATGGCTGAAGTGATCTAATTCAAACTTGGTACAGGTTTGTATAATGTTGTATAGAATAAGTGATTAGATTTTGGGGTCAAAGGTCAAATGTGTAATAGATCTATAACTTGAGAACGGCTGAAGTGATCTAATTCAAACTTGGTACAGGTATGTATAATGTTGTAAAGAATAAGTGATTAGATTTTGGAGGTCCAGAGGTCAAAGGCCAAAGGTCAGAGGTCATGTCAGGTAAAAAATGTGAGAACTTGTGAACAGCTGAAGGAATTTAAATTAAAACTTGGTACAAGTATGTATAATGATGTAAACATGAACTGATTACATTTTGGGGTCAATAGGTCAGAGATCATGTCAGGTAAAAATGGGCTATCTTGGGCACAGCTGAAGGGATTTAAATCAAACTTGATACAAGTATTATAATGATGTAATAATGTGGCCAGAGGAATATCAGAAGAGTGCCGTTCTAGATTTAAGAATGATGGGGATTTTGGCCACTATCCTAGTAGATGGCCGATGACCCAAATAACTGCTTGAAACGAGATTTTGTAAGAGCAATGGTGGTGTCAAGACATCCAGAAACCATTGAATCTTCTTAGGTTTGAAACATAGATGATGGTCAAATAGAGTGGAAATGGTAGGGAGAGGAAGGACAACTTGGAACCTTTTTTTTTTTTGTATACAGAATCGAGGCTCATGTAAGAGCTAACACATTGAACATGAAAACATGCATGGACACATGAAACATACAATGAAGGGAGCGGGAGACAAGAGGGGGAGGGAGAGGGAAGCACATAAGCACAACAACAGTAGAGAACAAGGATGTCGGTAGATCTGTGGAAGGGGGAGGGCTGGGGAGGAGGGAGGGGTACACGGTATAAAGCAAATGAATACTACTAGGAATTTCACTACTAGAAATTTCAGGAAAGAAGTTGGGGATTTAAAGAGGCGGATTTAGTGTGTTTTAACGGGGGTAGAAAAGATCAAGGTTTTGGATGGGAAAACAAGTCGCAAATCACACTACAGGGAGATATAACGGCAGACGCGGCAGGGCAGGTTGATGGCAGCAGGCGGACAGACAGCTCCTCCAGACCGACAGACAACAACTAGCTGTTCAACCATCGCCATCTGTTAGAAAATGGTGGTAATTCTGTTCTCTGTTCGCATAAGGCCATTAAGAAGAAGAAGAAGAAGTAGTAGATGATAATGTGAGCAGGCCTGACTATACCCAGGTATAAACAAGTTGGGTTGAATCCTTACTTCAGCAAGATCAAGTCATTTTCAGACCTCTTCCTGGAGGGAATAATTTTTCCCTCTTGCTTCCTGTTTTTCCACGATGGTGCATCTTGGTTGTTCCACCACCAGAGTGAAATGAATAGAACATCCTTTTCCAGTTGTATTGCTCACATGTACCTGCGATTTGCATGATGTAAATATCATCAGCAGATGCAGTATTAATAGGGAGGGAACAGTTTAATTACCCTGTTTCCAAACATCATGTCCCAGAGGAAGGACTAGGAGTTCCATTGAGGAAACATAATTCCCCGTTATAGATTCAGCTATCTCCCGTAAAGACTGTTTCTACCATTCCAGCCATTACCGGTTCAATCGCACATGGCGTCGGCAGGAAGTGGAAGGCCGCAGGCAGAAACCAACCCTGATCATTGATTTTACGGAACATCAAAAGTCACCTCGAGCGGCAAGAGAAACCTGCGGCGGATTGTTCAATGAAACACAGGTGAGTCTTTCCTGATCTCAAACCTATATGATGCAATAAATTATGGGACTTTAGGGACTCATTGAGATGTCAAGCAAGTACCAGTGCAGCCTCTTTCTAGGCAGACATTATTGATGCCTTATAACTGTGGAAGTTTTCTCGAACCTGTGATGATGAGAAATAGCTCGTGTTTTTAAACGTTGGCGAAAGTATTTGCCAAGATTTGCCAAAGAAAGATTTGCCAAGGTTTGGACAGGAATCTCTGTCTCTCGGTGTGTGTCATGTCTCATGTCAAATCATGTCTCTCGGTCCCTGCTCTCAAATGTTGTGTTTGTGTCCTTCCCCCTCTCTCCCCATCTTGTCTACCACTCCCGATGTTATTTGTTTTATGTGTCTGTTTGTCTTTCTGTGTGATTAATGTTCGCTCTTTCACGAGCCTCGATCTTGTATACAAACAAACAAAAAAAAAAGAAAAAAAAAAGTAGTATTTCTTCATGGAGGGTGGAAACACTTTCCTTGTTCTTTGCCAGAGTGAAGTTTCCAAAGTTGTCTTGAATCTCAAGGGCACGTCTCGATTTGCACGTCTAGTTATCCCATGTCAACCTGACAGTGACTTCATTGTGCCTCACATGGATTTTCTCATGTCAATGTTTTTATATTTATTTATTACTAGTTATCCTCCTTTATACTGAGCCATAGCCGTAAAACATCCGGCCGTAAAACCGGCCGGCCGTAAAACATTGCTTCAAAAAGGGGACCAAAAAAAACAACAACTACCACGGTCCCCGAAAAGGCCAACCCCCGCTTTGCGGGGAAAAATGGCCTCTAAACGGTGGTTTATACTGAGCCATAGGTGTAAAGACTCGAGTCTAAAGGTTTGAATCCCAAGTGGTGGATCGGATGCACCCTGCGGCTGCTTCTCTGCATCATTTTCGAGTTGCGCGGTTGTTCCGCTGATGAAATTCCCCCTTTACCAGTAATCTGGTGCTCATTTTTCCAGCCTCGGAAGGATGACAGACTGAATCAACCCACCTGGTGTGAATACAACGGCTGAAAGGGGCTCAAACTCAGGATCCCAATATCTCAAGCAAAACCTCCTTAAACATTGAGCCAACCAACACCAGGCTTGAATCGAAATTCCCATCATGTCATCAAATTTCCAAGTCTTATCACAAGTATTTAAAATGTATTGAAATCACCACTCGAGTGTCACTGAATTGAGTACCATGATATTCACTGCTTATTACATATGCTTCATATATGATAATACATATGCTTATGCTAAAAATAAATAAATAAATAAATAAATAAAAAACGGAGGGAATACAGATCTTTTCCTGATGCATCATTTAAGGGATCAATCATCTGGCACCATCATGGGCTGTCCTGAGATTGGGGATGCTGTCCTGAGATAGAACAATCCGCTCCACCACATTACCATACTGGGCAAGTAGGCAACGATACGAGGACGCCGTGCCGCTGCACATGTTTTAACATTCCGTTGCTTCTGGCCTTCATTAAATGTAATAACCAAGCAGCTGTGCATTAGTAGCAGATATGCTTCGAAGTGCTTTGCCAAGGATTTGTGGTCACCAAACTGTGGAGCAAAATGACTTTGAGAAATCTTGCAGCATTGAGTGATACGTAGCCGACACACACATATGCACACACACCTTAATGAATATGTGGGCTCTTTCATGTCCAATTGGAAATCGTGTCCATTTGCACGAACATGTTAATTCTGCAGGCATATTTAAAGCGATAAGGTATAGCTCAGATGTAAGATTTAACTGGCTACCATGCTCACTTCATTAAGGCTGGCACTCGGTATGAACAGCTTGTCACTTGTGCCTTTTAATTGGCACGATCGAGTGTATTACAATGACGGATAGATGGCGTACATTGCCTTGCGACCTGTCTTTAGGAAGCATGATTAAAATGTAGAGTCCTTCAAACTCCGAAGAACAGCAGTGTGCATTTCCAAATACTGAAAATGAGGAATTAGGAGGAATTTCGCGTTTCGACCACCGAATTGGCATCGAGTACACACTGAAGGTGGAATCGGAGTGGGGGCAAAAGGAGAGGTGACAGTCACATGACTTTCGAACGTCACAATCAAATGGAAGTGCAGATTTTGACATCACGCTAGGCATAACTTTGGTTTTCTTTTTCATTTTAGCTGGGCACAACTCCCGAAAGACATAAGTTCATGATCCTTAATACGTGGAGAACTTAATTCATATGGGTTTGTACATTTTGCTGTGACGTAAGAACAACCATACTGATTTGTCTAATTGGCCTTTTGAACTGTCACAAATTGTGCAAAGACGTATTGTGCTCCAAATTGGCTACCAGAGGCTCCTTGCCTCGAAGCAAGATTCTGGTTCTAAACATTTTATGAGGGTTCTTAATTGATTGGAAACCCAGAGATTGCTCAGAGAAGGCTACACAGTGATGTCTTTGACTCGTAATCAAAACTTTTGAATGTAGATGGAAAAAAATTATGATCAGTTTCAGAATACCTTCGAAATTCAGTTAGGGAGATTCTGGGTGAAGCTTCCTTACTATTGTATGCATCCCAAGATACATTGTTGGCATAATTCATGTGATGTAACCCTGCTTCTAAGTTTTGTATACTGCTCCTTTCTTTCTCCATCTCCAGGTGCTGCATGTCGTCATCACCAGGCCATGCCAAAGGGGGCCCGGCGAGATGAGCGCTGAAAGGGAGTACTCAGTTTTCACTCTGGTTTCTTGTTTTCTTTCATGTTTGTTTTCTTGTTTTTCTGGGCGATATCTCAGCCATCCTTTGAACTAGGAAGCTGAAATTTTGGCACAATAGTGTGCATGTGCTTTCACAAAAACAATATTTTAATTTTTTTTATTAATCAATTAATTACTTGATTATTATCGATTTATTAAATACTTATTTATTTTCTTTCTCATATGGCCAATATATCAGGCAACTTTTGAGCGAGGATGCTGATATTTGGACATGACAGTGATCAAATGATTTGGCTGTAAAGGTTATTTTTGATTTATTGATTAATCAGTTAATCGATGAATTATTAATTTTTTCGATTCATTAATTGTTTAATTAATTTTCAAAAAGTTACAGATTTGGATGAAACACTGGTGGTTTAGATATGCTATTAGCCGTAGGAGCTGTCTCCCTCGACATATCACGTGCCTTCGATACGGTCTGGCACCCCGCTCTGCTCACCAAACTCTCCTCTTTTGGTATCCATGGAAATCTCCACGCATGGCTGGCGGACCTCCTCTCTAGTCGTAGTCAACGTGTGGCCCTGAATGGGTTTCTCTCATCTCCTCTTCCTGTTCAGGCTGGAGTTCCCCAAGGCAGTGTTCTGGGCCCTGTGCTTTTTCAGGTCTTCATCAATGATCTCTCTGACTCTCTTGAAAATCCTCTCTATCTCTTTGCTGATGACTCTACTCTCTGTCGCTCCATTCTTCATCCCTCAGATCGGCAGTCTGCAGCCTCCTCACTCTCTGCAGACCTGGACAAAATCACAGACTGGGCAAACAAGTGGAACATGTCTTTCAATCCTGACAAATCTCACACTCTTACGATGTCTCTCCGAAAAGACCGACTGGACAACCCTCCCATCCACTTTCTGAATAATCCTCTCCAAGAAGTTCTGTCACTCAAGCTTTTGGGTCTCACTATCTGCCATGATCTTTCCTGGGAAAACCACATTTCAAATCTGGCCTCCAAAGCCAGTCGCCGACTGGGCATCCTCCGTCGTGCGAAGTCCTTCCTTGGCACACCTGAGCTCCTCACCACATACAAGGCTTTCATCCGCAGCTCAATGGAATACTGCTCTCCCCTCTGGGCTGGTGCTCCTGCCTCACACCTAGCTCGTCTTCACGCTGTTGAAACCAAAGCATTCAGAATCATTGGAATCTCCCGCGATGAAGCTAACTCCAAGGGCCTCTCACTCACTCCCCGCAGGCAGGTTGGTGGTCTTTCCGTCTTCTACCGACTCCTCTCTGGCCTTGCCCCCCCAGCTCTCTCTGGGCTCTGTCCCGCAAATATTCCTACAGGTCGCACAAGATCTGCCTGCAACCCTCTTATGGTTAAACTGCCAAAAGCAAGACTCTCTGCTCACCTTCACTCCTTCATTCCTCTTTTCTCCCGCCTCTGGAACAAACTCCCTCACTCTCTTCAATCCCACTCCACCCTCCAGGTCTTTAAAACAGCTGTTCACCACCATCTCTTAGCTTCCCCCATCCAAAACCTTGATCTTTTCTATCCCCGTTAATTTCACCCCAATTCCACTTTTTAAAAATACCAACTTCTGTCCTGGAAGTCCTTGGTGTCCTTGTGTTTTATACTTCTCCCACCCCCACCCCTCCCCCCCTTCCCACGCCTCCTCCCCCCAAGCCCTCTCCCTCCCACACATCTCCCTGCTCTTAAATGTTGTGTGCCCTCAAGTGTTTGTGTAGTTCCCCTTCTCTTGTCTTCCGCTCCCTCCTTTTATATATTTTGTTTGTCTGGTTGATTTGTTTGTGAAGTAAATGTCAGCTCTTTCACGAGCCTCGATTCAGTATACAAAAAAAAGGAAAAAAAGAAAAAGAAAAAAAAAGCCAATTGATTAAGAAATTAATTATTTTACAATTTATTTATTTGTTTTAATTACATAATTAATTAATTGATCAATTCTTATACACCGCTTCCTCCCAATTACGTCTCCATGTGCTGCACGGCAGCATTGCCAGGCACTGAAGGCGCTCCAGCAATATCGCGCTGGAGGATGTTATTTATTTATTTGGCATAAATGATTTGGCATAACTTGTTACTTTTATAATTTCTCAAATAAGCAATTACTGTTTTGTCATTATGTTATCATACTAAAATATGCAATTTGGTGTCTGTCTGTCTGTCTGTCTGACTTGTTTTGACCGCAATACATTCGGTCATTACCAATCTCAACCAAACCTTACAGCAAATGAAGGTTGTAGCGAGTTAATTTGTCCCCCTACCCAAAGGGGTTTTCCACCTTGGACATGCGCTGTCTTAACGTGTATAAATAGTTTATAGTGGCGTTTCATGGGGACACCCCTACCAGACGTTAAAAAAAAAAACAATTATAAAAAATCACAGACACATATGATTACCTTTTTAAACAGTTGCTACTGCTGTTTAACACTAAACTGAAAGTGAGGAAACTCAATGTTCTTGAAGCATTATATGCTTATCATGCCCCCACAGACGATCGGACTTGAGCCTACATCTACTGTAATCTATATACCCCAGAGAGGATAATAACATGACCCTTTTTGCCACTCCTGTAGGGAGCAGGTGTACTAGTTCTTTAAAATATCACCATGCAAAGATAGATTTGGCTGCAAAGATTCATGTTTGAAGATTACAACAAGGATGAAAACCACGATTGCAGACAACGTGACTTATCGTTTCCAAGACACATGGGTTGTATAATTTTTTGCATTTTGTTTATATAACTTTTTGAATGTCCCATGTGTCATGCACAATACCATGCCATTCACACTAAATTACCTCAATAGGTACCGGGACAACTACGTCCAGGATTGCTCAATTTTCAATGACTTGGTGTAAACACGTTTCCTTGTTATGTTGTTTGAGTTTTTTTGTTGTTGTTGTACACAATTTTGAATCTATGTTATGTCGTACATAAAGATGACATAAACATGGTGTTAAATTTGGCGGAAACACTATACTGGAGAGGGGAAGGAGTCACCTCACTTGGAGGAGGAAGAAGAAGGGCCTGGAGAGAACAAGAAGAAGAGGAGGAAGAAGAAGGGCCTGGAGAGAACACGAAGAAGGGCAGACCATGAGGCCTTGTTTAAAAAGGACAAGGTGTCACAAGGCCTGGTAGAGGGGCTGATCCTCGCTGGCCTTCCTCGTGGCTGATGCACTTTATCGTGTTCTGTTTGGCTTTCTGCATATTGGGTGGTACTCATCGCTGGTGCTGCTCGTGGCAGTTTTACTTTGTCTTTGGACCGACTTCATCACTGGCTCTCCTCTAGCACCTTGTTTCCAAAGCAGACTGCATTGAGTCCTTCCTCCACCCTGCACATCATAGACAAAGGGAGATCTTGCCTGCATTCTTATCTTGTTGTACAAGTGTGCTCTATGGCACCAAGAATGGGTTAGGTTTTTTTCTTCATTTCTCATCATTGTATGTAAGTTTGCATATTGTCATTTCCCTCTTCGTGTCTTTTGATTTTCTTGGTTCATACCATTCATTAATAGCGTGTAGTTTACCCTCTTGCCTGTACCTTTCTTTACAAATAAACCATTTAGAAAGTAAGAAAACGTGTTTGAGCTATCTGCTTTTCATGTGTAGGTGCCATTGATTCAGGCTTAATTGAATGATCCTTGGAGAACTGTAAAGTTGTATAATTTATTGAACACAGTGCAATAAAGGACCGATTGGCTATCTCCCGAATTTAAGATCCTGCTGCGAAGGATACTGTGTTAACGGGAGCCTCAGACGTGACAATATGTTAACCCCTTCCCCCTTTCCCCTGCCCCATTTTAATTGAATGTTATCATGAAACAACATTAAATTGCTCCCCTGGCCATTATTTGTGCTAACGGACTGTACAGTGCATATAACTTCATTTTTGCTTCGTTTGTGCCAAATACCAAGTGACGCACGATTGTGCTGACAGCTTCTCGGGTCATTATCTCAGTGACTTGGCTCAAACAGATTCGATAAAGCCTTCTACAACTCAAGCCGTTACAGAAGGTGTCCATATTATGGAACCTTATATCACTTGGGTTGATCATCGGTTCTTGTGGAACTTGTGCTTTGTTAGGTGCACAGTTGTTGTGCAGCAGTCCTAGTGTTACTGAGATGTTCAGAGATGGTCGTTTACATTCTTATCCCACTTAAACTGTTCACTGCAAAGTTTTATACACTCATCCGGTTATGAATGTTGGATAAATAATTGTATCACATTAATTTAAACCATTCTCCAAATGGAATGTTTTTCCAACAGCATAAAGCCTCATTTTTGATTATGGGATCATGAAGTGTGTGAGTGTTGTTCCCTTCCATTACCGTCCATATGACTGCCATATATAGAAAACTGAACCTTCTCCTTGCCTAGTTTAGTTTTTAGCCCTGAATAGGTATATATGTATGTATATATATATATATATATATATATATATATATATATATATATATATATATTTGAGACCCTTTAGACCAATTCCTTATAGACCCTTTGAACCTTTTTTTTGACCGTTTGTATCACCTTAGAACGTTTAGACTGCTTTGACCCTTTAGTGGTGGACAGGGTGGGTGTGTGACAAGGACAAAGCCGATTAGATTTTGGATCAGGTCCAAATCCAGATCCGGCCTATCAGTGGGATATAAAGCGTAAATTGTTCAGCCTGATGGAGGTTTGCACTCTACCGAGTGTCGTTTTAGTTATTATTTTTTATTATTATTAATAACCTCTTTCAGTGCTTGACCATGGATTTAGATCAGTGGGTTTGTTTGATGATGCTTTCCGAGTAACAAGATGAGACCGTGTGATTTTCCACAATAGTACATGTTCCATTCATGAGATCACCATGTAATCATTTCCAGATCAGCAGAGAGTGACGCAGCTGTCACCTCCCTGTCAGTGGTATGAGAGAACTGTACGACACAATATAGTCAAGTGCAAAAACGACGACAGGATCATTACATCTCCAGATGAATATCACATAACATAGAAAACAAATATAAATTATTACATTACACGCGAGGGAAACAATAAAATATAAATAATAAAATAATAATTAAAACATAAAAAAAAAAAAGTTTATGCTATTAATATAAAATAAAATAAAATTAAAATAAAAGATTTATCTCCAATTGCCTCAATTGCCGCAGAGATAAATACGGTCACAAGATGGCATCAGCACTATCCAGAGTGCCCCAATAAATTATATCATTTCCTCAAAGGTCACCCAGCAACCGTGTTTTGTCTGATGTCAAGTCTCGGTTTGTCTGGCGTCTCTCTCAGCACATATTTGCTTGATTTGTGTGACAACACTTTCATGAGCCCTGAAACATAAAACATTTTTTTCCCAGTCAGGCCTGAAAATAGTCTGACATTGGACAAAATAATAACTTTTTGCTCAAGCTTCATGAGCAGATCAACACCAGCAATGATTTGGGCTCTCGCTATGAGGAAGACAAAGAGGAGAGGCTGAAGGTAATTAAATGTGTATGAATTATTTCCACTATTTGTCTGCAAATAATTAATTTTCGCTATTATGCCAGCAGCTATTTATCTGCAAAGAAATGTTTTTTCTTTTGAAAGGGAAGACTTTTTTGATTTATTTTGCTTTTCCACAATTATATTTCTTATCACACACGTACGCAGTGTTTTTTTGTTTTTTACTTTCTCCTTAATTGAAATCTGTCCTAAATAATGCTGAAAGCCACTAAACATGTCAGGCTACAGAAAAAAGAAGAAAAACTGGCAAAACTTTCACCAAGTCCTTAAACAAGGAAATCTCTTCACAGGACCACTGTGCAGGAGGGGGTAACTAGGCCAGGCAGAATATTTTTTTTTCCTATCACAATAATATCGAGTACTGTATATCGAAAGTTTATCATATACATACATATATATATATATATATATATATATATATATATATATATATATACACAAGGGGCAGTCAATAAGTAACCTTAAAATATTTTTCACAACTTGTTTATTGCATGTACGTGTGTGTTACGGATTCGTCACTTCCGTTGTGGTGGTTTGCATCCACTATAAATATTTCCGATTCCATGTATTATTATTGTTGTCATTTAGAGGGAATAGATATTTCTAGTGTCAAAAGTTAAAAGGTAATGTTAAAAGAAACAGGAAACCGGATCGGGAACCGGACGAAAAACCGGAAGAAGACGAGGAGAGAAAAGAGGTGGAATGAGTGAAGTCGGAGAAGAAGCGAGTCGTTTCTTCATCCTGAGTGAACGTTGTCGAGCAAGAGTCACGAGTGAACTTTGGGTTTCCTGGAAAGGGATTCCTGCGATAGGGTTGTTATCGCTGTGACTGATCAACCTGCATGTCAGGTTTGGCATTGGATTCCGAGGAATCATCGTTGTGTCATTACGTCTCAAGTACGAGCCGTCGGCCATTTTGACTCACGCGCTTTGCTCATCACGAAAGGTCTTTGCTTCGCATCAGCCGTTTTCACCATTCAGACGTCTATCTGGGATGTGTGTGTGCAACGCGAATTTTGAAGACAAACCTGAGGGTCGCCGATTTGGAGCGGTAAAACATTCATACCCGAGAGTGTGAATTTTCCAGTCGCCTTGATTACGCCTTTTCACAGCTGTTGGCCGCGTGACCCTTTTCTGCCGCTTTGGCCGCGTACGCCTTTGTGCAGTTTTGATGGCGTGACTGGGCCTGTCATCTGAACGGGATTCGGGTTTGGATTTGACATCTTTCTGACGATCGCTGGAGGGGATCAACTTGAGCTCGAAGACGGAAATATAGTGACATTGGGAAATGTTCTTTTTTCACTCACTTGGAGCACAGTGAGTTACCTGATATTAGCTGGTGGTACCATCATAAGATATATGTTGATTGTACTTTTGATTGTTATCATTGTTGTACTGTATTCTTGTGTGGATTTTCAATACAATATTTGTTTGTTAGTAACAATTGGTGTGGTTTCACCATTGATTTTTGACACAGAATAACACATTTTTCTGCCGTGACTCCTCTCGGGGCTCGGAGGTACACCGCAACCAGGGGGTCGGGGAGGAGCACATAACAGTGTGTAACAACTGTTATTTTTCAACATAATCTCCATTGCATTCAATGCACTTTTTCCAGCACTTTACTAAGCCCTGGATTCTTCTATAAAAAAATATTTTGGCTGCTTGTGTAGCCATTTGTGCACCGCCTCTTGGACCTCTTTGTCGGATCGGAAACTGGTTCCACCAAGCGCCTCTTTTAGTGGCCCAAAGATGTGGTAATCCGAAGGGGCGAGGTCTGGCGAGTAGGGTGGATGAGGAAGACACTCAAAATGCAGGTCCTCAATTGTTGCAGCTGTAGCGCGGGCAGTATGGGGCCGAGCATTGTCATGATCCAGCAAAACACCGGTAGTGAGTAGTCCACGACGTTTTGAACTGATTGCTGGTTTCAGATGATTTTAAGGTGGTCGCAGTATGATGCACTGGTGACTGTGGTCCCTCTGGGCATGTAATGCTTTACAAGTGGGCCTCGGCTATCCCAGAAGAGCGTCAGCATCACTTTTCCAGCGGATGGCTGTGTGCGGAATTTGTTGGGCTTCAGTGAAGTTAAATGGTGCCACTCTTTGCTTGCCCTCTTCGTTTCTGGATGAAAGTAGTGGACCCAGCTTTCATCCCCAGCCACTACGCACTGTAAGAAAGCGTCGCCTTCTGTTTCGTAACGTTGCAGAAGTTCTTCACATGTGCCCACTCGCCGTTCTTTCAGTTCGGGTGCGAGTTGTCTATGCACCCACCTTGCAGACACTTTGGGGAACTCCAGCACGTTGTGAATGATATGGTGTACTGAACCAAGGCTAATGTTGAATTCGGAGACCATTTCATCCAGCGTAATGCGATGGTTTTCCCTTAGCACACGCTCAGATCCTGCAATAATTTCTCGCATGTCGGCTGTGTGAAGCCGACCGAGTGAGCAGCGTCTGCCACACTGGACACTCCACTTTTAAACCTCCTGTCCCAGTCATACACCTGCTGCTGCGATAAACATGCATCACCAGATTGCATCTTCATTCTGCGATGGATTTCACACCCTCACGTCTCAAGAAACGGATGACAGACGACAGATGACATATATATATTATCCTCCTTTATACTGAGCCATAGGTGTAAAGACTCAAGTCTGAAGGTTTGAATCCCAAGTGGTGGATCGGATGCAGCATGCGGCTGCTTGTCTGCATCATTTTCGAGTTGCGCGGTTGTTCTGCTGATGCAATCCCCCCTTTACCAGTAATCTGGTGCTCATTTTGCCGCCCTCGGAAGGATGATAGACTGAATCAACCCACCTGATGTGAAAACAACAGCTGAAAGGGGCTCAAACTCAGGATCCTAACATCTCAAGCAAACCTCCTTAAACATTAGTTCACCTGTTGGGGATGGTTCACCTGATGTATTGGTCCAAGTCCTTGACAATCACAGGGCTTCCATGCATGCAAATGACTCTGCCGTTTTTGATGTAGTAATTGATTGTGGAGTGCTATTTATGTGGGGTGTAAGTCGATATGTCAGTTGATGGAGTTTTTATTCTCCATGTGTGACTATAGGGAAGGTGGCTCTTTTCTTTGAAGGCTTCATTTTGTTTTCTGTAAACATAGAGATGATGTGCTTTACCATGAAGCTCTAATTTGGTCTCATCTCTCCACAGAAGGATTTTGGCTTGTTCAGGTGTGTTTTGGCACACTCCAGTCGGTCTTTCTTATGTCTCTCTCTCAGCAGTGGGGTCCTCCTAGGTCGACGACCATAGAACCCCCTTTCATTGAGTTGGCGACGGATGGTGAGAGTTGAAACTGTCGTACCTTGTGTCTGAAGTTCAACTTGAATATGTTTGGCAGTTGATCGAGGTGCTTTCTCCACCATTCAAACAATCCTTTTCTGCAATCTCTGATCAAGTTTTCTCTTTCAGCCACGTCCAGGGTTGGTTGACTACACTGCCATGGGCCTTAAACTTCCTGATAACATTGGGTGCAGTGGACACAGGAACATCAATGTCTCTGGAGATGGACTTGTAGCCTTTAGATTGTCCATGCTTGGCTACAATCTTGTGTCTGACCTCCTCAGACAATTCTGTGGTTGTCTTTCTTTTCTCCATGCTCATTGTGGTACACACAGTGACACAAAATGGCAGAATGACTCCTTTTCTCTATTCAAATTGGTTGAATGAGTGATTTTTATATTGCAGGCACCTGCAACTCACCGCAAGTGAGTTAAATTCCAAAGTAAAGAAGAATCACCTGCTTGAAATCTAATTATTTCTAACAAAGTCTATAAGGTGCCAATAATATTGTCTGGACAATTTTCGGATTTCTGTATGGAATTAGCTAAGATTTTGTAATTTTTTCAGCTTCTTGTTTTGTTCCACTGCAAACCAAAGAAATACATACACTATATGACCAAAAGTATGTGGACACCAGAACATCACATACTGTATCTCATTCCAAATTCATGGGCATTAATATGAAGTTGGTCCCACCCCACCCCCTTTTTTCTGCAAAAACAGCCTCCACTCTTCTGGGAAGGCTTTCCACTAGATTTTGGAACATTGCTGCGGGGATTTGCTTCCATTCAGCCACAAGAGCATTAGTGAGGTCGGGCACAGATGTTGATTGATTAGGCCTGGCTCGCAGTCGGCGTTCCAATTCATCCCAAAGGTGTTCGATGGGGTTTAGGTCAAGGCTCTGTGCAGTCCAGTCAAGTTCTTCCACACCAATCTTGACAAGCCATTTCTTTATGGACCTCGCTTTGTGCACGGGGAATTGTCATGCTGAAACAGGAAAGGGCCTTCCCCAAACTGTTGCCACAAAGTTGGAAGCACACAATTGTCCAGAATGTCATTGTATGCTGTAGCGTTAAGATTTCTCATCAATGGAACTAAGTGGCCAGGCCCGAACCATGAAAAACAGCTCCAGACCATTATTCCTCCTCCACAAACTTTACAGTTGGCACTATGCATTCAGGCAGTTGTGTTCTCGTGGCATCCTCCAAACACAGATTCTTTCATCGGACTGCCAGATGATGAAGCGTGATTCATCATTCCAGAGAACGTGTTTCAACTGCTCCAGAGTAAAATGGCGGTGAGCTTTACACCACTCCAGCCGACGCTTGGCATTGCGCATGGTGATCTTCGGCTTGTGTGCAGCTGCTCAGCCATGAAAACCCCTTTCATGAAGCTCTTGACGAACAGTTGTTGTGCCTAACATGACTGTGTTCACCAGTTGAAAGATATAAAAGACTCTGAGGACCCAAAATACCCTAAGGACCCAGAAGACCACAAAAACCCAATGGACCCCAAACACCCAAAATACCCAAAGACCCAAAATACCATGTAGACTGTCAAATAACACAAAAGATAATGAAGACCTAGGAGACCCCAATGACCGAGAAGACCCCAAGGACTCTGAAGTCCCAAAATACCCCAAAGACCCAAAACACTCCAAAGACCCAAAAGACTCAAAATACACTGAAGACCCAATGCACCCCAAATAACCAAAATACCCTGAAGACCCAAAAGACCTTGAGGATCCAAAATACCCAAACAACCCCAAGGACCAAATCACAAAGAGGACCCAAAAGACCCCAAGGACTCAGAAGACCCCAAAGACTCTGAAAATCCAAAATACCCCAAATACACAACAGACCAAAAGGACCCAATGGACCACAAACACCCAAAATACCCCAAAGACCCAAAATAATATGCCAAAGACCCAAAAGACTGCCATTATCTTTCTTGGGAAAACCACATTTCCAAACTGGCCTCCAAAGCCAGTCGCCGACTGGGCATCCTCCGTCGTGCGAAGTCCTTCCTTGGCACACCTGAGCTCCTCACCACATACAAGGCTTTCATCCACAGCTCAATGGAACAATGTTCCCCCCTCTGTGCCAGTGCTCCTGCCTCACACCTAGCTCGGCTTCACCCTGTTTAAAGCAAAGCTTTCAGAATCATTGGAATCTCCTGCAATGTAGCTAACTCCGAGGGCCTTTCACTCACTCACTGCAGGCAGGTTGGTGGTCTTTCTGTCTTCTACCGACTCCTCTCCGGCCTTGCTCCCCCAGCTCTCTGTGTGCTCTGTCCCACAAATATTCCTACAGGTCGCACAAGATCTGCCAGCAACCCTCTTGTGGTTAAACTGCCAAAATCCAGGCTCTCTGCTCACCTTCACTCTTTCATTCCCCTTTTCTCCTGCCGCTGGAACAAACTCCCCCACTCCCTTCAATCCCACTCCTCCCTCCAGGTCTTTAAAACAGCTGTTCACCACCATCTCTTATCTTCCCCCATCCAAAACCTTGATCTTTTCTACCCCCTCTAATTCACCCCAGATACACTTTTTTGAAATTCGAACTTCTTTTCCTGGAAGTCCTTGCAGTGTCCATATGTTTTATACCTCTCCCACCTCCCCCCAAGTCCTATCCTTCCCACATTTCTCACGATGTCCCTGCTCTCAAATGTTGTGTTTGTGTCCTTCACCCTCTCTCCCCATCTTGTCTACCGCTCCACTTATTTTGTGTTTTATGTGTCGGTTTGACCTTTTGTGTGATTAATGTTAGCTCTTTCACGAGCCTCGATCTTCTATACAAAAAAAAGAAAAAGAAAAAAAAAGACTAAAACGACCCTAAAGACCCAATGGCCACAAAGACCCAAAATTTTGGTAAGACTAAAACACCCAAAAGACCATAAGACCTCAAGGACCCAGAAGACCCCGAAGACCCAACAGACCACAAACACCCAAAATACCAAAGACCCAAAATACCCTGTAGACTGTTAAAGACACAACAGACCATGAAGACCCAGAAGTTCCCAAGGACCTAGAAGACTCCAATGACTCTGAAGACCCAAAATACCCTGAAGACCCAAATTACCCCAAAGGCCCAGAAGACCCAAAGGGCTTTCAAGACCCAAAAGACCCCAAAAACCCAAGAGACAGAAAAGTCATTGAAAGCCCAATTGACCCCAAACACCCAAAATACCCAGAAGACCCAAACCCTGAAGATTTTTAAATACCGAAAAGTCCACAAAAACCCAAAAGACGCTGAAGACCCCAATTTCCAAAAAGACCCATAAAGATCCCGAAGACCCAAAAGACTGAAAAGACCCCAATACCCTTAAATATCCCAAAGACCCAAAATACACCAAGTACCCTTAAAACCCAAAATACCACAAAGACACAAAAGACCCCCAAAGACCCTTAAATACCCAAAAGACCACACCACTCAAAAGACTCTGAAGACCCCCAAAAAAACCAAAGACCATTAAATATCCAGAAGACCCAAAATACTCCAAAGACCCAAAATACCCCAAAGACCCAAAATACCCCAAAGACCCTTAAATATCCAGAACACTCAAAAGTCCCAAAATACCCCAAAGACCGCAAGACTCTTAGAGACCCAAAAGGCCCTGAAGACCCAAAATTCCCCAAAGACCCACAAAGACACCGAAGACCCAAAACACTGAACATACCCCAAGGCCCTTAAAGACCCAAAAGACCACCAAGACCCAAAAGACACAAAATACCAAATCACAATTTGAGATCTCGGAGACGGTGGGAGGGATTTTCGAAGCTCCACACTGTCTCCACGTTTTTCGAAGTTAAGTCTGTTCACAATTGTATTTTGTCGAAACTGTATTTATCTTTCGGTGTGTGAAGTTATTGTGTGCAACTTTGGTTGTTTCTCGGTGTTTATCTTTCATAAATTGATCGTCTGTTTGCCGTGTCGCGAGCAAGGCCTTTGCCGCGTCGCGAACGATTTGAAATCGAAGTTAAGTGATTGTTCCCATTTGTATTTTCATTAAAACTGTATTTATTTATGGTGTTGTACGTATATTGTGTCCCGACGAAGATTTTTCGGTGCAAATCTTTCATACCTGTATTGAAAATCGTGTTAATTCGTGTCGTGTCTTGAGGCCTTGTACAGTGTGCACTGTACAACCTTGAGGCTTTGTTTTTCTCTCAGCGGTCCGTCGTTTTTGTGATCCAATAACTTTCGTTCTCTGTATTCCCAGACTTTTCACCCAGAGCCTACTTCCTTGTGTAAATCTCAACTCAAAAAAAAAAAAAAAAAAAAAAAAAAAAAATTCCTTCTCTGTTCTCATTCGTTTATTCATTCTTATTCGTTCGTTCGTTCTTCGACCACGTGTTTCTCCCCCATTTCCCCAGATAGTTTTCACTCATTAACCTTCAATGTTTACACTTTCCCCTCAAGTTATGTATTCCGTCATATTTTATAACACCTTTTTCTTCTTCTTCTTTAAAAGGCTGCTTTCGACTTGCTCACCAAATCAATTCATCCCCAAAAAAATATCCATCTCCTATAGTGCCTTTTTTCTACATTCCCTAAACTCTCCTGCACTCCATCCTCCATCCAGCGTCCTTAAACGTATTTTTAACTCGAAGGTCACAAGAAACTCATTTTGCAATAAATGTTCGTTTCCCATAAATCTTACACTTTCAAAAATCCAATCTCACCCCTCCCCTCCAAATCTTCCCCATAACCCCTCCCCTCCAAATCTTCCCCATCACCCCTCCCCTCCAAATCTTCCCCATCACCCATCCCTTTCAAATCTCCCCCCTTGCCCCCTCCCTCCTAAACTACCCCCTCACCCCTCCCCGCCAAGACGCCCCCTCGCCCCTCCCCTCCTAGACTCCTGCCTCACCCCTCCCCTCCAAATCTCCCCCATATCCCATCCCTTTCAAATCCCTCCCCTTGTCCCTTCCCTCCCAAACTCCCCCCTCACCCCTCCCCTTCAAATCTCCCCACCCTCATTGCTTCTCAATTTCCCCCCTCTCACTCCCCCTCCTCAAAGCGTCCTCCCCGCTTCTTCCCCCTTCAAACTCTCACCTCCATCTCCCCCAACCTTCTGCCTCGCTCTTCCCCCTCCTCAAATAACACCTCATTGTGGCTCACCCAATCACCATCAAACCTTTTGTCCGCCCCATCCTTCCCTTTCTCCGAGCTATTCTGAAATCTCTGACACACCTTCAACAGCTCTCCCTACCTCTTCCACCTCTTCCACATCTTACCCTACCCCTCCTCCCCCCTGTTCTGTATCTGATGCTCCCCCTTCCTCTTCATTAACGGTATGGACCTCAAACATCCGGGGCCTTCGTTCAAACTTAACTGATCTCTCCATACAGGTTGCTTCTGTCAAACCAGACGTGATCTGCTTAACAGAAACTTTCCTCCTTTATGATGTCTCTGATTCCATAGTATCTCTCCCGGGCTACTCCCTCCTCCGGTATGATAGACCTGAGCCTCGTCCTGGAGGCGGGGTTGCTATCTTTATCAAAGACTCTCTTCCTCACTCGCCCTGCACTGCACTCTCTCCACCTCACCCCCAGGAATACCTCTGGCTACGGCTTCCCCTTCGCTCCCACCTCTTGTTCATATGTGTGTTGTACCGTCCACCAAACAGTGATGACTCCATCTACATCTCGCTGTCTGATGATATGGACCAACTTCTATCTACTCATCCCAACTCTCTCTTCCTCATATGTGGTGATTTCAACTGTCATCGTGCCAGTTGGCTGGGTGTGGGTACCTCTCTCACCAGCCATGGCTCCTCAGCAAAGGACTTCTGTGACTCACTGGGACTGACACAATCTGTCAATTTCCCGACCCGGATCTCAGTCAACGGAACATCTTCTCTTCTGGACTTGGTTATGACTAACTTCCCTGAAAATGTCTGCTGCTCTTCTTCTGCTCCGATCGGATCATCTGATCATGTCCTTGTTAAAGTGGACATCTCTCTGACCATCCTCAGGGAGCCTGCTCAGCGTCGACGAGTCTGGCATTTCACTCAGGCCAACTGGCACGGTCTTCAAGCAGCCATCAATCATCTGGACTGGTCTCCCATCTCTACCACCTCTGACATCAACTCATCCTGGGAATTCTTCCAAAGTAAATTGCTCTCTCTCATGCACAGATTTATCCCATCTCGTCTTCAGTTGTCATACCCTTCCTCCCGTCCATGGTACACGGAATCTTGTGGTGAGGCTGTTGCCCAGAAACAACTTGCCTTCGTCTCCTGGAAAGCAAATCCAACGGAAGGAAATCTCATTTCCTTTCACAAAGCCCGAAACAAGTGTGTGTCCACCCTCAGGAGAGCCAGGAAACAATATCTCTCCATTCTCAAGACTGAACTCTCTTATCTGTCTCCCTCTTCCAAATCCTGGTGGCGTCTGGTAAAATCCGTTTCTGGTGTTTGTTCCCCCTCCATCCCCTCCCTTACCTCAAACGGCTACACAGCTGACTCCGCACGTGAAAAAGCTGAATGCCTCAACTCTGTGTTTGCCTCTAAATCTTGTGTCCCAAACCCATCCCTCTCTGTACCCACCATACCCAGTCGTACCCTGCTGCTCCTGGACTCCGTGTCCTTTCCTCCTGACAAGGTGGAAAAGTTTCTGTCAACCCTCGACTCTGATTCTGCAACTGGACCCGACGGCATCAGCCCACGGGTCCTAAAATCCTGCTCTGCTGCTCTATCTCACCCTCTCTCTGTTCTCTTCACCCTCTCTTTTGCTCAAGGTCAACTGCCATCTGCTTGGAAATCAGCCAACATCACCGCTTTGCACAAAAAAGGTGCAAAAACAGATCCTAGCAACTACAGACCAATCAGCCTTCTCCCAATTATCAGCAAAGTCATGGAATCCATCATTGCTTCGGATATGAAATCTTTCCTCTTCTCCAATGGCTTGATCACTGATCATCAATTTGGTTTCAGACCAGGTCACTCTACTCTGGACATGCTGCTTCTGCTGTCTCAACAATGGATGGAGGTCCTCAATGCCAAACAGGAAATTAGAGCTGTCTCCCTCGACATATCACGTGCCTTCGACACGGTCTGGCACCCCGCTCTGCTCACCAAACTCTCCTCCTTTGGTATCCATGGAAATCTCCACGCATGGCTGGCGGACTTCCTCTCTAGTCGTCGTCAACGTGTGGCCCTGAATGGGTTTCTCTCATCTCCTCTTCCTGTTCAGGCTGGAGTTCCCCAAGGCAGTGTTCTGGGCCCCGTGCTTTTTCTGGTCTTCATCAATGATCTCTCTGACTCTCTCGAAAATCCTCTCTATCTCTTTGCTAATGACTCCACTCTCTGCTGCTCCATTCCTCTTCCCTCAGATCGGCAGTCTGCTGCCTCCTCACTCTCTGAAGACCTGGACAAAATCACAGACTGGTCAAACAAGTGAAACATGTCTTTCAATCCTGACAAATCTCACACTCTTACTATGTCTCTCCGAAAAGATCGACTGGACAACCCTCCCATCTACTTTCTCAACAATCCTCTCCAAGAAGTTCTGTCGCTCAAGATTTTGGGTCTCACTATCTGCCATGATCTTTCTTGGGAAAACCACATTTCCAAGCTGGCCTCCAAAGCCAGTCGCCGACTGGGCATCCTCCGTCGTGCGAAGTCCTTCCGCGGCACACCTGAGCTCCTCACCACATACAAGGCTTTCATCCGCAGCTCAATGGAATACTGTTCTCCCCTATGGGCCGGTGCTCCTGCCTCACACCTAGCTCGGCTTCACGCTGTTGAAACCAAAGCTTTCAGAATTATTGGAATCTCCCGCGATGAAGCTATCTCTGAGGGCCTTTCACTCACTCACCACAGGCAGGTAGGTGGTCTTTCTGTCTTCTACCGACTCCTCTCCGGCCTTGCACCCCCAGCTCTCTCTGTGCTCTGTCCCCCATATATTCCTACAGGTCGCACAAGATCTGCCAGCAACCCTCTGATGGTTAAACTGCCGAAATCTCGGCTCTCTGCTCACCTTCACTCTTTCATTCCTCTTTTCTCCCGCCTCTGGAACAAACTCCCTCACTCCCTTCAATCCCACTCCTCCCTCCAGGTCTTTAAAACAGCTGTTCACCACCATCTCTTATCTTCCCCCATCCAAAACCTTGATCTTTTCTACCCCCGCTAATTCACCCCAGATCCACCTTGTTTGAAATTCCAACTTCTTTCCTGGAAGTCCTGGCAGTGTCCATATGTTTTATACCTCTCCCACCGCCCCCTTCCCATGCCCCCCCCCCCCAAAGCCCTCGCCCTCTCTCAGATCTCTCGATGTCTCCATGTCTCTCGGTCCCTGCTCTCAAATGTTGTGTTTGTGTCCTTCCCCCTCTCTCCCCATCTTGTCTACCGCTCCCGATGTTATATGTTTTATGTGTCGGTTTGTCTTTCTGTGTGATTAATGTTCGCTCTTTCACGAGCCTCGATCTTGTATACAAAAAAAATAAAAATAAAATACCCAAAATACCCTTAAATACCCAGAAGACCCAAAATACCCTAAAATACCCAGAAGACCCAAAAGACCCTGAAGACTAAAAATACCCAAAAGACCCAGAAGACCCTTAAATACCTCAAGGACCCAAAATATCTCAAAGACACTTAAAGACCGAGAAGACCGAAAAGACCCCAAAGACCCGAAGACCCAAAATACACCAAAGACTCAAAATACACCAAAGACCCAAAACACCAAAGTGACCATGAAGACCACAGAGACCCAAAATATCCTAAAGACCAATTTTTTTTGAAAAGACCCAGAAGACCAAAAAGTCCCTGAAAACCCAAAATACCCCAAAGACCCTTAACGACCCACAGAACCAAACGATCCAAAACAACAAAAGACCCCAAAGACCCTGAGGACCCAGTGGAACCCAAAGACCCAAATGACCCCAAAGACCCAAAATACCTAGATGACTGAAAAGACCCAAGCACCCCAAAGATGCAGAGGACCCAAAGGACTCAAATGACATAAAAGACCCCGAAGACCCAAATTAACCAGGGGATCTCAAGGATGCAAAAGAGCTTGAGCACCCAAAATACCCAAATTAACCAGAGGACCCAAAAGACCCTGAGGACTCTGAAGACCCAAAAGAAGAGTAATTATGTGTCTTACATTGGAATTGTAGATGGTAGCTTGCAAACCGAGCCTCAAGGTCAGTGTACAGAAGCAGGGGGTTTTTTTTATTACAATAAATGCACGGCGTAGGGAGGTGAAATTCGCTGAATGTGATGTGCAAAGTGCGCTGAGTAAACTGAGTGTTCATTTACGTCTGTAGGATGTCAATCCAAAACACCAAAAAGACCCTTAAAGGCCCTGATAGCACAGTGGACCCTAAAGACCCAAATTACCCCAAAGACCCATATGACCAAAAAAGACCCGAGGACCTCAAAGATCCAGAGGACCCAAAATACTCAAATGACCCAAAATATCCTGAGGAACCAAATGACACAGAGGACACAAAAGACACAAAATATCCCAAGGATGCAAAAGAGCTTGAACACCCAAAAGTCCCAAATGAACCAGAGGACCCCAAAGACCCAAAAGAAGAGTAATTATGTCTCTTATGTCTCTTACATTGGAATTGTAGATGGTGGCTTGCAAACTGAGCCTCAAGGTCGGCGTATGGAAGCGATTTTTTTTTTCATCACAATAAATACAAGGCACAAGGAGGTGACATTCACTGAACGTGACGTGCAAAGTGCAGAGAGTAAACCGTGTTCATTACCGTCTGTAGGATATCTACCTATCCTACAGACGGTAATCGTCTGTAGGATTACCGATAAATAAAGAAGGTATAAACACACCTGACACTTGGCCCAGGCTTCAGACTTTGGCACGCTCACGCGGCTGCACCGTCAAATAAACTGTTCCAACCCGTCATTTTTGACGGGCTTTATACTGGTATATATATATATATATATACAGTATATATATATATATATATATATATATATATATATATATATATATATATATATATATATATATATATTGTTACGGATTCGGGGGACGGCAATCCCCTTATCGAGGGGGGTTTAATCCCCTCATCTTTTTAAGCTGGCCGTCCGACCGGTCCTGGTACTTGTAACGCTCTTTTGCGGGGTGGGATTGATCAGGGTTATTGGTCCAGGTATTAGCCCGAATACCTTTATCAATCCCTCCGCAAAACAGGGAGACAAGTACCGCTCGAATCCCGGACAAGATGGTATTTGCCGAGCGGGTTTAGCAATCCAGAATCCGAGCCGTTAGCAATTACTAACCCGATTATAAGCGGTTCTGCCAAAATCGCGCCATAGGTACTCAATTGGGAAAAGACAAAGACGATCGGACGAGAATGAAAACCAAGAATAAGAAGGAACAGGTATTTATTATTAACTATACAGAACCAAAGAAACCAAAGGAAGAAAGGAACGAAAGTAATTTACAGTGAAGAGGAAGAAGATACACAGTGCAATGCTTAACTATACAGGCTTAGCTTATACCCCAGGGACAAGAAGAACAGAACAAACTCACGTACACAAAAGGGGAATTGAAGGCAGGAATCGCGGGAAGGATGAGAAGAGCAGTCGGTCCACAGAACGGGCAGCAGGGAGGTCCGGGGATCGCGGCACGACGTCGAGGTCCGCGTGCACGCACTTGTTCTTTGTTCACAACGAAACCCCGGTCGTCAGCCTTCTTGCGCGTCTCTCAGTGCTCCTTTCTCATCCGCTTCTGAAGCTCATCTCCTAGTCGTGCCTTCTCCTTGCTCGTCCCTCGTGCCTCTCATTGGGGGCCTCGTGCCAAGGGTTTTATAACCACCCCCGTGGAATTCTCTTGAACTTGCCGGATCTTTCTTACCACGCCCTCTCAAGCCATGCCCACTGAGCCCTGGTTGGTCGGCAAGGGCTCGCTGACTCCACCTTTGATGACGAGGGCTCCCTGGCTCCACCTTTTATGACGAGGTGGGTCCACGCCCTTCTTCTCCGATCCTGGCCTCGTGGACAATGGAGTTTTGGCGCGAAGAAAACAGCCCAACTGTTACTGGCACTTGGCAGAGGCGATTGGGGGAAACTTGAAAAGTGATCTATCTTATTTGTTTGATGCAACGCAGAGTCACTATTGGAAACACAGCCTTACCTGAAACACATAATAATGATATAACTACGAAAAGGGCCTATGATTCGCTACGTGTTGCAATGTGGACTAACTAGGGTGCAATTATTTCAATCAACAGCCAATTAAGGGGAAATGTACACAGGGGTTATTTATAAGGGAATTTACTACTAAATTTACATGTGAAGGTTCTAAAAACCGCAACAATATATATATACATTCTACAGTTTGCAGGCTGCTTACATATACAGTATGCATTTTTGTTCTGCATGATAGTTGATATCGGCGAGGTGGGGATTGACAAGGTTTGACTTTATGTTTTAAACACAACATAAGTCATTTGATTGAACAAAAATTTCCAAACTATCCTCTCGGTACATCCAGTGCTTTTCGAGGAGTCTAATTCATTTCGCTGCCGTTGCTCTGAACCATGAACGGTGACTTATGAACAGGCGGAAAATTTTCAGCAAATACTTTTTCAGTTTTTTCATGCTGACGGGGCTCGTTTGTGTTTGAAATGTCACATAAAAGGCTATTTCTCCCTGCAAGTAGCAAATATCTAACTTCCAAACTTCCCACTTGGTGGAATTTTTGAATGTGCATTAATTTGCATTCACACCTCCTTCATGACATCCGCCACCAAAGGTGACTGGAGTTTATGTATTTACCCTTGTTTGACTGTTTGTTACTTGCGAAAATCGAAATTTTTTCAAGTATATTGGTTGGTCGCATGTGTCAACACTTGGAAAAAAAATATAAAAAATCTGCAAGTATGTTGATCACTCCGGTTTGTGGGTGTGTGTGTTTGTTTGTTTGTGTGTGTGTTTGTGTGTTGTCTGTCCGCTCACTTATACTTGCCTACAAGTCACAATTTTAAACCGATCTTCACGAAACGTCACCAAATGGTCGAGTTCGTGGTCCGACAAAATCCTATATATTTTTGAGGTCAAAAGGTCAAACGGTCAACATAGGCCAAAGGTCAACCACTTTTTTTCGAACTTCCAAAATCCTCAATTTTCATCTGATTGACTTGAAATCTGAATAGGATTTGCATATCAGTTTACTGAAACCAACCACCAACTATTTTTGAGGTTAACATAGGCCAAAATGTCAACATAGGCCAAATTTTCAAAAATTGTCAATTTTCATCTGATTAACTTAAACTTTGAAGACGATTTGCATATCAGGTCACTGAATTTTACCACAAATTATTTTTGAGGTCAAAAGGATGCTCTCTCTACTGAGTGCCATTCTACTTTGTCCTGTTTTGCCAAGTGTCGCTCTATGAGTGATTTTACATTCTGTCTGTTTATCTGTCTGTCTTTCTGCATATCAATCTATACAGGTCACAATTTAAAACAGATCTTCACGAAACTTCACCAAATAGTAAAGTTCGTCATAAGCAATAAGTCTATTGATTTGGAGTTTAAAAGGTCGACAGGGGCCAAAGGTCAACAACTTAAGTCAAGTTTCTAAAATCTTCAACTTTCATCCTATTGACTTGAAATTTGGAGAGGATTTGTATATCAGCATACTGAATTACACCACCAGGTATTTTGGGGTCAACATAGGCCAAAGGTCAACGACTTCGGTGGGATTTCTAAAATCCTCAATTTTCATCCGATTGACTTGAAATTTGAATAGGATTTGCATGTGATGTCACTGAATTCAACTACCAATTACTTTTGAGGTCCAATTATCAAACGGTCAACATAGGCCTAATTTATAATTTCGCCATTTTTCATCCAATTGACTTGAAAGTCGAAGAGAATTTACATACCAGGTTACTGAATTCAACCACGAGTTATTTAATTTGTTTTAGGGATATTGCAAGTATCATGCTCTGCATGACATCTTTCTTGTTTGTCTATGAGCAGGATATCTCAAAATTGGTGGACATGTTTGGTGGGTAACAACTAACAAGGACAAATGAATGAGATTTTAGTGAGGATCTGGACCCGGATACGAGGAATTTTAAAGTGATTCTTCGCCATTGAGAGATTGGGCCAAAACGATATACAGCATATTTCAAAAAGTTTTGGATGAGTTGACAAAACTTGGTAAATGAGTCGGGCAGGTGACAAGAACAAGTCGATTCGATTTTTGTTCAGGTCCGAATGCAGATCTGACCTATCAGTGGGATACAAATCGTAAACTTTTCAACCTGGCGGAGGTATGCGTTCTACGGAGTGCCGTTTTAGTTCACACTGGATTTGTTCGAAAACGAACAAACATAATGTTCGAAAACGTTTTATTCGGACCTGTGTTCCATGTCGGTGTTCCCATTAGAAACCCTGGCTCATGATTCGTGATGCCGTTGAACCCGGATTCAAATCCCAATACCTTGTGTGCATGTCGTTTGTCTGGCCTTTACTAATGTCCTTGTAATTTGCGTAAAGGCACACTGATGTCTAATGATGTATTCGCCTGGCATCTCATTGATGTACAAGCTCCTCCATTTCGAGGCTGAGATCAATGTCGAAAGCAATCTGCTGTATTTTTTTTGCAATGCAACATGCAGATGTGGTAAAAAGAATGTCACGGTGACTCTTAACTTCGTTTTTATTTAATTCTAATGCCTGACGTGTAACACAATTCAATTTCAATGGTATTTGGGCAATTCTCGAATCTCGCCAAATTAAAAGAAGCATGCCAAGACAAGGTCATGGATTGGAATTGGGATCTGTAGATTTGGTATATTTCCATCCCCTTCCCTCGCTTGTAATGCAAAATGCAATTCTACCAAATCATATTATTTGGCTTGAATGTTGAGCAACACATGGCAGATTGTGTTGTTGGAAAAAAATAACGTCCCCAGACGTACAGCCAAGGTGACCTTTACTCTGAGTATTGCGTTGGAGTGAAGCTTTTTATTTTATTTGCGGTTTAAAAACGACTACGTTGGCTTTGTGACACTGCACGCGAGATTTCATCGGTATAGGCCGCGGCCTATGGATGAAATAGACATGATGGAATAAAATAGATGATTAGTCTATGGTAAAGGTCAGTTATTATAATGAAACAATGTACAAAGATAAGTTTTGTTAATTTCAATCAATGACCAATTTTGCGAGGTGGCCGACTGATTGATTACCACGTTTTTGCTAAAATTAATTTGAGAGACGTTGTGGATCTGCAATAATGGTTGGCATGAAAAACTAGATGTATTCTCTGAGCTCTGTCTAACCCTGGGTTCGAATGTCGACCCAGCTGTAAACTCTCAGCCTGGTGTTTTGCAGACAGGGCCAAGCATCAATAGGTGCACCTTCCATCGGAGGGCCGTTTGGTGAAAGACTTTGGCTGGAAACTTCCCCCACTGAAATAACAAGAAGGTGAAAATAATTGCGGCCATTGAAGTAGTTGTGGTGGTGACAGTGGTGGCACGGGCACAGCACGGACACTGCCCAGGCACACTTGGACACTGCCTAGGCACACTCAGACACTGCCCAGGCACACTCAGACACTGCCCAGTGCCCAGGCACACTCGGACACCACTCGGTCACACTCGGACCCTGCCAACCAAATGGGTGATGAATCCTTTGTCCCACCGTAGCAGGCTGACCCGGTGTCCTGTATGTTACAGGATCGTACCATTTCATACTTTTCTGGGACTCCATTTGTGTCTGTGGGCCTGTGGCCGAGCTGTGTCATGTCCCACCGTAGTGTCCATGCCATGTCCATGCTGTGTCGATGTCCCTCCCCAGTGGAGGCAGAAGGGTGAGCTGGTGGCAATGTGAGATTGGTCGTTGGCAGGCCAACGCAGGTGGTTGATTCACAACTCTAATAGTCTGTGTCCATATGCTGGTAGCTCGGTACAGATGGTCTTACAGTTTCGAATGATGGCTGTTTCTTCCGATTAATTGTGGTGGATAACCACAAAATCTATCCATCTGTGTTGTTTCATAACAGTGCTCTGTAAAATGTTCCGAACACCAAACCAAATATTTTGTCGGCCCAATTCACACTCGTGTACTTGGGACAAACCTCATCCAATTTTTGGCAACTTTCGGATTTATGGGCCGTTGATGTGGCATAAAACCATCTCGATTTGTATTACTACAACCTCTAAAGACGCATCAACCCGGCATATTTGTAGAAATTCGAAAATTATTCACCATTTGAGTTAAATCATACCACGATGTCACCTGTAGACAGTACGGATATAATGGTCGACTTCCTGGTGCAACGTCACAGCTGATCATGAAGAAGAAGAGGAATTCTGCTTTTAATTGCAAAACTACCCACTTTTAGGATCTTAAGGATCTTGGGGGTCTTAAGTGTCTGAAAGTTTTTCTATAGTATGTAATTAATACACCGATTCACCGATTCACCGAATAGCTCATATCTCAAGGACTATGCATTGAAACTAGCTGAAACTCGGAATATACATCGGCCAATAGGTCTAGTTAACGGCTTTCAAAACAAATTCCACCAAGTGCTTTAGTTTTTGCTTTAAAATTAAATATATATAAATATATGCAAAAATAAAATATATATAAATATGTAAACACTTTATAACTCTTCAAAATATTATTACACAAGTCTAATGTGCTGGCCCAATGGCCTAATGGATAAAGCATCAAACTCCCAAAGTGGGGATTGTGGGTTCAAATCCTGCCTGTGTTGAATATTTTTTCCCCTTACTTTTTCAAGTCTTTTATATCGTTTTGAACAAAGTCTTGTACGATGAACAAATGCATTTTGTTCGTATTTTTCATGTATCTTGTGAAAAATGCCAGGGGCATAGAAAAGGCCCCCTTATATGGGATGTGCCATGTGGTAAACTATGGAAAAGAAGTGATGTTCTTCGGCAAAATGCCAGGGGCATAGAAAAGGCCCCTTTACATCAGGGTATGTGTCATGTGGCAAAGTATGGAAAAGAAGGGACATTCCATAGCTTGGAGAAAATGCTAAACAATACAAAACAAGGGGCATTCAAAAAATCTGGTGTGCATGCTGGATTACTCTCGTCTTCTGAGGAGGAACCAAGTAATGCTCTAGAAAAGTTCATATAAAGGGACGCCATACATCTGGCAAATAAAATACATTTACTTCTTCATGCAGCTGTATGAATCAAATTGGCGCCGCTTTATATGAACTTTTATAGAGCATTACTTGATTCCTCCTAAGAACACAAGGGTACTACAGCATGCACACGAGATTTTTTGAATGTCTCTTCTTTTCTATTGTTCGACATTTTCTACAAGCTATGGAATGTCCCTTCTTTTCTCTACTTTTCCACATGGCACATACCCTAATATAAAGGGGCCTTTTCTATGCCCCTGGCATTTTACCCAATAATTAAATAAATGGCTCCATTAGTTATTGCGCATCACGTCATTAATCATCGTGCCGAGTTTCAAAACGATCCATAGCTGCGTCGGAGTATGGTCAAAAACGAAAAAATGTAAAAAGACCCACTGACTGACTGACTGACTGAAGGAAGAAAGGAAGGACTAAAGAATATTGTTAAAGCCTTAACAGCTCAGCTCGACTCCGTCATAGACGAGGAAAAAGTTTACCTGTAATTGCATTTTTCAGGACCTGACCTCTTGACCTTGCCCCATGGGGCGAGGACAAAAATGATACATTCTTGTCACGTGCTGGTTGCTCATAATTACCAGGTTTGGTGAATTTCTGCACGACCGTTTAGGAGGCGATGGCATGACGAACGAACAGACAGACAGATGGACAGACAGGAGCCGATTACAATATCTCCCTCTTTTTTTCAAACAAGACCGAAAGTCTAACAGCGGCGTAGTCGGGCTTGTTTGATACTTTAGTTGAAGAGGATAGTATGACCTGGGTGGAGACACCAGTTAGAAAATAATGTAAGTATTATTATTTTTTTGCATTAAGACACTGGTTTATTCTATGTTTCGAGTCAACAATGAACCAACCATACACTGCTTCAATCTAGAAACTTTACAATAATGACAAAGGGATTGCAATGTCACGATTATATTTACTATATTATTAGTAGTAACGCTATTATTATTATTACAAAAACAAAACTACTGTATTAAGAAACATGGGCTAATTTGTCCGAAGTGGCCTGAAGGTGAGCCATGAAGGCATGAAGCCTAAGGCCTATACGTACTGTGTCATTGGAAGAGCCGTCACGTCTCTGCTTTCGACATTTTATGATCATTTTTAAAATTGGCTTATTAGTGTCTCACACTGAATGAAAAGCGTAAAGGTAGAGCAGGGTGATTGTGATATATGACAGGTTCGACAATTTGTTTGGCCTGAACGACATTGGAATCAAAATGCCGGATTGTGGAGTCAGCCGTTGCATGCCGTAATGACATCAGACGTAATGACATCACCCTGTCATGTGACCAGATCCTCAGCTCTGATTGGTATACGTTTGAGGGGACATACATACATACATATGGATGGGCAAACACTGTTCTAGACTGCTTTGCCCTATGGGCTAGGCCGTAAAAACATCCTGTGGCAGGTGTTTATCCCCGAACTACTTACATTTTGACTTGTAACCTTACCCCTTGTGTGTGCGACAATTTAAACTCGATATGTTCCACCTATTGTATTGGGGACTAACTAACAGACTCACACTACAACATTACAACAACAAGAACAACAACAACAACAAAACGAAATTGCCGGAATTTTTGAAACTACACACATAACCGGTGGGGATACACAATCAATCAACCTATTTACGAATAGAGGCTGCAGTCGGGGCATAAGGTCGTCGTTGAGGTAGTGTGTGTGTGTGTGTGTGTGTGTGTGTGTGTGTGTGTGTGTGTGTGTGTGTGTGTGTGACTGTATGTAGCATAAACTGTATATTTCGTTGACAAATTGCTCCACTTACCGCTAATCCTCCAAGGGAAAGTCTCAGTTCTTGGACTGTATTGTATGTTCATCAGACGTAATTCATAATGTTGTGTGTCTGGTAATCCTCTGTGGTGTGTTGAGTTTTGTGCACCTGTCATATTGACGGGCTTTTCCCTTGGCATGAAATGAACACCGAAATGGAACATCTGGAAAAAAAATTCTGCCCAGTTTCACAATGGAATTTGAGCGTGCAGCCAAGTAGCTGTAAAGTCTTGCTTTGGCAGCGAATATTAGCTGTTTTATTTACACCAGCAGGCAGAAAATGTATTTTATAGATTTCAATAAATTCTTGCAGATTACACTTGGCTTTGACCTTTCTTTAGTGCGAGGATGCAGCATTATGGGAATAAAATAATGCAACTCGGAAAATTACTTGCAGAGCCTCATTCATTTTCTCATAGGAAGAATAATTTCACTTTTGCATATTGAGGAATTCAACAATTTATTAGAGAGTATACATTCACATCATCAAACGACCTTTTATTGTATGATATTCCCTTTTGATGTTCTTTCATGATTATTACCCTCGCCAGATGAGAGGATATTGCATTTGAGTCAGTTTGTTTGTCTGTCTGTTTGTCTGTCTGTCTGCACAGAATACATATGATTTTCTCTGCAACCGTCGGTCCGATTGACAGGAAATTTTCATCATAGGTGCACCTCCTCCTGTATAATTTTAAATTATAATTATGATGTCATAGGTCACGTGGTACGGGCGCCATCTTGGAAAAACCGAAAAACTTTGCACCTCTATATCTCCGAAAACACTGCATAGAAAAAATAAGACATGGCTCATTGTAAAGACCTCTCCATGGGGATTAACATATATTATGATGTCATAGGTACCTTCATTATGACGTCATAATTCGACAAGCACAAAACCTCATCCGATCAAGATGAAATTTGTTGAGCATCATCTATGGATGGATAGATTGGTGGAGAAAAAAAAGGGATGACGTCATCGGTTATGTGGTTCAGCTGCCATATTTGTTTCAACACAAAAGTCTTGAAAAAACACTAAAAATACGTCCTGACGAGGGTCTGCAATATCTAAATGCTCTTTCTTGTTACCCTCTCCAGAGTCCGCACAGAATAAATATGATTTTCTCTGCAACCGTTAGTCCGATTGACAGGAAATTTTCATCATAGGTGCACCTCCGTCTATATAATTTTTGAATGATAAGTATGACGTCATAGGTTACGTGGTTCGGTCGCCATCCTGGAAAACCCGAAAAACTTTGCACCTCTATATCTCTGAAAACTCTGCATAGAAAAGATTGAGACATGGCTCATTGAAAAGAACTCTCCATGTGGAATAACATATGTTAGTGATGATGTCATAGGTACCTCCATTATGACGTCATAATTCGACAAGTACAAAACTTCATCCGATCAAGATGAAATTTGTTGAACGTCATCTATGGATAAATTGGTGGAGGAGAAAAACATCGATGACGTTATGGGTCACGTGGTTCGGCCGCCATATGTGTTTTAGCACAAAGGCCTTTAGAAAACACTGAAAACACGTCCTGGCGAGGGTCTGCAGTTTTTGATTGCTCTTTCTTGTTGATGAATTGTTTACGTGATGTCTAGTTGGATAGCCTATAAGTATGCACACTCGCCTCTGAGCTGTCTCGGCCAGGTTCAAATCATGACCAAGCTATAACTTGTCATCCTGTTGTTTTACAGGCAGAATGAGGTATTGCTGTGTGTGTGTATGTGTGTGTGTGTGTGTGCGTGTGTTTCGTCCATAGGCTGGAGGATAAGCCAGAGGATCGGTCTGTAAGCGCTGGTCGTCGATGGAAGTTAGAGATCGCACGTCTTTCGTGAAGAGTAGGTGAGTTATCTCCGGCACCTTGAACGCCAGGCCTGCTCAACTGATTTGAGTAGACGTGCCAAAAATATTACCCAGCCGATTCCACAAGAAGGTAGACTTAATTGAGGTCATTCTATTAATCGTAATATGCAATGTTAATGTGGCCCTTTTCATTCTTTCAGACAAACTAAGTCACTGGTAAACTTAATTGCAATTAAAGAGTCTTAAGTACCAAGTGAATGTTGTCAACGTTTTCTCCTTCAAATTATAAAAAAAAATCATCATTCGTCCAATAAAGTACAAGCTCTAAAATCCCTTTCCCCAATTTAACCAGGAATGCATTATTCTATCCCAGAATATCCCTTAGATGTCAAGGAAAGAGCTTAATATGTGTCTACATCAGACATTCCCATTCTGTGCACGCACACAACATGTAAAGGTGCTTTCTTCACAATGTCGAAAATGTATTTTATTTCAAGTGCAAGGCTTGGCTAATATTTGTAAACTTTTGCCCCCCCCCCCCCCTCCCCCCCCCCACCCACCCCCCCTCCCCCCCCCCCACCCACCCCCCACCCCCCCCCCCCCCCCCGTCCAAACAAAACATCGGCAAAAACATCAATCAATGTAGGTTGTTTGTTAAAATATAATAATAAAATTGTTTACAGATAATCAGGATTGAAGCCATTAGTAGTTTAACAATAGCAGAGATGGACGAGCATGTCTCACAAAAAATGGTGATGTGATATATAATGTTAATTGGAGATAATGATATAAACAATTATTGTTAGCGAATTGTTAAAAAAAAACATCAAACAAGAAAAAACAATGAGCTTAATTTGAATGCACGAAAGGCTTTCCTGAATGCACAATGGAGAAAAAAGTTTAAAATGACACCGAAAAACGAGAAAACTAGATAACTAAGCATCTGAAAATGCAATGCCTGTCCACGTCCGCTTTGTATTCAGACGTCTTCTTCTTCATATTTTTCCGTATGCCAAACATGACGAAAGCAGTTAATAAAAATACAAAATTAAATTTGGCAATTTTATGTGACACTGACCTTTGACCTTTTGATCTAAAAAAAAAATCAGGTTCTAGCTTTTGATCGGTAAACTAATTGTGTAACCCATTATGCAACTTCTTAAAATTTCAGATCAATCGGATGAAATTTGACAATTTTATGTGACATTGACCTTTGACCTTTTGCCTAAATTGTTAATTTGTCTTCTCTATATTCTCATAATAAAGCTTTGTTGAAAATTTGGTGACAGAGCTCAATTGCTAAATTGAAATTTCAGGTCAATTTGATGAAAATTGATGATTTTAGGTGATGCTGACCATTGACCTTTTGACCTTTGACAAAATTATCAATTTATCATCTCCATATTCTTATAATAAAGCTTTGTTTAAAAGTTATGGCCCAGACACACACACACCACATACACAGTCTGAAGAGACCCAACTACCACACAAGTTTAGACCAATAACCTGTCTGCCAAAATATCAATGCACACCGGAATCATCAGATAAATGATATACCATCTCCTAACACAAGAAGGAGGCCAAGAGGCAGAACAGAAGGGATGTAAGAGAGGATGCCACGGAACGATAGACCATCTCCGACTAAACAAGGATAGAACAACAACAACAACAACATGCATTTTAAGGCCATTTTCCCTGCTAGAGCGGGGGTTAGCCTTGTGGTCCCCATGACAATCTTCTCCATTTTGCCCTATTTTCTGCATCTCTCCTTCTTAACCCCCTTTGCCCGCATTTCTTCTTCCACCATATTTAGCCAAGTCTTTCTCGGTCTTCCCCGTCCTCTACTTCCTTCTACATTCATTTCCATCACTCTTCTCAACCAGTCACTTTCATCCTTCCTCAACACATGACCAAACCAGCTCAACCTGTTCCTCTTCAAACATCAATCACAGGCTCTATTCCCATCATCTTTCGCAATTCATCATTTGTCTTCCTCTCTCTCAACGATACTCTGCACATCCACCGAACCATTCACATTTCCACCCTTTCCAGCCATCGTTGCTGCTCTACGTTCATGACCCATGTCTCGCTCCCATAAATCATAACACTTCTCACACATGCAGCATACACGCTTCCCTTCAGCTTCAACGACACTCCCCTCCTCTTCAGCACACCACTCAGTTCCCGAAACTTCTTCCATGCACATCTCACTCGAGCAACCGTTGCCGAGTCTGATCCACCTTCTCCATTCAGCATGTCTCCGAGGTAGCAAAATGTTTTCACACCTTCCAGCTCCACGCCGTCTCCAAGATCCAACTCAACATTTCCTCCATCTGCAGCTCCCTCTGTGCACACCTTACATTTGAATGTAGCTGCCACACTGGTTAATGACCCTCTCAAACCACTACATTTTTGATGAACCCACTCAGCGCACATTGTACATTGAATGGAGTTCACTCCGACACCCTTCCTGCACACAGCACAGGGCCACTTCCCAGTACTTTCCACCTCACCACATGCTTTACCACTTGCCATCACCTTCGTCTTTCCGATATTCACCTTCAGACCTTTTGTCTCCATACATTCCTTCCACGTGTTCATCTTTTCCTTCAGTCCATCCATACTTTCCGCAATCAACACCAGATCATCTGCATACAACAACTCCCACGGTAAACCCTCCTTTACGTTCTGAGCCAGCACCTCCATCACAGCTACAAATAGTAGTGGACTTAGTACCGACCCCTGATGTACTCCCACCTTCACCTCAAACTCACCACTGTTCCCGTCCTTCGTCCTTGCAGCTGTGTGCGCTCTTTTGTACATTGCCATCACTACTCTGATCAACCATTCTCCACTTCTAACTGGTAACTTCTCACGAAACGACTAAACAAGGATACGCTTAAAAATTGCAAAACAAGAAGAACAAATTATCCACAGCATGGATATATGACAAAAAAGGCTTTTGATAGTGTTCCACATTCGTGGATGATACACTACATGCAATTGTACAAGATCAACCCCCAAATAATCAAACTGATTCGAGAGAGCAACGGAGCTTTGGAATACCACATTGATATTACAGCATTTGGAAGGAAAGATAAAAATACCAGGAGTGAAGATACATCGAGGATTATATGATTGCATCATATGATTGATTTGGTGACATTAAACAACGTGATAAAAGTTCTTTTCGTTTCTTTTTAATTAATTCGGAAACAATGCGACATGCATTGCGTATCAGACCTGAATGTGCAGGTGAGGAATGAGTTTGTGTTTGTTTTGAAGTGCTACTCGTTAGACTCCTTTAGCAATCCGTCATGATCTATAACTGTTTCATGATAAAAGAAAGCCTCCCCATCAAAAGGCATTGCAGAAAGGAAAATAAAAAATTCTGAATTTAAGAGACTCATCAAATGGTTGTAGAGGCCGCTTATGAAATTGAAGAGTTTTCTGGCTCATGGAAGATTAAGACGACAGGTAGTGGAGGTCAATGTCCAAAAAGTAAAGTGAGGAGGATGAGATAGATGGACAAGGGGCCCATACTAATACGGACATATAAGCAAGGCAACCGGTAAAACGCACGCTTGCGGACTTGCATCACGAATGACGATGATAGGTAGGCCTAGGTGAGGATGGCAGATGCAGAACATGTTACAGGTGCCTGACAGAGGGGGAAATGTCAGCCGGAATAGAAAATACCATCAAACAAAAAGAGAGATGGAGTGAGATTGTGCTCAGATGCTTTTTAAAAGAATGAGGATAAAAGCGGGACCGATCGGATTCAAAGAGATTATTACACAAAAAGAAGAACCAGAGACGAATGGAGTGAAGATGTACAGTTACACTACATTTGGAAACCTGAACAAGGCACAAGTTACTGGATGAGCACATGTGACCAGGCATGGCTGCAGGGATCAAGGGCGGACGGATTAGAGGGGCCAATATCAGATCGGCAATTACAGGACGACCAGGCCAAGACAAGATCGGCAGTTATAGGACTACCAGGTCAAAACAAGATCGGCAGTTACAGGACCGTCAGGCCAAGGTCAGATCGGCAGCTATAGGACCGCCAGGTCAAAACAAGATCGGCAGTTACAGGACCGCCAGGCCAAGACAAGATCGGCAGTTATAGGACCGCCAGGCCAAGGTCAGATCGGCAGTTACAGTACCACCAGGTCAAGACAAGATCGGCAGTTACAGGACCGCCAGGCCAAGGTCAGATCGGCAGTTACAGTACCACCAGGTGAAGACAAGATCGGCAGTTACTGGACGGCCAGGCCAAGGTCAGATCAGCAGTTACAGGACAGTCAGCCCAGGAGCAGCTCGGCAGATACAGGACCGCCAAGCCAAGATCACCGCGGCAGTTATAGGACAACCAGGCCAAGATCACCTCGGCAGTTATAGGACCGCCAGGCCAAGGTCAGATCAGCAGTTACAGGACAGTCAGGCCAAGATCAGCTCGGCAGTTATAGGACGACCAGGCCAAGATCAGCTCGGCAGTTATATGACCACCAGGCCAAGATCACCTCGGCAGTTATAGGACAGTTAGGCCAAGATCAGCTCGGCAGTTATAGGACAACCTGGCCAAGATCAGCTCGGCAGTTATAGGACAACCAGGCCAAGGTCAGATCAGCAGTTACAGGACAGTCAGGCCAAGATCAGCTCGGCAGTTACAGGACAACCAGGCCAAGATTAGCTCGGCAGTTATAGGACCGCCAGGCCAAGGTCAGATCAGCAGTTACAGGACAGTCAGGCCAAGATCAGCTCGGCAGTTATAGGACAACCAGGCCAAGATCAGCTCGGCAGTTATAGGACCACCAGGCCAAGATCAGATCGGCAGTTATAGGACCACCAGGCCAAGATCAGCTCGGCAGTTATAGGACCACCAGGCCAAGATCAGCTCGGCAGTTACAGGACAGTCAGGCCAAGATCAGCTCGGCAGTTATAGGACAACCAGGCCAAGATCAGCACGGCAGTTATAGGAGCACCAGGCCAAGATCAGCTCGGCAGTTATAGGACCGCCAGGCCAAGGTCAGATCAGCAGTTACAGGACAGTCAGGCCACGATCAGCTCGGCAGTTACAGGACAACCAGGCCAAGATTAGCCCGGCAGTTATAGGACCGTCAGGCCAAGGTCAAATCAGCAGTTACAGGACAGTCAGGCCAAGATCAGCTCGGCAGTTATAGGACAACCAGGCCAAGATCAGCTCGGCAGTTATAGGACCACCAGGCCAAGATCAGATCGGCAGTTATAGGACCACCAGGCCAAGATCAGCTCGGCAGTTATAGGACCACCAGGCCAAGATCAGCTCGGCAATTACAGGACAGTCAGGCCAAGATCAGCTCGGCAGTTATAGGACAACCAGGCCAAGATCAGCTCGGCAGTTATAGGACCGTCAGGCCAAGGTCAAATCAGCAGTTACAGGACAGTCAGGCCAAGATCAGCTCGGCAGTTATAGGACAACCAGGCCAAGATCAGCTCGGCAGTTATAGGACCACCAGGCCAAGATCAGATCGGCAGTTATAGGACCACCAGGCCAAGATCAGCTCGGCAGTTATAGGACCACCAGGCCAAGATCAGCTCGGCAATTACAGGACAGTCAGGCCAAGATCAGCTCGGCAGTTATAGGACAACCAGGCCAAGATCAGCTCGGCAGTTATAGGACCACCAGGCCAAGATCAGCTCGGCAGTTATAGGACCACCAGGCCAAGATCAGCTCGGCAGTTATAGGACAACCAGGCCAAGATCAGCTCGGCAGTTACAGGAATGCCAGGCCAAGATCAGCTCGGCTGTTATAGGACCACCAGGCCAAGATCAGCTCAGCAGTTATAGGACAACCAGGCCAAGATCAGCTCGGCAGTTATAGGACCACCAGAGCCAGGCAACCACTGCTAGTCAAGTGGAAGAGGAATATTCCCTCTGCTTGAGCCATATGCCAAGAGGGATTAAGATTACACTGCATCAGCAATGCAAGACGAGATGCAGCAATGACAATCCCCAGAGGGAGCTCTATTCCATGCTATTGCAGTCTAATGGCATATTACTTGGAAGAGGCTGATTACGTTCGAGGAAGGCCTTGTCTACACACACACACACACACACACACACACACACACACACACACACACACACACACACACACACACACACACACACACACACACACATACACACACACACACACACACACACACACACACACACACACACACACATACACACACACACACACATACACACACGCACACACACACACACACACACACACACACACACACACCTGTCGTCCATAAGGTCTACCATTTTCCTGAGAGTGATGGCAACCCTTCAATCCATGGAACATTTTATATCCCTTTACGAGATTCCAGGTGAAGCGACTTTGTTCCTACCTGAAGCCGATGATGTCACCTTGCGTGAACCTTTCAAATAATTTCTCTCTTTGCTGAATATCTCCGGATGCATTAGGCCGCTGTGACGAAAATCGTTTCCTGCTTTGATCCATGCTGTATAGGCTTAACACCCAGGCAACCTCCATGAAAATTGCTCTGGTAATAAACTATTTGAGGCCTCTAAGTTAGTGCATCAAATCAATGTCCACAGTATGTGCTTTTTGCAGCAAAATTGTCTGTAATGATCAAACGAGCTGAACCTCCATGGAGGATGATGATGATTTGGTGAATGGTAACTTGTGCTGTCAAAAACGTTAATTTTGGACATACAGCCTACAGGTTGCAAGAATGTATATTGTATATCAGTGTTTACCATCATTTACTGTTTGACATGTAGGCCTAAGCAAAATTGAAAATTGTTAATTTGAGCTTTGGCGCAGCACTTCCAAAACCCATGACCTCCACTACCTTGAAGGGCAAGGGCACCAGGTTCTAATGCAACACCTTCACATCCAAGGTCCTGTTGAAGTCGCACACCATCCGGACTTGGACATATGTTCCGATATCATCAAACATATATGTCGCCGTCCATGTGATTCGTTCATCGTCACTGGGTCAAAATTCAGGAACTCCCCACCAAACGCCGTTGGGGGCGCAACTTCACGAGATGGACGGCGGCAGCTTAAGAACTTTCTAAATGCACTGTATATATATATATAATTATATATATATATATATATATATATATATATATATGTATATGTATATATATATATGTCTGTGGGAGAGAGGGAAGCACACAAGCACAACAACAACAGAGAACAAGGACATTGAGAGATCTGTGGGAGAGAGAGGGAAACACACAAGCACAACAACTGTGGAGAACAAGGACATTGAGAGATCTGTGGGAGAGAGGTCTGGGGCAGGCGAGTTGGGTGGGGGGGGGGGGGGGTAAGGGAGGAGGGCAGGAGGGAGGGGGGAGGAGGGAGGACCGGGGCAGCGTTTAGGGCGACAGATAGCATGCGCGGTGCGCTTTGTTTGCAGCGAGGACTGGCCGGGACCATAAGCTCGTCGCTCTTCGGAGCGTCGCGCACGATTCGGGCCGGGTCCCGCACTGAATGGTCAGTACCGCGTCAGAGTGGCGATCGGCGCGATTCCGGGGGAGGGGTGTGTGTGTGTGTGTGTGTGTGTGACCCACTCCCCCGTGTGTGTATGCATGTGTGTGTGTGAGACCCACGACCGCGTGTGTGTGTGTATCTGTGTGTGTGTGTATGACCCACTCCCCCCCCCCCCCGTGTGTGTGTGTGTGTGTGTGTGTGTGTGTGACCCCCCCCCCCCGTGTGTGTGTGTGATCCACTCCCTCTGCCTCCCCCCCTCCCCCGGAGGACGTAACGGAGGAGAGGTGTGGAACGAAGTGTGCGAACGACGAGTGTGCGCAAGAGGGTGTGCGAGAGGTGTGGTGTGTAACAGGGAGTACGGTGGTGGAATTGACGAAGTGCATGGGATGTATGAGCAACAAACGGAACGAGTGGTGTGAGCATGTCCGGGAGGCATCGACGTTGACCGGGGCAGCGTTGATCCAACTCAACATTTCCTTCATCTGCAGCTCCCTCTGTGCACACCTTACATTTGAATGTAGCTGCCACACTGGTTTATGACCCTCTCAGACCACTACATTTCTGATGAACCGACTCAGCGCACATTGTACATTGAATGGAGTTCACTCCGACACCCTTCCTGCACACAGCACAGGGCCACATATATATATATATATATATATATAATAACATAAGTTCAAAACACACCTGGTCACAAGTGTGCCGCACTGACCGGGTCCTCAGTCGAGGTCCTCAGCATTATCCCGTTTTGGCCCTTCAACCTCGATACGGTCAGCTAAGGTCAGCTATATATATTGTTGCGGAAATGAGGATTGTGTTTTTTTATTGTGTGTATTATTATTATTGCTTTATTCTGAGCCCTCCTTGCTCCAGTGTGTATAAAGGTCAAAAGGGCGTCCCGGTAGTTAATTCCATAAAGCATACATTGAAGGACACTATAATATCCCTTTTCAGTAGTTTATATCCTTATTATGTGTTTTAGGGTAAGGCCTTGTCTTCCATTAAAATGACACTCCATTGCACCAAGTGAAAAAGATAGATTCCCTTCATTCTTCATTCCCATTCCCAAAAACCTCCATTTCCCCTTTCGTCATCGCCAAGCCTCAATCTGCCAATTACATCCCCTCCAAGTCTCCAATGCCAACTGCACTGGGCAGTTGGCCAGTTTGTTACAGCTGTGGGTTGTTTTCGCCCCAAAGCCGCCATTGAACATGTGCTCGGGTTGGGGAAGAAAGGCGTGCCCGCCCGTCGTCATCAAGGGCGGAGCCAGAGGGTCGCGCGACCAACCAGGGCCGAGGTGAGCACACCGATGGGCGTGTCTTAAAAGCCGGTGGCTTAATCGCCGGAGGCGCTATAAAGGCACGCGCGCAAGAAGTTGCAAGGAGGTCCATGACAGAGGAGGTCCATGACAAGAGCAGAGCTGAGTTGTGTGGTTTTGGGAAAGAGCTGGGTTGGTCGTCAGTGGTGGTCAGTGGTTGTGTTGAGTGGTCAGTGGTTGCGTTGAGTTGTCGGTGGTGAGGAGTGATTGAACCAAGAGGAAGAGTTGGACCAAGAGAGAGAGAAAGAGTGGTTGGACCAAGAAAGAGAGAGGAGAGAACCCGTCACGCCAGACCCCCCACCAGCGCGTCGGCTCCACCAAGCAGCTCCGACCCGTGATCCCGCGCACACGACAGGATCGGTGGCATCAGCGGCCGTCGAGGTCCAGCCCGCCGTCCCGTGCAGGATCAAGCTCCAGCCGCACACCTCCTTCCAGCCAATCCACTCTGCAATTCCCCATTCGTGTACGTGAGTTTGTTCTGTTTGTTCTGTCCAGGGAATAAGTTAAGCTTGTATAGTTAAGCTAGTAATTTTCACTGTGTCACCTGCTTTTTCAATGTTCCCTGTACATAACCGTGACTGCTCCTTTTGCTTGTGTGTGTAAATAATAAATCCCGTTACTCTTCTGAACGTCTTCTTCTTCCTCTTTACATTCGGTCGCTTTAGAGTTTTCCATATTGAATATCTTTGGCGCGATACGGCCAACGTTCGGGTGAATCGGGTGAATCGGGGAAACTGTTAGGTCGCGGTGCCATCCGCTCGGCAAACATAACATCCTTAACCGCGGACCATAAGAATTGGTGTCAGGAGTGTCGGATTCGGACCTGGGACTAAATTTATTTAGCCCAAATTTTGGACACAATTGTACAATTGGCCGTAACAATTGGTGTCGGGAGCAGGGTCGGACCCGAAGCGCGCTTAACGCGCTCAAAATTACGAGCTGCTGGAAATTGTTTTGTTTTTAAAGAAAAACCCGAATTTTGAAATCGCGCCATGGCTGGTCAAGGCGACGGGATGTCGGTGGGAGAGATAGACGGGGTAGAATCGACCCAGGACCTCGGGGAAATGTATGTGGAGGAGGGCAATGAGGAGGGGGTTGAGGAGGTGTCAGGCGCGCAAAATGGCGCTCTCACGCACGAGGTGACGGGCGCGCAAAATGGCGCCTCGCACATGGCCACGGCGACCGCGCCCGCGACCGTAGCAGCGCCGCCGGTGGATTCGAACCTTTCTTTCCTGCAAATGGGGGCCCTTATGGACAAAATGGGGGAATGGCTAGAAGCTAAATTTGAGGGGTTAGACAATAATTTTAAGGGGTTAGACAAGAAATTTGAGGGGTTAGACAAGAAATTTGAGGGGTTAGACAATAATTTTAAGGGGTTAGACAAGAAATTTGAGGGGTTAGACAAGAAATTTGAGGGGTTAGACAATGAGATAGAAGGGGTGAAAAATGGGTTAAGGGGGTTAGAAAACACAATGGACGACAAATTGCGGGAAGTAGGGGAGCAATCCGCCCGGGAAATCAAACGGATGGGGAACCAGAAAGAGGAGGTGAAAATCGGGTTAGAAAGTAAATTGGATGCTCAGAGGGATTAATTGGGACAGATGTGGGTGGCATCTACAAAAGAGATGGAGGAGATGAAAGAGGAGATACGACGAGGTGTAAGTGAGGAGGTCTCGGGGGTACGCGAGGAGGGTAAAGCGAGGTGAAAAGCGGATGGAGAAAGAGGTGAGGACGCACATAGAGACGGTCAAAATAGCCTTAGAGGACGAACTTGAGGAGACGCACCGGGAAATAAAAGAGGTGAAGCAAAAATTAGAGGAAGTGGAAGAAGAGGTGAGTGAAATTAAGAAGAGATGGACAGAAACTAAGAGAGAAATACAGGAAGAGGTGATGGAATATGTACAAGGTCGGTGCTCAACTCATAATTGTGTGCTCACTAACCAAATAAAGAGTTTGCAGGTGGCGAAGGAGGTGCGGAGACGGGGTGCCAAGGTGAGTGGCGATATACGTGGAAATGTATATGATGTGAGGGGAGCTTCAGTCGGCTTGGGGGTTGATTTGGATCCGGGTGTTCGTGAGAGGCCGTTGGTGAAGTGTGCGACAGGTACGGTGTGCGAAGGAGGAGGTGTGCGAGTATGTCCGACTCTGGGGTGTGTGAGGAAAAAGTGCGCGCAAAGGAGTGAGTGTGCTGTCGAGAGTGAGTCGGTCGTAGCGCGTGTGCGAGGGGGCACATGGAAGCGCGGTGTGGTGAGTGTTACAGAGGATGTAGCGAGAGAATGTACACCTGTGGTGAGTGTTACGGAGGAAGTAACGGGAGAGTGTGCGCAAGAGGATGCGCGAGAAAGGTGTGTAACGGACGGGTGCATGGGGAAAGAGTGTGCTGTCAAGAGTAAGGGAGGATGCACGCCTGTGGTGAGTGTTACGGTGGAAGTAACGGGAGAGTGTGCGCAAGAGTGTGCGTGAGAAAGGTGTGTAACGGACAGGTGCATGAGGAAAGAGTGCGCTGTCGAGAGTAAGGGTGAGTGCACTGTCAAGAGTGGTGGTGAAAGTAGTGAGAGTGACACGGAGCGTGAGTTGGTTGTGACAGGTGAGAGAGGATGTACACCTGGAATGGAAGGATGCACACCTGGAATGGTAGAGCGTGTGTGGGAATGCACACTTGAGTTGGTAGTGAGGCACGTGGTTGGGTGTGCGAGTGAGAGCACACCTGTGATTGTCACAGAGGAGGTGACCGAGAAGGGGGCACGAAGAGGTGTGTTGGTGAGGTGTGTGAACGACGAGTGTGTGCCAAGGTGTTCAGTGGTCAGGTGTGTGACCAAGTCTGTGAGCGAAAGAACGAGTGCAAAAACGAAGTATGCGGGGTGTACGGGCGGCGTTGGAACACCGAGCTCGGTGAGGGTGAAAGGGGTAGCGTATGCGTGTGAGCATGCAGGTGAAGCATCGACGGTAACCGGGTTAGCGGTTAGAACGACATTTAGCCGAATCGGGCCCTCGGTGCGCGCCGGGCAGCTTCGTGTGCCGCGAGGACCAGCGGGGATCCGAACCACGGCGGTTTCGAAAGAACCACCATACGTGATCCACGCCGGGCCGCGCTTTGAACGGCCGCGTCCGTGCTCCACTAGGCGGAGCGGGCAGCCCGATAGGAAGGGTCGTCATGGCGACTCCTTTTTGTTGAGACGTTCCGGCAGGTCGAGATCGGGCCATTGGACGGCTTTGTGCCGAGGTGGTGCGTGGGATCTCGGCCCGGGTAAGCATCCTATCCTGCACCGAATGCCGGACGCATCCAGCCGCTGGCACCAAACAACCCGCATTCATTGCTCGGCTTTACGAAGCCGAGCGTTAGAAGTGAATTGGCGCACCGAGAGGCACTAGTGAGAAGACTGATGACGAGAATAGTGGTTTGGGCCCGAAATTGCAAAGCAAAATTTGAGGATTGGCAGTAATTGGAAAATTTTTGATTGGTTGCCATTGGATGAGCCAAATTGATAGTGGGAGATGCCCGATGTGGTGGGATGGCAACTCTGCCATCTCTCACAGCGGAGGCAAAGGAGCACTAGTTTATGGGGTTTATGGCAGTGTAAGCTCACCGAGGGAGGGTTTGGATAATGTGTAGGGACCTAGAAGATGACCTTAGGTAACGTTAAGATTAGGTAGTGACAATGACACCTGTAGTGGGGACGCAGAGAGATTAGTGTGGATGATAACGACGTGGTATGTGCTTAGTTTAAAGGGAAGACGGGGAGCACTAAGTTAGCAGGGCAACAGGTAGTTTAGATGATGCCATGTGAGTGTTGGAAGTGTATCCAGAAGTGTATTGTGAAAAGTGTGTGAGGAACAGGTGTGATTGCACAGGTGTGCAACTGAACAGGTGTGTGGAGCAGTGTATGAGTGAGTGATAGTGATGAGTGTTGTATTGACCGAATGGTCCAGGAAGGAAGGAGGGTGCAGGTGGCACCAGGTGTGATTGCACAGGTGTGCAACAACAGGTGTATGGAGAATGGTTGTGTGGAATAAATGGTAGTGTGGAATACATGGAGTGTGGAATACATGGAATATTGGAATGGATGGTCGTGGAGTGAGTATGGTGGAAACTATGGAGTGGAGTGGATGGTGCGAAGGTGTGAATGGGGGAAGGATGGACCCCCATCACGAATACCAGGGGAGGGTAGTGTAAGTGTTAGGTAGAGGGTATAGGTAAATTGTGGTTGGATATTCGCATCTGTGGTGCGGGTGAAAGAATGGTATTTGGATGGGTGCATTAGTGTTGTGGAAATGGCTGGGCGTGTAGCCTGTTAGTGTGTGTAGTTGGTTTGGGCACTCCACCACTGTGAGGATGTCGGCCAGGTGAGGCCGCAGGTGGGCTCTGGGAGCCGGTAGTTGTTGTGGATGGGGCCCGAGGATCCGGAGGACGGACCCGGGTAGCCCAGTGCCAGAGGGCACCAAGGGGTGACAGAGCCAGGAGGGGCCTTCCCCAGTAGATAGGTTAGGTTAAGGAGCAGGTAAGTTCGGGTGGCAACTGCAGTGGTGGAGGTGTGCAGGTGGGTAGACCTACTGGGAGAGCTACAAATCTCAGCCCAGAAATTGTGCAAGGGCACCGGGAGATGAATCAGGGGAGTGAGACCCCAAATTGAGAAGCACCACAGTTTGGTCAATGGGAATTGGTTTTTAGAACCCATAGTGTAAGTTGGCCAATGGATTGGCAGGGAAAGACCCTGGGTAGTGTAAAGTGTGTTAAAGTCATTGAGAGGATAGTTAGGATTGAAGTCTCCTCGCACCATCTGCATCCACTCACCTGGAATGACGTACCTCCACACCATGCCAGGTTGTTTTTATTATTTTTATTGATGCAAATGTTTGGAATGTGAGACGCATCATGACGTGGGTGTGACATTGTGCTTTGTTGTTCCATCTCTTCCTCCTTATGAGGATTGATGACGAATTGGGTGATGGCAAATTTTGGCTAGAGGGATTGTGGTGATGAATTTGGTATAGAAGAAATATGGGGAAGACGTGACAGTAGTGACGAATTTGTAAATGTGTAGATTTTGTACATATGGGGTAAGGGCAAGGGTAGTGTAGGTGAAAAGGGGGGGTGACGTACGGTAGGGACGAGCTTTTCTCACTTCGCTCTCCGTACGCATTTCGCCTTGCATTGCCTTGTTTGATGTGTACCCTTGTGACCTTACCCCTCGCTCATCTGTCTGTCCCCCCTTTTGTCTCCCACATGAGGACCTGTGCGCCACTGGGCGCCGAGGGGAGCATGCGTGAGTCCGCCATTGTGCGCCCGGAACTCCCAGAACCAGCTGTCTGCATCGATGCACCACATTATGGACCACATGTCTGTGGCCGAGCACCACTTATGGACCCCATGGGTTGGGGCATGGCCCCTCTGCTGGAACCGGCCCTGAAGGCCCGAAATCTTGCTGGCGGACCTTGGCCACAGGGCACCGATGCCCCACAGGTGAACCATACATAGTCGGCCCCCCTGTGGGCCATAAATAAAATAAAAAGGGACACATTGGGTGCATTTTTTATTGCAAATAGGCCGCCAGCAAAGGAAAATGACAACATCTGGAAGAGAGTAATAGCCAGCAGAGGGAGCCGAAGAGCAAGAGACCACCTACAGGGTTAGGGGTTGTTTGGTTATTTTTATTGATGGACAGTGATGATTGTGCACCGATTGGTGCTTGAGGGTGTATTGGTGCGTTTATGGGTGCTTCCAGGGTGCATTGATGCAGAGCAGACTGTCTCCCCCCCAGAAAGAACAATCACAGGTCCTGGGTTGCGTTTTGTAAATAAAGTAGCGTCAATTGTAAATAATGCTCCCTGTTGTGTAAAACCAATCAGGTCCACACAACTTTAGTCCAACGGTTTGGTTTAATTGCATTTAGATCATGACATCATCCTGTAAAGTAGAAAATACAATAAGTATACGATGTGACGTCACATGGGTCCATTGATATCATTCAATGCAAGCAAGCTGGATATTCTATGCAGGCGTACCGTTAGTGAGTCTACCAGATGTAACATGTCACAGGAGAAGTCTCGGAGCACCGTCCGCAGCAGCGGGTCTTATAGTCATGCCCCTAGCGGTGTCAACGAGCAGCGAGCATCACCCCAGGTTCAGTACGAATACGATTTCACTACATTCTCCCCCCGTCAGAATTATACGGCAGTGCGGCTAGAAGCGAGTGAGCGTCAGCACGAACAGGGTGGAACATCAGTCGACCCAACCGTATCGGGCCGGGCGGCGAATTTCCCTGCCAGCACGCGTCCGAAATTCCCCGGGTACGGCATCACGTATCCCTGCGTCCCCGGCGTCGGAGGCGCCAACAGGGTCGGGTGACGAAGGGGTTAACTCCAAGTCGTCGGGCCCAGGTAGTCTCGGCGAGGGGAGGGTCGGTAGACTTTCGGCGATGGGAGCGTCGGGAGAGGCCATAGTCTCATAGATGGGTTCGATCGGTTCGTCCGATTCCCTACTTAGGTCGTCGACCCCGCAAGGGGCAAGGTGACGGACGGAGACAGTAGTCTCTCGGCCATCAGTCGTCATCACACGAGCATGCTCAGGATTAGCCTGGAGAATCTGCACTTTGTCCACTAGGGGGTCGTACTTGCTCGCGCGAACCGCCCGTTTAAGGTAGGCCGGCCCGGGCCCAGCGAGCCAACTGGGCAAAGACCGTATACACCCCGAGCTCCTGGGGTGGTGGAAAAGTCGCTCGTGGGGAGTTTGGTTGGTTGCCGTACTCAGGAGAGCCCTGATGGAGTTCAACGCCGCAGGTAGCGACCAAGCCCATTTATCGAGGCCCCGGCCGAGGGTCCGGAGGTGGAGCATGACGGCCCTCCAGATAATCCCGTTGAAGCGTTCGATCTGCCCATTAGCCTGGGGTCTGTACGGCGTGGTGTAACTAGACGCAATGTTATTTTGAAGCAGATAGCCGCGCACCTCCTGAGACAAGAAGACCGCACCCCGGTCGGTATGGACATAGGCCGGGTAACCGAACATTGAGAACAAGTTCTGTAAGCATCGCATCACCGTGGCAGCAGTCATGTCCGCGCACGTATAAGCAAAGGGGAATCGCGAGTACTCATCTACGATAGTGAGCAGATAGCGAGAGCCGCTCGACACCGGCAATGGGCCCTTGAAATCCATCGCCAAGCGTTCCCACGGGCGTGTAGCCTTCACCAGAGTCCCCATGGGAGGGTTATAGAAACGCGGTTTGATGTCCGCGCAGATAGCGCAGTCGCGACAGATACGGCGGATATCGTCAATCGAGTATGGGAGATTCCCACTCCGCACAAAATGAGCGAAACGCGTTACGCCGGGATGGCCCGCAGTGGCATGCAGCACCCGTAGGCCCTCCAAAGAGGTGATACCGGCACATGTAGCTGGCCGTGATAAGGCATCTGCGGCCTGGTTATCCTTCCCTGGGTGATATTTGATGGTGTAACAGAAGTCGGCGAGTTCGATACGCCAGCGAGTGATTTTCTCGTTCTTAATGCGCTGGGCGTGTAAGGTGTCGTACATGAACGCAACGCTTTGCTGGTCCGTGATGATTTGGAAGCTCCGCCCGAGTAAGTATGGGCGCCATCGCCGAATAGACTCGACGATCGCATACGCTTCCTTTTCAACGGACGAGTGTCTCCGCTCAGCGGTGGTAAGAGTCCGAGAAAAGAAAGCCACTGGACGCCCCCCTTGGGAGAGGGTCGCCGCGATGGCCTGATCCGAGGCATCACTTTCGAGGACGAACGAGCCGCTCTCGTCGATTGTCGCGACGGCGGCTCGGGCGATGTCGGTCTTAAGGCCGTCAAAGGCCGTCAATGCGGCCGGACTCAGGGGGAAGGTGTCGCAGGCCACAAGGGGGCGAAGTTTCGCGGAGAAACTTTGCACCCATTTGGAGTAATGGGCGAACAGCCCAAGGGCGCGCTTCAGGGACGCCCGATCGCAGGGAGGGGCCATGTCGAGCAAAGGTCGCAGACGCTCCTTATCCGGAGCGACAGAGCCATGGGTCACGGTGTACCCCAGAAGATCTATCGTGCGTAGGGAATATTGGCACTTACCCTCGTTCATAGTTAAGTGATACCGCTGCGCGACCTCAAGGAAGCGCTTCAGATTAGCATCATGGTGCCCTTGGTCATATCCACAAACCGTAAGATTATCGCGGTAGACGAAAACATCGGTTAAGTGCTCCCGCGCAACGAGGTCATCCATGGCCCTCTGGAAACAAGCGACCCCGTTCGTTACCCCAAAAGGCAGTCGCGTAAATTGGTACAACCGCTGCCCCGACTCAAATGCGGTATAGATACGATCCGCCCTAGAGATAGGGATCTGGTGGTACGCACTACGGAGATCGAGAGTGCTATAGACCGAATACTGGGACACCTGTTGCACTAGCGCGTCCATCCCCGGAAGGGGGTAGGCATCCAGCTGTGTAAAGCGGTTAATCGTTTGGGAATAGTCAATTACCATACGTCTGCGGTGGGCCTCGCTGCGCACCACCAAGACCTGGGCGCGCCACGGCGACCTACTAGGTTCTATGATGCCGTCTTTCAAGAGCTGAGCCGTTTCGTCCGCAATGAATTGCATGTCAGCGCGAGAGTAGCGTCGGGATTTTACCGCGACAGGGGTGCAGTCGGAGGTTAGATTGGGGAACAGTGAAAGCGGCTGGACGTCCATTTGCGTTAGGGCGCACACCGCAAGCGCGTCGTCCGCCCCCACAACAAGAGTGTCAGGCCCACCAAACTCCATTACCAGACGTCCATGCAGCTTAAGAAAATCGTGTCCTAACAGAATATCAGCACATAATGCGGGTAAAACCATAAGGTGTACATCAGGGAAAACCCGTCCCTTTAGCACGAGTTTCAATCGGCATTCCCCCTTCGTGCTGAGTCGAAGCCCCTGGGAAGCCATGAAGATCCATCTCGTAGACCTCCAGATCCGCCATCCATGCCTGAGCACAAGTCGCTGGTCGATAAAACTATCCGTAGATCCTGTATCCACCAAGGCCCGAACACAATGGCCTTCGACCATGAGGGGAATAAGGGCTTGAGCCAGGCCAGACGAGGCAGCTGGGAGCGGGACTGAGCCCCCCGAATGGGTCGGTCCAGCCTCGCGGGTGGATCCTACGCCAGCAGCAGTTTTGCGGTTGTGGCCGGAGTCTGTGTTGTCCATGGGAAATCCATTATCGTCATCAGAGGGCTTTCCCAAGCATTCCAGTGTTTTGCGATTCAAAAACTGACAATTCTGATGGGAAAAGGCCTCCGTAGTATTTGAAATCGCCTTTTGACAATTTTGGCAGAAAAAGGCTTCCGTAGTATTCGAAATCGCCTTTTGACATTTTTGGCAGCAAAGGGCCTCCGTAGTCTTTGAAATCTCCTTTGTCGGGGCGTGGGCCGCCGTTAGCTCGTGGACGACTCGAGGAGAACGTTCCGCTGGGGCTTGGCGTGGCTTCAAAGCCCCTTGCGTGGCCCGGAGATTGGTCAAGGACACGTCCTTTGTGCCCGATGGAGGATGAGACGATGGTGGCTGTCCGGAGACGCCCGCCAAGGACGTCTGAGCGCCCAGGGGCCCGCAGAGAGGGGCCCTCCCCTTCGAAGTCGGGTAAGGCGCCGGGTGTCGGGCTCGGCTCACGGGCTCCGCAATGAGCCCATTCAAGGTCGCCGCACCCGTGCGACCGCGGCCGCGCGAGTCCATGAGCCGCGAGCCGCGTGCTGTTTTCCTGCACACTTTCGCGTAATGACCCTTTTGCGAGCACAAATGGCATATAGCATCTCGTGCCGGACACACGACCCGGGCATGACGTGGCCCCCCACAAAAAAAGCATGCGGCCCCACGTAAGGCCTTGGGTCTGGTCGTAACGGCAGCCGTCAGGGCTGGGTCATCCTCCGGAGCATCCCGGAGTTCAGCGAGCGGATCCGCGTCCTCGGCGGTAGCACTCTCTGGCCGGGCGTGTAGTGTGGTGCCCGCCACGAGGCGCGTGCGATCATAGGTGTTCGATTGCATCCGCGCTTCGGTGTACACTGTCCCTTGCTCGAGTGCCGTAGCGAAGGTCAGGTCGGTCTTCTCCAAGAGTTTGAGCCTTAGTTCCTGGGAGGAGACCCCTGCAACGAAGGCATCTAAAAGACGATCATCCTGAGCCTGCGCAGGAGTCCGTGGCTCCCTGACGCTGTCCAGCAAAAGCTGCCGGAGCTCCTGGGCGTAATGGTCCATTGCCTCGTTGGGTTGCTGACGTCGCGTTTGCAGCAAATATCGTGCATACACCGGGCTTTTTTCCTTTATGTACAGCCGTTTGAGTTCCGCGATGGCAAGGTCATACGTCTCGCATTGAGCGATAGCGTTGTATACCCGGTAGTCGATTTTTGAATGGAGAGTTGCTAGCTTCGCGGCAGCCGTCGGAGCAGTCTCAGGCTCATCAAAAAGATTCTCCAATTGTCGGAGCCAGTGCTTCAGCTGCAAGCCTCCATCCGTGGCTTGTGGGTCGGCGCTGAATACGGACACCGTCAGCGTCTTGTTGCCAGCCATGTCTGTGGATCTTAAATGCAATTAAGTGTTGTGTAAAACCAATCGGGTCCACACAACTTTAGTCCAACGGTTTGGTTTAATTGCATTTAGATCATGACATCATCCTGTAAAGTAGAAAATACAATAAGTATACGATGTGACGTCACATGGGTCCATTCATCTATCTATAATTCCAGTAATCTCTGTGTGTATGTTTGTATGTTTGTATGTTTGTATGTTTGTATGTTTGTCTGTGACCGCTGTTTCTCGACAACCACGGGTCCGATATACTTGAAACTTGCCAGGTATATTGCTGGGGACCCGAGGATGTGCCTTTTCAAGGTTTCATATTAATCGGACAAGTAGTTACCGAGCTATGTCCAAAAAACGATTCAACCAATCAGAGAGCAGCGAGTTATCACGTGTGCCGAACGTGGCGAACAGACTCTGCCTCGGACGGCACATTTGAGAGCGTATTCATTTATTTCACGTTGGCAAACTATGTTGCCGCTATGTTGGCGTTAAACTATGTTTTAAAACTAATTAAAACTAATTTGCGATTCTTTCGCTTTCCTGCGCGTTTGTGCACGCTATGGCGATTTCTTTACCAAACTCCGCAAGCCGTTCGCTTTGGACCAAACCATTTCATGTAAATAGAGGGTGGGGATTGTCACCGTACTCGCAAGCCGTTCGCTTTGGACCAAACCATTTCATGTAAATAGAGGGGGGGGATATAATTTTAGATATAGATATAGTACGGGCATGCCCTAGTATCATTCAATGCAAGCAAGCTGGATATTCTATGCAGGCGTACCGTTAGCGAGTCTACCAGATGTAACATGTCACAGGAGAAGTCTCGGAGCACCGTCCGCAGCAGCGGGTCTTATAGTCACGCCCCTAGCGGTGTCAACGAGCAGCGAGCATCACCCCGGGTTCAGTACGAATACGATTTCACTACACTCCCCACCGTCAGTGTATAGTTTGAAGACCATTCCGCAATTCGGTTAGCTGTGGGCGTGAGTCTGTTAGGTAGGGTGCAATGGAGCAGCGGGACATCTGTATTTATGTTTTAAGACTGTCGCACTCAGGGTCAGGTTAAAAGTAGAGGGAACTACACCTACGTGTCACACTAAATTAAAGTTATAGGCCCGGGACGTGCCTAAGAGGAGGAGGGTGCAGTGTTGCGGAAATGAGGATTGTGTTTTTTTATTGTGTGTATTATTATTACTAGGGCGTGCCCGCACGTACGTGCTTGCCCGTACGTGCGTGCAAAAAAACATGCGTGCAAACAACAACAACAAAAAAAAACTTTGAAACCACGTGGCAGTAACGACCACAGAACCCCCCCTCTATTTACATGAAATGGTTTGGTCCATTCGCAAAGCCAAAGCGAACGGCTTGCACGTGGCAGTAACGACCACAGAACCCCCCCCCCCCCTCTATTTACATGAAATGGTTTGGTCCATTCGCAAAGCCAAAGCGAACGGCTTGCGAGTACGGTGACCATACCTTGGGAACCACTTGTCCGATTAATTTCAAACCTTGAAAAGGCACATCCTCGGGTCCCCAGCAATATACCTGGCAAGTTTCAAGTATATCGGACCGGTAGTTGTCGAGAAACAGCGGTCGCAGACAAACACACACACACACACACACAGACACACACACATACACACAGAGATTACTGGAATTATAGATAGACTAGGGCATGCCCGTACTATATATATATCTAAAATTATATCCCCCCCCTCTATTTACATGAAATGGTTTGGTCCATTCGCAAAGCCAAAGCGAACGGCTTGCGAGTACGGTGACAATCCCCCCCCTCTATTTACATGAAATGGTTTGGTCCATTCGCAAAGCCAAAGCGAACGGCTTGCGAGTACGGTGACAATCCCCCCCCTCTATTTACATGAAATGGTTTGGTCCATTCGCAAAGCCAAAGCGAACGGCTTGCGAGTACGGTGACAATCCCCCTCCCCCCTCTATTTACATGAAATGGTTTGGTCCATTCGCAAAGCCAAAGCGAACGGCTTGCGGAGTTTGGTAAATAAATCGCCATAGCTCGGTAACTACTTGTCCGATTAATATGAAACCTTGAAAAGGCACATCCTCGGGTCCCCAGCAATATACCTGGCAAGTTTCAAGTATATCGGACCCGTGGTTGTCGAGAAACAGCGGTCACAGACACACAGACACACACACATACACACACACATACACACACACATACACACAGAGATTACTGGAATTATAGATAGATTGCTTTATTCTGAGCCCTCCTTGCTCCAGTGTGTATAAAGGTCAAAAGGGCGTCCAGGTAGTTAATTCCTCAAAAAAGAACCCCTCGGCACAAACATAGGGGCAGGTGCAGACTGGAAGTTTGGGACGATTACACCTCACCACCACATAATTTAAAACACCTCACCACCACATAATTTAAAAGACCTCACCACCACATAATTCAAAACACCTGACCACCACGAAATTGAAAACACCTCACAGCCATAAAACACGTAATACAAACACCTCACAGCCATAAAACACGTAATAAAATCACCTCACAGCCACAAAATGAAAAACACCTCACCACCACGAAATTAAAAACACCACCACCACGAAATTGAAAACACCTCACAGCCATAAAACACGTAAAAAAATCACCTCCCAGCCACGAAATTAAAAATACCTGACCACTACGAAATTAAAAACACCTGACCACTACGAAATTAAAAACACCTGACCATCACAAAATTGAAAACACCTCACCACCACAAAAATAAAAACACCTCACCACCACGAAATTAAAAACACCTCACCACCACAAATTGAAAACACATCACAGCCACGAAACACGTAATTAAAAACACCTCACAGCCACAAAACACTAAATTTAAAACACCTCACAGCCACAAAACACGAAAATAAAAACACCTCACAGCCATAAAACACGAAATAAAAAACACCTTACAGCGACAAAACACGAAATTAAAAACACCTCAGCCATGAAACACGAAATTAAAAACACCTCACAGCCACGAAATTAAAAACACCTCACAGCCACGAAATTAAAAACACCTCACAGCCACGAAATTAAAAACACCTCACAGCCACAAAATTAAAAACACCCCACAGCCACGAAATTAAAAACACCTCACAGCCTCGAAATTAAAAACACCTCACAGTCATGAAATTAAAAACACCTCACCACCACGTAATTTAAAACACCTCACAGCCACGGAATTAAAAACACCTCACAGCCACCAAATTAAAAACACCTCACAGCCACCAAATTAAAAACACCTCACAGCCTCGAAATTAAAAAAACCTCACAGCCACGAAATTAAAAACACCTCACAGCCACGAAATTAAAAACACCTCACAGCCACGAAATTAAAAGCACCTAACAGCCTCAAAATTAAAAACACCTCACAGCCACCAAATTAAAAACACCTCACAGCCACCAAATTAAAAACACCTCACAGCCACGAAATTAAAAACACCTCACAGCCACAAAATTAAAAGCAACTAACAGCCTCGAAATTAAAAACACCTCACAGCCACCAAATTAAAAACACCTCACAGCCACCAAATTAAGAACACCTCACAGCCACCAAATTAAAAACACCTCACAGCCTCGAAATTAAAAACACCTCACAGCCACGATATTAAAAACACCTCACAGCCACGAAATTAAAAACACCTCACAGCCACAAAATTAAAAACACCTCACAGCCTCGAAATTAAAAACACCTCACAGCCACCAAATTAAAAACACCTCACAGCCACCAAATTAAAAACACCTCACAGCCACCAAATTAAAAACACCTCACAGCCACCAAATTAAAAACACCTCACAGCCACCAAATTAAAAACACCTCACAGCCACCAAATTAAAAACACCTCACAGCCACGAAATTAAAAACACCTCACCACCACGTCATTTAAAACACCTCACAGCCACGAAATTAAAAACACATCACCACCACGTCATTTAAAATACCTCACAGCCACGAAATTAAAAACACCTCACAGCCACGAAATTAAAAACACCTCACCACCACGTCATTTAAAACACCTCACAGCCACAAAATCAAAAACACCTCACCACCAAGTAATTTAAAACACCTCACAGCCATAAAACACGTAATAAAAACACCTCACAGCCACGAAATTAAAAACACCTCACCAACACGTAATTTAAAAACACCTCACCACCAAGAAATTCAAAACACCTCACCACCACGTAATTCAAAACACCTCATCAAAAACTAATTCAAAACACCTCAACACCACATAATTAAAAACACCTCACCACCACGTCATTTAAAAACACTTCACCACCACGTAACTCAAAACACCTCACCACCATGTGTTTTAAAAACACCTCACCACCACATAATTCAAAATGCCTCACCACCACGTTATTAAAAACACTTCACAACCACGGAAACAAAAGTTTCACGGAGTAGTTCAGTGACAACAGACACTGCCCAGATATGTAGATATATAGATAAATGACTGTACCTGAGTTGCTGTTTTGTCATGGTTTACACCAATCATAATTCAAACAATCATAATACACAAATGTATTTGTAATATACATGATATTACATTTCATAAACAATTGCAGTTGAAGACTTAAGTTGAAAAAAAAAATCCCCCCCCCCAAAAAGAGGAAAAATTGGAAAAAAAATTCAAAGGAAATACCCTTAGGACATACCGACGGGAGATATATGTGCATACCAGAAGTTTGGTCGGATTTCACAAAAGTTTGAGGGAGTAGTTCAGTGACAAGACAAGACAACACAACACAACACAACACAAGACAGACACTGCACAGATATATATATATATATATATTGTTGCGGATCGACGTCGACGTCGATGCCCGTCGACGTACAGAGCGGGAGTTAAACCCCCTTTCCCCCCTCGGGTCTTCGAGTCCACGAGGCCGATTCACCACTCCCATAGCGAGCGTGCGGAAGGGTATCGGGTCGAGTCCACACGTACCTTCGGTACCCACGCCGCCACGATAATGGGGACTGGACCTCGCACAAGCCACGCTAATCGAATACGCCCGAGCGGTTTGCGTATCACGTGACTCGTGCCGTTACTTTAATTGAACCCGATTTGAGCGGTTTTATTCGTACGATGCTCGGCCAATAGTGAAAGGACGGGAACGATCAAATAGAAGAAAGAACACGGGTTTATTTACAACTATACAAGGATCATAGTAAGGGCATTTTATGAGATATTTCTCAAATCTGTTAACTAAATTGTTACCAAAAAATTTCTTCACCAATATGTTTGTAAAGGTGTGTAATAACATGTGTTAAAATGTTGAAGTTCAACTCCCGTGGGAAACCCAGAAAAAAAGCTGTTGAATTCGGGTACCGAAAAATTATTTTCGAGAATTTTTATTTTTTTTAATCGGCCCTTAAGTAACTTATGAGGGGTCAAATAAGGGTTTTTCATGATTCTGAGTTGATTGTTAACATTTATATTTTCACTTTTACATTTACACACAAAGTAGCTTTTATTTCGCATACATATATAATACTCAAGAGTTATTTCTCATTCACAATGTCAGAAGTTTCAACAGTCATTGTCTATGTCTTCTTCAGACTCAACAACATCATGACTGCAGTTTCTGCATGTAATGCCATTACAGACTCCACAGGCCGAGATGCACGTGACCCCATTCTTCTTGCAGCTGCATCGCCGGTTGCTGCAATCTCCATGACAATTACAGCTCGTGAACTGCAATAGCTCCTCAGGAGCCGTGGGGTCCAGTGTTGGAACTGGCTCATACCCATGCACACCTATTGTCCATCCATAGTCACTGGGGTTCAGAGACATGCTCTGTAGAAGGATCCAGTCCCGGGTCTGCAGGTAGGCACGGAGTGAATGTTGTGCAGCTGCACCCTCTGTTGGAGGTAGAGTCTCTGGTTTGATCACTCCTGCCGCTGCCTTCCTTGAGAACATGTTGCACCGAATTTCACCCTTCTTCAATTCCTTCAATCTCCTTCTCCTGGGAGGAACTCGATCTGTGTGCTCTGCTTTGCATCATTAGCATGGATTCTCTTCATCCAGCCATTCCAGTTGGAGTGTGGGAACTCAGGATCGTTGGCTTTGATCACCCACCCCGCTGCCCAGAGTGTGTCACCTGGAGTGAGGAGTGGCTGATCATGAGCCAGGGAGGAGGAAAGCTCAGCGAGGGGGAGAAACATGATCGCGTTCGTTCCTATCTGTTTCCTGTTCGTAAATGGAATAATCTTTACTTCAGTTCCTCTCAGGATCTTAGCTTTGTCGAGTGCCTTCAACTTCACCCGGGGGAAAGCTGCTGTTGTCTGTGGATCTGGCAAAGGTGGTGCCGGAGAGGTGACTTCGATCCAACCCATTGAGTGAAAGGGAGTGTTTCCGTGAATAGAGACAATGTTTAAATCTATATTGTCTCCAACAAACTGAGTGACTGCATTGTTTGTTTCCCCAACCTCCATAAAGATCACCTGATCATTACTTGACAATTCACTTTCACTGGCTGGCACTTTGGCTGTCATCACTGATTGATCCTCAAGCGCAGCATCAACCGCAACCTCATCATTGATCTGTTCATCGGTTTCCTCCACAATGGTGTCAAGAGTGCCAGAAGTATCTGGAACATCATCTCCACTCCTACTATTAAGGAAGCAGTATTTGTAGTTTTGTGTCTCCATGTAAGACTCAGTGTATCCCAGCCGGTGGAACTTGTTGAGCATCCATTTTGACCCAAATCTATGATCAAGTTGTATGGCAAGCCCCATTTGGTGTGGCAATACTCCAGACCGAGGTCGACAGGCCTTAATAAAATTCTGCCCCCAAACGGCAACTCTTTCGTCTGTCTTGACAATCGGTCTCAAGAACATCTGAAGGCTTGCAGGAACAAGTGTCAGCTGACTATCGATGTCAGTCATACTGTGTGTGGTGGGGTATGACTTTGGACCTAAATCAATCAAGGCAATATCATTGGATATGAACTTGAGTGCCGTCTTTATGATCTGAGTCTTCTCATCTCCATGGTCAAGATTAGCATGATGCTCTCGCAGAATATTGTCGGTGCCATCTTTGAGACAGAGTACATCTGCCCTTCTTTCCTGTGTTGTGAAATACAAGGTGTCTTCGTATTTCTCTAGAAGTTTTATCTTTAGCCAATGCTTTGAATAAGAAAGGCTCTTCTCTGGTGACTGATCAAACTCCTGCAGCTTTTCATGGACTTGGTCCATGTTCATTACCCCATGCTCTAATTCTGATCCTGTTGTTGACTTCTTGCTGCGACAGACAATCAGTGACATGGTTCTTTTAACAAATAAATCACCAAAGTGTAAAAGAAACTCACCAGATTGATATACTGAGTTAAGAAAGTAAACCCAAGTCAAGAAAAAAAAAATATTCCATATTAAATGCCAAGTCTGTATATACATACATTATAAACGTTAAACGTATATATACATATATATATACAGACAGTATAAACATATATGTATATATATATATACGAGCTTTGCTCGGCTCGCTCCGCATGCCTCACCACGCGTCGTCGTTACACAGGAACGGGAGTGTTTTAGCTGAGGATAATGACTGTACCTGAGTTGCTGTGTTGTCATGATTTACAGCAATCATCATACAAACAATTATTTTGCACAAATTTGTTTGTTGTGTTTGTGATATTACATTTTTATAAACAACTTAGGTTGAAAAAATAATTTTAAAAAATTCAAAAATGAACCGCTCAGCACATACATACAGGAGGGGTAGGTGCAGACTGGAAGTTTGGGACGATTACACCTCATCACCATGTAATTAAAAACAGCTCACCACCATGTGATTCAAAACACCTCACCACCACCTGATTCAAAACACCTCACCACCACGCAATTCAAAACACCTCACCACCACGTAATTCAAAACACCTCACCACCACGTGATTCAAAACACCTCACCACCACGTGATTCAAAACACCTCACCACCACGTGATTCAAAACACCTCACCACGACGTGATTCAAAACACCTCACCACCACGTGATTCAAAACACCTCACCACCACGTGATTCAAAACACCTCACCACCACGTGATTCAAAACACCTCACCACCATGTGATTCAAAACACCGCACCACCATGTGATTCAAAACACCTCACCACCATGTGATTCAAAACACCTCACCACCACGTGATTCAAAACACCTCACCACCACGTGATTCAAAACACCTCACCACCACGTGATTCAAAACACCTCACCACCATGTGATTCAAAACACCTCACCACCGTGTGATTCAAAACACCTCACCAACATGTGATTCAAAACACCTCACCACCGTGTGATTCAAAACACCTCACCACCATGTGATTCAAAAAACCTCACCACCAAGTAATTCAAAACACCTCACCACCACATGATTCAAAACACCTCACCAACAACGTTATTAAAAACACTTCACAAACACAGAAACAAAAGTTTGAGGGAGTAGTTTAGTGACAACACAGACACTTCCCAGATATGTAGATATATACATAAATGACTGTGCCTGAGGTGCTGTTTTGTCATGGTTTACACCAAACATAATACAAACAATTATTTTGCACAATGTATTTGTAATGCACGTGATATTACATTTCATAAACAATTGAAGTTGAAGAAATTAAATTTTTAAAAAATCCAAAAAACTTTTCAAAAAAAAAAATCTATTCTGAAATTTTCTTTTAAAAATACCCTTAGGACATACCCACGGGAGAGATTTTTTTTAATTTTTTTTTTTTTGTATACAAGAACGAGGTTCGTGAAAGAGCTAACATTAATCACAAAATGTCAAACCGACACACAAAACACAAAAAACAAAGGGAGCGGCAGACAAGATGGGGAGAGAGGGGGAAGGACACAAACGCAACATTTGAGAGCAGGGACATCGGGAGAAATGTGGGAGGGGGAGGGCTTGGGGGGAGGTGGGAGAGGTATAAATCATATTAACACTGAAAGGACTTCCAGGAAAGAAGTTGGAATTTCAAAAAAAAAAAGAAAAAAAAAAAGTGTATCTGGGGTGAATTAGCGGGGGTAGAAAAGATCAAGGTTTTGGATGGGGGAAGATAAGAGATGGTGGTGAACAGCTGTTTTAAAGACCTGGAGGGAGGAGTGGGATTGAAGGGAGTGGGGGAGTTTGTTCCAGAGGCGGGAGAAAAGGGGAATGAAAGAGTGAAGGTGAGCCGAGAGCCTAGACTTTGGCAGTTTAACCATAAGAGGGTTGCAGGCAGATCTTGTGCGACCTGAAGGAATATTGGGGAGACAGAGCACAGAGAGAGTTGGGGGAGCAAGGCCGGAGAGGAGTCGGTAGAAGACAGAAAGACCACCAACCTGCCTGCGGTGAGTGAGTGAAAGGCCCTCGGAGTTAACTTCATCGCAGGAGATTCCAATGATTCTGAAAGCTTTGGTTTCAACAGCGTGAAGCCGAGCTAAGTGTGAGGCAGGAGCACCAACCCAGAGGGGGGAACAGTATTCCATTGAGCTGCGGTTCAAAGCCTTGTATGTGGTGAGGAGCTCAGGTGTGCCAAGGAAGGACTTCGCACGATGGAGGATGCCCAGTCGGTGACTGGCTTTGGAGGCCAGCTTGGAAATGTGGTTTTCCCAAAAAAGATCATGGCAGATAGTGAGACCCAAAAGCTTGAGCGACAGAACTTCTTGGAGAGAATTGTTGAGAAAGTAGATGGGAGGGTTTTGCAGTTGATCCTTTCGGAGAGACATTGAAAGAGTGTGAGATTTGTCAGGATTGAAAGACATGTTCCACTTGTTTGACCATTCTGTGATTTTGTCCAGGTCTGCAGAGAGCGAGGAGGCTGCAGACTGCCGATCTGAGGGATGAGGAATGGAGCGGAAGATAGTGGAGTCATCAGCAAAGAGATAGAGAGGATTTTCCAGAGAGTCGGAGAGATCATTGATGAAGACCAGAAATAGCACAGGGCCCAGAACACTACCCTGCGGAACTCAGAACAGGAAGGGGAGATGAGAGAAATCCATTCAGGGCCACACGTTGCCTACGACCATAAAGGAAGTCCGCAATCCATCAGTGGAGATTTCCATGGATACCATAGGAGGAGAGTTTGGTGAGCAGAGCTGGGTGCCAGACCATATCGAAAGCACGTGATATGTCAAGTGAGACAGCTCTGATTTCCTGTTTGGCATTGAGGACCTCCATCCATTGTTGAGACAGCAGAAGCAACATGTCCAAAGTAGAATGACCTGGTCTGAATCCAAATTGATGATCAGAGATCAAGCCATTGGAGAAGAGGAAGGATTTGATATCCGAAGCAATGATGGATTCCATGACTTTGCTGATAAATTCGGAGCAGGCTGATTGGTCTGTAGTTGCAAGGATCTGTTTTTGCACATTTTTTGTGTAAAGCGGTAATGTTTGCTGATTTGCAAGATGCTGGCAGATGACCTTGAGCAAAAGATAGGGTGAAAAGAACAGAGAGAGGGTGAGATAGAGCGGCAGAGCAGGATTTTGCCAGAAAGATAGGTGCATACCAGAAATTTGGTGGGATTTCACAAATGTTTGAGGGAGTATTTCAGTGACAACACAACACAGGACAGGACAGACACTTCACAGATATATATATATATATATATATATATATATATATATATATATATATATATATATATATATATATATATATATATTAGGGCCAGTTTTATTGTAGCCTGTGAACTCACCTCCCACGACACTTGTTCGACTAACAATTGCCAGGCGCAAACATCAACAACTATCCTGCAGGATAGTCAAAGAGGTATTCAGTGTCCCAGGTGTTGGCCTTTCCATTTAACGAGAGACGTTCATCAATTCTGAAGCGCTCTTGAAAGAGCTGTGTCGTTAATTTGCACTCGGCTTTAGAACACAGTTTATGGGAGTCTGTGAGACATTGCAATGGCCATTAAGTATGGCGTTAAGTAAACTTCAAGGAGAGTATGATACCTCATTTACACCAACTGCTTGAATTTCCAGAATGGCATTTTTAGTCATGTTCTATATGTTAACAAATATAATTTCGTTCAGAATTTTGGGAGATAAGCAAAACTATACATTTTTGGAATCGGAGCATGGAGAATCCGAAAATCAATGTTGGCATTTGCACAGACACCTGCATGGCCGCCATTTTGGATTTTCAAAATGGCCGCCATAAAATACATATTTTGCGTGATCTTGGTTTCTAGTCAACCTAGAATCTTATTTAAATATGCTAATCCTATGTTTTCTGGGTCAAGGAATCCAATAAAGGCCTCAAAATAGTGCTCAGGATTATAGAAAAGCAACAAACAAAGGTAATTGAAAACCATTGTCTTTGTGATATAACTGTATTACATAATACATGATATTGCAAGTCCTTTGAAGTTATAGGTTGTTATAGGAAGTTATAGGTAGTATCAGATTGAACTACAAGTCCTATACACAGGATCTACGAGGCCTATACCGTTCAGGAATATGCTTTTACAGATCTTCATCACTGTCCTGAGTGTCATTTTCGCAAAGGTGTCTACGCAAATGTAAACATTAATTTTTGGTTTCCTCATGCTCTGAGTATTCCAAAAATGTATTGTTTTGCTAATCTCCGAAATTTTTGAACGAAAAAACATAGTGAACCTGACTATTTTGCGGGGCAGCGAGGTAGCCCGATGTTGAAGTCCGCACCACGGATCCGTGCCGAGGATAATTTGTGCTGATGAATTAGCGAGAATCCAGTGGGAATAGTCCCTCCGAATGAAAGAGTAATTGAATGTGCAGAACAGACATTTTGATAAAGCTTAACTTGATAGAAACAAGGTTTGACTTCAACGGGTGGTATTCTTCGACACGACGTGTCGTGGCCTTTCATGTAACTCGATTGGCAATGGAATTAGATGTTCCGATGTTGGGGAAACCTATCCTCGTGCAGGGAAAAAAAATGAAGGACGATTGTGATTAATTCGAAAAGCTTGACATGAAATTGAAAAAGAGTTTCACTATAAATATAAATTGTCCAGACGCTTCGTCTGTGCTTCGCACATATCGGGAGATATACTTATAGGATCAACGTCCCTAAAGGGATTAACTTGTTACAACATCTACTTCCAATCCCAATGACATTGGAATGTCAAGGCATTGCCGTAAGCTTAACGATTTATCACACTGTTAGGCCTAATCGGCTAATGCGTCAGATCTAGTTGAATGTTTTAAAAGTTTTGGTGCACAACCCCCTAAAAAAAGAGGAACCTGCACATGGTGAATGTGGCTGAAGTAGAGTTGGCCATAAAAGGGTTTTTTATGCAAGATCCAGGCTCATGGAAGAGCTGGGTTGTGGAGGTTAAGTGGGAATGTACTGACAGTGAGGCCCCAGTTGGACACAATAAGCAAGGGAATGGACGTCCAGGAAAAGAGGAGAGAGACAGAGGAGGGGAGGAAACAGTTACCTGTAAGTGAGAGTTGGGTTGGGTTAGGGTTAGAGTTCCTTTAGGGTAGAAATGATCACTCGTATAGGAGTTGAGGTGAGGGATGACACGAGATGGTGGGGCGCCACTTGATGGTCACTTCAAAGATGGACCAGGCCCGTATGTTTAGTCAAAATTACCGTGTGCAACACTTTGATATTTTCTGTACTCCGTAGTTATAATTTGGTGAAGGAAATGGTCGAATCAAGTCTTGTGTATGACAAATTACAGCTCGCAGATCTAAGTCTAAGTTGGACAGCCAGTTGGACAGCACGGTCTGTTGTTAGGTGGATTGCCCGAAATCTTTCATCAAATCTCCATAGGTGACACTCATTCACAATGTGATGAATAGTCTGATCAAACTGTCTTTGAAATTCCATTTGTGTAGGTGGTGTGATGCCCTTGCAAGAAGAATATGAATCCTGTTGAGGGAAGGCCACTGTTTCCGGGAGAGGTCGAAACTTGGGGATCACTCACCAGGTCTTCGTTAACAAGGTTGGTGTCTGCCCAGAGATTGCGCCACTTGTCCTTTGTGTTCAACCCCGTATCACTCAGAACATTTGCAGAGCCCTAGAAAGGTTTGTGTTACTGGGGTCACATACAGTATTTAGTAGATCTGCAGCTCTTCCTGAATTGGAAGCTCTGGGTTGGCTTTGATTGCTGTCAAGCTCTCTCAGGATTCTTGCCATCTGGTGCACATCAAGGAGTGAGATGTGAGACAGGACTGGGAGCCACTACATGGGTGTTGATTTCAGTGTACAGCTGATTATCCACGTCAGTGTTTTCAGGGCAGTGTCCAAGTATTTTTCCTGGCTGCTCTCTGAGCAAACAGGAAAACAGTATTCCAATGAGTACACAAGAGAAAGGATAGCAGTGCGAAGAGGGCGCACACTTGATCCCCAGCTGGTGAGAGCCCGCTAGTTTCTGGATGATGTTTGATCTTTACTGTGACCCATTTTAGGTGTTTGCGGAACGTGAGGTTGCGATCAATGGTGACTCCAAGGTACTTGGGGAAAGGTTCATTCTTGACAAGTTTGCTACCAAAGGAAACCTGGAGTTTGCTGTTAGCCAGTCGGTTGTTGAGATGGAAAGCGGTAGCTGTAGTCTTAGTTGGGTTTTGGCGGAGGCTCCAGTCGATGAAGTATTGCTTCATTACCTTTAAGTCCTGGGACACAGTACTGTTGAGATCTTCAAAGATCTTTAAAGGACACAGTACTTTTGAGATCTTCAAAGATAGGATTGCTCAGGTAGCAAGGGCAAGATCATCTGTGTAGGCAAACTTTCTTGAGGTGGTACAACCCATGTCGCTCACATATATGTTGAAGAGGAATGGAGCTAAAACAGACCCTTAGGGAAGACCATCATTCAGAGTCCTCATGGAGATCGTTTGCTCTCCGAGTGAAACCCTTTATCTTGGATTGGTAAGTGTTACGTGGTCCCCTCAGTGTATACCAGGTCTCGGTGACCCCCGGACCGTGAGAGGACCTTCGCCAGCAAATAGTATTATATAGGCGCATTCGCCACGCAATCCATAGGAATTTCACCCAGGCGACAACTGATGTGCAAGTATATATTTCCAATGGTAATGATACCAAACACTTTCAAAGACACAACCACGGAGATTTTCCCCGAGCAATCAACAATACACAACCAGGCACAATCAATATTACAACCATGTGAACTCATCTACACAAACTCTAAGATGGCCATCTTAATCTTATACATTCCTCACGTGAGCCCCACTCCTGACTCCCTCCGTGGTCAATGTCTCTCCTCTCCGCACACGGGCGGTTGAACGAGCCCCGGGCGGACGTGCTCTAAACGTGCCGTCTCGGACTGGGGCCGCGGCTGCAGCGCACCTCCTTGCCAAGCCACGGGGCAAACCCAGCGCGGCGTCCAACGTGCGCGAGGCCCCAAGTGCGACTCTTACGCGTCCTTGTAGATGGGCAAAAACCCCGCGCGGCTTCCGACGCGAGCGAGGCCCAACGTGCGGACCCGTACGCGTCTTTGTAGACGGGGCAAAACCCAGCGCGGCTTCCGACGCGAGCGGCCCAACGTGCGGACCCGTACGCGTCTTTGTAGACGGGGCAAACTGTCCCGGACGCTTGGTTTCGTGCACGAACTCACAGTGACTGGACGTGTCCAAAGGTATTTACCGCCCAGGTAACTCCTCTCGCCAGACGTTTCGCAACGGCGCGTTTTCCGCGCAGCGTAAGGTCGATTCCACCTTCTCGTCGTCGCGGGGCGAGGAAGAAGAAGCACCGTCCTTTTCTCTCCTCGTGTCTTTTTTTTTTTCCGTTTCCGGCCACTTCCGTTTCCGGCCACTGGTTCCGAAGGGCTCCTGACCCTCCCATCACAACAACCCTTAATATAATACACACGGATAAGCAACCTGAATGGTAATTTACATACATTCACCTAAATATGTAACACTCCCCCCCTTCAAGAAAGAAAGTTTGAACTCAGCGAAAACTTTCTTTGCCGGCCAATTTGGAGAAACAAACCAGATAACTCAACCCCCCCCACATTATCAGTTCCCCCCGGGCACAGTTATCACTTAAAAATAAAGCCAGTTAAGCCACTCGATAGCACTTTTCCGGGAGGCCAAGCCGAGTATTCACTACATGGATGCCTTTAGGAACGCGGAGTTCACGGTTAGTCCGTGCAGGAAAGTTCTCTACATGGGCGCCTTGAGGAACGTGGAGTTCACGGTTAGTCCGTGCAGGAAAGTTCTCTACATGGGCGCCTTGGGGAACGTGGAGTTCACGGTTAGTCCGTGCAGGAAAGTTCACTACATGGACGCCTTTAGGAACGGCGTTCACGGTTAATTCGTGTAGGAATCTTGGCTCGGCGGCTCCGCCGCCTTCAGTGCTTCAACTTCTCAGAACGTCCCTAATAATTAGGGTGGGACCACTGGTCCCTGTAGTCCCCTGAATACCGGTCTTCTTCTCGGCCACTACTTTGCCAATTCTTCCTTCGGGAGCGGCCGTAACTCAGGGAGCCTCCATAATAATATTGACTGCGGCCACCACCAAAACTACCGCCCAGTTGTCCTCTCCTGTAGACCTCTCGACGCCTACGAAATGCCTTCCCTACTGTTATGGTCCGACCCTCCAAATCCTTGCCATTCCAATTCTTCTCTGCCTCTCTGGCGTCTTTTGTGCTGGCAAACGTGACAAAGCCGAACCCTATTGACTGTTGCGTTTCCCAGTCTCTTACCAACCGCACTTCCACCAGCGGCCCATATCTGTTGAAGACAGAGGTCAGAACTTCTTCCTCTGTTTTGAAGTTCAGTCCCCCTACAAATAACTTGGCACTTTTGTCACCATCCCGAGCTGGTGTGGTGTTATTTTCCCTGCTGGGCTCTTTATCAACCCTCAGGTTACCATAAACTTGACCCCCGGCCAAATCATTCCCGAGAACCACAGATACACCCTCTACAGGAAACGTGGCTTGTAAACCGACGGTGACCGGTCCTGACACCAAATCGGACTCCAACTGGATGACCTGAAGGGGAGCACTAACACCGCCCCCGATCCCCTGTAAACGAACACTATCCCCCGTTGCCGTCTCCTCGGACCATGGCAAAATGCCTTCAAGCATTAAAGATTGATGGGCCCCTGTGTCTCTCAATATCCTAACCGGTCTCCGGTTAGTCGAGGCTCCATCCAGTGACACAAACCCCTCGGAAATAAATGGTTGGTAACCCTCTTGATGGCGATTTCTTACGCTAGCCATCGCATTCGGAGTTGTAATAGTCGGACTCCGCTCTGGGTTGTCCCTTTTCATGAGGTAACAACTGGACATCAAGTGTCCAGGTTTTTTGCAAAACGCGCAAGTAGGCCCGGAGGAAAAACTCGGGGTCTGCCTCGGGCCCCCCGAACTATAAGTTTGTCTTGGGCCCGCATCCCTCTGATTTCGAACCGGTGGGGTATCATAGTTGTCCCCATAATCATCTCGAGGCCGCCGCCATGTATGGTCGTTCTCCGCACCTGCTGTTCCCCACCTCCCCTGCGGAGATCTAGGCGAGGAGTTAGGTTCGTGGACCCCTATTCGGTGGGTTAAGGCATAATCATCTGCCATGGTGGCTGCGTCCCACAACTTTGGTACCTTCTTTTCCTGCAGGTACACTTTGATGTCCTCGTGGACACACTGCTGGAATTCCTCCACCAGGATCAAGTCCCGCAATGTTTCGAAGTCTTTCCCGACTCCTTTTGACTCACACCACCGATCAAACATGTTTTCTTTCACTCTGGCAAACTCCACATGGGTCTCACTCTCCCTCTTCCTGGCATTCCTGAATTTTTGCCTGTAAGCTTCCGGAACCAACTCATAGGCTTTGAGGATGTGCTTCTTCAGTACCTCATAATCTGCACATTGGTCCATTGGTAGCGCCGAATAAATTTCCTGAGCTTTCCCCACCAGCACACTTTGCACGAGTATGGTCCATGCCTCCTCCGGCCAGTTTAATTGTCGAGCCACTTTCTCAAAGTGTGGAAAAAATTTCGCGACTTCTTTTTCACTGAACGGTGGAACCAGCCTCACATGTCTGCCCACATCCCAGGTTTTCTGGTTAGGTGTCGACCCCGTCAGCAAGGGTGGTGCCTCTCCCCGTTCTCTCATTAACTCCAGCTCCTTGATTTTGATTTCTTGCTGAAGCTGCATGTCACGTTCCTTTAATTCCCTTTCCGCTTTTCTCTCCTCTGCTTCGAGGTCCCTTGCAGCTCTCCTTTCCTCTGCTTGTTCCTTTTCTCTTCTTTCCTGGAGTTCTCTTTCCACTCTCCTTTCCTCTGCTTGTTTCTCTTCTCTCCTCTCCTCTGCTTTCCTTTCTTCTTCTGCTCTTTCCTTTTCTGCTTTCCTTTCTTCTTCTGCTCTCCTTTCCTGGAGTTCTCGTTCCACTCTCCTTTCCTCTGCTTGTTTCTCTTCTCTCCTCTCTTCTGCTTTCCTTTCTTCTTCTTTTCTTTCCTTTTCTGCTTTCCTTTCTTCTTCTGCTCTTTCCTTTTCTGCTTTCCTTTCTTCTTCTGCTCTTTCCTTTTCTGCTTTCCTTTCTTCTTCTGCTCTTTCCTTTTCTGCTTTCCTTTCTTCTTCTGCTCTTTCCTTTTCTGCTTTCCTTTCTTCTTCTTTGATCCGTTCCTGGCTCCGTAATTGCAACTCCAGTTTCCGGAGCTCCACGTCTTCTGGTTCTTCGGGTAGCCACTCCCAGGCTAACTCGTCCCATGTTCCTAATCCCACCATAGATTGTATCACCGTGGCCTGCAACTCTGCCTTCCTCAAATTAGTTCGGACCTCCAAGTTAAAATGTTTGGCCAATTTCAAGAGATCCGACTTTAGCAACGCTCGGAACTGTGCCTCACTCGGGGTTACCCCAAAGTTCTGTGCCACAAACGCCATGGTGCCTATCGTTAACACCTGTTAACCTTCACCCCAAGACTTTCCCCAATTTCTCAAAAAAAAAATATTACCAATTAATAATTAATTAATAAATTTTAATTACCAAAAATATTATTATTTTATTATTTTATACACTTTTAGATCCCGGACGTAGACCCAATTGCGAAACCGCAAATCGTAATTTGGACGAGCCCCCAATTCTGTTACGTGGTCCCCTCAGTGTATACCAGGTCTCGGTGACCCCCGGACCGTGAGAGGACCTTCGCCAGCAAATAGTATTATATAGGCGCATTCGCCACGCAATCCATAGGAATTTCACCCAGGCGACAACTGATGTGCAAGTATATATTTCCAATGGTAATGATACCAAACACTTTCAAAGACACAACCACGGAGATTTTCCCCGAGCAATCAACAATACACAACCAGGCACAATCAATATTACAACCATGTGAACTCATCTACACAAACTCTAAGATGGCCATCTTAATCTTATACATTCCTCACGTGAGCCCCACTCCTGACTCCCTCCGTGGTCAATGTCTCTCCTCTCCGCACACGGGCGGTTGAACGAGCCCCGGGCGGACGTGCTCTAAACGTGCCGTCTCGGACTGGGGCCGCGGCTGCAGCGCACCTCCTTGCCAAGCCACGGGGCAAACCCAGCGCGGCGTCCAACGTGCGCGAGGCCCCAAGTGCGACTCTTACGCGTCCTTGTAGATGGGCAAAAACCCCGCGCGGCTTCCGACGCGAGCGAGGCCCAACGTGCGGACCCGTACGCGTCTTTGTAGACGGGGCAAAACCCAGCGCGGCTTCCGACGCGAGCGGCCCAACGTGCGGACCCGTACGCGTCTTTGTAGACGGGGCAAACTGTCCCGGACGCTTGGTTTCGTGCACGAACTCACAGTGACTGGACGTGTCCAAAGGTATTTACCGCCCAGGTAACTCCTCTCGCCAGACGTTTCGCAACGGCGCGTTTTCCGCGCAGCGTAAGGTCGATTCCACCTTCTCGTCGTCGCGGGGCGAGGAAGAAGAAGCACCGTCCTTTTCTCTCCTCGTGTCTTTTTTTTTTTCCGTTTCCGGCCACTTCCGTTTCCGGCCACTGGTTCCGAAGGGCTCCTGACCCTCCCATCACAACAACCCTTAATATAATACACACGGATAAGCAACCTGAATGGTAATTTACATACATTCACCTAAATATGTAACAGTAAGTATAGAAGAAAGGACACGTATTGTGGCTTGGCACTGGAAATGTCTGGCAGCTTTCAGCAGAAGACTATGTCACCTTAACGTATTGTTGCGGTTTTGAGTTTTGTACAGTCAGTATAATAAAGGTTAAAATTTCCCCCTCATAGTTAGTCACACAAGCAACATGTAGCCTCGCGATAGTGTAGTTATTTCTTAGTATTTGTGAGCTTAGTCCTTTTCCTATGTTAGTTCTGCGTTGAGTAGAGTCAGGAGAATAGGTCCTACTTCTACCGACTTTCCAGCCTCCCTAGCCTCATGCCCCTTTGCGCTGACTTTGGTTCATTTTGGACGAATTAACACGAGGCAGGCCTAGGAGGGTCGGGGCGGAGCCGAATGATGGGCAGCAGAGTGTGATGTTGTTGTTGTTGTTGTTGTTGTATAGCCTCGGACAGTTCTCTTGACCAAACCCGCGGCACGGAGACAGCCGATTGATCTCCCAGGAGCGACCCAGAGATCCCCCACATCTAGGATGGTGTACCCCTGCCTTCAAAAGTCAGGTCCACGACAGAGTTGGAGAGAGAGGGAGAGAGACAAGAGGAAAGGTCACAAAGGTCCATGGGGACCGATTGGCACTGACTATGATCACGCTGCCCTGACAAATCTTGGCAGCAAGATTGAATGGGGAAGATTTGGCCCCCGACTTGCATTGGGGGTACAAACACCACAAAAAGGCGTCCCGGATAGGTGCCATTATGATGTAATATATTAAGGTGGGACAGATTTGCCCTTCTCTATTCGTACATTCTCCTTCACCCTTATGTTGGGTACATATACTGAATATTTTTCGATGAAGTCGTCTGCTTTCCTGTGAGCCAGACAGCCATCTTTCAGAGCCAAGGAGATGTTCAGAAAACTGAACATAACCATCAGCACCGAGCATGCCATACAGACATGGGGTGCGGTAGGTGGGTCGTATGTGGGGTTGGTAGTAGTTGTGATTGTTGTGGTCATCTTCTTGCCCACCATATACAATAATGACACTTGAAAACAAAATAAAATCCAAAAAACCTCACACCAAAAGTGCATTTTCTAGTTGGTAGAAATGTTTTTGTATGAAGATGGAAGTAATACCCCATAGACCCCAGTTCGATAGAACCACCAATGAAATCCTTCCTGGGCAAGTAGTGCCGGTGTATTTAGTGAATTGTTTGAAGTCGATGGGTAGCGTGCTTTTTAATACGACATGGCATACGTCACAGAAGCCATTACTGTGATGACAAAACATATATCGTTTCCCAGTGACAGAGATATACCAGTAGTGATCGATGGTGTGTCTTTGGCCCAATCTCATTTCTTTGTTTGCAGGCGAAATCAAGGGTGATGGAAGTATTGGAGTTTGAAATTAAATCAGGTTTTGGCAGCTGGGAGAGGCTCTGTACCCCGCATGGCAGCCGGCGAATGTTATGTGGCAGCGGTGGCTTGTCGGATCAGTCAAGCATAATATGATCTCCAGTCAAGACATCGCTTATGATTCGCTGCCATATGATGATGGCATGAAAAGGTAATGCAAAAATCAATCTTTCAATATCACGTCACATCTTTCACTGGGGTGCATGTGGTAGTTGTAGACCAGCAGTTATGACAGGATGGTTTGCTTCTGATTATTCTAGCCTAGATTTGAGTCTTGGTTAGGCCATAACTCGTCATCACAGTGTTCCACATGTCTGGGAAGTCTTCAATGTGTGGGCCGTCCCTCAGATGGGCATTGCGCAGGACGTTAATACCCTTCTACCAGCAATGGTTGTTGATGTATATTAAGGAGCCCACATTGTCCTTCAGGGAAGAGTAGTTAAATTATCGCTGGTACCCTGAACAAATTTCAAATTCCTGCTCGAACCTAACTATTCGACTAGCAGGCCGCGTGAGACGGTTTGAGAAAGACTTGGGCCAAATACTTTCCCCAGCCAACCCCATGAGGTGGCAATAATTGTGGACATTAAAGAGCCATCATCCAACAGGATGATACAGATGGAGCAACATTACTCTTGAGATGTCTTGTCTGAGTCTGAGTCCTGACCCATCTATAAACTGTCAGATTGGTGCTTTGCCGACAACGTGTGTTAGATGAGCGATGAGCCTTTAGATGAGCGTTAAACTAGCTGCTGTGTATGATAAAGACTCCATGGTGTCTTTCACGAAGAGTAAGCACATGATCGTTGGCACCGTGAACAAATTACAAATTGATGCCACCTTCCGTCGAACATGTAGTTCCTGAACATCCCCTCGCCTCTTCTCGAAATATTTGCCCAAAAAACTTCGCCTGCTGACCCCTCAAAAGGTGAGAAGAATTGGGACTGTGAAAAGAGAATAAGAAGAAATAGTGGTAGGAGGAGGCATAGTGGTAGTAGTAGTGCTTTTGGTGGAAAGCCCTCAGACTTAGAGGTTTGGGCTCAAGGTACAGGAGAGCTCAGGCAGACATAAGTTTATTGTTCACTGTCGTTCAGTAGTAGTATTAGTATCAGTAGTATTCGTCGTAGTATTGGTAGTGGACGACCTTTGATCTTATGAGATTAGTTGATCAACCTTCTGCTTGGTCTATGCAGGTAGTACAAGCTGTGCTACCAGCCCTTGGTGCACTATCTGTGAAAGATACCTGGGGAGTTTTAACTTTTACATTGTTAAGGAACGGTCGGCTTAATCTTTCTGCCCTTGTTTGAAATTGTGATGTGATGATTTGAAATTGTGAACGGTCGGCTCAGTGATGCAGCTTCTCCTGCTTTTAGCAGATCAACTCTTCCTAGGAATCACTCTCAGAGCCATACAGCTCTAAACCAGTCACGCATTGCTAACCGAGTTATCTTTCCTCCCTATTCAATTTGCAACTAGAATGGCACTTGGTAGAGCACATACTTCCGCAGGCTTAACAGTTTACGTTTTATATACAACTGATAGGTCATATCTGGATCCAGACCTGAAACAAAGTCAAATCGGCTTGTTCTTGTCACCTAACCAACTCATCCACCTAGTTTTGTCATTACTTGTCCACAACTTTTTGAGATATCGTTTTTGGTCCTATCTCTCAATGGTGAAGATTCACTGAAAAATTCTCAGATCCAGATCTTCACCAAAATCTAATCAATTTGTCTGTGTCACATAACCAACTTCTCCACTAAATTAAACCCAAATCCGTCCAAAACTTTTTGAGATATCCTGTGGACAAACAGACAACAAACAGGAGTGAAAGCATAACCTCCACCCATTCGCCAAACTTTTGCATCGTCCATCGTCCACGTCCATGTATCATGTCCTACTCCTCATTCTGCCGGACACCCGTTATTTGTTCAATTCTCCCTCTATTTTGTCCATCAACCCTGCAATTGGCATTTCCTCTCTTTCCTTTGTTCTGTTGAGTCGTGATCCGTTCACAGTGTTCTAGCTCTTCCCCGAGCTTTGAGTCTACACAAAATAGTGATGAGATGGCAGTGCACCCGCTGCCTTTGAACAGCAATAATTTTCATGAACCGGTTGACTTTTTGGCGTTTAAGGTGCCTGAGAGAACTCACCTACCCTTCGCGAAATACCCGTGAGATCTTTATCTTCCACCAACGACCAGCTCTGGCAGATGGGTCCTCTAGATTGACCTCCATCCGAGTGACGACACACACGTTGATGCCTCATCTTGCGTCACACCAGGATGACAGTTTATTGCTGGGAATTTGGGAGATTTTTGAAAAGGAGGGGGGGGGAGGGGGGGGAAAGGAAAGAAAAGTCTTTTGCATTTGGTGTGGGTCGACAGACAAATGGAACAATGACATCAATACGCGCGAGGAAACAAAGGCAGCACTGCCATTTGGAGTCACTGCCTGTGTTTTCTGAGCACCTGCAATTGTTTTCCCTTGCATCGGTTCCCATTCGGCCACTTTGTCTCACATGGAAGAAAGAACACAGGAGGGGAAAAGCAGCGGGAGGGGTGGGTGTGGTTGAAGGGGAAGGGGAAGGGGAAAAGTGGGGAGGAAAGGGGGGGGGGACTGTTCACAAAGGGCATCTTTAACTGACCCCTTTGACAAGGATTCATTTTGGAGAGTGCTAATTGGGACCAATGGTAAATTTTTCACTGAGTCTCTCTGCCACTCCACTTCCACCTTCAGTTATCAACTTTATTTCAAACTAGCAGATAATGCGGTTCCACCGGGCTGTTGTAAGGGAATTAGATCCCAAAAGAGTGTGGAATAATTTGGAAGTTGCACTCATAAGGAGTCTGAGGTTCCGTTTGTGGGATAATTCGTCCGTTTCCAAAAGAATGAAGTTTTCTCAATGAAATAAATGGACGAAAAGGAAATTATTCGTCTGACAGAATTATTTGTGGGTTATATAATGTTTTACTTCTGGTGGGAGTGCAAACCAGCCATATTGAGTTTATACACCACCCCGTGAAACTCTGTGCTTTCACTCACACAAGGCATTGTCAGTGTTATTTTGTACGCGTCGCATATTAAAGAAAATATAGTCGTGTGGCGGACATGAAAGCCCACTGGCGTGGTGACATCATTCCGCGCACCGAGTGGGCGGTGGCCACGCCCAAGAGAGAGGCGTGGCCTCAAGATATACACGGGGCGCGCAGCCCGGAGCAGCTCAGTGCTGCAGTTTGAGTACTTTCAATAAAGACTCTTTTATGAACCGCGTTGTCCGCTTGCTCCTTGCGTAAGCATTAGCGCGCGCAGCATCGCGCTTCATATTGTGACCTCGACGTTGGATCTGCCATAGCGATCCTTCCGAACACGACGCCATTGCAATGGCAAACAACAATGCAATGTCGATGAAACTTCCCGAATTTTGGGAGGCCCAGGCCGAAGTCTGGTTCGTCCAAGCCGAAGCCCAATTTCAGCTTCGGCGCCTCACCTGCGACGACACGCGCTACTGCCACGTCGTCGCCTCCCTCGGGCCCGGCACGGCTGCTCGAGTTGTGTCCGTCCTTCGCCACCCACCGGACGGCCACAAGTACGAGGCACTCAAGCGGCTACTCCTAGCCACGTTCGGCCTCACGGACGACGCACGGGCCGAACGCCTCCTGGATCTCCCCGAGCTCGGCGACACGCGCCCGTCGGTCCGAATGGACCAGATGCTGTCACTGTTGGGCGACGAAGCCCCCGGTTCTCTATTCCGGGCGCTTTTCCGTCGCCAACTTCCAGCACAGGTTCGCCTCGCGTTGGCCGGGACCGTGCTAACGGAACCCCGAGCATTGGCAGCCGAGGCGGACAGGTACTTCGCGGCTTCGGATACGCGGGCGAGAGTCGGTGCGGCCATCACGGACCTCGAGGCTGATGCTGCTGATCCACAGCATCAGCTTACACAGCATACGCAGCATGCTGATACGCACCTCGTGACCGCCGCCATGCCCCGCCCACCGCCGCGGCGAAAACCGCCACCACGGGGAAAACCACCAACTCCACCGGCCTGGCGGAGCCAGCCGCACTCCTCCAGCTCCACCACCTGGTGCTGGTTCCACGCCAAGTTCGGCCACGAGGCTCGGCAGTGTCATCCGCCATGCTCCTTCAACAGGTCGGGAAACGCCCGGGCCGGCGCTCAATAGTGGCAATGAGCGCCGGCCGTTCGAGCAGCCTGCTGTTCATAACGGACACCTTATCCGGGCGCCGTTACCTGTGCGACACGGGAGCGCAGGTGAGTGTCGTTCCCGCCAGTATGTCAGACAAGCACGCCACGGGCGGGGGCCCCGCGCTGCTTGTCGCGAACGGGACGCCCATCCGTACGTACGGAAAACGCTGCCTCTCTCTGCGGTTCGGAGGGCAGGTTTTCCGATGGACGTTCGTCACCGCCGACGTGCCCATGGCACTGCTTGGCGCGGACTTCCTGTGCGCTAATGGGCTCCTGGTCGACGTAAAGCGCAGACGTCTTGTCCAGGCCGAGACGTTCAGCTCGCTCGCTTGTGCGCTGCCCAGCTCGTCGAGCAGCTCAACGAGCGGCTCACCGAGCGGCTTGCCAAGCGGCTTGCCGAACGGTTCGGTTCCGGCCACATTGATCTGTACACTTCCGGCAGCGGACGAATTCACCCGCCTCCTCGCCGGCTTCCCGGCCCTCACGCGGCCCACCTTCTCGGCGTGGACCGTCAAGCATGGGGTGGCCCATCACATCCCCACCGTCGGGCCACCGGTCTACACCCGGGCACGCCGCCTCGAGCCGACGAAGCTGGCGGTGGCAAAAGCGGGGTTCGCTACCCTGGAGCGACTCGGCATCGTTCGGCGCTCGGAGAGTGCTTGGGCATCGCCGCTGCACATCGTGCCGAAGCCCGGCAGGGGATGGCGACCGTGCGGGGACTATCGCCGTCTCAATGACGCCACCACTCCCGACCGCTACCCCGTCCCCCACATTCAGGACTTTTCCACCCATTTGGTGGGCATGTCCTTCTTCTCGAAGGTGGACCTCATACGCGGCTACCATCAGGTCCCCGTCAGGCCGGAGGACATCCCGAAGATGGCGGTCATCATGCCATTCGGACTCTTCGAGTTCCTGCGGATGCCCTTCGGTCTGAAGAATGTGGCTCAGGCGTTCCAGTGACTGATGGACAGCGTCCTGCGCGACTTGGATTTTGTCTACGTCTACCTGGACGATATCCTCGTCGCCAGCGCGTCCCGCGAAGAGCACCTCCGCACGCTCTTCGAACGCCTGGGCCAGCATGGCCTGATTGTGAACCCCGCAAAGTGCCGGTTCGGCGTCGCCGTAATCGATTTTCTGGGGCACCGTGTCACCAGGCACGGAGGCGTCCCCCTGCCGGCCAAGGTGGAGGCGGTGAAGGGGTTTCCGCACCCCCGCACGGTCAGAGGGCTGCAGGAGTTCCTGGGCATGGTGAACTTTTACCATCGGTTCCTGCCCCGTATCGCCCAGCTCCTGCGCCCCCTGCACGAAGCTCTCTGAGGTAAGCCGGGCAAAGGCGACGTTACCTGGACCGAGCAGATGGACACGGCGTTCACGGGCGCGAAGCTCGCCTTGGCTAATGCCACCATGCTCGCGCACCCGGCGCCCGATGCACCGATCGCCCTCACCACTGACGCCTCGGACTACGCGGTGGGCGCGGTGCATGAGCAATGGGTGCGTGGAGCTTGGCAACCGCTGGCGTTCTTTAGCTGGCAGCTTCGCCCGCCCGAACGCCGTTACAGTACCTTCGACCGCGAGTTGCTCGGGCTTCACTTGGCGGTCAGGCACTTCCGCCATCTGCTCGAGGGCCGTGCGTTCACGGCCTTTGTCGACCACAAGCCGCTGATCTTCGCGATGGGCAAGGTCACCGAGCCGTGGTCGGCCCGGCAGCAGCGTCACCTCTCGGCCGTGTCCCAGTACACGACGGACATCCGGCACGTCGCGGGGAAGGACAACCCGGTGGCGGATTGCTTTTCCCGGGCCGTCGCCCACGCAGTCCACCTCGGCATCGACTATGCCCGGATGGCAGCGGACCAGGCCGCTGGCCCGATGTCCAGGCCTTGCGGACCGCCGTCACGGGCCTCCGCGTCACCGAGGTGCCGTTCGACGGCGCGGGCGCGGCCCTCTTGTGCGACGTCTCCCTCGGGCGGCCTCGCCCCATCGTGCCCGCGGGCTGGCAGCGCCAGGTGTTTGACGCCATCCACGGCCTGTCCCACCCGGGCGCGAGGGCCTCCCAAAGGTTGATCGCCGACAAGTTCGTCTGGCATGGCCTCTGGAAGGCCGTCCGCGGCTCGGCCAGGACGTGCCTCGCGTGCCAGCGCGCCAAGGTGCACCGGCACACCCAGGCCCCGTTGGCCCCGTTCACGGTGCCGGAACGCCGGTTTGACCACGGCCACGTGGACCTGGTGGGACCTCTGCCTCCCTCGCGGGGTTTCACCCACGTCCTCACCATGGTGGACCGCACCACCCGGTGGCCGGAGGCCGTGACCTTGGTGTCGACGATGGCGGCGGACGTCGCGCAGGCTTTCATCGCCACCTGGGTCACCCGGTTCGGCACCCCCTCAGACATCTCGTCCGACCGCGGCCCCCAGTTCACCTCGGAGCTCTGGGGTGCGGTCGCGCAGGGGCTCGGGGTCCGGCTGCACCGAACCACGGCCTACCACCCCCAGGCTAACGGCCTGTGTGAGCGATTTCACCGCTCATTGAAGGCCGCGCTCCGGGCCACCCTCCGCGACGGCGGCTGGGTCGACAGGCTCCCTGGGTCCTGCTGGGCCTCCGGACGGCGCCCAAGGAGGACCTGCGCGCATCCGCGGCGGAGTTGGTCTTCGGGCAACCGCTGCGGGTGCCGGGCGAGTTCCTCCCCGACTCCACAGCACCATGTTCACCGCCTCCTCGCACAGCAGCACAGCAGCGCTCCGCTCTGCAAGAGACCGCCCAGAGGTTCGCCCCGGTGCCAACGGCATGCCACGGGCACCCACCGACACAAGTCGCCCCGGAGCTTCGCACGGCGGAGTACGTCATCGTCCGCCACGATGCCCACCGGACACCACTGCGGCCCCCGTACGACGGGCCTTTCTGCGTGCTGGAGACCGGGGCGAAGCACTTCACCCTGGACATCGGCGGTACTCCTGACCGCGTTTCTGTAGACCGCCTCAAGCCGGCCCACCTCGACGTGGACCATCCACCGCCAGTGGCCCGACCCCCGCGTCGGGGCCGCCCCCCTGCGGGCGGACCCCCGGCACCGCCCAGCCCCGCCGCCACGCCGCCCCCCGGTCCTGCACCCATCCCAGGGGCAGCCAGAGGCATCCCACCTGGCATCCCTGCACCCCGGACGCCGCCGATCGCCAGGGGGCGCTTCGGCCGGGTCATCCGTTTGCCCCGCAAACTGGCCCTCCAGGTGCGCGGGAATTCTGGGGGGGCGCGTGTGGCGGACACGAAAGCCCACTGGCGTGGTGACATCATTCCGCGCACAGAGTGGGCGGCGGCCACGCCCAAGAGAGATGCGTGGCCTCAAGATATACACGGGGCGCGCAGCCCGGAGCAGCTCAGTGCTGCAGTTTGAGTACTTTCAATAAAGACTCTTTTATGAACCGCGTTGTCCGCTTGCTCCTTGCGTAAGCATTAGCGCGCGCAGCATCGCGCTTCAGTGGAAGCATTAGTAATGGAGTCCCAGTTTCCATTTGAAAGATAATTGGTTGGTAAGAGAAAGTGAATTCAATTTTTTGTTTTGCGATGATTTTTCTTTAAAAGCTTCAGAGCGTTCACTATTAATGCTGAAAAGTTTTCTCAGTAAAGCAAATCGATGGAAAGGTAATGATACGTTGACAAAATTGACTGAATAGGATGGGGTTTTCTTTTTGACAGAACAGGCTTTTCTTTTAACTTCCGGTTTGTGTACGAACCAACGACTCTGAGTATATACACCACTTGTGCAACCAAAATGCAATTAACTCGACATTGCATGAATAACTAGAGTGACACTCAATAGAGAGCACACCTCTGCCAGGTGAACAGTTTATGTTTTGCATCCCAGAGTAGACCAGAAAATCACAATATAGAATCACATTTAATTGAAATCATTCGTCCACAACTTTTTAAGATATCCTACTGTATATCGTTTTTGGCCCGATCTCCCAATGGTGAAGAATCACTTAAAAAATTATAGTAGCCGGATCCGAATGCGGATCTTCACCAAAATCGAATCATTTCGTCCTTGTCAAATACGCTACATCTCTGCCAAATTTGGTCCGAATCCGTCCACAACCTTTTGAGATATCCTGCTATATATCGTTTTTGGTCCTATCTTTCAATTTTTATTATTTTTTTATTTTTTTATTTTTTTTTGTATACTGAATTGAGGCTCGTGAAAGAGCTAACATTTATTTCACAAACAAATCAACCAGACAAACAAAATATACAAAAAGAGGGAGCGGAAGACAAGATGGGGAGAGAAGGGGAAGCACACAACCACAACATTTGAGAGCAGGGAGAAGTGTGGGAGGGAGAGGGCTTGGGGGCAGGAGGGATGGGAAGGGGGGGGGGGGGGGGGGATGAAGAATTACTTAAAAAAATTAGACGAGCTGGATCCGGGATCTTCACCAAAATCGAATCGAATCGTCCTTGTCACACATACAACCTCTCCACCAAGTTTTGTCCAAATCTTTCCACAACTTTTTGAGATATCCTGCTATGTATCGTTTTTGGCCCTATCTCTCAATGGTGAAGAATCACTTAAAACATTATAGGAGCCGGATCCGGATCCGGATCTTCACCAAAATCTAAACATTTCGTCCTTTTCACATAAGCTACATCTCTACCAAATTTCATCCGAATCCGTCCACAACTTTTTGAGATATCCTCGTATGTATCGTTTTTGGCCCGATCTCCCAATGGTGAAGAATCACTTAAAACATTATAGTAGCCGGATCCGAAAGCGGATCTTCACCAAAATCTGATCATTTCGTCCTTGGCAAATACGCTACATCTCTGCCAAATTTGGTCCGAATCTGTCCACAACCTTTTGAGATATCCTGCTATATGTTGGTTTTAGACCGATCTCTCCATGGTGAAGAATCACTTAAAAATTAAATAATTCTCATATACGAATCCATATTCAGATCTTCACCAAAATCGAATCGAATCGTCCTTGTCACACACACAACCTGTCCACCAATTTTCTTCCAAATCCGTCCATTTTTTTGAGATATCCTGCTATGTCTCGTTTTTGGCCCGATCACCCAATGTTGAAGAATTAGTTAATAAATTCTACTTGCTTATTCCGAATCCGGATCGTCACCAAAATCCAAACATGTCGTCCTTGTCACTTAAGCCACCTCCCTGCCAAATTTTGTCGGAATCCGTCCACAACTTTTTGAGATACCTTGTTCACAAACAAACAGACAGACAGATAGGGGTGAAAACATAACCTCCATCCACATTTGGTGGTGGAGGTAATGATATTTCTAAACCTCCGCATGCACTGTCTGGAGCCAAGAGCTCTAAAATGACGTATCGTTCAGCATTGTGCATGCTGTGGTTATGACGTTTACCATCATCAGACGCAATCAGGCACCTTGTATTTCTATGTACAGTATGTAGATATTAGATAGATTACATTTCCTCTTGAATCTTGACTGTCGTATTAGCCTCCATATCTTCCTTCGGAAAATATTTTCAGACTTTCTGTTTCATATAGTACGGCAGATAGGTGAAATATTTGTCAGAATTGTGCCTTTGATGACACAAGAACGAGAGTTGGCACACAGTTAGACTATGCCCTAAGGAAGATATTTGGCTATAGGGCCATCGCAGATTTGTCCTGTGACAACAATGGCGGCCATTTTTCCAAAAAAGGACAAATCTGCGATGGCCCTATAGCCAAATATCTTCCTTAGGGAATAGTCGAACTGTGTGCCAAATGCCATGCTTGTATCATCAAAGGTACAATTCCTGCACCTATCTGCCAAACTAACAGTGGAGTATAAGATGCCATAAATCTATTATGGAGGGCAGACAAGCAAGACAGAGAACACAAAGCACCTGATTAATTATCAGATTCTGGACTTCAAAAAAAAGACTTTTGCTCGATGGCCACAAAAACATACCAGGCAGGAACACCAGGACGTGGATGACTCGGGGCATGCGAGGACAGAGTTAAAGCTCATCGTATTGCCTGACCCCGAAGACCCAAAACATCCTGAAGACACAAAACACCCCGAAGACCCAAAACACCCCGGAGACCCAAAACACCCCAAAGACCCAAAACACCCAGAAGACCCAAAACACCCCGAAGACCCAAAACACCCCGAAGACCCAAAACACCCCGAAGACCCAAAACACCCCGAAGACCCAAAACACCCCGAAGACCCAAAACACCCCGAAGACCCAAAACACCCCGAAGACCCAAAACACCCCGAAGACCCAAAAGACCCAAAAGACCCTGAAGACCAAAACGACCCCGAAGACCCAAAAGACCCTGAAGACCAAAAATACCCCAAAGACCCTTAAAGACCAAGAAGAACCAAAAGACCCTTAAGACCCAAAAGCCACTGAATACACTGAAGACCTAAAATACACTGAAGACCAAAAATACCCAAAACACCAAGAAGACCCAAAACACCCCGAAGACCCAAAACACCCCGAAGACCAAAAAGACCCAGAAGACCCAAAACACCCTGAAGATGTTTTTTTTTACGTTTACGATGAGGTGTTTTTAATTACGTGTTTCGTGGCTGTGAGGTGTTTTCAATTTCGTGGGGGTGAGGTGTTTTGAATTACTTGGTGGTGAGGTACAACACAACACAACAACTCAGGTATAGTCATTATCCTCAGGTAAAATAAGCCCGCTCCTCACTAACGACTCGTGGTGAGGCGAGCGTAGCGAGCTGAGCCAAGCTAGTATATGTTATATATATGTCAAGTATGAAAGTGCAAACATTCCCGAAAGTGCAAACGTTCCCCGTTTTATCCCGACACTGTGACGGCGGGTTTATTTCCGTTTCCGGGAGTTACGGCTCAGCTTCGACCACTCCCCCACCGTGTGTGTGTGTGTGTGTGTGTGTGTGTGTGTGTGTGTGTGTGTGTGTGTGTGTGTGTGTGTGTTTGAGCCACTCCCCCATGTGCGAGTGTGTGTTTGTGACCCACTCCCTCTCCCCCCCCCCCCCCCCCCTCCCATGTGTGTGTGCGACCCACACCCCCTTCCCCAGTGTGTGTGTGTTTGACCCACTCCCCCACCCCCCCCCCCCCCATGTGTGTGTGGGTGTGTGTGTGTGTGTGTGTGTGTGTGTGTGTTGACCCACTCCCCCGAATGTGACCCAGTGGATCTGATAAATTGCCAGTAACCATTTTGTAAAACTGTATGTGCAGCAACTAAATGAAGATGTCCAAATGTCACACATGCCCATGCCCGTGGGATTCCCACTGTGACCCCACTGGGGGTGAAACGGGCCTGTATCTGGAGAGTCAATGAATGTTCAACAATCGATCAGAGTCTGTCGAAATACCTTACATGGCGACGAGGATAAACATCTGGATGATGACTTATTTTGGCCATATCGATGAATTTGACCCTCATGAGGGAGATTTTGACACGTATTCTGAGCGGTTGTCTTTCTACTTCGAGGTGAACGGCATCGCGACGGAAGCCCGGATGAAGGCTGTCTTCCTGTCCGTTTGCGGGGGAGAGACGTTCACATTTGTTAAAAACCTGATTCGTCCTTGGACAATCCAGGAGCTCACGTATGCAGAGCTCAAGGCCACTTTGAAGGAACATTGTAATCCATCTCCTTCAGTCATCCTGTGTCGGTTTAATTTTTGCATGTGCAGACAGCAGCAAGGTCAGTCGATCGCAGACTTCATTGCAAACCTCAAAAAACTGTCACATCTGTGTGAGTTTGCGGACACTATTGACGACATGCTCCGTGATTTGCTGGTGGTTGGCATGTCCGATGACCGCACTCGTAGAGGCCTGCTTGCTGAGAGAAGACTGACTTTCCAAAATGCCAGAGACACCGCCATTTCCATGGAAAGTGCTGAATGCAACGCCACAAGCATTGGCACCATTCGCTCGTCTGGTACCAACCCTGCTGTGAATCGGTTGGATCATGATCAGCCAAAACGTTTGAACAAGTCTCCTCGTCAGAAGCCAGTGCAGTCTCAAACCCACAACAAATGTTTTCGGTGCAACGGAAAGCACCCTCCGGAGACGTGTCCGTTCAAAGATGCCACCTGCCATTTCTGTTCGAAAGCTGGCCATATTGCTCCAGTTTGCATCACTCGCAAATCGGGAAAAGAGAAAGCTGCTGACTAGAAGATTCATCAGTTTATCGGATCGGGGGAACCTGAGTTTGATCAGGTGAGCTCTGTGTCCAACAACTCAGAAGCGTATGACCTATTTCATATTGATTCTTGCGATAAGCGGGATACTTTTCTTGCCACTGTTGTTGTCAACAATCGACCATTGCAAATGGAGGTCGACACTGGTGCAGCTGTCTTGCTCATCATCCGTGCTGTTTTCACAAACCTGTGGAGTGATGCTGACCGACCCAACCTGAAACATACAACCTATGGACTCTCCACCTATACAGGTGAGAAGATTGTTCCCTGCAGTACTTGTGACGTCATGGTGGGCTACGATAACCGCGAGTTTCACCTATCCCTGATTGTCATTCCTGGAAAGGGCCTTTCCTTACGAGGCAGGAACTGGTTGAGCATAATTCAACTGAAGTGGAAAAGCATTCATCAACTCCGGGAAGCCAATCTTTTTTGCTACCGCAGCATACACAGTCAAAAATGTGCTGGATACATACCCGGACGTCTTCAATGATGAGCTTGGAACCTTGAAGGGACATACGGCTGAACTCAGTGTTGACCGGTATGCCAATCCTATATTTTGCAGAGCTCGCCCAGTCCCTTTCGCCCTGCAGGAGCGGATTGACAAGGAACTGGCTCATCTTGAAAATCTGGGGATCATCGGGCAAATTCAGTACGCCGAATGGGCGGTGCCCATCATCTACAAAACCTGGATCGAGTTCTGAAGAAGATTTTGGACTCCGGCCTACGTTTGTGTCGAGACAAGTGCAAATTTATGGTGCCATCGGTCACCTACCTGGGTCATACGATTGATGCCGAGGATCTACACCCAAAAGGTGAGAAAGTCTTTGAGCTATCAAGGATGCTCCGGCTCCACGAGACGTAACCAAATTGAAGTCATACCTCGGTTTGGTTCAGTTCTATGGTCGTTACATCCCGAATGTGACCGACGTTTTGGGCCCCCTTTATCGTCTTTTGAGGAAAGGAGTCTCCTGGAGCTGGGGGTCCACTGAACAATCAGCATTCCAAACCTCCAAGGATATGCTCAAATCGTCCAATGTTCTCGTTCATTTTGATCCAAAGAAGGATCTTGTGCTGACATGCGATGCCTGTCGGTACGGAGTGTGTTGTGCATTATCACACGTGATGCCTGATGGTACTAAAATAACTGTTGCATTTGCTTCCAGAACGTTGTCCCTGGCAGAGGAGAACTATTCCCAACTTGACAAGGAAGGATTGGGAATCGTTTTCGACGTCAGCAAATTTTGCCAATACCTTCTTGGACATCGTTTTACGATTCACACTGATCACAAGCTGCTGATCAGTCTGTTTGGTCCTACTAAGGCAGCATCTGACACACTACCACCAAGGATCATCCGATGGTCACTGCTTATCGCTGCTTATGACTACACCATATGTTATAAGGCTGGTTCGTTTATCACAAATGCAGATGCCATGAGTCGGTTACCCCTTCCAGAATCCGTTGATGATTCGCCGACACCAGGATCCATTATCGAGCTGATGGATCATCTGGAAGATTGTCCTGTCAACGCCGGCCAGATCCACACCTATACTCGACGAGACCCCGTTCTGTCCAGAACTGTCCAGGCTGTGCAGTGTGGATGGCATTTGCTACCTGAGGGTGACCCAGCTTTTGCGGCTTTTAAAGCACGTAAAAACAAACTCAGCGCGGAAAATGGTTGCCTACTCTGTGGATGTCGTGTCATGATCCTGGAAAATCTGCGTTCTCGGGTCATGGATGAAATCCATGACTGTCACCCTGGGATTCTGAAGATGAAGTCACTCGCTAGAAACTATGTGTGGTGGCCGATTCTTGATGCTGATATCGAACATCATGTTCGACATTGTTACCCCTGCCAGAGCACCCGCAATACACATTCGAAAGCACCACTGCATCCCTGGGAATGGCCCAGTGAACCGTGGCATCGCCTGCATCTCGATTATGCCGGGCCTATTAACAGCAGCATGATTCTAATCATCAAGGGTGCGCACACAAAATGGATCGATGCCTATGTGACGCATGGTACTACGTCGGCCATTGTCATCGAAAAACTCAGACGCTGTTTCGCCACTCATGGTCTGCCCAGGATGATCGTGAGTGATAACGGTACGTGTTTTTCCAGTTCCGAGTTGGCCGAGTTCACACGTCGGAACGGCATGAAACATAAGTTTGTCAGCCCACATCACCAGGCTTCAAATGGCTTGGCCGAACGATCCGTGGGAATCACCAAATGCGGATTGCAGAAACTTCAGGAGGGAAGCCTGGAAACAAAGCTGTCTAGTCTCCTGTTCAAATACCACATCATGCCACAATCAACAACCGGTGCAGCTCCGTCTGAGTTATTGATGAAACGACACCTGAGATCGACACTTGACAATCTCAAACCAGACATATCATCAAATGTGTATCAGAGCCAGCTTAATCAAAAGTTGGTGCACGATATGTCATCCAACAGTCGCTGTATCAACATCGGCGATCCAGTGTTTGCCCGAAATTTTGGTGCAGGTGCGACGTGGCTACCGGGGGGCATCATCGAGAAGCCAGGTCCACTATTCTGCGTGATTCGACTGCAGGACAGCCGCAAAATTCATCGACATCAGGACCACATAACCTACTGTCACTGTCAGTCGATAGAGCCTACAGCATCGTCACAGTCAGAACAACAGTTCGACCCGCCACTGCTGGAGATCTTCGTGGCCTCTCCAGCCGGCTCGGATGCCCCGACAACCATTGCGAACGCTACACCCTTCGTGGAGCCCAAAGGGATCACCTCGGACTCTGTATCCACTGGTCCACCGCGATGCTCAATGGGCGAGAGAAAAGCACCCGACCGTTTGAATCTTTGAAGATGTTTTCTCACGTTGACACATGTTCTATTTTCACATGGCACATGTTCTATTTTCACGTTGACACATGTTCTATTTTCACGTTGACACATGTTCTATTTTCACGTTGACACACACACAGGGGCAGAATTATCCCCATGTCCACTTGCTTTTGTTTGCACACATATTTTCACATGTTTTTGGAAATGTTGCTTTTGGAATGTCAATTTTGGAAATCTAGCACGTATTGCTCTTGGTAAGTTTGGACTTAAAGGGGAGGATGTCAGGTATGAAGGTGCAAACATTCCTCGTTTTATCCCGACACCGTGACCGACACTGTGACCGCGGGTTTATTTCAGTTTCCGGGAGTTACGGCTCAGCTCGGATGGCGTGGGGTGAAACGGGCCTGTATCTGGAGAGTCAATAAATGTGCAACAATCGATCGGAGTCTGTCGAGATACCTTACAATATATATATACGAATCATGAAGAAGATCATTGATTTCGGGTCGTTTATTGTCACATATCCTTTCCGCATATCTTGTGGGATTGTGAGTTGAACAGGTGACCATGATAGGTGGGGAGGGGGTTTGAATGCTTGGAGTGAGGAGAGGATTGACACCCTTAGGGTTGAGAGAGGGGGAAGGAGAGGACTTGGTATTGGGAGGTGGCAGTTGAGGACTGGTAGGGGGTAGGGCATCTTCATTTTTTTTTGCCCAATGCCTCAAAGTAAAGGAAAGAGTGAGGAAGACATCAAGATGAACCTTTTTGCCATTCAGCCTGCAACAAGTAGCCCAAAAGAGATTCTCAAAACAGTTGTTGATCATAGTACAAGCAACGTCCTTCATCACAGCTCAAACTTTAACCGTTCAAGGACCAAGGGACACATATGTCCCTAAACATTACAGCGGTGTATCTCTGACATTTTACATGAAATTTTTATATTCCTTTATGTTTGTACATTTGCAAACATTGCAGCTAACACTGGGACACGTCTTTTTTATCGTTTCCATAATTTTTCTTATTGATTCGAAAATATTGTATATTTTTGTCATGCATACTCTTGAATTAAAATCAATATTCGTGATTATTATCACCAAACTAATCTTACTATAATTCACCAAATGATCCACCACGCGGTAACCCGGGTTGCCCCGTGATTTTTAATCATTGTACATAATTAATTAATCTGTTTTAGGGGGAGTGTAACCCGGGTTCGTGTGATAGGAAAATCCTTTGTGTCACCAAGGATTTTCCTATCATGCGAACCCGGGTTACACTCCCCCTAAAATAGATTAATTAATTATGTAAAATGATAAAAAATCACGGGGCAACCCGGGTTACCGCGTGGTGGATCAAATGTCTGTCTGTCTGTCTGTTCCCAGGTACCGCAAAAACGGCTGAACCGATCACAACGAAATTTTGGTTGGGTAATCCTGGGACTCCCTGGAGTAAAATAGGCTATATTGTTTTTCCAATGTTTTCCAATTTTCCAATTTTCCAGTTTTTCCAAACACGATGGAGTAATATTTACCGATATAAACAGTGATGTGGCTTTTATTGAAATTCTACAAATACTGTTTAGATTTTGATGATTTGCGTGTGATATGATTTAACGGATGTTTACATAAATCGTTTAAAATAAAAAAGCCTTCAATTTCTGATATTTTGCCTTTTAATTTGGGCCTCCCAATTGAAGCCCCGCCCGTAGGGCGGGTACCGTTGCTAGTAATAAAAATTGGACTTGTATCTGAAATTACTTTCAAGATGCTTGTGATCCTCAAGGGAAGTTTTTCTATCATAGCTATCATGGAAGTTTTTTTTTCCTTCACTAAATTTTACTTTTAAAACGATTCATTTTTGTTCCTCGCCCCTTAAAGGTGTCAGAGATGGGGGTGGGAGGCAATAAAATGAGCTCCGTCCAACCGACCATCTAAACGACTGTCCTTCCGACCGACCGTAAGTCCGACCGACCTACCGACCATCTGTCCGATTGACCGTTTGTCTGACCGACCATTCGCCTGGCCGACCCTCCGTCTGACCGACCATCCGACTGTCCGTCCGACCGTCTGACCGTCCATCCGACTGACCGACCTTTCGTCTGACCAACCATCTGTCCGTGCAACCATCCGTCTGACCGACCGACTTTCCATCTGAACGACCATCTGTCTGACCGACCATTTATCCAAACATCCGTCCGACCATCTTTCTGACCGACCATTCATCCAAACGTCCATCCGACCGACAGACAGTCATCCGTCCAACTGACCGTCCATCCAACCATTCATCTGGCCGACCGTCTGTCCGACCGACCGTCAGATCAACCGTCCGTCTGACCGACTGAAAGACCAACGATCCGACCGTCCATCCAACCTCTCACTCTCACTCTCACTCTCACTCTCTCTCTCTCTCTCTCTCTCTCTCTCTCCATCCCGAACTACCGAAATTCGTTCGACCGACAGTGCATGTACTTTTGTGTTTCCGATATTTCAAAAACCGTTCATATTGTAGACATCTATTCCTCATGCTGTTATGTCAACCTGATTAGATCACGGCTGTGATTGGCAGAATTGTTGCCATGGCAACAATCTCAGTAATTTGGCTTGTTTTTCTTTGTCTTCTTTGACATGTCCTGGATTAAAAGGTACGAAACATTTTACCAGGGAGAATGCGATGTCAATTCTTCCTGTTTGTTTGGTCAGTGCAGATGTAAGATAAATCAGTCGTGGATATGCCCCAAAAGTTAAGGACATCCATTCTTTAATAGGATCATAATGTCGATCCATTTCGGGCGAAACACAATCATGTTTGTCCAGAGCATCGTGTGCTGTCCTGAGGCTTGTGCTATAAAGATAGCGCAAGACATTGGAAGCACAGAGCACATTTATTTCCATAATATGAAGCCCTGATGTTATTCGTAGTACAAGAAACACAATGATGATGGTTTATTTATTTAATTTTTATAAATAAATAAATAAATAGACTAACACAATCAAATATACATGTGGCACCACGCTTGGCCCATGGCCTCTGTCAATGCCCAGAAAGCTTTTCTTTTGGCTTGGCAGTTTTGTCGAAGTGTGTTCCTATTGCAATTACTGGGCAGATGGCACAGATGTCATGTTTATTAATGTACCTTCAGACAGCCTGTTTCGGCCCTTTACGTTCGTGCCTTGTGTACTAATGTGACGCACACATTATACAGGAGCCCTCAAATCCAGCAGCACTTTCCTCATTGGCAATGCTCATCGCAAACAATCAGGTTTTAGCTGCACACCCATGAGAAAAAGGCAAAGGCATACTCGTTTCTCGGTGAAAGGCCATTCGATGGGCAAGAAATGCAATTCCTTCTGAAGGGATGCGTTTCCTTCTATACAGAACCATTTACAACTGGCACCACAAAGCTGTCACTGAATGGAACTCGATCACTGCAGTTCAATGGAATGCATTGGACATCCCTTAGGGAGATACGGACCATCTCTGCCAAGGCCATCCAGACCTAAGCCGTGGGATATGCACCTGGGACAGTGATGCATCTGCTAACACCGATGGGATGTGGTTTATCAGACACACCTATTGCAGAATAGCAAAAAAAAGAAAAAGAAGATACTAGGCCTACTACCATTTCCAACAAGCTAATTTGGCATGTTCAAAATTGGGAAAGCTTAATGACATAAATGGTCACAAAAATACAAAAAGGAGCAAGCGGAGCAGGAATATAAAGAGGTGTTCACATCCATAAAGACAGATGAGAACAAGGTTGAAAAGCCAGGAAAACACCAATTAATGGCATCGTTCCGTCACTACATGTAGATTAACCGAGTGTGAATCAGACATGAGAAACATTCTGGATAATGATGAGTCAGAAATTATTTGGTGCGTTCACCTGCAGTTGCCTTCTGTTAGTATAAAAAAGGTGTTTTATGGTGTTCTGAAGACCAGGTAGCACGCCAGCAACCAGATACAGTAGTTCGGGACTCCATTAGGAAGTCACGGATATGTTGCATTTTCCTTCCCTTTGCTTTGGGAATTCTTGAGAAATACTCTCGAGGCAAATGTACTTATCTCCAGCTGTGTTGTTGACACTTGGGGTCTGTTCGACTTTCCATGACCATGCTGCGCGCAGGCGATCGTGCCAGCAGCACACTGCCATGTCGAGGATGGCATTAGGCACTTGGCCATCACCCAGGAAATTGGTGGGCCTCGATACTTACCACAGTAGTCCCTTCTGGAACCGAATTGCTTTACGCATATATAAACTCGTCTTGACTAAGTGTCTGCCATTGACAAGCTCGTCGTGCCTGGGAGAGCTTGTTATGTCAGGGGAGGTTCAACATTTGGAGTGGCTCGAGTCAACGTTGGTGGGTTCAACCGGAAGTCGTCGCCCAGGAAAACGGAAGCCACCCACGTGAGATTGCAAGATGTCGTCCATTGATAAAAAAATGGCGTTCAAGTGCATCGTTATTTCTCCGTTGATCTGAGCACGTCTGTACTTCCAAAATGCGAATGTCATGGAGGCGCAGCTTGCTTTACACGCATCGATTCTCAGCGTGGGACGCGATGCCATCACACAAGCGAGCGTGCTATCCGCATTCCGTGTCAAGCCATGGCCAATATGCCTGCAGATCCGCATTGATGAATTGCTAGATTATATCGTAGGAAAGAAGCTGTTTAAATCAGTCACTTATTTCCAGATAAGAAGGGGGGGAAGAAAAAGAAAAATCGAGGAAACTTTTTCAATCACCTGACAAAGCTCGAAAGGGCATGAATGCGGACTGTGAGAAATAATTGAATGGGTTTGAAATGGAGTGCCGGTGGATAGGTGAATCGCTGTACTGGTCAGAGGGGGGAAAAAAGCAGTGTTGATGGGGATGAAAGAGGGCGGCTGGGGGAGTGGGATAATTGGCCTAAAATAGACAGCTTTTTAGATGGAAACCTCTGAATTTTCCTTAAGAGCTAATTCTTTCACCTCCCAGTGTCAATAGGATGGAGACCAGAGCACCACACACCTGATATCAGCAGTGTTCGGAATTCAATAAGACGACCGAGGGCAGTGCCTGATTTAACGCTTTACCCTTTTTCCGTAAGACATGGCTCAGTGTAAATTGTCTGGTGGTTAGCACGATTGACGCTGGAGGTATTTCAGTGTGGTCGAAGCAAGAGCTGCCTCGGCATTTGTGCATAGCTTTGCTGGATGACGCCATAGTCTGGAAAATATTACTGGAAGCATTAAGAGCTTTTACACCGAGGTGCTGATTCAGCATTTGGTAGCTGCACCCTTACAGAAGTGTCTCGAGGATTTGCTAAATTATACATGCCAGGTCAATTCTTTGCAAACGAGATTGCTCAGCCTTTTATGTGCTATGGCGGTAGCCCTTCTTACCATGAATTACACATATTCTGAAGCATAATCATCAAATAATTTTTATGAAAGGCAAGATCTCCTTTACAGTTGCACATAATCTCATGTTACGCAAGTTCTATGAACTCCATCATATTCTACGTATTTATCTGGATTCTGCTGCTTTCTCGTTCTCATATGTATGTATATATATATATATATATATATATATATATATATATATATATATATATATATATATATATATATATATATTGTTGCGGATATGAGATTGGCCTCCATCCATATCCGCTTGTAAATATTCCCCTATTTCCCCAATACTTCCCAACTATCCCCAATCCCCCATTCCCTAGTCCCATTTTCTGTAAACAACACTCTGTAGACCCGACCTTCCCCTATTTCCCCCATTAAATGTCGCATCCAGGTCCACCACATCTCACGTAGACAACTATAGGACATCTTGCTAGTTATTCTTAGTCCATGTCAGTTAAGGACTCGTTTCCATTAATTCTGACTCTTCGTTGCACCAGAATGTGATTGTATGGCACCGTTAGGAAGTTTAGGACCTCCCAATACCTCCCCGCAGCTCTTCCTCACGGTTCAGCAACAACAACAACAACAACAACAGCAACAACAACGGCGGCGGCGCGGGGAGTGCGCGTCCTCACTCCGGCTTGGTTAGCCGCCATCGAACGCGTGCTCGACGGGGTTACCACGTAGGGGCTCGCTGTCAGCTCCTCGTCAAGGGCGGAGCCCGGTAACCCCCCGCACCCAATAGAAGCGGCGGACCGATTCCATCTGGGGCGGAGCCAACGAGCCGAGGGCGTGTCACTCCCCGCTGAGCATGCGCAGGAAGAGGGAGGTGACGTCAGATGCGCCCTCAGCTTGGAGAGAGAAGACGCCACCTCCGAGCGCTGCAATACCTCCCCGCATCTCTGGACCGGACCGTGTTTGATTCTGCCCCTGAGCCAAGGTGCACCTTGTGCTATCGACTGCCTGTCCTTCCTTGCCATCAATCCCTGTGTAAGTCAGTCTTGTTCCGTTTGTCTGTGGTCTGTCGGGGATAAGATAAGACTGTAACTAAGTGCCCATCTTTTCTGTGCTTTACCTCTTACCTTGTAATCTACCCCTTTTCTGCACCACCAATTATATCCTCCTCCGGAGGTCTTGAGAACGGTACCCCCTTGTGTCGTTTCATTTATCCCAGCCGTTGTGTCCTTTCCTTCATTGATTTAGCATAGCGCGATTTGGTCAACGTCGGGTGGAATCGGGTGAGTTGGGGAAGAATCGGGGGAATTGTTAGGTCGCGGCAATACCACCGCTCGGTAAATAACATCAAATCCGCGATCCGTAACAATATATATATATACTAGATGAGATCTGAGTCTGGGAGGGAGGTGGGAGTGGGTGGGATCTGGGGGTGGGGGGAATGTGGTGAGGGGAGGGGAAGTGTTCGTGGGGGTACTAAGTGGAGTGGGGAAGATACCTGATCAACCAGGTGAACCTGAGTTTGAGGGTGGAGCTGTGGGGGGCTGATGCTTCCTCATATATTTATGAAGCCTGGTGTTAGCTTAACGGCTAAGGTGGCTGGCTTAAGATCCCAGATCGCAAGGTCCTGAGTTCAAGCCCTGTCTTCCCGTTGAATTAACACCAGGTGGGTTGACTCAGCCAGTCCTTCTTCCGAGGTGGGCAAAATGAGCACCAGCTTACTGGGATGAATGAGCCATTCGAGTGTCCTGCATCGGAGTGGCGACCCGTCCAGGATTGTGCCCAATAACCAATAAACTGCTTCTGCAGCCATATGCTTCTGAAGATGCAAAAAGGAGTGGTCATCCTATATAGATATTAGGGTGGCCCTTAAACCGGGTGAAAATTTAAAGATGTTAATTCGAATGTTCTCATGGCCTAAATGTGATCCATGTGGGATGGCAACACTGCAGTCAAAATTTCATACACGTCTGTTTATATTTAGAGGTAGTCCACGCACCCTCAAGAATCAGGATTTTATATATATTTTATTTTTTTATCTCTATATATATATATGTGCAGTGTCTGTTGTGTTGTCCTGTGTTGTGTTGTGTCACTGAACTACTTTCTCAAACTTTTGTGAAATCGTACCAAACTTCTGATATGCACATATCTCTCCCGTCGGTATGTCCTAAGGGTATTTTCTTTTGAAAAAAATTCCATTTTTTTTTTTTTGGGGGGGGGAATTTTTTCGGGAATTTTTTTTTTTCAACTTCAATTGTTTATAAAATGTGATATCACGTATATTACAAATACATTTGTGCAAAATAATTGTTTGAATTATGATTGGTGTAAACCATGACAAAACGGCAACTCGGGTACAGTCATTTATCTATACTAGGGCATTGCCCGTACGTGGGTGCCCGTTCCTTGCCAAAAAAAAAAAAAACGCTACCCGTACGCTCTACCCCGCCCGTACGCCCGTAAACAAAAAAAACAACGCTCTTCGCTTCCGCCCTTCGCTCTGACTGAATTGGGAGAAATAATGCGCATAAGAAATCGAATTACGTACCGTAATGGCGGTCAGCTCGTAACGCGCTCAGCTCCGCTCGTCTCACATCGGCCACGCCTACGCAACAAAGCGTTCTGTGATTGGCTGCCGGAAGTGAAGTCGTCACTGTCCGGAAGTTCGCAAATCGCAGTTACGATGAATCGTTTTAATTTAATCGCAGTTTGAATTCGTTTTAAAACATAGTTTAACGGCAACATAGTTTTCCAACGTGAAATAAATGAATACGCTGTCAAATGTGCCGTCCGAGGCAGAGTCTGATCGCCACGTTCGGCACACGTGATAGCTCGCTGCTCTCTGATTGGTTGAAGCGTTTTTTGGACATAGCTCGGTAAGTACTTGTCCGATTAATTTAAAACCTTGAAAAGGCACATCCTCGGGTCCCCAGCAATATACCTGGCAAGTTTCAAGTATATCGGACCCGTGGTTGTCGAGAAACAGCGGTCACAGACAGACACACAGACACACAGACACACAGACACACAGACACACAGAGATTGCTGGAATTATAGATAGATATCCACACATTTGGGCAGTCTGTGTTGTCAATTAACAACTCCCTCAAACTTTTGTTTCCGTGGTTGTGAAGTGTTTTTAATAACGTTGTGGTGGTTTTGAATCACGTGATGGTGAGGTATTTTGAATTATGTGGTGGTGAGGTGTTTTTAAATGACGTGGTTGTGAGGTGTTTTTAAATCATCATGGTGGTGAGGTGTTTTTAAATCACATGGTGGTGAGGTATTTATAATTACGTGGTGGTGAGGTATTTATAATTACGGGGTGGTGAGGTATTTATAATTACGTGGTGGTGAGGTGTTTATAATTACGGGGTGGTGAGGCATTTATAATTACGTGGTGGTGAGGTGTTTTTAATTATGCAGTGGTGAGGTGTTTTGAATTAGTTGGTGATGAGGTGTTTTGAATTACGTGGTGATGAGGTGTTTTGAATTACGTGGTGGTGAGGTGTTTTTAATTTCGTGGCTGTGAGGTGTTTTTATTACGTGTTTTATGGCTGTGAGGTGTTTTCAATTTCGTGGTGGTGAGGTGTTTTTAATTTCGTGGTGGTGAGGTGTTTTTATTTTCGTGGTGGTGAGGTGTTTTTATTACGTGTTTTATGGCTGTGAGGCGTTTTCAATTTCGTGGTGGTGAGGTGTTTTTAATTTCGTGGTGGTGAGGTGTTTTTAATTTCGTGGTGGTGATGTGTTTTTAATTTCGTGGTGGTGAGGTGTTTTTAATTTCGTGGTGGTGAGGTGTTTTAATTTCGTGGTGGTGAGGTGTTTTAATTTCGTGGTGGTGAGGTGTTTTATGGCTGTGAGGTGTTTTAAATTACTTGGTGGTGAGGTGTTTTTAATTTCGTGGTGGTGAGGTGTTTTTATTACGTGTTTTATGGTTGTGAGGTGTTTTTAATTTTGTGGTGAGGTGTTTTTATTACGTGTTTTATGGCTGTGAGGTGTTTTTAATTTCGTGGTGGTGAGGTGTTTTTAATTTCGTGGTGGTGAGGTGTTTTTATTACGTGTTTTATGGCTGTGAGGTGTTTTTAATTTGGTGGTGGTGAGGTGTTTTTAATTTCGTGGTGGTGAGGTGTTTTTATTATGTGTTATATGGCTGTGAGGTGTTTTTAATTTCGTGGTGGTGAGGTGTTTTTATTACGTGTTTTATGGCTGTGAGGTGTTTTTATTATGTGTTTTATGGCTGTAAGGCGTTTTCAATTTCGTGGTGGTGAGGTGTTTTTAATTTCGTGGTGGTGAGGTGTTTTAATATGTGTTTTATGGCTGTGAGGTGTTTTAAATTACTTGGTGGTGAGGTGTTTTTATTACATGTTTTATGGCTGTGAGGTGTTTTAAATTACTTGGTGGTGAGGTGTTTTGAATTAATTGGTTGGGGAGGTGTTTTGAATTACGTGGTGGTGAGGAGTTTTTATTACGTGGTGGTGAGGTGTTTTTATTGCGTGTTTGATGGCTGTGAGATGTTTTCAATTTTGTGGTGGTGAGGTGTTTTTAATTTTGTAGTGGTGAGGTCTTTTTATTACGTGTTTTATGGCTGTGAGGTGTTTTCAATTACTTGGTGGTGAGGTGTTTTAAATTACTTGGTGGTGAGGTGTTTTGAATTACTTGGTGGTAAGGTGTTTTAAATTACTTGGTGATTAGGTGTTTTGAATTACGTGGTGGTCAGGTGTTTTTAATTACTTGGTGGTGAGGTGTTTTAATTACTTGGTGGTGAGGTGTTTTTATTACATGTTTTATGGCTGTGAGGTGTTTTAAATTACTTGGTGGTGAGGTGTTTTGAATTAATTGGTTGGGGAGGTGTTTTGAATTACGTGGTGGTGAGGAGTTTTTATTACGTGGTGGTGAGGTGTTTTTATTGCGTGTTTGATGGCTGTGAGATGTTTTCAATTTTGTGGTGGTGAGGTGTTTTTAATTTTGTAGTGGTGAGGTCTTTTTATTACGTGTTTTATGGCTGTGAGGTGTTTTCAATTACTTGGTGGTGAGGTGTTTTAAATTACTTGGTGGTGAGGTGTTTTGAATTACTCGGTGGTGAGGTGTTTTAAATTACTTGGTGATTAGGTGTTTTGAATTACGTGGTGGTCAGGTGTTTTTAATTACTTGGTGGTGAGGTGTTTTAACTACTTGGTGGTGAGGTGTTTTGAATTACTTGGTGGTGAGGTGTTTTAAATTACTTGGTGATTAGGTGTTTTGAATTACGTGGTGGTGAGGTGTTTTGAATTACGTGGTGTTGAGGTGTTTTGAATTACGTGGTGGTGGTGAGGTGTTTTGAATTACTTGGTGGTGAGGTGTTTTGAATTACTTGGTGGTGAGGGGTTTTGAATTACGTGGTGGTGAGGTGTTTTTAATTACTTCGTGGTGAGGTGTTTTGAATTACTTGGTGGTGAGGGGTTTTGAATTATGTGGTGGTGAGGTGTTTTTAATTACTTGGTGGTGAGGTGTTTTAAATTACGTGGTGGTGAGGTGTTTTGAATTACGTGGTGGTGAGGTGTTTTTAATTACTTGGTGGTGAGGTGTTTTGAATTACTTGGTGGTGAGGGGTTTTGAATTATGTGGTGGTGAGGTGTTTTTAATTACTTGGTGGAGGTGTTTTAAATTACGTGGTGGTGAGGTGTTTTGAATTACGTGGTGGTGAGGTGTTTTGAATTACTTGGTGGTGAGGGGTTTTGAATTATGTGGTGGTGAGGTGTTTTTAATTACTTGGTGGAGGTGTTTTAAATTACGTGGTGGTGAGGTGTTTTGAATTACGTGGTGGTGAGGTGTTTTTAATTACTTGGTGGTGAGGTGTTTTAAATTACTTGGTGGTGAGGTGTTTTGAATTACTTCGTGGTGAGGTGTTTTTAATTACTTCGTGGTGAGGTGTTTTGAATTACTTGGTGGTGAGGGGTTTTGAATTACGTGGTGGTGAGGTGTTTTTAATTACTTGGTGGTGAGGTGTTTTGAATTACTTGGTGGTGAGGGGTTTTGAATTATGTGGTGGTGAGGTGTTTTTAATTACTTGGTGGAGGTGTTTTAAATTACGTGGTGGTGAGGTGTTTTGAATTACGTGGTGGTGAGGTGTTTTTAATTACTTGGTGGTGAGGTGTTTTAAATTACTTGGTGGTGAGGTGTTTTGAATTACTTGGTGGTGAGGTGTTTTGAATTACTTGGTGGTGAGGTGTTTTGAATTACGTGGTGGTGAGGTGTTTTGAATTACGTGGTGGTGAGGTGTTTTGAATTACTTGGTGGTGAGGTGTTTTGAATTACGTGGTGGTGAGGTGTTTTGAATCACGTGGTGGTGAGGTGTAATCGTCCCAAACTTCCAGTCTGCACCTAACCCTCCCCTATGTGTGTGCTGAGGGGTTCTTTCTTGAAAAAAAAACATTCAACCTAAATCTTCAACCTAAATTGCCTATAAAAATGTAATATCACAAACACAACAAATACATTTGTGCAAAATAATTGTTTGTATTATGATTGGTGTAAATCATGACAACACAGCAACTCAGGTACAGTCATTTGCCTCAGCTAAAATAAGCACGCTTCTCAGTAACGACGCGTGGTGAGGCGAGCGCAGCGAGCCGAGCCAAGCTCGTATTTCATATTTCTCGTCCATAGATGTGATAATTATTCACAAGCATGTTTTATCAAACGGTGTTTATTTATTTCTGTGATACATTCTGTATTATCTGTGATATGTGTTTTTAGTGTTATGTGACCTCAATCACATGGCCTTCAGGGGGAAATGTTCAAGGGTGCTGGACTACCTCTAAGGATTTATGCATGTAGTCGTCATTTCGTCTGCTTTGTTATTAGGGCATATGGACCAGTTGTAGAGGGTGAGAGCGTAACATTGCAAACTTTCAAAAATAAGGGCCACACTAATATATTGTTGTGGATATGAGGATTGTGTTTTTTAAAATTGTTTTATTGTGGACCCTCCTGCCTCCAGTCTGTGTATAAAGGTCAAAGGTCGTTCCGTAGTTATTTCATAAACATCCACCAGCCAATCATAGATTTCCTCCTTGTTGGTAGTGTTACATATTTATGTGAATGTATGTGAATTACTATTCAAGTCTTTGCTTATCAATGTGTAGTCAATTAAAGGTTGTTGTGATTAAAGGGTCAGGAGCCCTTCTGGGGAAAAGGAGACCGGAAACGGAAGAAGAAAAGACACGAGGTCCGGGAGAAGCGATGATTCTTCTTCTTCCTCGCCGAGCTCGGACGCGAGCGGTATCGCTATTGAGCAACGTAACAGAATCGGCGTTTGAAAGCCCGACGGGCAAAAGTAATTACCCCTTGACACGTCAAAGTGCCATGGGTTCGTGCACGGAACCAAGCGTCCGGCACAGTTCGCTTCACCGTCTACCAGGACGCGTACGGGTCGCACTTTGGGCCTCGCGCGTGGTGCAAGCCGCGCTTGGTTTTGCCCCGTTGCTTGGTAAGGAGGTGTGCGCTGCAGCAGCTGTCCCCGGTACGAGACGGGCACGTTTGGAGCACGTCCGCCCGGGGTTCGTTCAACCGCCCGTGTGCGGAGAAGAGAGACATTGTGAGAGACATTGACCACGGAGGGAGTCGGGAGTGGGGCTCACGTGAGGAATGTATAAGATGGCCATCTTAGAGTTAGTGTAGATGAGTTTACATCTTTGTAGTATTGATTGCTGATTGTTGATGGTTGATTGCTCGGGGAATATATCATTGATTATTCCGGATCCTTGGTGTGGGGTTTCTTATTGATTGGAATTCATCTTGATTGCGTTACGGAAGCGCATACATAATAGATCTTTCTGGCGGAGTTCCTCTCACGGTCCGGGGGTCACCGAGACCAGGTAGTCACCGGGAGGACCACGTAACAGAATTGGGGGCTCGTCCAAATTACGATTTGCGGATTCGCAATTGGGTCTACGTCTGGGATTTAAAATTATATAACACTAGGGCGTGCCCGCACGTACGTGCTTGCCCGTACGTGCTTGCCCGTACGTGCGTGCAAAAAAACATGAGTGCAAACAACAACAAAAAAAAACTTTGAAACCACGTGGCAGTAACGACCACAGAACCCCCCCCCCTCTATTTACATGAAATGGTTTGGTCCATTCGCAACGACCACAGAACCCCCCCCCCCTCTATTTACATGAAATGGTTTGGTCCATTCGCAAAGCCAACGCGAACGGCTTGCGAGTACGGTGACCATACCTTGGGAACCACTTGTCCGATTAATTTCAAACCTTGAAAAGGCACATCCTCGGGTCCCCAGCAATATACCTGGCAAGTTTCAAGTATATCGGACCCGTGGTTGTCGAGAAACAGCGGTCACAGACAAACACACAGACACACAGACACACACACATACACACAGAGATTACTGGAATTATAGATAGACTAGGGCATGCCCGTACGATATATATATCTAAAATTATATCCCCCCCCCCTATTTACATGAAATGGTTTGGTCCAAAGCGAACGGCTTGCGAGTGGTGACAATCCCCCCCCTCTATTTACATGCAATGGTTCGGCCCAAAGCGAACGGCTTCCGGAGTTTGGTAAAGAAATCGCCATCGCGTACACAAACGCGCAGGAAAGCGAATGAATCGCAAATTCGTTTTTATTAGTTGTAAAACATAATGCCCAATTATTCAATTAGCGCCAACGTATTTTGGCTGTTTGCAATTTAATCGCAAGGCAAAGTAGAAAGAGAAGAGGGAAAAAAAGAAAAGCCTTGCCTTGCTGCAAACAGCTGCTGCAAACAACAACAACATGGAAGGCTGCACTGTCCGGAAGTTGGCATATCGCAGTTACGATTATTTTAGTGTTAATGGCCAATTATTCAATTAGCGCCAACGTATTTTGGCTGTTTGCAATTTAATCGCAAGGAAAAGTAGAAAGAGAAGAGGGGAAAAAAGAAAAGCCTTGCATTAACGCATTAACGCTTGCATTGCATTAACGGTTCGGCACACGTGATAGCTCGCTGCTCTCTGATTGGTTGAAGCGTTTTTTGGACATAGCTCGGTAGGTACTTGTCCGATTAATTTCAAACCTTGAAAAGGCACATCCTCGGGTCCCCAGCAATATACCTGGCAAGTTTCAAGTATATCGGACCCGTGGTTGTCGAGAAACAGCGGTCACAGACAAACACACAGACAGACACACAGAGATTACTGGCATTATAGATAGATAATAAAATAATAATTTTTATTAATTAAAATTAATTAATTAATTATTAATTGGTAAATTTTTGAGAAATTGTGGTAAAGTCTTGGGTGAAGGTTAACAGGTGTTAACGATAGTCACCATGGCGTTTGTTGCACAGAACTTTGCGGTAACACCTAGTGAGGCACAGTTCCGAGCGTTACTAAAAGCGGGCCTCTTGAAATTGGCCAAACATTTTAACTTGGAGGTCCGAACTAATTTGAGGAAGGCAGAGTTGCAGACCACCGTGATACAGTCTATGGTGGGATTAGGAACATGGGACGAGTTAGCCTGGCAGTGGCTACCCGAAGAACCAGAAGACGTTGAGCTCCGGAAACTGGAGTTGCAATTACGGAGCCAGGAACGGATTAAAGAAGAAGAAAGGAAAGCAGAAGAGAGGAGAGAAGAGAAACAAGCAGAGGAAAGGAGAGTGGAACGAGAACTCCAGGAAAGGTTAAAAGAAGAAGAAAGGAAAGCAGAAGAGAGGAGAGAAGAGAAACAAGCAGAGGAAAGGAGAGTGGAACGAGAACTCCAGGAAAGGTTAGCAGAAGAAGAAAGGAAAGCAGAAAAGGAAAGAGCAGAAGAAGAAAGGAAAGCAGAAGAGAGGAGAGAAGAGAAACAAGCAGAGGAAAGCAGAGTGGAACGAGAACTCCAGGAAAGGTCAGAAGGGAGAAAAGCAGAGGAGAGGAGAGCTGCCAGGGAACTCGAAGCAGAGGAGAGAAAAGCCGAAAGGGAGTTGAAGGAACGTGATCTGGCGCTTCAGCAAGAGATTAAATTCAAGGAGCTGGAGTTAATGAGAGAACGGGGAGAGGTACCCCCCTTGCTGACGGGGTTGACACCTAGCCAGAAAACCTGGGAGGTGGGCAGACATGTGAGGCTGGTTCCACCCTTCAGTGAAAAGGAAGTCACTCAATTTTTTCCACACTTTGAGAAAGTGGCTCGACAGTTAAACTGGCCGGAGGAGGCCTGGACCATACTAGTGCAAAGTGTGCTGGTGGGAAAAGCTCAAGAGATTTATTTGGCGCTACCAATGGACCAATGTGCAGATTATGAGGTATTGAAGAAGCACATCCTCAAAGCCTATGAGTTGGTTCCGGAAGCTTACCGGCAAAAATTCAGGAATGCCAGGAAGAGGGAGAGTGAGACCCATGTGGAGTTTGCTAGAGTGAAAGAAAATATGTTTGATCGGTGGTGTGAGTCAAAAGGAGTCGGGAACGACTTCGAAGCATTGCGTGACCTGATGCTGGTGGAGGAATTTCAACAGTGTGTCCACGAGGACATCAAAGTGTACCTGCAGGAAAAGAAAGTACCAAAGTTGTGGGACGCAGCCACCATGGCAGATGATTATGCCTTAACACACCGGATAGGGGTCCACGAACCTAACTCCTCGCCTAGATCTCCGCAGGGGAGGTGTGGAACAGCAGGTGCGGAGAACGACAATACATGGCGGCGGCCTCGAGATGAATATGGGGACAACGCTGATACCCGAACTGTTCGAAATCAGGGGGCTACGGGCCCAAGACAAACTTATTTTTCGGGGGGCCCGAGGCAGACCACGAGATTTTCCTCCGGGCCTACTTGCGCTTTTTGCAAGAAACCTGGACACTTGATGTCCAGTTGTTACCTCATGAAAAGGGAAAACCCAGAGCGGAGTCCGACTAGTACAACTCCGAATGCGATGGCAAACGTAAGAAATCGCCCACAGAAGAGTTACCAACCATTTATTTATGAGGGGTTGGTCTCACTCAAGGGAGACTTGACTAACCCAAGACCGGTTAGGGTTTTGAGGGACACAGGAGCCCATCAATCCTTAATGCTTGAAGGCATTTTGCCATTGTCAAAGAGTACCGCAACTGGTGATAGTGTTCGGTTACAAGGGATCGGTGGCTGTGTTAGTGCCCCACTTCATGTCATCCATTTGGAATCCGATTTGGTGTCAGGACCGGTCACCGTCGGTTTACAAGCCACGCTTCCTGTAGAGGGAGTATCTGTGATTATCGGAAATGATTTGGCCGGGGTGCAAATTTATGGTAACCCGAGGGCGGGTAAAGAGCCCCGCAGGGGAAATAATACCACCCCCGCTCGGGATGGCGACAAAAGTTCCAAGTTATTTGTAGGGGGACTGAACTTCAACACAGAGGAAGAAGTTCTGACCTCTGTCTTCAACAGATATGGGCTGCTGGTGGAAGTGCGGGTGGTAAAAGACAGGGAAACGCAACGGTCAAGAGGGTTCGGCTTTGTCACGTTTGCAAGCACAAGAGACGCCAGAGAGGCAGAGAAGAATTGGAATGGTAAGGATTTGGAGGGTCGGACCATAACAGTAGGGAAGGCATTTCGTAGGCGTCGAGAGGTCTACAGAAGAGGACAACTTGGCGGTAGTTTTGGGGTTGGCAGCAGCCGATATTACTATGGAGGCTCCCAGAGTTATGGCACCTCCCGAAAGAATGAAGGTCAGAGCACTGGCCGAGAAGGAGACCGCCAGTCAGGTAACGGCTGGGACACGGGGTCCCACCGTAACTGTTAGGAGTCTGGAGAAGTTGAAGCACTATATACGGGGGAGCCGCCGAGCCGGGGCTCCTACACGGACTAACCGTGAACGCCACGTTCTTAAAGGCGTCCAGGTAGTGAACTTTCCTGCACGGACTAACCGTGAACTCCACGTTCTTAAAGGCGTCCATGTAATGAACTTTCCTCCCCGGACTAACCGTGAATTCCACATTCCTTAAGGCGTCCATGTAGGGAATACTCCGCTGGGCCTCCCGAAAAAGTGCTATAGAGAGGTTTAAATTTGGGGGCTTTGGTCACCACCTCTTAACCGTCATTCAAGAGAAACTAGAAGTGGTTGACGCTTGGTCCAGAGGGAATTAATCTAGGGGATTGTGTGAAATTTTGTTGCTTTATATTTAAGTGATGACTGTGCCCGGGGGGAACTGATGAGTTGGGGAGGGGGGGGTGAGTTATCTGGTTTGTTTATCCAAGTTGGCCGGCAAAGAAAGTTTTCGCTGGGTTCAAACTTTCTTTCTTGAAGGGGGGGAGTGTTACATATTTATGTGAATGTATGTGAATTACTATTCAGGTCTTTGCTTATCAATGTGTAGTCAATTAAAGGTTGTTGTGATTAAAGGGTCAGGAGCCCTTCTGGGGAAAAGGAGACCGGAAACGGAAGAAGAAAAGACACGAGGTCCGGGAGAAGCGACGATTCTTCTTCTTCCTCGCCGAGCTCGGACGCGAGCGGTATCGCTATTGAGCAACGTAACAGAATCGGCGTTTGAAAGCCCGACGGGCGAAAGTAATTACCCCTTGACACGTCAAAGTGCCGTGGGTTCGTGCACGGAACCAAGCGTCCGGCATAGTTCACTTCACCGTCTACCAGGACGCGTACGGGTCGCACTTTGGGCCTCGCGCGTGGTGCAAGCCGCGCTTGGTTTTGCCCCGTTGCTTGGCAAGGAGGTGTGCACTGCAGCAGCTGTCCCCGGTACGAGACGGGCACGTTTGGAGCACGTCCGCCCGGGGTTCGTTCAACCGCCCGTGTGCGGAGAAGAGAGACATTGTGAGAGACATTGACCACGGAGGGAGTCGGGAGTGGGGCTCGCGTGAGGAATGTATAAGATGGCCATCTTAGAGTTAGTGTAGATGAGTTTACATCTTTGTAGTATTGATTGCTGATTGTTGATGGTTGATTGCTCGGGGAATATATCATTGATTATTCCGGATCCTTGGTGTGGGGTTTCTTATTGATTGGAATTCATCTTGATTGCGTTACGGATTGGTTCCGCTTCCGGTCCGGTATGAAGAGGACGCAGGCGTCACATGCTCGCCGCTTCTTCGACCGGGCCACTGTCAGTTGCTTTCTTTTTTGGTGGTCGTGCGGATTATTTGGCCATTGAGTCTGCCCTCTGCATAGTCCTGGCTCTGCTCCCTGCTTCGCCTGCCCGGCTCCTTCGCCTGCTTGCTGTTTCCTCGGGCACACTCTCGTGGGTTGTGACCATCGCAGCGGTTTGGTGGCGGTTTCCCGCCGTGATCTAGATTTGTAGCGGCTGCAGTCGATTCCCGCTGCATTTGCCGCTTTGCCGTGATCAACCTTGGCCTCGTGCCTGCCCTCGGCTTGGTCCCGGCTCTGCTCCTGGCTTCACCTATCTGGCTCCTTCGTTTCCTCGGGCCCGCTCTCATGGGTTGGGACCATTGTTTCACCTCCTCAACCTTGGCCTCGTCTCGTATCTCTGCCCCTGCCTGGCATGGCTCTGCGGTACTCCGCCGCAAGGCTCCTTCTGCTCAATACCCGCTCCACCCCATCATGCATCTCTGCCATCAAATCAAATGGACTCCTCCGACGACCCAGGTACATTCACCGTGGCTCCGGTCGTAAGTTTGTTTATTTGCAATCAGGTCACTCCATCCCCGTCCTCTGTTCAGCTCAGCGCACTCTCACTCTTCGTCCCAGCGCACCTGATCACAGCAACGCACACGATCGCACCTCCTGCCTACGAACCCTGGCTAAATCACCTGAATTCATCCCTGCTGTTCAAAACAACATCAAGCTCACCCTGTTCAACACCCGGTCCCTCAACAACAAATGCCTCATCCTGAACGAATACATCCTGGATAACAAACTGGACTTTCTCTGTCTCACCGAAACCTGGCAACAACCTCTGGACTACTACACACTCAACCTCACCACACCCAATGGATATTCCTACGTCAATAAACCACGCTCGGAGGGCCGAGGTGGTGGAATTGCCGTTATCCACCGTCAAGACATCAAGACCAACCTCATCTCCATCGCATCTGCTCCATCATTTGAACACCTGGCTTTTAAACTCTCTGGTCGCACGCAGTCAGTCATGGCTGTCGTCTACCGCCCTCCCAAACCCCACCCATCATTCCTGTCTGACTTCTCCTACTTTCTGACCCAGCTATGTTCCCTCTCCCCCTCAATCCTCCTCCTTGGTGATTTCAATATCCACATGGACTCCACTGACTCCACAATAACCACTGACTTCATTGATTTACTCACCTGCTTTAACCTCACTCAACATGTCGACTTTCCTCCCCATATCCGTGGTCACATTTTGGACCTTGTCTGCTCCACTGGATTAAATTTGCACCATCTCTCTGGCTCCGACCTCACCCTCTCTGACCACTTAGCCATCACTCTGACCATCAACATCCCCGCCCCAACACCAAGGCATTATCGCACTATCAACTTCCGTAAGCTAAACGCTCTTTCACCTACCTCATTCTCATCCACCCTCTCTGAAAAAATGTCCACTTCTCCCTTCATTGACCTCCACACCCCTTCCGACCTCACTGACTACTACAACCACACTCTCTCCTCCTGCCTTGACCAGCTTGCGCCTGTAAAAACCAAAACAGTTTCTTTCACCCATTCTGCTCCCTGGTTTACCCCTGAACTCCGCCTGATGAAAACTCGTGCTCGCCAACTTGAAAGACTCCGCAATAAAACGGGTCTCACAGTTCACTCCCAAGCCTACAAGGACCACCTACAACACTACAAAGATGCCCTCTCCCGCGCCCGCTCCGCCTACTACTCTCAAATTATCCACTCTGGCTCCGGAAACCCAAAAGCACTCTTCTCGACAATAAACAAACTCCTCCGCCCCCTGAACACCACCACCCAGTCATTCACAGTAGACAACTGCATCTCCTTCCTCTCTTTCTTCCAACGCAAAATTGACAACATCTACAACAGCTTGACCACCGCCGCACCCGCTCCCCCTCAAACCACCTGCCCCCCCTCGTCCTGCCATCCCCTGTCTCGGTTCTCCCCAATCTCCCCTACTGACCTCTCTGAACTCCTCATAGGAATGAAAACTGCCACCTGCACTCTTGACCCCATCCCCTCTAGCTTTGTCAAGGCCTCCCTCCCTGCTCTCTCTCCACTTATCATTGCAACAATAAACTCCTCCCTGTCTACAGGCATCGTCCCACCTTCCCTCAAAATTGCTGCTGTTACCCCCATTCTAAAAAAACCTGGTCTAAACCCTGACACCCTAAACAACTTCAGACCCATCTCCAACCTACCCTTTCTGTCAAAAGTTTTGGAACGCGCTGTAGCCACTCAACTCAAACATCATCTCTCTGCCAATAACCTGTATGAAACATTCCAATCTGGATTCCGCTCCAACCACAGTACTGAAACTGCTCTCCTCAAAATCAACAACGACCTTCTCCTCTCCTCTGACGCTGGCAACCTCAACATTCTCGTCCTCCTCGACCTCAGCGCTGCCTTTGACACCATCGATCACACCATCCTCCTCACCCGACTTGAATCCACCTTTAACGTTACCGGCACTGCCCTCTCTTGGATTAAATCATACCTCTCTGACAGACGCCAGTTCATCTCCATCAATAACTGCAAATCCCCCACTGCTCCCCTCCCCCACGGTGTCCCCCAAGGTTCAGTTCTTGGCCCCCTCCTCTTCATTCTTTACCTGTCCCCCCTTGGTCACTTAATCCGCCGTCATGGTCTCCAATTCCACTGCTTCGCCGATGACATCCAGCTTTTCATCTCCACCAAGTCCGTCTCCACCGACACCCACTCTATCCTGACAAACTGCATCACTGAAATAAAATCCTGGCTTCAAATCAACTTCCTCAAGCTTAACTGTGATAAATCTGAAATAATCATCATTGGCCCAGAAACGCTCACAAAATCCACCCATAACTTTGCCCTCAACATCGACGGTATCCCAGTATCCACCTCCCCTCACATCCGGAATCTTGGCGTCATCTTTGACCAAACCCTTTCCTTCGACAAATACACGAAACGGATCACAAAGTCAGCCTTCTTTCACCTGAAAAACATTGCCCGTCTCCGCTCATCCCTCTCCTCCACGGCTGCAGAAACCCTCATCCACGCCTTCATCACCTCCCGTCTGGACTACTGCAATAGCCTCCTCTATGGTTCACCCTCAAAAATCACCAATAAACTCCAATACATTCAGAACTCCGCTGCCCGTCTACTCACCCATTCCCGGACACGTGACCACATCACCCCCGTCCTTTACAAGCTTCACTGGCTCCCCATCCCCCAGAGAATCCAGTACAAAATCCTCCTCTTGACATACAAAGCCCTCCATAACCTGGCCCCATCCTACCTGGCTGACCTCCTCTCCAGACACACTCCCACCCGCAACCTCCGCTCTGCTGGTACCAACCTCCTGACCCCCTCCATCCGGACCAAATTCAGATCCTGGGGGGACAGGGCCTTCTCCATCGCTGCTCCCACCCTCTGGAACTCACTACCTCATACCATCAGAGACTCCTCCTCACTCACCACATTCAAAACATCACTAAAGACCCACCTGTTCAACACTGCATTCAACATTCAACCCACAGCATTTAACCCCTGACTATCTCTTCTCCTTCTCCCTCCTTTTGCTTTAAATATTTCCCTATTGATTCTTGTCTTTTTGCAATTGTTGTTTTCATGTATTGTTATGCATTATGTTTTCCACTCTGTCAAAGCGCCTTTGGGCTTCTGGAAAAGCGCTATACAAAATAAATGAATTATTATTATTATTATTATTACGGAAGCGCATACATAATAGATCTTTCTGGCGGAGTTCCTCTCACGGTCCGGGGGTCACCGAGACCAGGTAGTCACCGGGAGGACCACGTAACAGTAGTTATTTCCTTATTCTGTGTATTAGGCTAAGGATTTGTCTTCCATTAATTGACACTCCATTGCACCGAATTCAAATAGATAGATCCCCTTTCATTTCCATTTCATAAAGCCTCAATTGCCAACTGCATTCACCGCGACTCCATTAGCCACGAGGTAGGCTTGGAGAAGAAGGGGGAGGAGCTGCCGAATCCTGGGCGTGCCGCCCATCGTCATCAAGGGTGGAGCCAGAGGGCCCGTGCCGACCAATCAGGGCCGAGGCGAGCTCACCGATGGGCGTGTCCTAGAGGCCGGCGGTTTGATCGCCCGCGGTGTTATAAAAAGCGCGCGCGGAAGCCTTTGATGGGAGTGATGAGAAGGAGTCGAAGGTGGTTGCGTAGAAGTGCGAAACCAGAAGTGTGCCAGAGATGGTAGAGGAGTCCAAGTCCAGAAGTGCGAAACCAGAAGTGCGCCAGAGACGGCAGAGGAGTCCAAGTCGAGAAGTGCGAAACCAAAAGTGCGCCAGAGACGGCAGAGGAGCCCAAGTCCAGAAGTGCAAAGAAAGAGTTCTGCAGAGAGCCGCTTCAACCAGCCGCGTGAAGCCCTGACGGGGCAGCGAGTGACCCTGCCAGTGTGCGGTGTAAAGCCGAATACAAGGAGCTGCCGGCACCTCGCTTCCCGCCCGGAGTGGACCTGCTCGCTGTGCCCTGTGATTCCACCTGCTCATCCCTCCAAACGATTCCTGTCCTTCCATCCTTTTGTGTACGTGAGTTTGTTTTGTTTGTTCTGTCCAGGGTATAAGTTAAGCCTGTGTAGATAAGCTAGCATTTCACTGTGTCTCCTTGATTTCTTCTGTAAATTATTTTATTATCCTTTCCTTCTTCCTTGGTTTCTTTGGTCCTGTACATAGTAATAAATTATATTCGTATTGCAAACCCTTTTCGTCTTCTTCGTCTTCTTCTTCACATCCGTGTCGTCTTTGTCTTTTCCTCATTGAATATCTGTGGCACGATTTGGCCAACGTTTCAGGATCGGGTCTGTATATATATGTATATATTAAATGCCAAGTCTGTATATATATATATAACTGTGAGAAATAGTAGAAACTCCACAGTACGAGCAGGGCGTCTCATTTGCATTGAATAAATAATCGGGAGATTGAATAAGACGCGGACGTAGCTTCAGGGCTTCGATCTTTAATTCGACAAGCTTTCGACCAACAAAGGTCTTCTTCTGAGTCTACAAAAACAGCAGGCATGTATATCAGTCAAGTATGTGTAGTGATATCTGTGTAAGATGTGTGATATGTGTAGAAAATGCATACAGAAGGAAGAGCCACGCCAAAGCTCACTCACCGGCCCCAAGTTCAACGGAAGTGAAGCGCAGCTTACAGTTACGGTTTGCGTTACATTTCCGGTGCACGTGCATATACAAATATAGGGATACATACATACATAAACATACAAGCATATATTCATATGCCAATGCCCTGAAGCTACGTCCGCGTCTTATTCAATCTCCCGATTATATATATATATATATATATATATATATATATATATATATATATATATATATATATATATATATATATATATATATATATATATATATATATATATATTGTTACGTGGTCCTCCCGGTAACTACCTGGTCTCGGTGACCCCCGGACCGTGAGAGGAACTCCGCCAGAAAGATCAATGATTTATACGCTTTCGTAACGCAATCAATATGAATTCCAGTCAATAAGAAACCCCACACCAAGAATCCGGAATAATCAATAATATATTCCCCGAGCAATCAACAATCGTCAACAATCAACAATCAACAATTGATCACCAATATTATTAAGATGGCCATCTTATATATGTGTGTCCCCTTTCCCCACTCCCGACCCCTTGGGTACTCACGACCCCTTTGGTCTCTGTCCCTCACAATGTCTCTGGGCCCCTCCTGACCAAGATGATGGTCGGCTTCTCCGCACACGGGCGGTTGAACGAACCCCGGGCGGACGTGCTCCAAACGTGTACGTCGTGCACCGGGGACAGCTGCTGCAGCGCACACCTCCTTGCCAAGCAACGGGGCAAAACTAAGCGCGGCTTGCAACGCGCACGAGGCCCAAGGTGCGACCCGTATGCGTCCTTGTAGACGGTGAGGCGAACTGTGCCGGACGCTGGGTTCCGTGCACGAACCCACGGCAACTTGACGTGTCAAGGGGTAATTACCCCGCGCAGGTAACTCCTTTTGTCAGACGGGCTTTCAAACGCAGCGTCCTCCACGCTGCTCTATATCGATCCCAACTCGCGTCGGAGCTGGGCAAGGAAGAGGAAGAAGATCGTCGCTTCTCCAGGACCTCGTGTCTTTTATTCTTCCGTTTCCGGTCTCCTTTTTCCCAGAAGGGCTCCTGACCCTTTAATCACAACAACCTTCAATCGACTACACATTAATAAGCAAAGACCTGAATAGTAATTCACATACATTCACAGAAATCCGTAACACTCCCCCCCTTCAAGAAAGAAAGTTTGAACCCAGCGAAAACTTTCTGTGCCGGCCAACAAAATTTCACAAAACCCCTAGATTAATTCATTCTGGACCAAGCGTCAACCACTTCTAGTTTCTCTTGACTGACGGTTAAGAGGTGGTGACCAAAGCCCCAACGTTAAACCTCTTGATAGCACTTTTTCAGGAGGCCCAGCTGAGTATTCCCTACATGGACGCCTTAAGGAATGTGGAGTTCACGGTTAGTCCGGGGAGGAACGTTCATTACATGGACGCCTTTAAGAACGTAGAGTTCACGGTTAGTCCGTGCAGGAAAGTTCACTACCTGGACGCCTTTAAGAATGTGGTGTTCACGGTTAGTCCGTGTAGGAGCGCCGGCTCGGCGGCTCCCTCGTATCTAGTGCTTCAACTTCTCCAGACTCGTAACAGTTACGGTTGGACCCCTTGTCCCAGCCGTTACCTGACTGGCGGTCTCCTTCTCGGCCAGTGCTCTGACATTCATTCTTTCGGGAGGTGCCGTAACTCGGGGAGCCTCCATAGTAATATCGGCTGCTGCCAACCCCAAAACTACCGCCAAGTTGTCCTCTTCTGTAGACCTCTCGACGCCTACGAAAGGCCTTCCCTACTGTTATGGTCCGACCCTCCAAAGCCTTACCATTCCAATTCTTCTCTGCCTCTCTGGCATCTCTTGTGCTTGCAAACGTGACAAAGCCGAACCCTCTTGACCGTTGCGTTTCCCTGTCTTTTACCACCCGCACTTCCACCAGCGGCCCATATCTGTTGAAGACAGAGGTCAGAACTTCTTCCTCTGTGTTGAAGTTCAGTCCCCCGACAAATAACTTGGAACTTTTGTCGCCATCCTGAGCGGGGGTGGTGTTATTTCCCCTGCGGGGCTCTTTACCCACCCCCGGGTTACCATAAATTTGCCCCCCGGCCAAATCATTCCCGATAATCACAGATACTCCCTCTACAGGAAGCGTGGCTTGTAAACCAACGGTGACCGGTCCTGACACCAAATCGGATTCCAAATGGATAACATGAAGTGGGGCACTAACACAGCCACTATCCGATCAGCCCTTGTAACCGAACACTATCACCAGTTGCGGTACTCTTTGACAATGGCAAAATGCCTTCAAGCATTAAGGATTGATGGGCTCCTGTGTCCCTCAAAACCCTAACCGGTCTTGGGTTAGTCAAGTCTCCCTTGAGTGAGACCAACCCCTCATAAATAAACGGTTGGTAACTCTTCTGTGGGCGATTTCTTACGCTTGCCATCGCATTCGGAGTGGTAATAGTCGGACTCCGCTCTGGGTTTTCCTTTTTCATGAGGTAACAGCTGGACATCAAGTGTCCAGGTTTCTTGCAAAAAGCGCAAGTAGGCCCGGAGGAAAAACTCGTGGTCTGCCTCGGGCCCCCCGAAAAATAAGTTTGTCTTGGGCCCGTAGCCCCCTGATTTCGAACAGTTCGGGTATCAGCGTTGTCCCCATAATCATCTCGAGGCCGCCGCCATGTATTGTCGTTCTCCGCACCTGCTGTTCCCCACCTCCCCTGCGGAGATCTAGGCGAGGAGTTAGGTTCGTGGACCCCCTATCCGGTGTGTTAAGGCATAATCATCTGCCATGGTGGCTGCGTCCCACAACTTTGGTACTTTCTTTTCCTGCAGGTACACTTTGATGTCCTCGTGGACACACTGTTGAAATTCCTCCACCAGGATCAAGTCACGCAATGTTTCGAAGTCTTTCCCGACTCATTTTGACTCAAACCACCGATCAAACATGTTTTCTTTCACTCTGGCAAACTCCACATGGGTCTCACTCTCCCTCTTCCTGGCATTCCTGAATTTTTGCCGGTAAGCTTCCGGAACCAACTCATAGGCTTTGAGGATGTGCTTCTTCAATACTTCATAATCTGCACATTGGTCCATTGGTAGCGCCGAATAAATCTCTTGAGCTTTTCCCACCAGCACACTTTGCACTAGTATGGTCCAGGCCTCCTCCGGCCAGTTTAACTGTCGAGCCACTTTCTCAAAGTGTGGAAAAAATTTAGCGACTTCCTTTTCACTGAAGGGTGGAACCAGCCTCACATGTCTGCCCACATCCCAGGTGTTCTGGCTAGGTGTCGACCCCGTCAGCAAGGGTGGTACCTCTCCCCGTTCTCTCATTAACTCCAGCTCCTTGAATTTAATTTCTTGCTGAAGCGCCATGTCACGTTCCTTTAATTCCCTTTCCGCTTTTCTCTCCTCTGCTTCGAGTTCCCTTGCAGCTCTCCTCTCCTCTGTTCTGCTTTCTGTTCCTCTGTTGTCATCCTTTCTAACCTTTCCTGGAGTTCTCGTTCCACTCTCCTTTCTTCTTCTGCTCTTTCCTTTTCTGCTTTCCTTTCTTCTTCTGCTCTTTCCTTTTCTGCTTTCCTTTCTTCTTCTGCTCTTTCCTTTTCTGCTTTCCTTTCTTCTTCTGCTAACCTTTCCTGGAGTTCTCATTCCACTCTCCTTTCCTCTGCTTGTTTCTCTTCTCTCCTCTCTTCTGCTTTCCTTTCCTCTTCTTTTAACCTTTCCTGGAGTTTTCGTTCCACTCTCCTTTCCTCTGCTTGTTTCTCTTCTCTCCTCTCTTCTGCTTTCCTTTCTTCTTCTTTGATCCGTTCCTGGCTCCGTAATTGCAACTCCAGTTTCCGGAGCTCAACGTCTTCTGGTTCTTCGGGTAGCCACTCCCAGGCTAACTCGTCCCATGTTCCTAATCCCACCATAGACTGTATCACCGTGGTCTGCAACTCTGCCTTCCTCAAATTAGTTTGGACCTCCAAGTTAAAATGTTTGGCCAATTTCAAGAGGTCCGACTTTAGTAACGCTCGGAACTGTGCCTCACTCGAGGTTACCGCAAAGTTCTGTGCCACAAACGCCATGGTGCCTATCGTTAACACCTGTTAACCTTCACCCAAGAATTTACCCCCAATTTCCCCAAAAATTTACCAATTAATACTTCATTAATAAATTTTAATTAATAAAAATATTATTTTATTATTTTATACAATTTTAGATCCCGGACGTAGACCCAATTGCGAATCCGCAAATCGTAATTTGGATGAGCCCCCAATTCTGTTACGTGGTCCTCCCGGTAACTACCTGGTCTCGGTGACCCCCGGACCGTGAGAGGAACTCCGCCAGAAAGATCAATGATTTATATGCTTTCGTAACGCAATCAATATGAATTCCAGTCAATAAGAAACCCCACACCAAGGATCCGGAATAATCAATAATATATTCCCCGAGCAATCAACAATCGTCAACAATCAACAATCAACAATTGATCACCAATATTATTAAGATGGCCATCTTATATATGTGTGTCCCCTTTCCCCACTCCCGACCCCTTGGGTACTCACGACCCCTTTGGTCTCTGTCCCTCACAATGTCTCTGGGCCCCTCCTGACCAAGATGATGGTCGGCTTCTCCGCACACGGGCGGTTGAACGAACCCCGGGCGGACGTGCTCCAAACGTGTACGTCGCGCACCGGGGACAGCTGCTGCAGCGCACACCTCCTTGCCAAGCAACGGGGCAAAACCAAGCGTGGCTTGCAACGCGCGCGAGGCCCAAGGTGCGACCCGTACGCGTCCTTGTAGACGTTGAGGCGAACTGTGCCGGACGCTGGGTTCCGTGCACGAACCCACGGCAACTTGACGTGTCAAGGGGTAATTACCCCGCGCAGGTAACTCCTTTTGTCAGACGGGCTTTCAAACGCAGCGTCCTCCACGCTGCTCTATATCGATCCAAACTCGCGTCGGAGCTGGGCAAGGAAGAGGAAGAAGCTCGTCGCTTCTCCAAGACCTCGTGTCTTTTCTTCTTCCGTTTCCGGTCTCCTTTTTCCCAGAAGGGCTCCTGACCCTTTAATCACAACAACCTTCAATCGACTACACATTAATAAGCAAAGACCTGAATAGTAATTCACATACATTCACAGAAATCCGTAACAATATATATATCATTCAGAAAGTATTCAGACCCCTTCACTTTTTTCACATTTTGCAATGTTGCAGCCTTGTGCTGAAATCGTTTAAATTCATTTTTTCCCTCATCAATCTACACACAGTACCCCATAATGACAAAGAGAAAACAGGATTTTAGAAAGTTTTGCCAATTTATTAAAAAAAAAAAACTGAAATATTACATTGGCATAAGTATTCAGACCCTTTGCTATGACACTTTATATTTAGCTCAGGTGCCTCCTATTTCTCTTGATCGTCTTTGAGATGTTTCTACACCTTGATTGGAGTCCATCTGTGGTAAATTCAATTGATTGGACATGATTTGTAAAGGCACACACCTGTCTATATAAGGTCTCACAGCTGACAATGCATATCAGAGCAAAAACCAAGCCATGAGGTTGAAGGAACTGCATGCAGAGCTCAGAGATGGGATTGTGTCGAGGCACAGATCTGGGGAAGCCTACAAAAAAAATTCTGCTGCATTGAAGGTTCCCAAGAGCACAGTGGCCTCCATAATTCTTAAATTGAAGAAGTTTGGAACAACCAGGACTCTTCCTAGAGCTGGCCGCCCGGCCAAACTGAGCAATCGGGGGAGAAGGGCCTTGGTAAGAGAGGTGACGAAGAACACGATGGTCACTCTGGCTGAGCTCCAGAGATCCTGTGTGGAGATGGGAGAAACTTCCAGAAGGACAACCATCACTGCAACACTCCACCGATCTGGGCTTTATGGCAGAGTGGCAAGACGGAAGCCTCTCCTCAGTGAAAGACACATGAAAGCCCACAGAATCTTGTTTCTCACAGTCTGAGAGTCTTTTAGGTGCTTTTTTGCAAACTTCAAGCGGCTTTCATACACAACTGATAAGGTCCGGAAAACTTGGCTTAAATGAGGTGGAACTGGCAGCCTTTCGATTCTACAAACACATGAAAAATCCTTAAACCGGAATTTGGTTTGATTCAACGTTTGTGTAAAGTAAGGACGTGCTTTAAATAACTATTCACAAATTTGTCGACATTGTTTTATGTTATTCCCAGGACTGCCATGATATCTTGGAGCTACGCACACTTGCCTTTGAGTGCATTAGCTTAGGTTTCAGCATCGACCCACCAAGCTGTTGGCTGTATGCAGAGCGATCCATCAACGCATGCACCATCCATCAGACGGATGATAAGCTGCAGAGCCAGCCTGCCAGCACTGGTCATAGGTGACGTTGGTGATCCAATTGTGTATCGTCAAAGTCGAAGAGTTACCAACGGCACCCTAAATAATTACAAATTTGTGTCACCCTCATTCGAATGTTTGGCCTGACCAGCCGATTCAGGCAAAACACTTTCTCCAGCTGACCATGTTGTGTTCTATTTTACGTGCTTGATTATTTCCGAGGTTGCGGTTGTTGTTGTTGGTGAATTGCCAGATGCTTAAGGATTGCTGGGAGGGGATGATGATGTAAGCAGAAGGGGATTGTGGGAGAAATGAGAGGGATGCTATCTTGACGGTGTCAGAGATGTGCTGGTGGATCCGTGCGTCGAATAAACGGTCTTGTACATAATGGTCAGTGCCATTGTTTAGCATTTATTGAGTGACACAACAGACCACACACCTCGCTACTCGCATGTGGGCATAATTGGGCCTCCAATCGCAATGGTAGTAGTAGTAGTAGTTGTTGTTGTAGTAGTAGTAGTAGTAGTAGCAGTAGTGTTATTTGAAGATATTATTCAAGTCCATAATAATGTGTGGAAGCAATATATCCCATTAATGGCGAAGTTAATCTTCAAAATACTCCTCCAACAAGCCTTCCTTCAGCACAAAGATTTGATTTTCAATGCTCTGAACAGCAGTGCGACTGCAGAGTTTCCCTCAAAAGTTGAGAATTCTCTAGCTCATTGAAGTCATGCAATATTCATGAGACAATTGCATGTTGCCTTTATTGCTGAGGCTATACAAGAAGAGACCAGACTTTGTGTGTACACCGAGGGGACACATTTAAACCGGCCTCAAAATACAAGCCCACACCCTGGGGAGGGTTCTCTCTGATGTAATGTGCAAACCATGCCTCGTAGCAAGAAGATGAGCAAAAAAAATGTTTGAGAACTGCAAAGGCATCTTTTTTTTTTCTTTTTCTTTTTTAACTATATCGAGGTGAACCATATGCTAAAATAATGCTTTATAACCTTCATGCGTTATGTGAAATTGCCTTGAAATGCTTAATCACAATGCTCAGATGTTTTACATACTTTATAAAATTATAACGTTAATTTATTTTATTTTATCCTATACGAGCATATACCACCCGTCGCTTTGCTGACGAGAATAATATGGGAGGGAGCAGAGAGAGGAGGGTGGGGGAGAGGAAGTGTGGCAGATGGGGGGGGGAGGGGTGGGTGGGGAGGCGAGAACAATGCCTCACCACCTGGAGGGAGGGGTGTGAGTAGGATGGTGGGAGCGAGAGGAGAGAGGGAGATGTGTGGGAGGAGAGTGCTGCACTTTGTTTGGAGAAGGGAGGAGTGAGGAGGAGACAAAGAGACAGAGAGGGGGTGGAGGTGGGGGCGGGGGCGGTTATAAAAAGAAATATAAATGTGAGGGGGAGGGGAATTAGGAAAGATAACTATGTTATTCTTTATGGCCACACACATAAATATATACATGCTGTTATGTCGGTGGGGTAGAGTGATATATAGATTCAGGTAGATCTGCATAGGTAGGTGCTCCAATGATCGTGGGTAGGAAGAATCACTTCAATGTACATAAGTCAGGGACCTGTTTAGCCCGAATGTCAGATTACGTGTATATTTGTTCCAATTACAAGGATATAACTAGTGTAGTGTTAACTAGTGTAGGGATTACGTTAATTCCCTTGTTAGTCAAACCTCTGTGATCTATCTTTTGTCCCTTAAAGCACCACACGTACTAATTAAATCCCCCCCACAGTAAAACCAACTTGCATAGCAACACACATAGCACGGGCAAGACGGGAGCCACGCCCAGGGGGACTCGCTGTTGGGCGGGAGTTGACCAGTGGGAGGAACGGAGTAGGGAAGGACTTGCGATTGTCCAGGGGCGGGGCAAGAAGCTTCCCGTGGATTGGTTGTTACGGATTCGTCACTTCCGTTGTTGTGGTTTTCATCCACTGTAAACATTTTTGATTCCATATACTATTATTGTTGTCGTTTAAGGGAAATAGAGATTACTATTTTCAAAAGGTAAAAAAGTTTATGTTATAAAATGAAACCGGAACCGAACGACGACGCAGAGGAAGAGGAGGAAGAAAAGGCGGAACGAATGAGTCGGACAAGAAGCCAAGCTGCTTCGAGGTCTGGAGCGAACGATTGGCGAATGAGGGTGACGAGTGAACTTTGGGTTTCCTGGGAAAGGGATTCCTGCGACAGAGTTGTCATCGCTGTGACAGATAAACCTGCGTGACAGGTTTTGCGGTTGATTCCAGAGAGAATCATCAGAGTGCCGTTACGCCACGAGAACGGGCCGTCGGCCATTTTTACCTCGCGCAGGATTTGCGCATCGCTCAAGGTTTTTCACCTCGCTTTAACCATTGTCGCCGCATTCAGACGTTAATCTGGTGAGCGTGTGTAACGTGGCTTTTGAGTGGGAAATCTGCAGTTTGCCGAGTGGGAGCCGTGGAACGTCCATACCCGAGGGTGTGATTTCCCAGTCACCTTGAGGGCACCTTTGTGCAGCTTTGGCAGCGTGACTGTGACTGTCATCCGAACGGGATTCTGGTCTCGATTAGACATCGTTCTGATGATTACTGGAGCGGATCGACTTTGGCTTGATGCCGGAATAGAAACATTGGGAATGTTCTTCTTTTCGCTCACTTGGAGCACAGTGAGTTATATTGTACAAACCTGATGGTACCATCATAGGGAAAATATATTGGTTGTACAATTGATTACTATTGTTGTTGTACTGTTATTGTTATGTGATCTTAATACAATACTTGTTTGTTGGTAACAATTGGTGTGGTTTCACCATTGATCTTTGACATACAGAATAACACATCTTTCTGCCGTGACTCCTCTTGGGGCTCAGAGGTACACCGTGACCGGGGTTTGGGGAGGAGCACTTAACAGTAGGAAGAATCACTTCAATGTACATAAGTCAGGGACCTGTTTATCCCGAATGTCGGATTACGTGTATATTTGTCCCAATTACGAGGAATATAACTCGTGTAGTGTTAACTAGTGTAGGGATTATGTTAATTCCCTTGTTAGTCAAACCTCTGTGATATATCTTTTGTCCCTTAAAGCACCACACGTACTAATTAAATCCCCCCCACAATAAAACCAACTTGCATAGCAACACACATAGCACGGGCAAGCCGGGAGCCACGCCCAGGGGGACTCGCTGTTGGGCGGGAGTTGACCAGTTGGAGGAACGGAGTAGGGAAGGACTTGCGATTGGCCAGGGGCAGGGCAAGAAGCTTCCCATGGATTGGTGGAGGGAGAGGCCCGAGGAGACATCACGCTGATTGGTAGGGCACGCCGATGACGTCAAAGGGTGAACTGCGTGTGATAGGTGGAGAGCAAAGACAGTAGTTATGGCCTGCTGGCATTCGCAGAGAGAGACAGATGACGTCACGAGGGATTGATAAAACGAGCTGAAAGACCGACATTTTCCTCTCTTGTTCTGGACCTTCTCCCTGCGCTGGACGTGACCCTTGCTCATTAACCTTGGACTCAAGCTTGTTGGATGACGGCGGACGGTGGAGAAATGGTGAAGCGCTGACGATCCTCCTCCCCTGCGTTCACGTACGGGACCTCGCGAGCGATCGCGCGGGGACGCGAGGCTTGCCGCTGCAGTGTACGCTGGCCTAGCAGCGTGGCGTGAGAGGCTCGCACCAACGACCGGGCGGTTCCCGCCAAGAACGGAGCCGCATCAAGACTGCACGCTCGGTGTTGGATGATCGCTGCCAAGGTGCCAATTGAGCTTAACACACACACACCCGGTTATTTTTATTTATCTGTCCTGTGTCTGTGTTTAAGTCTGGTGTGAGGAATCCCAATTTAGGATATTTATTTACCATCGCGTTTCTTGTCACCGGTATTCCGTTTAATGAACCTGTTTATTTTTGTATATTTTAAACCTGGGTTTTCGTTTGAGTTATTTCCTGCAGGGTTGAAGACTGCCCAGCGAGATCGCAACCGGTAAGCTAGCGCTTCTTCTTCTTCGTTGTTCCTCCGCATAGATAGTACAATCTGCTAATTGAATTGAACGCCTCCAATAACGCTCAAATTGCTATCCATGATTTTCCGGTCTTCACCGAGGGGAATCACAGGACAATACACACATATGTATACACGCATACATCTATGTACAGGCACTTCCCTATTTATGTCATATACAGTGCCTTCAGAAAGTATTCACACCTTTTGACTTTTTTCACATTTTGTTGTGTTACATCCTGAATTTGCAATGGATTGAATTCAGATTTTTTTTGTCACTGATCTACACATAATACCCCATAATGTCAAAGTGGAATTTTCCCTGGTCCTTCACAATTTACAATTCCTCCCTCTGCTGCTGCATTCTGGCATTCACACACAGGTCCGATAGCCCTCCAGGTCCTCATTTACTTTATTGATTCTTGTATTAGTAGCCCCAGTTTTGTCTTCCAACTTTTCCCCCATTCAGACAGCCTGGGTATTACCCTCTTCTATTTTTAATACCATTTCCTCTCATTTTGACTCAAATTCTATCGCCATTGCCTTCTCTATTTCCCAGAATTTAGTCTCCATTTTTATCTCAAATTCTCCCAGTCTGTCCATATTTTGATTATTTATTCTCCCCTCTATGTTATAAATTCGTGCCCCCAGTTCCTGTGTTATTCCCTCAATTTGCCCCTCCACTTCATCAATTTTGTTTTCCATTCCACTAATTTCTCCCTTCAATTCTCCCTTCAATCCATCAATTTGGCCCTCCAATTCTCCCTTCAATCCATCGATTTTGGTATTCATTTGTTCTTTCATTCCATTAATTTCGTTGGTTTGGGCATTCATTTTGTTTTCCAATCATTCATTCCTTTCCTTCATCCATTTGTATAATTATTCACTTCCATTAATAATTTAAACATGGCCTAGAGAGTCATCGCACCCGTTCCCTGTGTCTCAGACTCCGACATTACGGGGGACGGAGGTCTGTCGCTCAGGACGGGGGAGGTTCCAGCCCTACCCTCATACAATCTACCCCCAGCCTGCTTCCTTGCACTTCGGAACCTTCTAGCTGCACCTCCATTTCGCACACATCCGCCATTACGTGACGAGGAGCTTTAACTGCACGTGCTTAATTTACCTCAGAAACAAAAAAACTTTTAATTTTTTTTTCGAAAACGCGATGTTGCGTTTTCGCACACCAATCGACTAAAATTTTGGACACCCCGGTACTACAATAGATCCTCCCTCCGAGAGAGAGAGAGAGAGAGAGGCGATCGTTCAAAATTTAGATTCCAAAAGCTGAGTGCAATTTCCACTCAGCGAGTGTCACACTTGTACTACCTGACACGTTTTTTTTTATTTTCCAAAGGGTTCAAATCCCACTCCTGATACCAGTTATTGTATCCCCGTGGTTAAAACCCCAAGGGGACGAATGACCGAAACAAGCTTTAACTCCGAAGTGTACTCCAAACCTTGGCGGGATTGTCTTTGGCGTGCCCGGGAAGGCCCGAGCCTTGTCTAATCGGGAACAAACGCAGGGGTTAATCCGAACCCACAAACACAAAGACAGCAAAGGCCACAATACAAGAAAAGTAAGATTCGACAAATAATGATTTAATGAAAATAAATGCAAATAACAATGAAAGGTGAGGTTAAAAACTAAATTTCCTAAATTAGACGTCTCCATTCAGACTCGTATACAAACAAGGGGAAAAGCTAATGAAAGAAAATAAATAATGTTTTGGTATCAGCCGGCACTCAGCTTTGCGTCACCAAATGGCTGGTAAGGCTTTCTAGTCGTCGCCTCGAACCACCGTGCGGGAAACGCACAAAATAGCATGGAGTCGCGCCCATAGCCAGCCGCCCAAGAGGCAAGCAGGCAGGATCCCTCTTTGTTTCGCTCGCGGCTCCCTCCTTCTCCGCAGGGTACCACCGTGAACCAACACCTCCTCCTTCCACGTTGCAAAAGTCCCGAAGCCACGACACATCTCCTCACCAGTGCACCCGAAACCACAGCGTCCACTCGAGACGAGAGCCAGAACGAGAGAGAGCCAAAGATGGCGAGACACGTCTTTTTCCTTTCAGCTCTCGAATATTCCACGATGACGTCACACTCTGTCCAATCACCGAGCTCTACTCAATCACGAAAGCAGGGGCATGGCCTCCCCTTTACGAATCGTCTGGGGGTGGAGACCAGTCATCATTCAGGAATGTTCAGATGACGTCGGAAGTCGTGAGGTGGGATTTACGTGCCGATCGGCAAATGTGATGGGTGTTGGTTAGCCCTGGCAGCGTTGTGAGAAAATCAGTCCATTTGTTATATTTGTTGTTTGGCGGGCTTTTTAATTGTAATAAAGATGGAGGGAAGATCACATGAGGCAAACACGTACAGGGGAATTTAACCTTGCAGACCCTACATAAATAGCACCACTCCACTCCTCCTCGTGGAGACACCTAAACACTTAACCGGACATTCTACTCGACTTATGTACATCAATATGGGTTCTTGTTCTTCGCGACACTCAGAGCATGCTAATCTACACAATTTGACCATTCTAAAGGTATTTCTTCATTTACCCCCACAAACGTATATATATATATATATATATATATATACAGTCGTAGCCAAAAATATTGGCACCCTTGCAATTTTTTAAAAATAACTCACAATTTTCTCAAAAATAACTTGAAATTGACAAAAGTATTTGGTCTCCACAATTCCTTATTTCACTGTTAATATTACAGAACCTTTGTTTTTGATTCAGAACTTAATATATCCTTTTAAATCACAAAATAAAAAGAAATGGCATTGATAAAATTATTGACACCCGAGACTAAATATTTGGCAGCACAGCCTTTGGACCAAATAACTGCAGCAAAGTGCTTCCTATAGCCATGAATGAGATTCCTACACATCTCTACTGGCAGTTTATCCCACTCTTATTTTGCAAACTGCTCCAGTTCTCCCAGATTTGAAGGGTGCCTTCTCCCAACTGCTCTTTTCAGATCTCCCCACAGGTGTTCAATGGGATTTAGATCTGGACTCATTGCTGGCCATTTCAGAACAGTCCAGCATTTTGTCTTGAACCATTCCTGGGTGCTTTTTGAAGTGCGTTTGGATCATTGTCCTGCTGCAAGACGCAGTGGCGGATCCAGGGGCGGGGGTGCAGGAGTGCGCACCCCCCACCCCCCTCTTCAACACAACGGCATGGATGTGCTGGAGGCATACTCTATGATTGACGACAAGAAGGACGCGCTCACTCAACTACGGTCAAATGCTGAAACTGAATTCTCTCTGTGGTTCGATCACGCTAAGGCCATGATAGAATCTGTAGGAGGCGATGTCACAATGCCGAGAGTTGTAAAACGACAAATCCATCGTCCAAACACTGCCGCCAATACTCCCTTGCTCTTCTACCTCAGAAACATGTCCATTCCATTTCTCGACCACCTCAGCCAGGAAAAGGACACCCGATTCTCTGCTGAAAATCGGGAAGGTAGTGATCTGTTTCTGCTGATGCCATCTGCAATAATCGCCGATACCTGCGACATTCCAGCCCTACATCAGAAGCCATTGCGTTGGAAAAACGACATGGAACATCCCGCAGGACTGATAAATGAGCTTAGAGACTGGCAGATGTTTTGGAGAAGAAAGCCCAACAACACGCTTCCAAACACATTCATGGATTGTTTCTGCGCAGTAGATGGAGACGAATTTCCATCCATCAAAGTCCTACTCCATATTGGATGCACCCTCCCTGTAGGCTCCTGTGAGGCCGAACGCTCATTTTCTTGCCTGCGTCGTCTGAAGACCTACCTAAGAAATTCCATGGGAGAAAGTCGGTTGGCATATCTCTGGCCCTCATGAACATAAACCATGACTTCACCATATCCCCACATGATGTGTGTGACATTTTCATTCAGAAACACAAGCGCCATCTATTCCAAAATAGCATAATTTAAAATTAATAAAATAATTCACATTCCGCTGTCCTATCTGATCTCTTTTGTGGGGAAAACCCCCTGCCTTGAGCTTCACAACCTAGGCGCATGGCGGTGCCGGGCTTTGACCAACACCAATTAAACTACTCTGTACACCTTAACATGGCGTGCGTTTAGAAACATGGGAATTCGTCTGGATGCTTTGTAGTTAATTAGCCGAATTAACTCAGGAGATCATGACAATCATTTCGCGAGAACTACACAAATCAGAAATTCCATATCAGAAAGCTCCAGTAGAACTACACAAAAAACATGCTGCACGCATGTACACCACAGACATATATATATATATATATATATATATACACACACACACACACACACACACACACACACACACACACACACACACACACACACACACACACACCTACAAAATTCATCAATTTATAGCAGAAAGAACAGCTGGGCAAGTCGTTTCACCAGTTCCTCTATCTGACCATTAGTCATTGCGAATCTGTTGAACTGTTGGACCAGGGAAGAACACAAGGAACTGCAGAAACTTCCAAGAACGCAAGAAATGCCGTTTCTGACGATAAATTTTTAAAAATTTCCTGGGGGAGGACCTCCACACCCCCCGTAACCCTCCCGCCAGCGCTTTTGTCTCATACACCCCCCCCCCAACCCTCCGTCTTGGAATTCCTGGATCCGCCCCTGAGACCCATGTCCTTCGATGGAGACCCAGCTCTCTGACACTGGGTTGAACATTGCGCTCCAAAATATCTTGGTAATCTCCTGATTTAATGATGCCATGCACACATTCAAGGCACCCAGTGCCAGAGGCAGCACAGCAACCCCAAAACATCACTGAACCGCCTCCATGTTTGACTGTAGGGAAGTTAGATGTTCTTTTCTTGGAAGGCTTAATTTTGTTTTCTGTAAACATAGAGATGATGTGCTCTACAAAAAAGGTCTAATTTAGTCTCATCTGTCCACAGAAGGATTTTGGCTTGTTCACATATGTTTTGGCAAACTGCAGTTGGGCTTTCTTATGTCTCTCTCTCAGCAGTGGGGTCCTCCTGAGTTTCCAACCATAGAACCCCCTTTTATTGAGTTGGCACGAGTTAAAACTGTCGTACCTTGTGTCTGAAGGTCAGCTTAAATCTGTTCGGCAGTTGATCGAGGTGCTTTCTACATCACTCTAACAATTCTTTGCTGCAATTTCGATCAAGTTTTCTCTTGCGGCCACGTCCAGGGAGGTTGGCTACAGTGCCATGGGCCTTAGACTTCCTGATAACATTGCGTACGGTGGACACAGGAACGTCAAGGTCTCTGGAGATGGACTTGAGGGCTTGAGAATGTCCATGCTTGGCTACAATCTTGTGTCTGACCTCCTCATACAATTCTCTGGATTTCTTTATTTTGTCCCTGCTCATTGCGGTACACACAGTGACACAAAGCAACAGAATGACTCCTTTTCTCCCTTCAAACTGGATGAATGAGTGATTTTAATATTGCAGGCACCTGCAACTCAGCACAGGTGAGTTCAATTCCAAAGTAAAGGAGAATCATTAGCTTGATTTCATATTATTTCTAACAACCTCTGACAGGTGCCAATAATATTGTCCGGGCCATTTTAGGATTTCTGTGTGGAATAAGCTAAGATTTAGTCTTTTTTCAACTTTTTTGTTTTGTTCCACTGCAAACAAAAGAAATACATATGTGGATACCAAAATATTTTTTAATTTCAACAATTTTCTGGAAGAAATGGTGTATTATTTGAAAAAAGTGCAAGGGTGCCAATATTTTTGGCTACACCGGCTGCACCATTTTTGGCTACACAACTGTGTATATATATATATATATATATATATATATATATATATATATATATATATATATATATATATATATATATATATATATATATATATATAATTATATTGTAAAATATATAAGTTGCCATTTCTTTAACTAATATTATACACTTTAGTTCTGTATTTACAGAACTCTGAACACTCCTCTTGTTTCTGAAAATCAATTACAATTTTGATCCTAAATCATCTGCAAGATTTTGGGACATTTTGATATAGTATTTGTGCACACCATGTAGCTCACCTTGGCTAAAAGCAGCGAGAGGAGTGTGCATTATGAATAATACCTTCTGGTTCTCAGTTGCAGGATGTTCCCAAGTGACGTTAATCGTATTATTTGTTTTCCATCCCCTTCTGAGCAATGGAGTTTGAGTGAGAAGGGGGATTGACAAGTGTGGAGCATCCGAGAGAGAAGGAAGAGAAAATGTCGGAAACTGGTGATTTATCAGAATGTGTTGATATCTTATCGGATTTTCCAATGATATTCATGAGAACTTCAGGTACAAACAGAGTCCTTGAAAGTCTGGGTGAGTCAGATATTCTGTTCGGTTATCTGCTGTTGACCGATTCGAAATGAAGTGAAGTTTTTGTTTTTATAATTATATTTTGACACTAATATCCAGGATGTTTTATTTCTACCATTTCATTTTTCCGCTGAAAAAACCTGTCATGCCACAAATTTAAAGTTTGATTGTTTGGCCTTCGATGCCATGTCATTCAGTTACTATTACTACTACTACTACAACTACTACTACTACTGATACTACTACTACTACTACAACTACTACTACTACAACAACAGTAGAGTAATCTAAAACGGCACTCAGTAGAGCACATACAGTCACGTGAAAAAGTAAGTATACCCCATGTAAATTTTGACTTTTTCAACATATTTCAACATACAGCTATTTGATCTTCATTTCAACAATATTGATAGATAAAGGTGATATAATATAACAAATATCATGAAACATTTACATTTTGTAGTCCATTGTATAATTTAAATAAACATAAATGCAAATTTCGCATGTGGAAAAAGTAAGTACACCCCTACATTTCCCACTTCTTCAAATACCTAAAATTAGAATCAAGTGCACCAGCTCAAGTGCAAATGATTAGAACATCGTTAGAGAGGATCTTGGAGGAACCTGCCTTATTTAAACCTCAGACATTTAGTTTGGTTTGCTCTTTGTTGTTGAAATGTGCAGCGTCACCATGCCTAGATCAAAAGAGCTTTCTGAGGCCTTCAGAAAGAAGGTCATAGATGCCTACGAGTCTGGGAAGGGATTTAAAAAGGATCTCCAAACAATTTGAAATTAATCATTCGACTCTCCGGAAGATCATCGACAAGTGGAGAAGATTCCAAACAACTGCCAACTTGTTCAGACCAGGCCGCCCCAGCAAGTTCAGCCCGAGTGCAGAACACAAGATGCCGAAAGAAGTCTCTAAGAACCCCAGAATGTCATCACGGGACCTACAGGTAGCTCTTGCCACTGTTGATGTCAAAGTGCACGAGTCTACCATTAGAAAGAGGCTGCACAAATTTGATCTACATGGGAGGTGTGCCAGGAGGAAACCTTTGCTGTCCAAAAAGAACATCAGGGCAAGACTAAAGTTTGCCAATGAAAACCTAGGCAAAGACCAGCACTTCTGGAACAATGTGCTCTGGACAGATGAGTCAAAGGTAGAGGTATTTGGCCACAGTACCAGAAGACATGTTTGGTGAAAACCAAAGACAGCATTTGACCACAAGAACCTGATACCAACAGCAAAGCATGGTGGTGGAAATATTATGGTTTGGGGGCAGCTTTGCTGCATCAGGGCCTGGGCAGCTCACCATCATATAATCCATGATTAATTCTTCATTATACCAGAGGGTCACCTTTTGCCCTGTTCAAGTGACTCATGGTCGTCACTCTTGGCTTCCTCTCCCCATTGGTATTTTTGTGAATACTAGGGCGTGCCCGTACTATATATATATCTAAAATTATATCCCCCCCCTCTATTTACATGAAATGGTTTGGTCCATTCGCAAAGCCAAAGCGAACGGCTTGCGAGTACGGTGACAATCCCCCCCCTCTATTTACATGAAATGGTTTGGTCCATTCGCAAAGCCAAAGCGAACGGCTTGCGAGCACGGTGACAATCCCCCCCCCCCTCTATTTACATGAAATGGTTTGGTCCATTCGCAAAGCCAAAGCGAACGGCTTGTGGAGTTTGGTAAATAAATCGCCATAGCTCTGTAACTACTTCTCCGATTAATATGAAACCTTGAAAAGGCACATCCTCAGGTCCCCAGCAATATACCTGGCAAGTTTCAAGTATATCGGACCCGTGGTTGTCGAGAAACAGCGGTCACAGACAAACACACAGACACACACACATACACACACACATACACACACACATACACACAGAGATTACTGGAATTATAGATAGATAAGATTGTTCTTCACAGTTCTGTTTAAATATGTTTCAACTATCCCCTTCAGTGTTTTATTCAGTGGTTTATTTCAACACGCTGTTTTTCTTCTTATTTAAAAGGCTCCTTTCAATTTCCTCTTCAACTCATTCCATTTCAAAAAAATATTCAATCTCTTATGATTCCAAATCACTCCAAGCTCTAAATTCTCATTCATTCCATCCCTCCTCCATCGTTCTTAAACGAATCGCTAACTTGAAAATCACAACAAACCCAATTTGTTATATATGTTCATCTTTCATTAATCATCCACTTTCTAAACTCCCCCCTTGCCCCTCCCCTTCAAATGTCCCCTCCAACCATCCCTCCCAAATTCTCCCTCCTCCCACCTCCTTCTCAAAGCTGCCTCCTCCCCACTTCGTCTCCCTTCTATGTCATACGTCCACCTCCCCCAACCTTCTACTTCCCTCTGCCCCCCCCCCCCCTCAAACAAACTCTCACTGTGCCTCATTCCATCACCATCAAACCTTTCGTCCTCCTCATCCTTCCCTTTCTTGTAACTCTTCTGTAATCTCTGACACACTATCAACTGCTCTTCCTACATCCCCCTCTCACCCTTCATCTGACCCTACCCCTCCCCTCCCCTGTCCTGCACCCGATGCTCCCCCTCTCTCCTCACTAACGGTATGGACCTCAAACATCCAGGGCCTTCGCTCAAACCTGATTGATCTCTCCATTCAGGTTGCTTCTGAAAATCCAGACTTGATCTGCTTAACATAAACTTTCCTCCTTCAAGATGTCTCTGATTCCTTAATATCTCTTCCTGGTTACTCCCTCCTCCGGTATGATAGACCTGAGCCTCGTCCTGGTGGTGGGGTGGCTATCTTTATCAAAAACTCTCTTCCTCACTCTCCTTGCACTGCCCTCTCTCCACCCCACCCCCAGGAGTACCTCTGGCTACGGCTTCCTCTCCGCTCCCACCCACAGGAGTACCTCTGGCTACGGCTTCCTCTCCGCTCCCACCTTTTGTTCATATGTGTTCTGTACCGTCCTCCAAACAGTGATGACTCCATTTACATTTCTCTGTCGGACAACATAGACCAACTTCTATCAACGCATCCAAACTCTCTCTTCCTCATATGTGGCGACTTCAACTGTCATCATGCCAGCTGGCTGGGTGTGGGTTCATCTCCCACCAGCCATGGCACCTCAGCAAAGGACTTCTGCAACTCATTGGGACTGACACAATCTGTCAATTTCCCGACCCGGATCTCAGTCAATGGAGTATCTTCTCTTCTGGACTTGGTTATGACTAACTTCCCTGCAAATGTCTGCTGCTCTTCTTCTGCTCCAATCGGTTCTTCTGATCATGTGCTTGTTAAAATGGACATCTCACTGGCCATTCTCAGAGAGCCTCCTCAGCGCCAACGAGTCTGGCATTTCACTCAGGCCGACTGGCATGGTCTGCAAGCAGCCATCAATCAACTGGACTGGTCTCCCATCTCTAATGCCTCTGACATCAACTCTTTTTGGGAATTCTTCCAAAGCAAACTGCTCTCTCTCATGCACAGATTTATCCCATCTTGTCTTCAGTTGTCTTACCCTTCCTCCCGTCCATGGTACACTGAATCTTGTGGTGAGGCAGTTGCCCTGAAACAACTTGCCTTTGCGTCTTGGAAGGCAAATCCAACTGAAGGCAATCTCAGTTCCTTCCACCAAGCTCGAAACAAGTGTGTGTCTACCCTCAGGAGTGCCAGGAAGCACTATCTCTCCACACTCAAGATTGAACTCTCAAACCTGACTCCTTCCTCCAAATCCTGGTGGCGTCTGGTCAAATCCGTTTCTGGTGTTTGTCCCCTCCCTTACCATCTCCATCCCCTCCCTTACCATCTCCTCCATCCCCTCCCTTACCTCAAATGGCTACACAGTTGACACCGCACGTGACAAAGCCGAATGCCTCAACTCTGTGTTTGCCTCAAAATCTTGTGCCCCAAACCCATCTCTCTCTGTTCCCACCTTTCCCAGTCGAACCCAACTGCTCCTGGACTCTGTGTCCTTCTCTCCTGACAAGGTGGAGAAGTTTTTATCAAACCTCGACTCTGATTCTGCAACTGGACCAGATGGCATCAGCCCTCGGGTCCTAAAATCCTGCTCTGCCGCTCTATCTCACCCTCTCTCTGTTCTTTTCACCCTCTCTTTTGCTCAAGGTCATCTGCCAGCATCTTGGAAATCAGCAAACATTACCGCTTTACACAAAAAGGTGCAAAAACAGATCCTTGCAACTACAGACCAATCAGCCTGCTCCCAATTTCCAGCAAAGTCATGGAATCCATCATTGCTTCGGATATCAAATCCTTCCTCTTCTCCAATGGCTTGATCTCTGATCATCAATTTGGATTCAGACCAGGTCATTCTACTCTGGACATGTTGCTTCTGCTGTCTCAACAATGGATGGAGGTCCTCAATGCCAAACAGGAAATCAGAGCTGTCTCACTTGACATATCACGTGCCTTCGATACGGTCTGGCACCCAGCTCTGCTCACCAAACTCACCTCCTATGGTATTCAGGGAAATCTCCACTCATGGCTTGCGGATTTCCTCTCTGGTCGAAGGCAACGTGTGGCCCTGAATGGATTTCTCTCATCTTCCCTTCCTGTTCTGGCTGGAGTTCCCCAAGGTAGTGTTCTGGGCCCTGTGCTATTTCTGGTCTTCATCAATGATCTCTCCGACTCTCTGGAAAATCCTCTCTATCTCTTTGCTGATGACTCCACTATATGCCGCTCCATTCCTCATCCCTCAGATCGGCAGTCTGCAGCCTCCTCACTCTCTGCAGACCTGGACAAAATCATAGACTGGTCAAACAAGTGGAACATGTCTTTCAATCCTGACAAATCTCACACTCTTACAATGTCTCTCCGAAAGGACCGACTGGAAAACCCTCCCATCTACTTTCTCAACAATCCTCTCCAAGAAGTTCTGTCGCTCAAGCTTTTGGGTCTCACTATCTGCCATGATCTTTCTTGGGGAAAACCACATTTCCAAGCTGGCCTCCAAAGCCAGTCGCCGACTGGGCATCCTCCGTCGTGCGAAGTCCTTCCTTGGCACACCTGAGCTCCTCACCACATACAAGGCTTTCATCCGCAGCTCAATGGAATACTGTTCCCCCCTCTGGGCTGGTGCTCCTGCCTCACACCTTGCTCGGCTTCACGCTGTTGAGGCCAAAGCTTTCAGAATCATTGGAATCTCCTGCGATGTAGTCAACTCCGAAGGCCTTTCACTCACTCACCGCAGGCAGGTTGGTGGTCTTTCTGTCTTCTACCGACTCCTCTCCGGCCTTGCTCCCCCAGCTCTCTCTGTGCTCTGTCCCCCCAATATTCCTTCAGGTCGCACAAGATCTGCCTGCAACCCTCTTCTGGTTAAACTGCCAAAATCTAGGCTCTCTGCTCACCTTCACTCTTTCATTCCCCTTTTCTCCCGCCTCTGGAACAAACTCCCCCACTCCCTTCAATCCCACTCCTCCCTCCAGGTCTTTAAAACAGCTGTTCACCACCATCTCTTATCTTCCCCCATCGAAAACCTTGATCTTTTCTACCCCCGGTAATTCACGCCAGAGTCCTTGCAGTGTTCATATGTTTTATTCCTCTCCCACCTCCCCCCAAGTCCTCCGGATGTCCCTGCTCTCAAATGTTGTGTTTGTGTCCTTCCCCCTCTCTCCCCATCTTGTCTGCCGCTCCCCTTGTTTTTTGTGTTTTGTGTGTCGGTTTGTCTTTTTGTGTGATTAATGTTAGCTCTTTCACGAGCCTCGATCTTGTATACAAAAAAAAGAAGAAAAAAAAAAGGGTGCTTGAGAATAATGTGAGGCCATCTGTCGGAAAGTTGAAGCTCAACCGAAGGTAGACCTTGCAACATGACAATGACCCTAAACATACCACTAAATCCACCAAGGAATGGCTGAAAAGAAAGGAATGGAGGGTTCTGGAATGGCCAAGTCAAAGCACGGATCTAAATCCCATCGAGATGTTGTGGGGGGATTTGAAACGAGCTGTGCATACAAGAAACCCCTCAAACATCGCACAGCTGAAAGAATTCTGCATGGAGGAGTGGGCAAAAATTTCTCCCAGTCGATGTCAGAGACTGGTAGACAGTTATAAGAAACGCCTACTTGAGGTTGTTTCTGCCAAAGGGGGCAATACCACCTTTTATAGCCAAGGGTGTACTTACTTTTTCCACATGCGAAATTTGCATTTATGTTTATTTAAATTATACAATGGACTACAAAATGTAAATGTTTCATGATATTTGTTATATTATATCACCTTTATCTATCAATATTGTTGAAATGAAGATCAAATAGCTGTATGTTGAAATATGTTGAAAAAGTCAAAACTTTACATTGGGTGTACTTACTTTTTCACGTGACTGTACCTCCGCCAAGCTATATAGTTTGTTTTGTATCCCACTGATAGACCGGATCTGGATCTGGACCTGAACCAAAATCTAATTGTCTTGTTCTTGTCACCTAACCAACTCGTCCACAAAGTTTAGTCATAACTCGTTCATTAACTTTTCAAATATCATGTTATATATCGCTTTTCGTCTGATCTCTCCATGGTGAAGAATTACATAAAAATTAAATTAATTATTGTATCAGAATCCATATTCAGATCTTCACCAAAATCGAAACAATTCTTCCTTGTCACACACCCATCATGTCCACTAAGTTTCGTTTGAATCCACCCATAGCGTTTTGACATATCGTGCTATATGTCGCTCTTGCCCTATCAATGGTGAAGAATCACTTTAAAATTCTCAGATGCAGATCCGGATCTTCATCAAAATCTAATCATTACATCCGTATCACATACCCACAGCTTTGGTCTTATCTCTTTTATGCAAATGACGTCGCTGTCACCTTGACTGACCTTTGACATATATAGTCAAATAATATTGACAGCCTCACCTTTTTCCTTCGGAATCCTCTGTTAAAGTTTGACGAAGATAGCTGAAAGCATTCGCGAGTTATTGCACTCACAGACAAACAAACAATAAATATGTCGTGCATAGCACGATACTTGCGGAAACCCGAAAATAAGTTGTTGGCCTATAATGACCTCAAAAATAATTGGTGGTTGAATTCAGTGACCTGGTATGCAAAATCCTGTTAAATTTCCAGTCAATCGAATGAAAATTGAAGATTTTAGAAATTTGGCCTATGGTGACCTTTTGGCCTATGTTGACCTCAAAAATAGTTGAGGGTTGAATTCAGGGACCAGATATGCAAATCCTCTTCAAATTTCAAGTCAATCAGCTGAAAGTTTAGGATTTTAGAAATATGGCCTATGTTGACCTTCTGGCCTATGTTGACCTCAAAAATAGTTGGGGGTTGAATTCAGTGACCAAATATGCAAATCCTCTTAAAATCTCAAGTCAATCGGATGAAAATGGAGGAGTTTAGAAAATTGCACCTAAGTTGTGACCTTTGGCCTATGTTGGCCTTTTGACCGATGTTGACCTCAAAAATAATTGGTGGTTGATTACAGTAAAGTGACATAATATGCAAATCCTCTTCAAATTTCAAGTAAATAGGCTGAAATGTTATATGTTGTTGACTTTTGACCTTTGTTGATCTTGCGATTGACACACAGACATGCAGACAGAATAATGCTGCAACCATCCAAAATACTTGAAAAACCTTCGATTTTCGCAAGTGGAAAACGAGACAGATTTTTTGAATTTTTTTTTTTCATATTTAACATATGTTAACATATTTTACATATTTAACATAGAAATTTAACATATGATGAATATTTTCAATTTCCGTTCGTAACAAACAGACAGGGCTGAAAGCGTAGTACACCTCCATCTACCTTGGGTGGCATTGGTAATAAACAATCAGAGGTTGAATAAATGAGATTACCATGTGCATTATAAGTGCTGATGCTAAAACAAAAACTTTCTAAATTTGGAGACATCATATGTGCAGAAAACGAACGTCTGGAGAAATCAAACATGCCGGGTATGGTGCGGGAAGAAGAGGAAGAAGCAGACCTTGCATGTGGTGAATGGATGGGGTTCAGGATTGTGAAACCTAAACGGTCTATGCCAGAACATCAGGAATCAGTGCAGGATCAAGATGTTTGGATAAACATGATCATGAATCAGGTCAAAATCAGATAAACCCAAAGTCAGCCACGACTTGATGGAAATAGATAACGAAGTGATGAAAGCCGCGTGAAAAGTGGTAAATATAAAAGAATTATCATGTTTTCCGTCCCATAGAAATGAAACTGACAAGTCCATTGCCCGAGCTCGAAGCGGGCCATAATTTGACTCCGCCAACAAGGTACAATCCAAAAAGGCTTCGATTAAGGTCCGAGTAAACGGTTGAAAGATGGACTCCAAGGAACGCGCCATTTTATAAACGTTGCGAAGCCGATCCCTTGGTCGAAACTGTGATTCCGGGATCCTAATTTTCAAATCGATGTCACCCTTGTATAACATGCGGTCACCAATAACGACAGAGTGGCCGAGGGGTAACTAGATTTGCGGCGAGGAGACCGAATGATTTAGCTTCAGCAGCTTTTGAACGATTACGACGTCACAAAGGGAACTAACGAGTTCTCCTTGGGAGAAGCCATCCGATGGACACGAACCACGGCAAACGCAGCATCGTAATGTTATATATGCGTGGAAAATGTGCACCTTTTATCTTCAGCATCAAAACGCAGCCATTGCCAATTAATACTGTGCAAACACTACCCCAAATTTTTTTAAATAATTTGCAAGCTGTTAGCCGACATTGCTCTTTTTAACAAAGTGCCAGCTGGTTGATGTTGTGTGGGCATGGGATGTACTGGCTAATGTCGACAAATTGCCCACCGACTGTTAATTCTACCTCTGAATATATATATATATATTTTGAATACTGAATCGAGGCTCGTGAAAGAGCTAACATTTATTCCACAAACAAATCAACCAGACAAACAAAACATACAAAAAGAGGGAGCGGAAGACAAGATGGGGAGCGGCGGGGAAGAACACAAACACAACACCTGAGAGCAGGGAGAAGCGGGGGAGGAGGCGTGGGAAGGTGGGGGGGGGGGGGGGGGGTGGAGTGGTATAAAACGCAAAGAGACCAAGGACTTCGAGGACAGAAGTTGGTATTTCAAAAAAGTGTAGGATTTGGGGTGAAATTAGCGGGGGTAGAAAAGATCAAGGTTTTGGATGGGGGAAGATAAGAGATGGTGGTGAACAGCTGTTTTAAAGACCTGGAGGGTGGAGTGGGATTGAAGAGAGTGAGGGAGTTTGTTCCAGAGGCGGGAGAAAAGAGGAATGAAGGAGTGAAGGTGAGCAGAGTCTTGATTTTGGCAGTTTAACCATAAGAGGGTTGCAGGCAGATCTTGTGCGACCTGTAGGAATATTTGCAGGACAGACCCCAGAGAGAGCTGGGGGGGGGGGGGCAAGGCCAGAAAGGAGTCGGTAGAAGACGGAAAGACCACCAACCTGCCTGCGGTGAGTGAGTGAGAGGCCCTTGGAGTGAGCTTCATCGCGGGAGATTCCAATGATTCTGAACGCTTTGGTTTCAACAGCGTGAAGACGAGCTAGGTGTGAGGCAGGAGCACCAGCCCAGAGGGGAGAGCAGTATTCCATTGAGCTGCGGATGAAAGCCTTGTATGTGGTGAGGAGCTCAGGTGTGCCAAGGAAGGACTTCGCACGACGGAGGATGCCCAGTCGGCGACTGGCTTTGAAGGCCAGATTTGAAATGTGGTTTTCCCAGGAAAGATCATGGCAGATAGTGAGACCCAAAAGCTTGAGTGACAGAACTTCTTGGAGAGGATTATTCAGAAAGTGGATGGGAGGGTTGTCCAGTCGGTCTTTTCGGAGAGACATCGTAAGAGTGTGAGATTTGTCAGGATTGAAATACATGTTCCACTTGTTTGACCAGTCTGTGATTTTTTCCAGGTCTGCAGAGAGTGAGGAGGTTGCAGACTGCCGATATGAGGGATGAGGAATGGAGCGGCAGAGAGTAGAGTCATCAGCAAAGAGATAGAGAGGATTTTCAAGAGAGTCAGAGAGATCATTGATGAAGACCAGAAAAAGCACAGGGCCCAGAACACTGCCTTGGGGAACTCCAGCCTGAACGGGAAGAGGAGATGAGAGAACCCATTCAGGGCCACACGTTGACTACGACTAGAGAATCCTTTTATGGAATGTCCAAATTCCTTTTATGAAGAATCTGTTTTATCTGAAACGACCTCACTTCAGTGGTGGTGTGGATAGTAGTGGTTAATTCATTCATTACCTCCGCCACCAAAGGTGGATGGAAGTTATGTTTTCACCCCTTACCTCCACTATGTTTGTCTGTTTGTTACTTGGCCAAAAAAAAGAAATTTTTTTTTGCAAGTCTGTTGATCACTCCGGTTGTTGTGTGTGTTTGTCTGCCTGTCAGCTCACTTATACTTGCCTACAGGTCACAATTTTAAACCGATCTTCACGAAACTTCACCAAATGGTAGAGTTCGTGGTCCGACAAAATCGTATATATTTGAGGTCAAAAGGTCAAAAGGTCAAGATAGGCCAAAGGTCACCCACTTTTTTCCAAATTTCTAAAATCCTCAATTTACATCCGATTGACTTGAAATTTGAATAAAGTTTACATATCAGCTTACTGAATTCAAGCACCAACTGTTTTTGAGATCAGCATAGGCCAAAAGGTCAACATAGGCCAAAGGTCAACCACCTTTTTTTTGAATTTCTAAAATCCTCAATTTTCATCCAATTGACTTGAAATTTGAAGAGGATTCATACATCAGCTAAGGAATTCAACCACAAAATATTTTGAGATCAGCGTAGGCCAAAGGGTCAACATAGGCCAAAGGTCAATTACTTTTTTCTAAAATCCTCAATTTCAATCTGATCGACTTGAAATTTGAATAGGATTTTCATTTCAGCTAACTGAATTCAACCACCAACTATTTTTGAGATCAGCATTGACCAAACGGTCAACATAGGCCAAATGTCAACAACAATTTCAAATTTATAAAATCCTCAATTTTCATCCGATTGACTTGAAATTTTAATAGGATTTTCATTTCAGCAAACTCAATTCAACAACCAACTATTTTTGAGATCAGCATAGGCCATAGGTCAACCACCTTTTTTGAATTTCTAAAATCCTTAATTTTCATCCGATTCACTTGATATTTGAATGAGATTTACATATCAGCGAACTGAATTCAACCACCAACTATTTTTGAGATCAGCATAGGCTAAAGGGTCAACATAGGCCAATGGTCAACCACTTCTTTCAAATTTCTAAAAGCTTCAATTTTCATCCGATTGACTTGAAATTTGAATTGGATTTTCATATCAGCTAACTGAATTCAACCACCAATTATTTGTGAGGTCAAAAGGATGCTCTACTGAGTGCCATTCTGCTTTGTTCTCTTTTGCCAAGTGTCGCTCTATGAGTGATTTTTCATCTGTTTGTCTGTCTGTTTTTTTTAGAACAAAATATCTCAAAAAGTTGTGGACGGATTCGGACGAAATTTGGCAGAGATGTAGCGTATGTCACAAGGACGAAATTATTACATGTTAGTGAAGATCCAGATTCGGATCCGGCTCGTAGAATTTTAAAGTGATTTTTCACCAGTGGGTGATAGGGCCAAAAACGATACATAGCAGGATATCTCAAAAAGTTGTGGACGGATTTGGACGAAACCTGGTGGACCGGTTGGGTGTCTGACAAGGACAAATAGATTGGATTTTGGTGGAGATAAGAATATGGATTCGGATATGAGAATTATTTAATTTTTCAAGTGATTCTTCACCATTGGGAGATCAGGCCAAAACGATACATAGCAGGATATCTCAAAAAGTTGTGGACGGATTTGGACGAAACTCGGTGGACCGGTTGGGTTTCTGACAAGGACAAATAGATTCGATTTTGGTGAAGATCTGAATCGGATATGAGAATTATTTAATTTTTTAAGTGATTCTTTACCATTGGGAGATAGGTCCAAAAATGATACATAACAGGATATCTCAAAAAGTTGTGGACGGATTTGGACGAAACTTGGTGGACCGGTTGTGTATGTGAGAAGGAATAATCCATTCGATTTTGGTGAAGATCTGAATATAGATTCGGATATGATAATTATTTAATTTTTTAAGTGATTCTTCACCATTGAGTAATATGGCCAACCAGGCAGGCAGAGGTTTGCTCTCCACTGAGTGCCGTTCTGGTTTACTTTGTATGCAACTTATATGCAGTGCTCCATGTTGGTTCGAGCAGGAATGTGGAATTAGTTCATGGTGCCGTTGATAGCTCGCCTACTCTTCACGAAGGTATACCTTGAGATATTTAACATATCCACCGACTAATGCCGGCGGCAGATTTGGGATGCCCATTCAATGGTGAGCAGACACACTGACATCTCGCAGGCATCACAGTTGATAGCCGGGTCGACATTTGAACCCGGACTAGAGGGCTCAGAGGCGAGTGTGCATACCTTTTGGTCATCCTGCCCAGTAGTTGGAATAATGATTTGTAAAAAAAAAAAAAAAAAAAAAAGCAGCATCGAGTGTATCATCCAGATGTGGTATGCCTTATCATGGTAAAATATACATAAACTCGATCGCAAAAAACCTCACCCAGCTTTCTCTCCATGTGCCAGTCATGCATCATCCAGTAGAGCAGACCATGCTGTCCGTGCATTCTGCTGCTGTTCCACTCAATCACTGTGGATTACAATCACATGTAACAAGAATCAAAACACGAAATGTTTGCTCTTAACAGGAACAGGAATTCACAACAGGAACAGGCATTCACAACAGGAACAGGCATTCACAACAGGAACAGGAATTCACAACAGGAACAGGAATTCACACCAGGAACAGGAATTCACAACAGGAACAGGAATTCACAACAGGAACAGGAATTCACAACAGGAACAGCAATTCACAACAGGAACAGCAATTCACAACAGGAACAGGAATTCACCACAGGAACAGGAATTCACAACTGGAACGGCAATTCACAACTGGAACGGAAATTCACAACAGGAACAGGAATTCACAACTGGAACAGCAATTCACAACTGGAACAGCAATTCACAACAGGAACAGGAATTCACAACTGGAACAGCAATTCACAACTGAACAGCAATTCACAACTGGAACAGCAATTCACAACAGGAACAGGAATTCACAACAGGAACAGCAATTCACAACAGGAACAGGAATTCACAACTGGAACGGCAATTCACAACAGGAACAGGAATTCACAACTGGAACAGCAATTCACAACAGGAACAGGCATTCACAACAGGAACAGGAATTCACAACAGGAACAGCAATTCACAACAGGAACAGGAATTCACAACAGGAACAGGAATTCACAACTGGAACAGCAATTCACAACAGGAACAGGTATTCACAACTGGAACGGCAATTCACAACAGGAACAGGTATTCACAACTGGAACGGCAATTCACAACAGGAACAGGAATTCACAACTGGAACAGCAATTCACAATAGGATCAGGAATTCACAACTGGAACTGCAATTCACAACAGGAACAGGAATTCACAACTTGAACAGCAATTCACAACAAGAACAGGAATTCACAACAGGAACAGCAATTCACAACAGGAACAGGAATTCACAACAGGAACAGGCATTCACAACAGGAACAGGAATTCACAACAGGAACAGGAATTCACAACAGGAACAGGAATTCACAACAGGAACAGGAATTCACAACAGGAACAGGAATTCACAACAGGAACAGGAATTCACAACAGGAACAGGAATTCACAACAGGAACAGGAATTCACCACAGGAACAGGAATTCACAACTGGAACGGCAATTCACAACTGGAACGGCAATTCACAACAGGAACAGGAATTCACAACTGGAACGGCAATTCACAACAGGAACAGGAATTCACAACTGGAACAGCAATTCACAACTGGAACAGCAATTCACAACTGGAACAGCAATTCACAACAGGAACAGGAATTCACAACTGGAACAGCAATTCACAACTGAACAGCAATTCACAACAGGAACAGGAATTCACAACAGGAACAGGAATTCACAACTGGAACTGGTTGGTTGTGGAAAACCAATCAGGTCCACACAACTTTAGTCCAACTTGTGGTTTAATTCCATTTAGATCATGACATCATCCTGTAATGCAGGAAATGCAATAAGTATACGATGTGGCATCACATGGGACCATTCATAACATTCAATGCAAGCAAGCTGAATATTCTATGCTGGCGTACCGTTAGCGAGTCTACCAGATGTAACGTGTCACAGGAGAAGTCTCGGAGCACCGTCCGCAGCAGCGGGTCTTATAGTCGCGCCCCTAGCGGTGTCAACGAGCAGCGAGCATCACCCCGGGTTCAGTACGAATACGATTTCACTACATTCTCCCCCCGTCAGAATTATACGGCAGTGCGGCTAGAAGCGAGCGAGCGTCAGCACGAACAGGGTGCGGAACATCAGTCGACCCAACCGTATCGGGCCGGGCGGCGAATTTCTCTGCCAGCACGCGTCCAAAATTCCCCGGGTACGGCATCACGTATCCCTGTGTCCCCGGCGTCGGAGGCGCCATCAGGGTCGGGTGACAAAGGGGGTAACTCCAAGTCGTCGGGCCCAGGTAGACTCGGCGAGGGGAGGGTCGGTAGACTTTCGGCGATGGGAGCGTCGGGAGAGGCCATAGTCTCATAGATGGGTTCGATCGGTTCGACCGATTCCCTACTCAGGCCGGCGACCCCGCAAGGGGCAAGGTGACGGACGGAGACAGTAGTCTCACGGCCATCAGCCGTCATCACACGAGCATGCTCAGGATTAGCCTGGAGAATCTGCACTTTGTCCACTAGGCGGTCGTACTTGCTCGCGCGAACCGCCCGTTTAAGGTAGGCCGGCCCGGGCCCAGCGAGCCAACTGGGCAAAGACCGTATACACCCCGTGCTCCTGGGGTGGTGGAAAAGTCGCTCGTGGGGAGTTTGGTTGGTTGCCGTACACAGGAGAGCCCTGATCGAGTTCAACGCCGCAGGTAGCGACCAAGCCCATTTATCGAGGCCGAGGGTCCGGAGGTTGAGCATGACGGCCCTCCAGATAATCCCGTTGAAGCGTTCGATCTGCCCATTAGCCTGGGGTCTGTACGGCGTGGTGTAACTAGAAGCAATGTTATTTTGGAGCAGATAGCCGCGCACCTCCTGAGACAAGAAGACCGCACCCCGGTCGGTATGGACATAGGCCGGGTACCCGAACATTGAGAACAAGTTCTGTAAGCATCGCATCACCGTGGCAGCAGTCATGTCCGCGCACGTATAAGCAAAGGGGAATCGCGAGTACTCATCGACGATAGTGAGCAGATAGCGAGAGCTGCTCGACACCGGCAATGGGCCCTTGAAATCCATCGCCAAGCGTTCCCACGGCCTCATAGCCTTAACCAGAGTCCCCATGGGAGGGTTATAGAAACGCGATTTGATTTCCGCGCAGATAGCGCAGTCGCGACAGATACGGCGGATATCGTCAATCGAGTATGGGAGATTGCCACGCCGCACAAAATGAGCGAAACGCGTTATGCCGGGATGGCCCGCAGTGGCATGCAGCACAGGTAGGCCCTCCAAAGAGGTGATACCCGCGCATGTAGCCGGTCGTGATAAGGCATCGGCGGCCCGGTTATCCTTCCCCGGGCGATATTTGATGGTGTAACAGAAGTCGGTGAGTTCGATACGCCAGCGAGTGATTTTCTCATTCTTAATGCGCTGGGCGTGTAAGGTGTCGTACATGAACGCAACGCTTTGCTGGTCCGTGATGATTTGGAAGCACCGCCCGAGTAAGTACGGGCGCCATCGCCGAATAGACTCAACGATCGCATACGCTTCCTTTTCGACGGACGAGTGTCTCCGCTCAGCGGTGGTAAGAGTCCGTGAAAAGAAAGCCACGGGACGCCCTCCTTGGGAGAGGGTCGCCGCGATGGCCTGATCCGAGGCGTCACTTTCGAGGACGAAAGATCCGCTCTCGTCGATTGTCGCCACGGCGGCTCGGGCGATGTCGGCCTTAAGGCCTTCAAAGGCCGCCAATGCGGCCGGACTCAGTGGGAAGGTGTCGCAGGCCACGAGGGGGCGAAGTTTCGCGGAGAAATTTTGCACCCATTTGGAGTAATGGGCGAATAGCCCGAGGGTGCGCTTCAGGGACGCCCGATCACAGGGAGGGGCCATGTCGAGCAAAGGTTGCAGACGCTCCTTATCCGGAGCGACAGAGCCATGGGTCATGGTGTACCCCAGAAGATCTATCGTGCGTAGGGAGTATTGGCACTTATCCTCGTTCATAGTTAAGTGATACCTCTGCGCGACCTCAAGGAAGCGCTTCAGATTAGCATCATGGTGCCCTTGGTCATATCCACAAACCGTAAGATTGTCGAGGTAGACGAAAACATCGGTTAAGTGCTCCCTCGCAATGAGGTCATCCATGGCCCTCTGGAAACAAGTGACCCCGTTCGTTACCCCAAAATGCAATCGAGTAAATTGGTACAACCGCTGCCCCGACTCAAAAGCGGTATAGATACGATCCGCCCTAGAGATAGGGATCTGGTGGTACGCACTACGGAGATCGAGAGTGCTATAGACCGAATACTGGGACACCTGTTGCACCAGCGCGTCCATCCCCGGAAGGGGGTAGGCATCCAGCTGTGTAAAGCGGTTAATCGTTTGGGAATAGTCGATTACCATGCGTCTGCGGTGGGCCTCGCTTCGCACCACCAAGACCTGGGCGCGCCACGGCGACCTGCTAGGTTCTATGATACCGTCTTTCAAGAGCTGAGCCGTTTCGTCCGGAATGAAGTGCATGTCTGCGCGAGAGTAGCGCCGTGATTTCACCGCGACAGGGGTACAGTCGGAGGTTAGATTGGGGAACAGCGAAAGTGGCTGGATGTCCATTTGCGCTAGGGCGCACACCGCAAGCGCGTCGTCCGCCCCCACAACAAGTGTGTCAGGCCCACCAAACTCCATTACCAGACGTCCATGCAGCTTAAGAAAATCGTGTCCTAACAGAATATCAGCACATAAAGCAGGTAAAACCATAAGGTGTACATCAGGAAAAACCCGTCCCTTTAGCACGAGTTTCAATCGGCATTCCCCCTTCGTGCTGAGTCGAAGTCCCTGCGAAGCCATGAAGATCCGTCTCATAGACCTCCAGATCCGCCATCCATGCCTGAGCACTAGTCGCTGGTCGATAAAACTATCCGTAGACCCTGTATCCACCAAGGCCCGAACACAATGGCCTTCGACCATGAGGGGAATAAGGGCTTGAGCCAGGCCGGACGAGCCTGCTGGGAGTGGGACTGAACCCCCCGAATGGGTCGGACAAGCCTCGCGGGTGGATCCTATGCCAGCAGCAGTTTTGCGGTCGTGGCCGGAGTATTTGTTGTCCATGGGGAATCCATTAATGCCATCAGAGGGCTTTCCCATGCATTCCGGTGTTTCGCGATTCAAAATCTGACAATTTTGACGGGAAAAGGCCTCCGTAGTATTTGAAAACACCTTTTGACACTTTTGGCAGGAAAAGGCCTCCGTAGTATTCGAAATCGCCTTTTCCGGGGTGAGGGCCACCGTTAGCTCGTGGACGACACGAGGAGAACGTTCCGCTGGGGCTTGGCGAGGCTTCAAAGCCCCTTGCGTGGCCCGGAGTTTGGTCAAGGACACGTACTTCGTGCCCGATTGAGGATGAGACTGTGGTGGCTGTCCGGTGACGCCCGCCAAGGACGTCTGAGCGCCCAGGGGCCCGCAGAGAGGGGCCCTGCCCTTCGAAGCCGGGTAAGGCGCCGGGTTTCGGGCTCGGCTCGCAGGCTCCGCAATGAGCCCATTCAAGGTCGCGCGCGGCCGCGAGCCGCGTGCCGTTTTCCTGCACACTTTCGCGTAATGTCCCTTTTGCGAGCACAAATGGCATATTGCGTCTCGTGCCGGACACACGGGCCGGGCATGACGTGGCCCCCCACAGAAAAAGCAGGCGGCCCCGCGTAAGGCCTTGGGTCTGGCCGTAGCGGCAGCCGTCAAGACTGGGTCTTCCTCCGGAGCATCCCGGAGTTCCGCGAGCAGGTCCGCGTCCTCGGCGGTAGCACTCTCCGGCCGGGCGTGTAGCGTAGTTCCCGCCAAGAGGCGCGTGCGATCATAGGTGTTCGATTGCATCCGCGCTTCGGTGTATACTTTCCCTTGCTCGAGTGCCGTAGCGAAGGTCAGGTCGGTCTTCTCTAGGAGCTTGAGCCTTAGTTCCTGGGAGGAGACCCCTGCAATATAGGCATCTAAAAGAAGATCATCCTGAGACTGTGCGGAAGTCCGTGGCTCCCTGATGCTGTCCTGAATTCACAACAGGAACAGGAATTCACAACTTGAACAGCAATTCACAACAGGAACAGGAATTCACAACAGGAACAGGAATTCACAAAAGGAACAGGACTTCATAAAAGGAACAGGACTTCACAACAGGAACAGGAATTCATAACAGGAACTGGAATTCACAACAGGAACAGGAATTCACAAAAGGAACAGGACTTCATAAAAGGAACAGGACTTCACAACAGGAACAGGAATTCATAACAGGAACAGGAATTCATAACAGGAACAGGAATTCATAAAAGGAACAGGACTTCATAAAAGGAACAGGACTTCATAAAAGGAACAGGACTTCATAAAAGGAACAGGACTTCACAACAGGAACAGCAATTCATAACAGGAACAGGAATTCACAACAGGAACAGGACTTCATAAAAGGAACAGGACTTCATAAAAGGAACAGGAATTCACAACAGGAACAGCAATTCATAACAGGAACAGGAATTCATAACAGGAACAGGAATTCATAACAGGAACAGGAATTCACAACAGGAACAGGACTTCATAACAGGAACAGGAATTCATAAAAGGAACAGGACTTCATAAAAGGAACAGGACTTCATAAAAGGAACAGGACTTCACAACAGGAACAGGAATTCATAACAGGAACAGGAATTCATAACAGGAACAGGAATTCATAAAAGGAACAGGAATTCACAACAGGAACAGCAATTCATAACAGGAACAGGAATTCATAACAGGAACAGGAATTCATAACAGGAACAGGAATTCACAACAGGAACAGGACTTCATAACAGGAACAGGAATTCATAAAAGGAACAGGACTTCATAAAAGGAACAGGACTTCATAAAAGGAACAGGACTTCACAACAGGAACAGGACTTCATAACAGGAACAGGAATTCATAAAAGGAACAGGAATTCACAACAGGAACAGGAATTCATAACAGGAACAGGAATTCATAAAAGGAACAGGAATTCACAACAGGAACAGGACTTCATAACAGGAACAGGAATTCATAAAAGGAACAGGAATTCATAAAAGGAACAGGAATTCACAACAGGAACAGGAATTCACAACAGGAACAGGACTTCATCACAGGAACAGGAATTCATAACAGGAACAGGAATTCACAACAGGAACAGGAATTCATAACAGGAACAGGAATTCATAAAAGGAGCAGGAATTCATAAAAGGAACAGGAATTCACAACTTGAACAGCAATTCACAACAGGAACATCAATTCACAACAGGAGCAGAAATTCACAACAGGAACAGCAATTCACAACAGGAACAGGAATTCATAACAGGAACAGGAATTCACAACAGGAACCAGAATTCACAACCGGAACCGGAATTCACAACAGGAACAGGAATTCATAACAGGAACCGGAATTCACAACAGGAACAGGAATTCATAACAGGAACAGGACTTCATAAAAGGAACAGGACTTCACAACAGGAACAGGAATTCATAACAGGAACAGGAATTCATAACAGGAACAGGAATTCATAAAAGGAACAGGACTTCATAAAAGGAACAGGACTTCATAAAAGGAACAGGACTTCATAAAAGGAACAGGACTTCACAACAGGAACAGCAATTCATAACAGGAACAGGAATTCACAACAGGAACAGCAATTCATAACAGGAACAGGAATTCATAACAGGAACAGCAATTCATAACAGGAACAGGAATTCACAACAGGAACAGGACTTCATAAAAGGAACAGGACTTCATAAAAGGAACAGGAATTCACAACAGGAACAGCAATTCATAACAGGAACAGGAATTCATAACAGGAACAGCAATTCATAACAGGAACAGGAATTCACAACAGGAACAGGACTTCATAAAAGGAACAGGACTTCATAAAAGGAACAGGAATTCACAACAGGAACAGCAATTCATAACAGGAACAGGAATTCATAACAGGAACAGGAATTCATAACAGGAACAGGAATTCACAACAGGAACAGGACTTCATAACAGGAACAGGAATTCATAAAAGGAACAGGACTTCATAAAAGGAACAGGACTTCATAAAAGGAACAGGACTTCACAACAGGAACAGGAATTCATAACAGGAACAGGAATTCATAACAGGAACAGGAATTCATAACAGGAACAGGAATTCATAAAAGGAACAGGAATTCACAACAGGAACAGCAATTCATAACAGGAACAGGAATTCATAACAGGAACAGGAATTCATAACAGGAACAGGAATTCACAACAGGAACAGGACTTCATAACAGGAACAGGAATTCATAAAAGGAACAGGACTTCATAAAAGGAACAGGACTTCATAAAAGGAACAGGACTTCATAAAAGGAACAGGACTTCATAAAAGGAACAGGACTTCATAAAAGGAACAGGACTTCACAACAGGAACAGGACTTCATAACAGGAACAGGAATTCATAAAAGGAACAGGAATTCACAACAGGAACAGGAATTCATAACAGGAACAGGAATTCATAAAAGGAACAGGAATTCACAACAGGAACAGGAATTCATAACAGGAACAGGAATTCATAACAGGTACAGGAATTCATAACAGGAACAGGAATTCACAACAGGAACATCAATTCACAACAGGAACAGGAATTCATAAAAGGAACAGGACTTCACAACAGGAACAGGACTTCACAACAGGAACAGGACTTCATAACAGGAACAGGAATTCATAAAAGGAACAGGAATTCATAAAAGGAACAGGAATTCACAACAGGAACAGGAATTCATAACAGGAACAGGAATTCATAAAAGGAACAGGAATTCATAAAAGGAACAGGAATTCACAACTTGAACAGCAATTCACAACAGGAACATCAATTCACAACAGGAGCAGAAATTCACAACAGGAACAGCAATTCACAACAGGAACAGGAATTCATAACAGGAACAGGAATTCACAACAGGAACCGGAATTCACAACCGGAACCGGAATTCACAACAGGAACAGGAATTCATAACAGGAACCGGAATTCACAACAGGAACAGGAATTCATAACAGGAACAGCAATTCACAACAGGAACCGGAATTCACAACCGGAACCGGAATTCACAACAGGAACAGGAATTCATAACAGGAACAGGAATTCATAAAAGGAACAGGACTTCATAACAGGAAGTCTCCCTGATGGATGCAGATTAAGAGCTCGTCTGGGACTTTTTTGGGTGACGTAAGCGCTGGGTGCCTCTTGCTAATATGCCTTTCTGGTGCTTGGAGATTAAGGAGCGCCTGTCAAGGAGAGAATGTAAGAGCACGTCTGTATTCCTGCACTGCCTCTTCATGTTCAGACTGCATGCCGGCATTGACCTATATCTCCACCTACACATGTGCCATGATGACAAGGCATTATTAGGCTTTCAAGCCTGCCCTTAGCGCCTTGGGGAAATCCTACACGGGCTTGTTTTTAACAAAACAAAACCCTGCTTGGCCGTGCTAAATGCTCGTGAATTCTCATATCTTTCCACTGCCAGTAATGGCTGAGACAAGATGAATTCCGGAGGAACTCAGCTGACCTCAACAACAGTGCCGAAGCAGTTTACAGTTTACCTTTCCCCATGAGAGGTTTCATGAGTTTCAAGGCAAACTGCACACAAACCATTTCAATATCTTTCGACCCGATTAACGGCTTGAGCTGCTCTACTGTAAATAAATAATAAATTAATTTAGTTTTTTTTTTTGAGCAGGTACCACTCCCTCCTCGTGATGAATCTACGAGTACCCGACTGCAAAGCCGCAATGAGCCGGCGAAGCCAACGCCTCTTGCCACTATTTTACCCATCATTCTGGCATCAGTAGGTTAGGTAGTTGGTAGTAGGTTGGTGTAGTAGGTACCGTACCGAGTTCAAAATGACACCATTTGCATTCTGGATGAGATTAAAATTTATAAAATGTTCTTCTTGATTAATTCGGTGAATTCCGTCTCAATTTCGGATATTTCCGGCCGTGAAAAACTATCCCCTACGGCCGCGAGATTTCTAAAATATAATTCTTCGTCAATTTTAGAATATTTGATGCCGTTTTCAGCGTCCGAAACGCAGTAATAAGCTTTTTTGAAATATTTTTTTAAATGCTCGAATCTCATTGGTTCCGGTGTTTGGTGACGATTTTCGTTGAAGATAACCAGGCCCGTGCGGGCCGAGGTTGGTCTTAAAGTATTTTAATTACAAATTAGAGGTGCATAAGATTGTGGATCAAAAAAAGATGGGTGAAACAAACTCCTATTGAACTTTTTTCAATTTGTTATGCATACTTCCGCATCCGCAAGATGGCGGCCTCCATTGAGCGATTTGGTGCGTCAAAGCTTCGAAATTCTCAAGAGATCCAGCAAAATCTGGCTTTTCAACATAATATAATTCAACTTCAACATATTTTTTCAATTTCAACATAATATAATTTCAACACAACATAATTCAATTTCCTTCTCTGTTCTTATTCTTTGTGCTCATTCGTTTATTCGTTCTTATTCGTTCGTTCGTTCTTCGAACGACGTTCACTGTTATTACTGTTACTGTAATAACAGTTATTACTGTTATTACTGTTCACTGTTAACGTTCACTGTTATTAACCTTAAAATGTTTACACTTTCCCCTCAAGTTCTGTATTCCATCATATATTATAACACCTCTTTCTTCTTCTTCTTTAAAAGGCTGCTTTCGACTTGCTCACCAAATCTATTCATCCCCCCAAAAAATTCCATCTCTTTCAGTGCCGCTTTTCTACATTCCCTAAACTCTCCTGCACTCCATCTCCCTCCAGCGTCCTTAAACGTATTTTTGACCCGAAGGTCACAAGAAACTCATTTTGCAATAAATGTTCGTTTCCCATTAATCGTACACTTTCTAAAATCGAATCTCACCCCTCCCCTCCAAATCTTCCCCATAACCCCTCCCATTCAAATCTTCCCCATCACCCCTCCCCTCCAAATCTTCCCCCTTGCCACTCCCCTCCTAATCCTCCCCATCACCCATCCCTTTCAAATCTCCTCCCTTGCCCCTTCTCTTCTAAACTCCCCCCACACCCTCCCCTCCAAGACTCCCCCTCGCCCCTCCCCTCCTAGACTCCCCCCTCACCCCTCCCCTCCGAGACTCCCCCCTCCCCTCCAAATCTCCCCCATATCCCATCCCTTTCAAATCCCTCCCCTTGTCCCTTCCCTCCTAAACTCCCCCCTTGCCCCTCCCCTTCAAATCTCCCCACCCTCATTTCTTCTCAATTTCCCCCCTCCCACTCCCCCTCCTCAAAGCGTCCTCCGCGCTTCTTCCCCCTTCCAACTCTCACCTCCATCTCCCCCAACCTTCTGCCTCGCTCTTCCCCCTCCTAAAATAATACCTCATTGTGCCTCACCCAATCACCATCAAACCTTTTGTCCGCCCAATCCTTCCCTTTCTCCGAGCTATTCTGAAATCTCTGACACACCTTCAACAGCTCTCCCTACCTCTTCCACCTCTTCCACATCTTACCCTACCCCTCCTCCCCCCTGTTCTATATCCGATGCTCCCCCTTCCTCTTCATTAATGGTATGGACCTCAAACATCCGGGGCCTTCGTTCAAACTCAACTGATCTCTCCATACAGGTTGCTTCTGTCAAACCAGACATGATCTGCTTAACAGAAACTTTCCTCCTTCATGATGTCTCTGATTCCTTAGTATCTCTCCCGGGTTACTCCCTCCTCCGGTATGATAGACCTGATCGTCGTCCTGGGGGTGGGGTTGCTATCTTTATCAAAAACTCTCTTCCTCACTCGCCCTGCACTGCACTCTCTCCACCTCACCCCCAGGAATACCTCTGGCTACGGCTTCCCCTTCGCTCCCACCTCTTGTTCATATGTGTGTTGTACCGTCCACCAAACAGTGATGACTCCATCTACATCTCGCTGTCTGATAATATGGACCAACTTCTGTCTACTCATCCTAACTCTCTCTTCCTCATATGTGGTGATTTCAATTGTCACCATGCCAGTTGGCTGGGTGTGGGTAACTCTCTCACCAGCCATGGCTCCTCAGCAAAGGACTTCTGCGACTCACTGGGACTGACACAATCTGTCAATTTCCCGACCCGGATCTCAGTCAACGGAGCATCTTCTCTTCTGGACTTGGTTATGACTAACTTCCCTGAAAATGTCTGCTGCTCTTCTTCTGCTCCAATCGGCTCATCTGATCATGTGCTTGTTAAAGTGGACATCTCTCTGACCATTCTCAGGGAGCCTGCTCAGCGTCGACGAGTCTGGCATTTCACTCAGGCCAACTGGCACGGTCTTCAAGCAGCCATCAATCATCTGGACTGGTCTCCCATCTCTACCACCTCTGACATCAACTCATCCTGGGAATTCTTCCAAAGTAAATTTCTCTCTCTCATGCACAGATTTATCCCATCTCGTCTTCAGTTGTCATACCCTTCCTCCCGTCCATGGTACACGGAATCTTGTGGTGAGGCTGTTGCCCAGAAACAACTTGCTTTCGTCTCCTCAAAAGCAAATCCAACGGTAGGAAATCTCATTTCCTTTCACAAAGCCCGAAACAAGTGTGTGTCCACCCTCAGGAGAGCCAGGAAACAATATCTCTCTGTTCTCAAGACCGAACTCTCTTATCTGTCTCCCTCTTCCAAATCCTGGTGGCGTCTGGTCAAATCTGTTTCTGGTGTTTGTTCCCGCTCCATCCCCTCCCTTACCTCAAACAGCTGCACAGCTGACAGCGCACGTGAAAAAGCTGAATGCCTCAACTCTGTGTTTGCCTCTAAATCTTGTGTCCCAAACCCATCCCTCTCTGTACCCACCGTACCCAATCGTACCCAGCTGCTCCTGGACTCCGTGTCCTTTCCTCCTGACAAGGTGGAAAAGTTTCTGTCAACCCTCAACTCTGATTCTGCAACGGGACCTGACGGCATCAGCCCACGGGTCCTAAAATCCTGTTCTTCCGCTCTTTCACTCCCTCTCTCTGTTCTCTTCACCCTCTCTTTTGCTAAAGGTCAACTGCCATCTGCTTGGAAATCAGCCAACATCACCGCTTTGCACAAAAAAGGTGCAAAAACAGATCCTAGCAACTACAGACCAATCAGCCTTCTCCCAATTATCAGCAAAGTCATGGAATCCATCATTGCTTCGGATATGAAATCTTTCCTCTTCTCCAATGGCTTGATCTCTGATCATCAATTTGGTTTCAGACCAGGTCACTCTACTCTGGACATGCTGCTTCTGCTGTCTCAACAATGGATGGAGGTCCTCAATGCCAAACAGGAAATTAGAGCTGTCTCCCTCGACATATCACGTGCCTTCGATACGGTCTGGCACCCCGCTCTGCTCACCAAACTCTCCTCCTTTGGTATCCATGGAAATCTCCACGCATGGCTGGCGGACTTCCTCTCTCGTCGAAGTCAACGTGTGGCCCTGAATGGGTTTCTCTCATCTCCTCTTCCTGTTCAGGCTGGAGTTCCCCAAGGCAGTGTTCTGGGCCCTGTGCTTTTTCTGGTCTTCATCAATGATCTCTCTGACTCTCTTGAAAATCCTCTCTATCTCTTTGCTGATGACTCCACTCTCTGCTGCTCCATTCCTCATCCCTCAGATCGGCAGTCTGCAGCCTCCTCACTCTCTGCAGACCTGGACAAAATCACAGACTGAGCAAAAAAGTGGAGCATGTCTTTCAATCCTGACAAATCTCACACTCTTACGATGTCTCTCCGAAAAGACCGACTGGACAACCCTCCCATCTACTTTCTGAATAATCCTTTCCAAGAAGTTCTGTCACTCAAGCTTTTGGGTCTCACTATCTGCCATGATCTTTCCTGGGAAAACCACATTTCCAAGCTTGCCTCCAAAGCCAGTCGCCGACTGGGCATCCTCCGTCGTGCGAAGTCCTTCCATGGCACACCTGAACTCCTCACCACATACAAGGCTTTCATCTGCAGCTCAATGGAATACTGCTCTGCCCTCTGGGCTGGTGCTCCTGCCTCACACCTAGCTCGTCTTCACGTTGTTGAAACCAAAGCGTTCAGAATCATTGGAATCTCCCGCGATGACGCTATCTCCGAGGGCCTTTCACTTACTCACCTCAGGCAGGTTGGTGGTCTTTCCGTCTTCTACCGACTCCTCTCCGGCCTTGCTCCCCCAGCTCTCTCTGGGCTCTGTCCCCCAAATATTCCTGCAGGTCGCACAAGATCTGCCTGCAACCCTCTTATGGTTAAACTGTCAAAATCAAGACTCTCTGCTCACCTTCACTCCTTCATTCCTCTTTTCTCCCGCCTCTGGAACAAACTCCCTCACTCTCTTGAATCCCACTCCTCCCTCCAGGTATTTAAAACGGCTGTTCACCACCATCTCTTATCTTCCCCAATCCAAAACCTTGATCTTTTCTACCTCCGCTAATTTCACCCCAAATCCTCTTTTTTGAGGTGACTTTTGTCTTCTTTCCTGGAAGTCCTTGGTGTCCTTGCGTTTTATACCTACCCTGCCTCCCCCCAGGCCCTCTCCCTCCCACACATCTCCCGATGTCCCTGCTCTCAAATGTTGTTTGTGTGCTTCCTCCCCTTCTCTCCCCATCTTGTCGACCGCTCCCCTTTTTATATACTTTGTTTGCTTGTTTGTTTGATTTGTTTGTTTGATAAATGCTAGCTCTTTCACGAGCCTCGACTCTATATACAAAAAAAAAAAAAAAAAAACATACGCGTTCATTCACAACACCGGCTTCGCCAGCTACTCGTACCCGACTGCAAAGCCGCAATGAGCCGGCGAAGCCAAAGCCTCTTGCCACTATTTTACCCATCACTGTGGCATCAGTAGGTTAGGTAGTTGGTAGTAGGTAGGTGTAGTAGGTACCGTCGGTGTAGTAGATGTAGTAGGTGTAGTAGGTGTCGTAGGTGTAGGTGTAGTAGGTACCATTTGCATTCTGGATGAGATTAAAATTGATAAAATTTACTTCTTGATTAATTCGGTGAATTCCGTCTCAACTTCGGATATTTCCGGCCGTGAAAAACTATCCCCGACGGCCGCGAAATTTCTAAAAAATAATTCTTCGTCAATTTTAGAATATTTGACGTCAATTTTAGAAAATTTTCACCCTCCGAAACGTGTAATAAGATTTTTTTAAATATTTTTCAAATGCTCGAATCTCATTGGTTCCGGTGTTTGGTGACGATTTTCGTTGAAGATAACGAGGTTGGTCTTAACGTATTTTAATTACAAATTAGAGGTGCATTAGATTGTGAATCAAACAAAGACGGGTGAAACAAACTCCTATTGAACTTTTTCGCATTTGTTTTATGCATTCAAATGCTCGAATCTCATTGGTTTCGGTGTTTGGTGACGATTTTCGTTGAAGATAACGAGGTTGGTCTTAACGTATTTTAATTACAAATTAGAGGTGCATTAGATTGTGAATCAAACAAAGACGGGTGAAACAAACTCCTATTGAACTTTTTCGCAATTGTTTTATGCAAACTTCCGTATCCGGTCGATGGCGGCCTCCATTGCGCTTCGGAATTCTCAAGCCAAGGGATACAGCATAATCTGGTTTTCGACATAATACGTACGTCGTACGCGTTTATTGACAACACCGGCTTCGCCGGCTACTAGTTCCCGACTGCAAAGCCGCAATGAGCCGGCGAAGCCAAAGCCTCTTGCCACTATTTTACCCATCACTATGGCATCAGTAGGTTCGGTAGTTGGTAGTAGGTAGGTGTTGTAGGTACCGTCGGTGTAGTAGGTGTAGTATGTACCATTTGCATTCTGGATGAGATTAAAATTGATAAAATTTACTTCTTGATTAATTCGGTGAATTCCGTCTCAACTTCGGATATTTCCAGCCGTGAAAAACTATCCCCGATGGCCGCGAGATTTCTAAAAAATAATTCTTCGTCAATTTTAGAATATTTGACGCCGTTTTCACCCTCCGAAACGTGTAATAATATTTTTTCAAATATTTTTCAAATGCTCGAATCTCATTGGTTCCGGTGTTTGGTGACGATTGTCGTTGAAGATAACGAGGTTGGTCTTAACGTATTTTAATTACAAATTAGAGGTGCATTAGATTGTGAATCAAACAAAGACGGGTGAAACAAACTCCTATTGAACTTTTTCGCAATTGTTTTATGCAAACTTCCGCATCCGGTCGATGGCGGCCTCCATTGCATGATTTGGTTTTAGAAATATTTTTTCAAATGCTCGAATCTCATTGGTTCCGGTGTTTGGTGACGCTTTTCGTTGAAGATAACCAGGCCCGTGCGGGCCGAGGTTGGTCTTAAAGTATTTTAATTATAAATTAGAGGTGCATAAGAATGTGAATCAAACAAAGACGGGTGAAAGAAACTCCTATTGAACGTTTTTCAATTTGTTATGCATACTTCCGCATCCGCAAGTCCGCAAGATGGCGGCCTCCATTGCGCTTAGGAATTCTCAAGCCAAGGGATACAGCAGAATCTGTTTTTCGACATAATACGTACGCGTTTATTGACAACACCGGCTCCGCCGGCTTTAAATCAGCTTCCGTGATGGTGGTCCAGCAGGTGACTTCCAATCATTTCGTCCATCTTGATCTCAGACCGGTTTCCATGTCGAAAGATGTCGATGGTTTTCACGGAAAACTTTGGCGAAAATGTTCGTTAGAAGGTGGCAAAATTTAATGACTGATATTAATGAGATTTAATGACTAATGGGTTTCTGATATTGAACCGTCCTTTTTTTTACCAGGGCATGGATCTCTCATGGATCCCACCCTCTCCCCTGGAACACCCAGTCATATACAGTCGTTCATTTGCAAACATTTCTGAGTCAAAACGACTGCAAAGAGGAACCATGCTTTAACAGATGTCATTATGAAACCTGAAACTTCTTTTTTTTATTTAGGCCAACACTACTCCTGCAAAAGGATCATACGAATGGGAAGATTTTAAAGAAAGTTGTGAGCATCCTATATATTATGCATCATAGAACATTTGGAATGAACTCAAAATAAAAGAGACACGAAGCAAGGTAAGTGGGTAATACAAGTGAATTAGAATTGTTCCCTGAAGAACACAGCAAAAAGAAAGTGAGGAAGAAGAGCAACAACACAAGTCACCTACCTCTCTGTGTTTGAGATGAACAATCGAGCAGAAGAGAACCATGTGGAGATCTTTGATAAAAATGAAGATCATGGTGTAACACTGTCAGAGAGGTGTACTTGAATACAGGTCATAATTGTAGGGCTGAAGTAGAATAGATTTTGATTGAAAATGTTGTACAAGTGAACTTTTATTTTATTTTTGATTTTTTGCTTGCCAGTTTGACATTCAGGGTCATTCAGCACTTAAAACAAGAACTAGCAATCACATATTGCATACTCTCGCCCAGACATGTTTCGTGTTGTTTTATAGTACGTATTTTATCAACATACATTCTAATTGTACAATGTTTATACTTTATAGACGAACTCACATTGTAATTGTATATAGTTGATAGATGTACTCACGTTGTGATTGCACATAATTTATAGATGTACTCACATTATATATATACTGTTACGGACCGCGGATAAGGTGTTGATTTGCCGAGCGGATGGCGGCCGCGGCCCGTACTATTAACAATGACAGACCCGATTCCTTAAACGTGGGCCAAATCGTGCCACAGATATTCAATGGGGAAAAGACAAAGGCGACACGGATGTGAAGAAGAGGAAGACAGAAGTAGGAAATACGAATATAATTTATTTGCTATTTACAACCAAAAGAAACCAAGGAGAAGGAAGGATAATAAAATAATTTACAGAAGAAATCAAGGAGACACAGTGAAAATTCTAGCTTACCTATGCAGTCTTACTTAGAAACCCAAGGACAAGACAAACAAAGACGGACTCACACGAATGGGGAATTTGCAGGCAGGAATGATCGGAAGGAGGAATAGCTTGGCGGGAGAGGAAGGTTCAGCGGGGATCGGTCGGGCTGGAAGCAGACAGCCGCCGTCAATACTCGAGCTGGGATCGCCAAACCGCCGCGGTTCCAAACTGCACGGCGAAGCTCCTCCGGTGCACCGTGCGCTCTCCAAAGCTGCTCCTTAGAACTCTTTCTTGGCACCTCTGTGCAACTCTCGCTTGGCACTTGGCACTTGGCACTTGGCACTTGGCACTTGGCACTTGGCACTTCGCACTTGTTCTTTCGCACTTGGCACTGCACACTTGGCACTTGTTCTACTTGGCACTTCACACTTTCCGTATCTCTGACTCTCCTTTCGCACTTCTGCCGTATCTCTGACTCTCCTTAACGCAACCCTCCTTGGCACTTCTCACTTAAACGCAACCACCTTCGACTCCTTCTCATCACTGCTTTCAAAGGCTTGCGCGTGCGCTTTTTATAATGCCGCCGGTGATCAAACCGCCGGGCTCTAGAACACGCCCATCGGTGAGCTCGCCTCGGCCCTGATTGGTCGGCACGGGCTCTCTGGCTCCGCCCTTGATGACGATGGGCGGGCACGCCCAGGATTCGGCAGCTCCTCCCCCTTCTTCTCCAAGCCTACCTCGTGGCTAATGGAGTCGCGGTGAAAACCGCCCAATAGCTGCGGCGAATGCAGTTGGCAATTGAGGCTTTATTAAATGAAAATGAAAGGGGATCTATCTTTTTGAATTCGGTGCAATGGAGTGTCAATTAATGGAAGACACGGCCTTAACCTACATAGAATAAGGAAATAAACTACCAACAAGGAGGAAATCTATGATTGGCTAACGTGATTGTATATGACCGAATTAAGGGACGCACTTTGACCTTTATACACAACTGGAGGAAGGAGGGCGATATTTTTACAACAATTTACACAACAAAAAAAAACACAATCCTCATTTCCACAACACTGCACCCTCCTCCTCTTAGGCACGTCCCAGGCCTATTACCTTTACGTTTAGTGTGGCACGTAGGTGTAGTTCCCTCTACATTTAACCTGACCCTGAGTGTGATAGTTTTAAAACACAAATAAATATGTCCGCTGCTCCATTGCACCCTGCCTAACAGATTCACGCCCACAACTAACCGAATTGCGGAATTGTCTTCAAACTATACATTTACGGTGGGGGCGCATTATTTACAATGACTACTGGTATTTACAAAACTAACCCAGGACCTGTGATTGTTCTTTTTGGGGGGGAGACAGTCTGCTCTGCATCAACGCACCAGGAAGCACCCAAAACGCACCAATACACCATCAAGCACCAATCGGTGCGCAGTCACCACAGTTCAATAAAAAATAAAAACAACAAACCCTTGGTGGTGTCTTCCTCTTCGGCTCCCTCTGCTGGCTAATGCTCTCTTCCTGATGTTGTCATCTTCTTTGCTGGCGGCCTATTTGGACATAAAATAAAATGCACCAAACGTGTCCGTTTTTATTTATTTATGGCCCACAGGGCCGACTAGTGTGGTTCACCTGTGGGGCATAGGTGCCCTGTGACCAAGGTCCGCCAGCAAGATCTCGGGCCTTCATGGCCGGTTCCAGCAGAGGGGCCATGCCCCAACCCATGGGGTCCCTCAGTGGTGCTCAGCCACAGACAAGTGGTCCATAAGGTGGTGCATCGATGCAGACAGCTGTGGTTGCGAGAGTTTCGGACGCACAATGGCGGACTCACGCACGCTCCCCTCGGTGCCCAGTGGCGCACAGTCCTCGTGTGGGAGACAAGGGGGGGGGGAGGGAAAGACAGATGAGCGAGGGGTAAGGTCACAAGGGTACACATCAATAAAGGCAATGCAAGGCGAGGTGCGTATGGAGACGGAGCAGAGAAAAGTTTGTCCCTACCGTACGTCACCCCCCCTGTCACCTACTCTACCCTTGCCCTTACCCCATATTTACAACAATCTACACATTTACAAATTCGTCACTACTGTCACGTCTTCCCCATATTTCCCCTATACCAAATTCGTTCCCACAATCCCTCTAACCAAATTTGCCATCACCAATTCATCATCAATCCTCATAAGGAGGGAGAGATGGAACACCAGCACAATGTCACACCCACGTCATGATGCGTCTCACATTCCAAACATTTGCACAATAAAATAATAAAAACATGGCATGGTGCGGAGTCCTGTCACCTCAGGTGAGTGGATGCAGATGGTGCGAGGAGATTTCCATCCTAACTATCCTCTAAATGACATTAACACACTTTACGCTACCCGGGGTCTTTCCCTGCCAAACCATTGGCCGTCTTACACTCTATGCGGTTTTAAGAACCAAATTCCCATTGACCAAACTGTGGTGCTTCCTCAATTTGGGGTCTCACTCCCCCGATTCATCTCCCGGTGCCCTTGCACAATTTTCGGGCTGGGTCGTGCAGCTCTCCCAGCAGGTCTACCCACCTGCACACCTCCACCACTGTAGTTGCCACCCGAGCTTACCTGCTCCTCACCTAACCTATCTAATTGGGGAAGGCCCCTCCTGGCTCTGTCACCCCTCGGTGCCCTCTGGCACTGGGCTACCCGGGTCCGTCCTCCGGATCCTCGGGCCCCATCCACAACTCCTCTACCGGCTCCCAGAGCCCACCTGTGGCCTCACCTGGCCGACATCCTAACAGTGGTGGAGTGCCCATACAACTACACACACTAACAGGCCACACGCCCAGCCATTTCCACAACACTAATGCACCCATTCAATCACCATTCTTCCACCACGCACCACAGATGCCAATATCCAACCACAATTTACCTGTACCCTCTACCTAACACTTACACTACCCTCCCCGGGTTTTCGTGATGGGGTCCATCCTCCTTTCCCCCATCCACACCTTCGCACCATCCATTCCACTCCACAGTTTCCACCATACTCACTCCACGACCATCCATTCCATACTCCATATGTTCCACTCAACCATTCTCCATACACCTGTTGTTGCACACCTGTGCAATCACACCTGGTGCCACCTGCACCCTCCTTCTTCCCAGGGCCATTTGGTCAACACAACACACATCACCATCACTCATTCACACACTGCTCCATACACCTCCATGCTCAATACAACTCACAATCCTCAAACACACGGCATCATCTCATCTACCTACTCCCCTCTGAAACTCGCGCTTCCCAGTCGTTCCTTTAAACTATTGCGCTCCCTTGTCATTATAATCCAAACTAATCTACCTGTGTCCCCACTACAGGTATCATGTTGCTACCTAAACCTTACCGTTACCTATTGTCAATCTCTAGGTCCCTACACACTATATCCTAACCCTCCCGGGCTAGTTTTCACTGCCAAACCCCATAACTAGTGCTCCTTTGCCCCCGCTGTGAGAGATGGCAGAGTTGCCGTCCAACCACATCGGGTATCTCTCACTACCAATTTGCTCATCCAATTGCAACCAATCAAAAATTTTCCAATTACTGCCAATTCTATTCACTTTTCTAAATTTTGGATCAAAAACACTATCATCATCACCGTCCATTAAACTTGAGCCTCGGTGCGTCATGACGTCATTAAAACTCGGCTTCGCACAGCCGAGCAATGAACGTGGGTGGTTTGGTCGCCTGCAGGTTGAATCCGTCCGGCTTTCGGTTCAAGGGAGGTGGTTTGGTCGGGCCGAGATTCCACGCACCATCTCGGCGCGGCACCTTGTGGTCGCCGGCCCGATGGCTCGATCTCGCCCGGTCGGAACCCCACCCCCGCCAGGGGGCTCCGTTCCGCTTCCTCCTACTACGAACCAGTCGCCTCGCCCGACAAGGCCCGGACTCGACCGTGCGGGGCGGGGCCAGGCCCAAATCGTGCACAACGCCCCGAAGCGGGGCGACGCAGCATCGATCCGCGCGAGGCATCGCATCCAACAAAGCCAAAGGGCGCCCCGCGCGAGGCTTCGCATCCAACAAAGCCAAAGGGCGCCCCGCGCAAGGCTTCGAATCCAACAAAGGGCTCCGCGCACCGAGCGCCCGCTATCCGTCGCCCTAACTGCTAACCCGGTCAACGTCGATGCTTCACTTGCATACGCGACCCGTTTCACACTCACAAAACCTGGCGTCTCGGCGCCTCCAGTGCATCCCACACACTCCGTCCATTCCACCAACGCACTCCCTGTTACACACCACACCTCCCACGCACCTTCTTGCGCACACTCGCCGTTCGCACACCTCGGTCCACACCTCTCCTCCGTTACGTCCTCCATAACACTCACCATGGGCGTGCACTCTTGCATCCACCCACTACCGCACTCCGATGTGCTCCCTCGCACTCGCGCCACAACCAACTCAGGTGTGCTTTCTCGCACACCCTCGCCGTTCATCCCATACGTGCATCCTCGCACCCGCTCCACCACCAACTCACTCCTCATGTCACACTCCGTACACCCCGACGTGCATTCTCGCTCGCACTCAGTTTCACTCCCACACTTTATAACACACCCACTCGCCGACGCACACTTTTTCCTCACACGCGCGCTATTTCCACTCACACGGGACCCTTCACCAACGCCCGGGTGCCATATTGATCCCAATCGCGCGACAATTCTCTTCGCGCCGAACACTTTTCTACAAAATCTCCCTGCACAACATACAGCACGACTCACCTGGGGGATCCTTTTCTCCACGCGCACCTGCAAATCTTTATAAAGATTAGCAAGTACGGAATCAGGATGTGTATTCAGACTTTGAGCAATATGCATCTCTCCCTTCAATTCCCGGGCTACCTCCGTCGTCTTTTCAATTTCAACCATAACTATTGCTCTTTCTTTATTCACCTCAACGACCGCTGGCTTTATTAAAATTCCCACTTGTACCTCAGCGGTCGCCGGCTTCCCCATACCCCGGGTCGCGATTTTTACCCCGGTCATTTTACCCGCGCTTTTCTCCGCTTCGCTCAACCAGCGCTTCTCGATCCGCGTTACCTCGTCGTGCACCCTTGGGACCTTCTCGCCCACCATGCGATCCATGGTCTCCCCACATTTTTGCATGCGGTCACCCATTCTGTCCCCAATTTTGCCGATTCGCTCAATTTTGCTTCCTCGCCTCTCGATTTGATTTCCTAGTCGCTCCCCCATTCTGTTTTCCATTTTCTCACTATCAGCCCTCATTCTGTTTTCCAAACCTCCAATTTGGTTTCCCATACTCATCTGTACAGCTGCCTGCAGCTGCGCAATGAGGGCCTGCATGTCAATCCCTCCCACTTGTGCAGCGGGCGCGGCCGCCGTAGCCATGTGCGAGGCGCCATTTTGCGCGCCCGCAACCTCGTGTGCGAGGGCGCCATCTTGTGCGCCTGAAACCTCCTCAACCACATCATCATTTCTCTCCTCCATTTCTTCCCCCTGGTCCTGGGTTACTCCTAACCCCTCTTCTATTTCCCCCACCGGCATCCCGCCGCCTTGACTAGCCATGGCACGATTTCCAAATTTAAGATTTTTAAATAAAACAAAATTTTTGGGCCACCCGTAATTTTGAGCGCGCTATTCGCGCTTCAGGTCAGAATCTCACTCCCAGACACCAATTGTTACGGCCAATAGTACAATTGGTGTCCAAAATTTGGGCTAAATAAATTTAGTCCCAGGTTCGAATCCCAACTCCTGACTACCAATTGTTATGGACCGCGGATAAGGTGTTGATTTGCCGAGCGGATGGCGACCGCGGCCCAAACTATTAACAATGACTAAGACCCGATTCTTTAAACGTGGGCCAAATCGTGCCACAGATATTCAATGGGGAAAAGACAAAGGCGACACGGATGTGAAGAAGAGGAAGACAGAAGTAGGAAATACGAATATAATTTATTTGCTATTTACAACCAAAAGAAACCAAGGAGAAGGAAGGATAATAAAATAATTTACAGAAGAAATCAAGGAGACACAGTGAAAATTCTAGCTTACCTATGCAGTCTTACTTAGAAACCCAAGGACAAGACAAACAAAGACGGACTCACACGAATGGGGAATTTGCAGGCAGGAATGATCAGAAGGAGGAATAGCTTGGCGGGAGAGGAAGGTTCAGCGGGGATCGGTCGGGCTGGAAGCGGACAGCCGCCGTCAATACTCGAGCTGGGATCGCCAAACCGCCGCGGTTCCAAACTGCACGGCGAAGCTCCTCTGGTGCACCGTGCGCTCTCCAAAGCTGCTCCTTAGAACTCTTTCTTGGCACCTCTGTGCAACTCTCTCTTGGCGCTTCTCACTTGGCACTTGGCACTTGGCACTTGCCACTTGGCACTTCGCACTTGTTCTTTCGCACTTGGCACTGCACACTTGGCACTTGTTCTACTTGGCACTTCGCACTTGCCGTATCTCTGACTCTCCTTTCGCACTTCTGCCATATCTCTGACTCTCTCTCTCTCTCTGACAGTTTTACAACACTAGATATGTCCCACCTACTGCATTGTGGACTAACTAACAGACTCACACCCACAGCTAACCGAATTGCGGAATTGATTCTCAAACTAAACATAAAGCTGGTGGGGAGCATGTTATTTACAACACTAAACTAATTATTTACATCTCTATAACCCAGGACCTTTTCTTTTGTGGCAAGAAAATTTGGAGGGGAGAAAACACAGCAATGCACCAATACACCAATACACAAAAATGCACAGTTCACCATTTCAAATGTCATATTTAAATGTCACATTTGCTGCTTGGTTGCTGCTTGGCTGCACCTTCTTGCTTCCTGCTTCGTCTTCGGTGTGCCATAATAAAAACTTGTAGGTCTTCTTTCCTGACACACCAGAATATACTGTACAAACCGTGTTCGTTTTTATTTACCAGCAGGGCCAATCTTAGGTCGTCCGACTGCGTGACATCGACGCCACTTAAACCCAGTGGTCCGCAGGTGCAAGGTAACGTTTGCAGCAAATGACCACTCAGCAAAGATGCCAGGCCACAGAACGTGTGGTCCATAAGGTGTATTGGTGCAGCAAAAGGTAGCAGGCACGCCGCACAAGTGTAGCCAGGCGCTGCTGCACAGTTCAGGGTTCCTGCACACTCCCCTCCAAAATGGGTCCATGGCTGGGGAGGAAGACACAGCACAGTTAGCAAAATAAAGGGCGCAAAGGTACACATCAATACGAGGCAATGCAACATGAGGGGCACGGGAGAGCGAGCGGAGCAAGCTCATCCATAACCGTTCGTACCCCCCCACCCCCCATGTCAGCCTACACTACCCTTGCCCTTCTCTGTATTTACAACTTACAAATTCGTCACTATGTCTTGTCTCCCATATCCGCCTCTAAACCAAATTAGTCTTCCAATCCCTCCCAAGAAGGAAGAGATGGAATTACACACAATGTCAAATCATGTCGAGATGCGTCTTACCCACTCTAATCGTTCACAAAACCTGCTGTGGAGTTCCGTCTCCTTGGTGAGTGGATGTGGATGGTGCGAAGAGATTTCTCATCCTACCTATCCTCTAATAACATTAACTCAGTTACACTACCCGGGGTCTTGCCCTGCTAATTCAATTGGCCATCGTTACCATATGTGGTTCTAAAAACCAATTCCCATTGACCACCCTGTGGTGCCCTCCAAATTTGGGTCTCACTCCCCAATTTTTCACTACTGTGCCTTTGCACAATTTTGGGGCTGGGTCGTGTGGCTCCACTGGCAGGTCCAACTACCTGCGCACCTCCGCCACTGAAGTCGCCACCCGAGCTTACCTTGCTCCTTGCGACTACCCTAAATTGGGGAAGGCCCCTCCTGGCTCTCTCACCCTTCTGATGCCCTCTCTGGCATTGGGCTACCCGGGTCCTTTCCTAGGATCCTCGGGACCCACTGAACACTACCCTGACTGGCTCCCAGAGCCTACCTGCAGCCTCACCTCGCCGACAGACTACCAGTGGCGGTGTGCCCCAATAACCATATGCACCAACAAAGCCCACACGCCCAGCCATTCCACAGACTTATGCACCCATCCAAGCACTTCTTTGCCACGACCTGCACCACAGATGTCAATATCCAACAATTTACCTAAGCCCTCTAGCTGACTTTAAACTACCCTCCCCGTGTATCTGTGAAGGGGTCCATCTTCCCCCATCCACTCCTTCGCACCATGCATTCCACACCACTCATTTCACACCATTCATTCCACACACACCAAGTTCCCCACTTGCACACCATGCAACTCAATTCATTCAACACAATTCCACTACTCCTCAATACACCACTCATACCATCACCTCTGGTCATCCCCGACCAATGCCTCATTTGCTCAAGCCCATGCACACAGTGGTTCCCATTCAATTCCTCATTTGTTCAAGCCCAAGACACACCCACAATTCCTCTACACTACTACACACCCGCATCATCTAACTAACTATTTCCCTCTAAAACTCGTGCTTTCCTGTCTTCCCTTACACTAAGCACTACCTCGTCATTATCATCCTTCTGATCTCTCTACGTCCCCTCTACCTGTACCAATGCCACTACTTAAATCTCAGTCTCCTATTGTCATCTCTAAATCCCTAACAATATCCTAACCCGCCCTCGGCTAGTTTTCACTACCACCCCATAATCTATTGCTCATGTGCCCCAATGAATAGTAAAGCTACCATTCACCAACGCCATTACTATCTGTCCACTATACTGGAGCCTCTCGGTGCGGAAATACATTTTCGTCATCACAGCTCGGCTTCGAAAAGCCGAGCAATGCATGCGGGTGGTTGGTCTCCTGTTTGTTGTGTCCGTCCGGCATTTTCGATTCAGGGGAGGAGGTTTTGTTGGGCCTAGGTTCCAGGCATCATCTCTGTGCGGAGCCTTTCGGTCCCCGGCATGATGGCCCAACTGCCCACGGTCGGAGCACCGCGGCCGCCAGGGGGCGCGGTTCCGACCTCTCCTACCCCCCCTCAAACCGTGCCAATCGCCTTTCCCACCAAGGTGCGGCACCGACCATACAGGGCGGGGCCCGGCACGAATCGTACATGCCGCCGCGGCAACGATCCCCGCCAGTCCCCGCCACACACAAAGCACACCACGCACCAAGGGCTCGCGTCGGCTATTCGTCGCGCTAAATGCTGCCCCGGTCCGCGTTGATGGCCGAGTCGCATTCTCACATCCACACGCGACCCACTCCTTACTCGCACACTGAGGGGCTCCAGCACCTATCATACACTCCCTGCATTCTATTACAGCACTCTCCCATGCACACTCTTTTCTTGCACACTCAGGTGCACACCCTACAGGCACACTCACGGCACACACACTCCATCATCATACACCCTCGCACACATGCTGGCACACTCATACTACTCGCGCACTCCGTTACACACTTGGCCATCGCACACCCTTGCGCACACTCTTTTGTTACACCCTCAGTAACAACCACGGGTGTGCACTCTCCGGGTACACACCCATTCAGCGCACACTTAACCACGGGTGTGCACTGTCTTGTTGCACACCCAATCACGTGCTCTGGTGTGCACTCCCGCACACGCTCCACAACACGCTCTGGTGTGCATCGTCACACACTCTCTTCGGCCATCGCACACTCTGTGTCGCACTCTTCACACATACACTCCGTTGTGCATTCGCTCACTCTCAGTAACACACACTCCCGTTACACACTCGCGCTTCGGTGCCGTTCGCACACGCGCGCCATTCACCTTCACACATCGCACCACGGACCTTCCACGAGCGCCCGGTTATGTCGCGATCCCAAGCGTGCAAAAAAACTTTTTGCGCCAAACATTTTCGCGCCATACACGCTCCTACTCACCTTCGGGATTCTCTTCTCCGCCAAACGCACCTGCAAACCTTCATTTTTGTTAGCAAGTACAGCATCACAATGCGAACACGGACTTTGCGTGCATTCCATTTCTTCCTTCGATTCATTTCCCGATTCTATCTCTGCCGTGTCTTCGGCCCCAATTTCAACTATAATGTCTTTTTCCTCGATGACCGCCGGCGCCAATAAAATTTTATTTTCCAATTCAGCGGCCGTCGGTTTTCCTACACTAGTCGCGATTTCTACCCCCTCGGTCACTCCGGCCGCGCTCTGCTCAACCCCGCTCTCCACGCGTTTCTCACATCGCGTTACCTCGTCGCGTACCTTTGCGACCTCTTCGCTCAACATGTGATCAATGTCCTTCCCAAAATTTTTTATTTCTTTGGTGGATTTGTCACCCAATCCTTTTATTTCCCGGGTGGATTCGTTCTTGTTGCACCTTGCTTCGTCCCTTATTCCTCTCATCGTAGCCTCTATTTTTTTCGTTCGTGCTATGATTTGTGTCATGAGCAACTGTATGTTGGAACTCACTTTCACAACGGGTTTGGACTTTGCCGCCACGTGCGAGGAGCGGCCAATGTCTTTGCCAGCTGCCGCACCCTCATTAGCCTCCATTACCACCAACTGTCCCTCTCGGTCCTGGGTTATCAATTCTTCTCCCTCAAATACCTCATCTTCTAACCCCTCCGGCATCCGATCGCTTTGGCTAGCCATGGCACGAATTTAATTCAGATGTTAACAACTAAATTTTGGTCGCTCGTAATTTTTGAGTGCGTTAAGCGCACTTCGGGTCCCAATCCCACTCCTGACACCAAATGTTGCGGATCTGCCGCCAGCCTTCTCCCCTTACCAAGGGGGGATTAGTCCCCTTGTCTTTGACTGGCCTGGTGGAACCCGGGACCTATGACGTCCTTCCCGGACAGCGCGAAATAGGGTATCAGGACTAAAGTTCGCTATTACCTAATTATTCGCACTGCCCTAAAACGAGGAAATAAGCCCCGCACAAACCACGCGTGTTTGAGATGCCGAGCGGTGCGTACACGCGATCTGTGCCGTTTATATGGTGAACCCGGTTCTAGCGATCATATTCGTGCCATGCTTAGTCAATGGCGAAATCACAGAGGCGATCGAATTGGAAAAAGGAATAACAGGTTTATTTACACTATTCACAATGGTTCAGAGAAAAAGGGGACACAGTGCAGCCTTAAACAGTCTTACTTAATACCCAGGACAAACGGGCCTGTCACACACACACTCACATGGGGTTTGCAGCTGCAGGATGATGGTCCGCGTCAAAGGATGGCTCTCGTGCAGCTCCCTCCGGTCTCCGGCTTGTCCCGTGCAGATGGTAAGTAGAGAAGGCAGGAGCTCTCCACATGTCGTTTGGACGCGCAAGGTTATTACGGGGAGAACGGTAGGGTGTGGGCTCTGGCGGTTAATCACTGGCAGGCTATTACCGTGTTTACTCGCGTGGCTGAAGTAGGCGCTATTCGCCACCGGCGCGTCTGGCTGCAGCCGTGTACTCAACGCCTCTTCTTCCTCTCCTCTGGCGCGTACGTTATATGATGGCAAGTTACAGTTCAATGCCTCAAAGCGAGTGATGCGAGTCAAGTTCTCCTCAATCAGTCCTCTCACCAAGCACTCTCCCAACGAGTCCTATCGCCACTGCCGTGTGCACGCGAGTCCTTTAGTCCTTCAAGTCCTGTTCAAGGGCTTTGTGCAGTGACTTATCTAGGCACGCCATGCGAACCTTCTAGAACTCACCAGACGCTCCTCTCCACGCCCTCTCATGCCATGCCGCTAGAGCCCTGGTTGGCTGGTGGCTCTTACTGTCATCGCATCTGACGCTCTGCCTTGACGCCGCCCCCACACCGACCCCGCGCTCCTCCTTCTTAGGCCTACCTCGTGTTACTCGACTAGTGAGCGAACAAAGGGCAGCAAATGCTGCGGGCAGTCAAAGCGTAATAAACTGAGCGGGCAGCCAAATGGGGCGCGGGATCAATTACGCCCATCGAGGTGGAATTAGAGGGTGGACGCAAAAATGAACGGGACCTAATCTCATGTCTTTACACAACGCAGGTATCAATAGGGGAAATGGCCTATACTTACACATACTATGACATAACTAATACTACAAGTGGGCCTACGTGTTGCCCGTGGACTAACTATGGGGGTCTACCCTTTAACCTTTAATGACCAATATGTGCAATCTCAAAACCGTAGCAATATATATATATATATATATATATATATATATATATATATATATATATATATATATATATATATATAATCGTTAGATTAAATAAGACGCGGACGTAGCTTCAGGACGGCGATCTTTAATTGTCGACAAGCTTTCGACCAACAAAGGTCTTCTTCTGAGTCTACAAAAACAGTAGGCATGTATATCAGTCAAGTATGTATAGTGATATATGTGTGAGATGTGTGAAGTGTGTAGAAAATGCATACAGAAGGAAGAGCCACGCCAAAGTTCACTCACCGGCCCCAAGTTCAACGGAAGTGACCGTTTGCGTTACAGTTAGGGTGCACGTGCATATACAAATATAGAGATATACATACATAAACACACAAGCATATATTCATATCCCATTTATATTCATATAATATATTTATATATTTATATAAATGACATATAAAGGTAGAATGAATGAATGAATGAATGAATGAATGAATGAATGAATGAATGGGTTACGGTTAACAATTTGATTGGGTTGATGTAAGAACATGCTTTAGTCATCAAAATTTATGCCATGAGGGACTTTTGTCCGAAGTTTGTGTATCCAAAAGGACTCACGTTTCAGAATCGTGGTGTGTGATCGATTTGTGATTGATTCAATGGCAGAGATTTGAATGTCATTTATAGAGTGATCCGGTTGATTAAAGTGTATCGTGTAAGGTAGAGATTTGCCCTGACTGGTGTGGAAGTTATTGATTTCTGACCGGGTGTTATTAAATCGTGTGTAGAGTGTATTCTCAGTTTTTCTGAGACCGTGTTGGACACTCAGGGACCTCTTGGTAAAAGCAAAGCACCCACAGCCCCACAACAAAGAAACTAGGATCCCTGGCTTCTATAAATGCACAGCAAACAAATGCATTATTCACAAGCATTTACTAGAAGGAAACAAATTCTGTAGTTCTAGCACTGGACAAAAATTCCCCATCACCTCCTATATGAACTGCAAATCTACATGGGTCATATACCTAATCACTTGCCAAAAGTGCACCAAACAATATGTTGGAAAAACTGAAAATACACTCTACACACGATTTAATAACACCCGGTCAGAAATCAATAACTTCCACACCAGTCAGGGCAAATCTCTACCTTACACGATACACTTTAATCAACCGGATCACTCTATAAATGACATTCAGATCTCTGCCATTGAATCAATCACAAATCGATCACACACCACGATTCTGAAACGTGAGTCCTTTTGGATACACAAACTTCGGACAAAAGTCCCTCATGGCATAAATTTTGATGAGTAAAGCATGTTCCTACATCAACCCAATCAAATTGTTAACCGTAACCCATTCATTCATTCATTCATTCATCATTCATTCATTCTACCTTTATATGTCATTTATATAAATATATAAATATATTATATGAATATAAATGGGATATGAATATATGCTTGTGTGTTTATGTATGTATATCTCTATATTTGTATATGCACGTGCACCCTAACTGTAACGCAAACGGTCACTTCCGTTGAACTTGGGGCCGGTGAGTGAACTTTGGCGTGGCTCTTCCTTCTGTATGCATTTTCTACACACATCACACATCTCACACACATATCACTATACATACTTGACTGATATACATGCATGCTGTTTTTGTAGACTCAAAGAGGACCTTTGTTGGTCGAAAGCTTGTCGACAATTAAAGATCGACGTCCTGAAGCTACGTCCGCGTCTTATTTAATCTAACGATTATTTATTCAATACAAATGAGACGCCCTGCTCGTACTTTGGAGTTTCTACTATTTCTTACAGTTATATATATATATATATATACATACAGACTTGGCATTTAATATGGAATATTTTTTTTGTGGGGGTGAACTTACTTTTCAAGTTGACTTAGAAGCAAAAGTTCATTGGAATTATGTTGAAATTATTCAAGATTTTGTTAATGTGACCTTTAAAAGAAACAAAAACCACATTTGACATTTCGAAGCAAATAAATTGATCCTTGAAAGTGATGTAAACTGATATCGAACTCAATTCACGGACAGTACTGTGTTAAACTTCTGTACATTTTCCAGAAGTATCTCTTTATTTTGCACATTCGCCAAATTTTTGTTAACAAAAACAAAAGTTAAATTAGAACTGGGATTACGGACAGTAAAATTACAGTTCAGTCCACCGTGTAACTCCCACGAGCATTCAGGAGAGCACGTACACGTCGAGGCATGCTGTTCACGAGATTTGCCAAGGTTTGGACAGGAATCGCTTGCCATGCAGTTACAAAGGTCTGCTGAAATTCACGCACAGAGGTCGGCTGCTGGTCCAAGTTGTCTATTTGACGCCTTAATTCTGCCCACAAGTTCTCTATCGGATTCATATCCGGGGACATGGCAGGCCACTCCATATGCTCTACACCACGGTCAGCAAGAAAGTGTTGGATCATGTGAGCATGATGAGGCCATGCATTGTCATCTTGGAAGACAAAGTTTCCTCGAAAGGCTACACGAGCAAATGGAAGCAATGTTTCTTCCAGAATGACCCTGTACTTGAACTGGTTCAGGTTTCCATTCAAAACAACCAGGTCAGTTTTGCCCCCTGCATGAAAAGCAGCCAAAACGGTCACCCCACCACCTCCAGCTTGGACTCTTGGCACTATACAATCTTCGTTGTAGGCTTCATGCACTTGTCTGCACATTCGGACATGGCCATCTTGACGATAGACCAGAAATCAAGACTCGTCACTGAAGATCACGTGATTCCAGTGTCCTGGCTGCCATTGACGGTGCTCTCTCGCCCACTGCAATCGGCGCTGGCGGTGTTGTCTTGTCAGGAGTGGCTTTCTCAGGGGACGCCTGGCACGATAGCCTGCTTGAACCAGTCGTTGGTTGACTAGCCTTCTGGACACAGGCACAGTTTTCAGTTGCTGCCACTCAGCCCTAAGCCGATTAGCTGACTTGGTACGGCCATTGCGGTCTAACCAGTGCAGCTGGCGATCATCCCTCCTTGTGGTTCTGCGGGGACGTCCTGGCCTCGATATTGGAGGAGGGACACCCCTCTGAGCATTTCGTTTCGGGATCTTTGACACCTGACCTTGAGTGATGCCATACTGCCGAGCAATAGCACGCCGTTTCATGCCAGAATTTCGTAAAGCCACCACTCCATGACAAACAGCATTGTCGAGTTGACGGACCATCTCCAGAGGAAGTGGCAATAACTTTTGTAGACGTGCAGCAGTTGTTTTCCACTAATACAGAACGCAACAACCCTTATATACCCGATTGTGAAGCCAATCGTCAAATGTACCTGTCCGTACATTTTGTCCCGCCACCTGTGATATAATCCTGTTATTGACTTCTTGCTGCGACAGACAATCAGTGACATGGTTCTTTTAACAAAGACATCACCGAAGGGTAAAAGAAACTCACCAGATTGATATTGTGAGTTCAGAAAGGAAACCCAAGTCAAGAAAAAAAAAAAATTCCATATTAAATGCCAAGTCTGTATATATATATACATATATATTGTTATGTTTGTGGGGTAGGGATACTTTAGTACAGGTAGAATGTATAAATTAGCATGATCCAAATGTTGTGAAGAAGAAGAAGAAGAAGAACCACCACCATGTTATAAGTCGGGAATTTGTTTTGCCCGGATGTCGGATTAAGGTGTATCTTCGTCCCCATTATGAGGAATGGGGCATGTTAGCTCCATTACCTCGTGGTTGCTCCTCTGTTCACCCTTCTCGGTTTTGGGTCTGGCAGTAACGGTTGTGTGCCGGCATCTTGTCCTCGTTCCCCTGTTCTCTGGCATCTGGGCATTGAGAGTGAATGTTCCCTCTTGCGCCTATCGTTCCAAAAGCGATAGTGGATGGTTGTGCTTCGCTCTCTGCACGGGGAGGCTTCATTGCGAACAGCCATGTTCAGGCATCGGGCTGGTGGTCATGAGGCGGAAGAGCCGCGGACGGAGAGCTGCAGTTTTCCCCAAGCAAGAACGACGGGCTGCACGAAAACTTCTGTTCGTTTCGCGCGTGAGGCCCGGAGTTAAGAGACGCACAGTGAGGCCTGCTTCATGCCAACGAGCTTGTTTCACGCGCAAAGACGCAAAGGCCTCAGACGATCTTTTGACGATTCCTGGCGAGACGCACCAATCGAGTGAGCTAAGTGCAATTAAAGCCACACACGTTTATTAGTCCCCTACCGGTGTACACCGGAGTTAGTGATCTCCACTAACTATGCTAGAAATTTCATGCTTTTCTCAAAAAATGCACAATTTGTTAAAATATGAGAGCTTATCCGCTGTACTATTTCAGAGTTATGACGTTTTTAAGCACTAGGGCATGCCCGTACAAAATTATATCCCCCCCCTCTATTTACATGAAATGGTTTGGTCCATTCGCAAAGCCAAAGCGAACGGCTTGCGAGTACGGTGACAATCCCCCCCCTCTATTTACATGAAATGGTTTGGTCCAAAGCGAACGGCTTGCGAGTACGGTGACAATCCCCCCCCCCCCCCTCTATTTACATGAAATGGTTTGGTCCAAAGCGAACGGCTTGCGGAGTTTGGTAAAGAAATCGCCATAGCTCGGTAACTACTTCTCCGATTCATATGAAACCTTGAAAAGGCACATCCTCGGGTCCCCAGCAATATACCTGGCAAGTTTCAAGTATATCGGACCGGTAGTTGTCGAGAAACAGCGGTCGCATACACACAGACATTCACACAGAGATTACTGGAATTATAGATAGATGAACCTTTAAAACCGAGCCCCTCCCTCATTTTTGATCCAATCGAGGGGAAACTTCACAAATCTGTTCAGCATGTCAGTCTACTAAAATGTCCTTTTGGAATTTGTGATAGGGCACGTGGTTTGGCAGATATCGTTAATTAAACGAAAATATTTTTTTTTAAAATAGATATCTCTTGAATCGCCAGTACCTCAGACCGTGAGTTGGTAATAATTTATATAATTCACACAGTGCAATACATGCAGGCCGCTCCACGGAGCGACCTTGCGGGCTTATCAATGAGGCGAGGCGTGACACACGTGTCTCAGCATACCTCAGATCAAGTTTGAAAACCAGCATCAACCGTGCATAAATTTGCATATTCGATCATTTTTGACAAAGTTATGGCACTTTGAACTTTGGTAGGGGACATGTATTGCAGCACAATACTCAGAATGCTTGTTATATAACCACCGTTTAGAGGCCATTTTTCCCCGCAAAGCGGGGGTTGGCCTTTTCGGGGACCGTGGTAGTTGTTGTTTTTTGGTCCCCTTTTTGAAGCAATGTTTTACGGCCGGATGCCCTTCCTGACGCCAACCCTTTTTGCCGCCTTTAACGACAAACAGGGAATTACCAGTGAACTGGTACTCAATTAGCCGACCTCGGAAGGATGACAGGCTGAGTCAACCCCCCTGGCATTAATTCGGTGATCGACCGAGATTCGAACCCAGGATCCTAGGATCCTAAGCTGGCACCCTAGCCGCTAGCCCAACACCAGGGTATCAACACCAGGTTGTTATATCTATCATTATATTTCCCTTTGTCTGTGTCCTGGATCTGTGTGTGGGGATGTCCCATTTAGGATTTTATTTACCGCGTTTTTTTGTATTACCGGCATTTCTTTTAATAAAGCTGGTATTTTTGGACATTTTAATTTTGTGTTCGTTTGAGTTATTGATTGCAGCTTTGAGGACTGCCGGTGGGATCCGTCAGGGGAAGGCTCCAGTTGTCCCCCTCCCTCTCGCTTCCCCACGTGTATTCTTCACCATTTGAACTGAACCCCTTGGAGTAACAGCTCGTTTGGTCATCCGTGCTACCTTAAGGTGTTCACCAAGGGTAGTCACGTGACAATATACATACATATATATATATATATATATAGATAAATATATACACACACCCCGGTGATGCGGGGTTGCACCATCCACCATCCTGCATAAACCAGGTCATGCTGAGCAGGTTTGTGGTGACCTTTTCGACTATATCATTATGGAACTTCTGGAGCACGGCCCGGTAGCGCTCACTGTTGATCGTCATCATCCAGCTGTTGACATTCTCAAACCAGTAAGGCCCTAGCATTCCCCATCTGGCATTGAAGGTGCAGAAGCATGTGACCTTAGGCCCTTTGAGGTACCTCTCAGTGATCTCCTCAGGTGGTTCTTCCCCCCAGAAAATGTCGTTGTGGTTGTTGATTTAGTCGCATACCACAGAGCCACCACTTTTGTCTTCTGCTCCACTGTCAATGGCATAGTTGAGCTACGAAGCTAGAAATCCGAGGGAACAAATACCACAATAACGCCACCGAACTCTGAAAAGGAAAATTGAGTCGGTCAAAAAACAAAGAAATGTCAGGAAGTCAAGGTTGTATCAATCTTTTTGAAACAACCTGCAATTTGACGCATACATGCAATCCTTTAGAATAGCATGTGGGACATTGGATAGTTGATACCTTAACCCAGACCAGACATGCCTGATCCTTGCATTGTACTATTCATTCCTGCAGTTGTACCTGGACAACCAATCTTGAGATGCCTCTGGTAGGGAGATTTTTTTTAATTTTTTTTACTTTTGTCCTTTCAGTTCAGCTGCCAGCTTTATTTCCACCAGCGATATTGATATACAGTATGTATATATATATATATATATATATATATATATATATATATATATATATATATATATATATATATATATATATATATATAACTGTAAAGTACGCTTTCACGATACCTTTGTCCCATCCAGTCATATTGAACCAAATTCAACAATTCATACAACTTTTGGAATGCTTCCCATTTTAATATAAAAATATAATGAAATACCGTTTAATTCTGGTCTTGCATAAACTTGCAATATTGCCACTATGATGGAGGACAGAGGCCCCAGTGGTTATTCTTTTATTTTATTACTCCTTTGTTGGCAGCATTATTTTCCCACCGGTCTCCGGCTTTGTTACAGGCAACTCGGCGGAGTTTGGAGATGTCAAAAATGAAGAAACAAAATTCTGCATTTGGGGAGCCTTGGCACTGGAAGTGATTTGAGGTTTGACCAATCATGTCTTACGGTCTATGCAGGCTTCCCCGAGGGGTTGCAAAAACTTGATGAGACTGGGTTCCCTAAAGAGTGGCATCCAGTTAGGTGATGATCCTCAGTCGACGGTAACTTGGTTACCAAATCAAAGCCTTGCCTTTGTTTCTTCATGGAGCGAAATGAAGATCCCAGGTGTAATTAACGAGGCTGGCAGCTTGTGGTGGAAATATTTTTCAAACAAACTAGATTAAATGCAGCTTCAGGGGCCAAGAGCTTGGTTTAAAAAAAAAATTCTGCTGCCTCCACAACCATCCATCATACATGATGGTGGTCAAATACGAGTTAACTTCCACACCAAAAGTGTTGGTTTGAGTCCACCGTATGCATTTTGGTTTGCGACGCAGGTGGTGCCCTCTCCGTGTGGCTGTTACAATACTGTTTCATATTCTTTAAAAACGTATTCTGTCGTTGTTTTTGGATACTTTTCCAGCTGTAAAACATTGTTGTCACATTGAGTATTATTTTTAATATTCAATGGAACATGTAGGAATAAAACAACACTGCAGTTAGCTTCAGACGTGACATCGTCAAAGCCTCCAATGCGCACAATTTATTGAGTTTGATATATTTTCCAGTTACAAGTCACATTACTCTCTAACCCTCTGACTCTCTTTAAAATCCCCTTTATCTATTTAGTGATGACACGACCCTTTGTCTTTGCTTTGCCTCATCCTTCAGAAAGGCAGGAAGCAGTCTCTTCCATCTCTGGAGACCTTGATATTATCACGAGTTGCACAAACACTTGAAATATTTATTGAAAGCCTGAAAAATCTCACTCTCTCTCTCTCCGAAAGGACCATCTGGCAAACCCTCCCATCTACTTTCTTATTGAAGAAGTTGTCACACATCTTTTGGGCCTCGTTATCAGCAATGATCTTTCTTGGGTAAACCACACTTCTAAGTTGGCCTCCAATGGGTGTATGTATGTACGTATGTACAGTGCATTCAGAAAGTATTCAGACCTCTTCACTTTTTCACATTTTGTTATGTTGCAGGGTAATGCTGAAATCGTTTAAATTCATTTTTCCCTCATCAATCTACACTCAATACCCCATCATGACAAAGAGAAAACAGGATTTTAGAAAGTTTTGCAAATTTATGAAAAGGAAAAAACTGAAATATCACATTTACATAAGTTTTCAGACCATTTGCTATGACACTTAAAATTTAGCTCAGGTGCCTCCCATTTCTCTTGATCATCTTTGAGATGTTTCTACACCTTGATTGGAGTCCACCTGTGGTAAATTCAATTGATTGGACATGATTTGGAAAGGCACACACCTGTCTATATAAGGTCTCACAGCTGACAATGCATATCAGAGCAAAAACCAAGCCATGAGATCGAAGCAATTGCCTGCAGAGCTCAGAGACAGGATTGTGTCGAGGCACAGATCTGGGGAAGCCTACAAAAAAATTCTGCTGCATTGAAGGTTCCCAAGAGCACAGTGGCCTCCATAATTCTTAAATGGAAGAAGTTTGGAACAACCAGGACTCTTCCTAGAGCTGGCCGCCCGGCCAAACTGAACAATCGGGGGAGAAGGGCCTTGGTAAGAGAGGTGACCAAGAACCCGATGGTCACTCTGGCTGAGCTCCAGAGATCCTGTGTGGAGATGGGAGAAACTTCCCGAAGGACAACCATCACTGCAACACTCCACCGATCTGGGCTTTATGGCAGAGTGGCCAGACGAAAGCCTCTCCTCAGTGAAAGACACATGAAAGCCCACGTGGAGTTTGCAAGAAAGCACCTAAAGGACTCTCAATCTGTAAAGGACTCTCAATCTGTGAGAAACAAGATTCTGTGGGCTTTCATGTGTCTTTCAATATATATATATATATATATTGTTGCAGATCTCACCGTCGGCCCTTTTTTCCCTTACCAAGGGGGAATTAATCCCCTTGTCTGTGACTGACCGACGTGAGTCCTGAAGCTGCCCAGCTCCCTCCAGAGAGGCAGGTGAGCAACCTCGTTCGAGACCGCGGACAAGATGTTAATTGCCGAGCGGATTAGCAGCCGCGGCTCGAACCATTAGCAAAAACTAGACCCGATTCTTATTCGTTGGCCAAATCGTGCCACAGGTATTCAATGTGGAAAAGACAAGGATGAATGGACGAGGAAGAAGAAGAAGGCAAAAGTAGGAAATAACAGGATTTATTATTATGTACACAAACCAAAATCAAGAAGAGCGGAAATAAAAGTAATATACAGGAAAATGGAAGGATCAGAAGGACACAGAGCAATTTCTAGCTTACCTATACAGTCTTACTTAAAACCCCAGACAAGACAAACAAAACAAACTCACGTACACAAATGGATGAATGAGGGCCGGAACGAATGGCTGGAAGGAGAGGAAGGTTCAGCTGGACGCAGGAGGACGGCCGGGCCGGGAGCAAGCAGCCGCCGACTCTCCACCCTCGGGTCCACACTGCCGGGATGTTCGCAGCAGCGTGTCGGAGCTTGACGTGGCAAGGCTGGTTGGAAACAGCGTCTCCCTCACTCGTACTCCCGCAGGTTGCACGTCTCTCTTTACCAACTCAAGCGCCTTCCTGACAGAAACTGCCTTCGTGCTCCCTCGCTCATCTGGCTCCCTCCCTCATCTGCTGCCTCAATCGTCTGCTCGTGGGGGCTCTCCCCCCACGGGTTATATAGCCAGGCCCTACCAAGCCATGACCACACCTTACCAAGCCATGCCCACCGAGTCCTGGTTGGGCACAAGGGTTTCCTGGCTCCACCTCCTGAAGACGATGGGCCGGCCACGCCCTTCTCCCCCGAGTTGACCGCGTGCGTAATGGAGTCTTGGGGTGAAGAAAACCGCCCAAAGTTACTGGCACTTTGAAGAGGCCATGGGGGTGTCAGAGGGATCTATCCTATTTCAATTCGGTGCAATGCAGGGTCAACTAGTGGAAAACAGAGCCTTAAACTACATAGAATAAGAAACAAGTGAATCCACTTGGATTCCGCCCAGGTTGGCACATGGAAATTATGATGTAGCATAATTATCATCTCGGGTCAAGATTTGAAATTATGCCATGGTTTTTGTAAAATTGCTACTAGTATTCACATTATGTACTTTCACCAAAACATACATCATCATAGAAACATACATAGAATTTGGGTCCTCTGGGTCATTTGGGTCCTCTGGGTCATTTGGGTCCTCTGGGTCATTTGGGTCCTCTGGGTCATTTGGGTCCTCTGGGTCATTTGGGTCATTTGGGTCCTCTGGGTCATTTGGGTCCTCTGGGTCATTTGGGTCATTTGGGTCCTCTGGGTCATTTGGGTCCTCTGGGTCATTTGGGTCCTCTGGGTCATTTGGGTCCTCTGGGTCCTCTGGGTCATTTGGGTCCTCTGTGTCATCTGGGTCCTCTGGGTCCTCTGGGTCCTCTGGGTCCTCTGGGTCATTTGGGTCCTCTGGGTCCTCTGGGTCATTTGGGTCATTTGGGTCCTCTGGGTCATTTGGGTCCTCTGGGTCATTTGGGTCCTCTGGGTCATTTGGGTCCTCTGGGTCATTTGGGTCCTCTGGGTCATTTGGGTCCTCTGGGTCATTTGGGTCCTCTGGGTCATTTGGGTCCTCTGGGTCATTTGGGTCCTCTGGGTCATTTGGGTCCTCTGGGTCATTTGGGTCCTCTGGGTCATTTGGGTCCTCTGGGTCATTTGGGTCCTCTGGGTCATTTGGGTCCTCTGGGTCATTTGGGTCCTCTGGGTCATTTGGGTCCTCTGGGTCATTTGGGTCCTCTGGGTCATTTGGGTCCTCTGGGTCATTTGGGTCCTCTGGGTCATTTGGGTCCTCTGGGTCATTTGGGTCCTCTGGGTCATTTGGGTCCTCTGGGTCATTTGGGTCCTCTGGGTCATTTGGGTCCTTTGGGTCATTTGGGTCCTCTGGGTCATTTGGGTCCTCTGGGTCATTTGGGTCCTCTGGGTCATTTGGGTCCTCTGGGTCATTTGGGTCCTCTGGGTCATTTGGGTCCTCTGGGTCATTTGGGTCCTCTGGGTCATTTGGGTCCTCTGGGTCATTTGGGGCCTCTGGGTCATTTGGGTCCTCTGGGTCCTCTGGGTCCTCTGGGTCCTCTGGGTCATTTGGGTCCTCTGGGTCATTTGGGTCCTCTGGGTCATTTGGGTCCTCTGGGTCATTTGGGTCCTCTGGGTCATTTGGGTCCTCTGGGTCATTTGGGTCCTCTGGGTCATTTGGGTCCTCTGGGTCATTTGGGTCCTCTGGGTCATTTGGGTCCTCTGGGTCATTTGGGTCCTCTGGGTCATTTGGGTCCTCTGGGTCATTTGGGTCATTTGGGTCCTCTGGGTCATTTGGGTCCTCTGGGTCATTTGGGTCCTCTGGGTCATTTGGGTCCTCTGGGTCATTTGGGTCCTCTGGGTCATTTGGGTCCTCTGGGTCATTTGGGTCATTTGGGTCATTTGGGTCCTCTGGTTCATTTGGGTCCTCTGGGTCATTTGGGTCCTCTGGGTCATTTGGGTCCTCTGGGTCATTTGGGTCCTCTGGGTCATTTGGGTCCTATATTCCTATCCTATAACATATATATCCTATAACCTATCCTATATATATCCTATATCATATAACATATATCCTATATATCCTATAACATAACATATAACAAATATATCCTATATTATGTACTAGCGAGCGGCCGCGTACCAGCCAAAGGGGTAGCCCATGGTTAGCCTAAATATAGATTTGATGACGTCATGTTTACACATCTGAGCGACAGAAACTGGCTACACATCTGAGCGACAGAAACGGAGCTTCACTTTTGGAGAGACAGAAATTCCCAGGCAAACGCTATAACGCACCAGGTTTACAACCTGTGCGTTAATAACTATTTAGAAGGGTATATGGTGGCCTACGTGCTTGCGATGGATTAACTAAAAGGACGACCTTTGACCTTTACACAACGGAGGTATTTACAAGAATCACTAGAGGGGCATATTTACAAACAGGATTCTCAAATCCGCAACAATATATATATACTAGCCGAAACCCGTGGAACATCCACGGAAGGGAGGATGTGGTGTATGGATTTGCTTGTCCGAGTAAGAGTTAAGAAGAAAGATGAGAATGAAGAGTGCGTATATGAACAACGTATTTATTGCAATCTACTTAAATGACAACGCTACGATATACTTTTGAAAAATGAATGGATTCGTAATAGGAATCGGCATAGCACCACTCTGGGATTGTCCACTCAGTGGACGGCTTGCTGTCGCCTTCGACTGTCCAATCAGTGGACGGCTTGCTTCGCCTTCGCCCAGCAGACGCCAATACGATGGCGTCGTAAGATGGCGTCGTATCGGCAGTTAATCGGATGCTTTTGCGCCCCAACGTCAGCTAATTCAGATTTTTCGAGTATGGCTATACGTGATAAACAAAGAGCGCAGTTCATAGATCGTAAATCCATTAGTGCCGTGGGCATCGGGTCACTGGGTGCAGCGTAAAAGGGATAACAAAGTTGAGTCCTTACGCTATTATTATATAGAGTACCCGGCATTGCTGTGTGGGGGAGGGGAGGGAGGGGGAGGGGGGAGGGGGAGGGGGAGGGGGGAGAGGGAGGGGGAGGGGGGAGGGGGGAGGGAAGGGGAAGGGGGAGGGGGAGGGAGGGGAGGGGGGGAGGGGGAGGGGGAGGGGGAGGGGGAGGGGGGAGGGGAGGGGGGAGGGGGGAGGGGAGGGGGAGGGGGAGGGGAGGGGAGGGGGGAGGGGAAGGGGGAGGGGGAAAAGGGAGGGGGAAAAGGGAGGGGAGGGGGAAAAGGGAGGGGGGGGAAGGGAGGGGGGGGAAAGGGAGGGGGAGGGGAGAAGGGGAGGGGGTAGGGTGGAGGGGGAAGGGAGGGGCAGGGGAGGACGGAGGGGGGAGGGGGAAGGGAGGGGCAGGGGAGGACGGAGGGGGGAGGGGGAAGGGGAGGGCCAGTCAACAATGACTTTGCAGTTCTCATGGTCGGAGAGCAGCACAACAATCGCGACATTGTCCTGAATCTTCGCAACAGCACGAAGCGGCTTTTGGAGACTCACCGATCCTGTGACGCCCTCCAGTACCGGCGTTGCCGGGTGGGGGAAGGGAGACCCATACATTCCCAACCCGTACATTCGCCCTCTCGACTCAAGCTCACTCGGACAAAAGCCTCGCACAAATTACACCGTGAAGGCCCAATGGCCATGTCTATGCCACAAATCAAGTACATGAGCGAGTCGGGCGCACTGAATTGAAAATATATAGAACGCTCATACTCCATGAAAAGTGAAGCCAACTGGCGGCGGGGATGGAACATCACGTGATCGCTCTGAGCGAATCAGCGCGCTGCTCTGCCACCGGTCAGAATCCGTGTATAATATTCCTCGCTGAAAAAAAAAATCTATGTGAAACATGCTACTATCGATGCTAAATCATGCTAAATCATGCTAAATGCTAATCATGCTAAAATCTATGCTACTTGCTGTGAGTTTATGGCGGCAAGGAACATCACGTGATCGCGTCACGAACATCATTCGTGATCACGTCATCACGTGATCGTGATCGTCATCAATGAGCGCGAATGAGCAAATCAGCGCGCTGCTCTGCCACCGATTCAGATTCCATGTATAATATTCCTCGCTGAAAAAAAATATGGATCTAAAGATGAAAGAAAAAAAAACCGATGTGGTGTGAATGGCAATGTTCCTCGCTGAAATGTGAAAAAAGGCAATCGCTTTTCGCTCTGAAATACGTGCGAACGCGTAACTGAGATAATGGTGGCAAGGAACATCACGTGATCGCTCTGAGCGAATCAGCGCGCTGCTCTGCCACCGGTCAGATTCCGTGCATAATATTCCTCGCTGAAATGGGCTGAGGTAAAAATATGGTAAAAAAATATTATGAAATAATTTTTTTTGGTCAGCCATGTTCTTCCCAGGCTCAATGGCCATTGGCCATGTCTGTGCCAAATATCAAGTACGTGAGCCTCTCCGTTTAGGAGTCTATCGGTAACATTACACACACACACACACACACACACACAAACTGTGTTTTATATATATACAGTCACGTGAAAAAGTAAGTACACCCCATGTAAAGTTTTGACTTTTTCAACATATTTCAACACACAGCTATTTGATCTTCATTTCAACAATATTGATAGATAAAGGGGATATAATATCACAAATATCATGAAACATTTACATTTTGTAGTCCATTGTATAATTTAAATAAACATAAATGCAAATTTTGCATGTGGAAAAAGTAAGTACACCCTTGGCTCGAATAGGTGGTATTGCCCCTTTGGCAGAAACAACCTCAAGTAGGCGTTTCTTATAACTGTCTACCTGTCTCTGACAACGACTGGGAGAAATTTTTGCCCACTCCTCCATGCAGAATTCTTTCAGCTGTGCGATGTTTGAGGGGTTTCTTGCATGCACAGCTCGTTTCAAATCCCCCCACAACATCTCGATGGGATTTAGATCCGGGCTTTGACTTGGCCATTCCAGAACCCTCCATTTCTTTCTTTTCAGCCATTCCTTGGTGGATTTATAGGTATGTTTAGGGTCATTGTCATGTTGCAAGGTCCACCTTCAGTTGAGCTTCATCTTTCCGACAGATAGCCTCACATTATCCTCAAGCACCCTCTGGTACAATGAAGAATTCATAGTGGATTCTATGATGGTGAGCTGCCCAGGCCCTGATGCAGCAAAGCTGCCCCAAACCACAATATTTCCACCACCATGCTTTACAGTTGGTATCAGGTTCTGAAGGTCAAATGCTGTCTTTGGTTTTCGTCAAACATCTCTTCTGGTACTGTGGCCAAATAGCGCTACCTTTGACTCATCTGTCCAGAGCCCATTGTTCCAGAAGTGCTGGTCTTTGCCACGGTGTTCATTGGCAAACTTTAGTCTTGCCCTGATGTTCTTTCTGGACAGCAAAGGTTTACTCCTGGTACACCTCCCATGTAGATCAAATTTGTGCAGTCTCTTTCTAATGGCAGACTCGTGCACTTCGTCATCAACAGTGGCAAGAGCTACCTGTAGGTCCCGTGATGACATTCTGGGGTTTTTCAAGACTTCTTTCAGCATCTTGCGGTCTGCTCTCGGGCTGAACTTGCTGGGGTGGCCTGGCCTGAACAAGTTGGCAGTTGTTTGGAATCTTCTCCACTTGTAGATGATCTTCCGGACAGTCGAATGATTGATTTCAAATTGTTTGGAGATCTTTTTAAATCCCTGCCAGACTCATAGGCATCTATAACCTTCTTTCTGAAGGCCTCAGAGAGCTCTTTTGATCTAGGCATGGTGAAGCCGCACACTTCAACAACAAAGAGCAAACCAAACTAAATGTCTGAGCTTTAAATAAGACAGGTTCCTCCAAGATCCTCTCTAACGATGTTCTAATCATTTGCACCTGAACTGATGCACCTGATTCTCATTTTAGGTATTTGAAGTAGTGATAAATGTTGGGGTGTACTTACTTTTTCCACATGCGAAATTTGCATTTATGTTTATTTAAATTATACAATGGCTACAAGATGTAAATGTTTCATGATATTTGTTATATTATATCACCTTTATCTATCAATATTGTTGAAATGAAGATCAAATAGCTGTATGTTGAAACATGTTGAAAAAGTCAAAACTTTACATGGGGTGTACTTACTATTTCACGTGACTCCATATATATATATTGTTACGGCCCGCGGATAAGGATGTTGGTTTGCCGAGCGGATGGCACCGCGGCCTAACAGTTACCCCAATTAACCCGATCCCCGAACGTTGGCCGGATCGCGCCACAGATATTCAATAGGGAAAAGACTAAGGCGACACGGATGTGAAGAAGAAGAAGACAAAAAGGTTGGAAATACGAATATAATTTATTTCTATTTACACCCAAAAATAACCAAGGAGAAGGAAAGATAATAAAATAATATACAGAAGATTTTAGAGACACAGTGCAACGCTAGCTTATACGAGCTTAATTAAATACCCAGGGACAAAACAAACAGAACAAACTCACGTACACAAGAAGGATGGAAAGGCAGGAGGTGGATGGCTGGAGGGAAAGGAAGGTCCACTGGTACTGCAGCACGATCGGCGTGTTTGGTAGCCGCCGTTCCTTCGCGGCCCTGCTCAAAACCGCCGTCCAGGCCCCAAGCGGCGGTTGTTGCTGCTGTGGCCACCGCTGCTGCTGCTGTTGTCTGCTGCTGCTGGCGAGCAAGGCGACGAATAGCGGCTTTGTGCTTCCCTGGATGGTGATCTCCTTAATGTTCTCTATGTTCTTTTGCTCACATGCCAGCCTCGGACTCTGCTCGGAAAAGCACCAGCTCAGGAACAAACATCGGCCCACTTGATCAGCGGTTGCTGTGTACAAAGCTTCCTTGGGTGATCTCAATGTACTCTTGTCAAAGCTCATCTGCTTGGGGAGCGTCCCGCGGCGGGTTATATAGGCCCCGCCCCTCAACCTTCGCGAACCTCCTTGATGTTTCTCTCCACACCCTCTCCAAGTCCAACCCCTTGTTCGTGGTTGGTTGAGTGGGGCTGACTCACTCCTCCCCTCTATGACGAGGTGGGGACCCGCCTTTCTTCCCCGATCCGAGCACATGTTCAATGGTGGTTTTGGAGGGGATGTAATTTGCAATCGAGGCTTGGCAATGATGAAAGGGGAAAGTGAAAGGAAGGGGATCTACTCTTATTTAATGCAGTGCAATGGAGTGTCATCTTAATGGAAAACAAGGCCTTACCCTAATACACATAATAAAGATATAACTATCAACCAGCGGTATTCTATGATTGGCTAACGTGTATGCTTTATGGACTAATTATGGGACGCCCTTTGACCTTTACACTACGGAGGTATTTACAAGGAATCATTACATTTTACAGAGGGTGATATTTACAACAATTTACTATACAATACAACACAATAAAAAAAACACAATTCTCATATCCGCAACAATATATATATATATATATATATATATATATATATATATATATATATATATATATATATATATATATATATATATATATATATATATATATGTATATATATATATATATATATATGTATATATATATATATATATGTATATATATATATATATATGTATATATATATATATATATATATATATATATATATATATATGTATATATATATATATATATATGTATATATATATATATATATATGTATATATATATATATGTATATATATATATATATATATGTATATATATATATATATATATATATATATATATATATATATATGTATATATATATATATATATATATATATATATGTATATATATATATATGTATATATATATGTATATATATGTATATATATATATATGTATATATATATGTATATATATATATATATATGTATATATATATGTATATATATATATATATACAGGGTGATTGAAAAGTAACTCCCTATTTTAAAATACTTATAATTTATTTCTTAACTATAATTTTTACAAGAAATGGATATAAGAAGAAAGCGTATAGCATGAAGTGTTATTTAAAATTCGATATGGGCACCAGAATTCGCCACCAGCTTCTCAAGCCGCCCGGGAACCGCATCAACTGATTTCACCAGGAACTCTTGTGGGATGGAAGATATAACTTCTCGTATTCGCCCTTCAAGTTCTTCCAAAGTCGTTGGTTTGGTACAGTAGACTTGCTCTTTTACCCAACCCCAAAGAAAAAAGTCACATGGTGTTAAGTCAGGGCTCCTGGCTGGCCACTCATACGGACCACGTCGACCCATCCATCTCCCAGGGAAGTGGGCATTCAGCCATTCACGAACAACAATAGCAAAATGTGGAGGAGCGCCATCTTGCATGAAAATCAAATCTTCAACATTCTCAGAAGCACTGATAATTGGCCAGATTTCGTCTTGCAGCATGGTGAGGTACCTTTTGGCATTCATGGTATCGCGAAGAATGAAGGGACCTACAATCCTTTCCGAAGTCATTCCACACCACACCGTTACCTTGGGCCGATATTGCGTTTTTTCAGAAATAACACGAGGATCTTCTCCTGCCCAGTAATAGCAGTTGTGACGGTTCACAAACCCACCGATGTGAAATACCGCTTCATCAGACCAGAGGATATTTTTAAAGAGATCAGACCAATCTTCATACCACTAGCTGGGCACGCTCCTACAGGGTAAGACGTCCAGCCATGTTTGTAGGGCTTCCGAATTTCAAACAAAAAATAATCTGATAAAAAACCAACACAGATTAAATTCTCATACATTAAGGAACAAACACTAAAACTTTGAGAAAAATATTACAATAAATAAATAATTTCTAAATATTTTAAAATCCCGGGTCTGTCAACGTACTAAGGGGGGGGGGGGGCGGGGGGGGTTTAGGATCCCGTTTCCCCTCAGACTCCGGGCCCATTGGGCCGTCAGCGGTGACGCAGCTCGCGCCCGGCGGGCTGTGAAGCAACCTCAATTGCCAGTCTCCCAGCCACGGGCCAAAGGGTTACTGGTCACTAAACCCAAATACCTTCAAAGACACGTGGCCAGAAAGACCGGGTATTGAACCCCTTCGCAATTCACACCCAATTCCGATAGAGTGCACCGAGCGGTTTTGTGTGGGGCGAATTGCGGTTTTATCCTGCGTGATTGATGGGCCTGATTGAGTGGTCAAATTCGGTTTCGGACGATGCTAGGCCAATAAAGAAAAGACGATACGAACAGGTTGAAAACATCAAAATGTACATGCCTTTTATTTACAAGGAATGCTCAGAACGACCAGAGAGACGTAGCTTGCAGGTCAGAGAGGGCGGCCGGATCAGAGAGAGTTCGAAATGTGATGAGCCCTGGTTAATATCGGACCCTAAAGGCTTTTCAGAATGTTCTACAGCTATACCGGGAGCCCAGGGGGGTCAGCCTAGCTGGAAAGTTAACCAATTTTCATGTATATAGCAATGGTCCATGTGCATGTCCATGTAAAGAAATGGACGTCTGCCGGGCACATTATGTTGGGTGTGGTCAAAAGGGCCATTAGAACGGGACCCCAAAATTGAGCTAGATCAGCTCTGTGAGTTAACCTGATGAAACCTACATGAAATAGTTCGGCATAGTCCCAGATATCATCAATGACCACTGCCAGACAGTTTCAGTGGTGGGTTATGCCTGCCAGACACCACCGAATGACTCCACCCCCAAAATTGAGCTAGATCAGCTCATAAGTTAACCCGGTGAAACCTACTGGAAAATGTTCGGCATAGTCCCAGATATCATGAATGACCACTGCCAGACAGTTTCAGTGGTGGGTTATGCCTGCCAGACACCCCCGAATGACTCCACCCCCAAAATTGAGCTAGATCAGCTCGTAAGTTAACCCGGTGAAACCTACAGGAAATAGTTCGGCATAGTCCCAGATGTCATGAATGGCCACTGCCAGACATTTTCAGTGGTGGGTTGTGCCCGCCAGACACCACCGAATGCCTCCACCCCCAAAATTGAGCGAGATCAGCTCGTAAGTTAACCCGGTGAAACCTACTGGAAAATGTTTGGCATAGTCCCAGATATCATGAATGACCACTGCCAGACAGTTTCAGTGGTGGGTTATGCCTGCCAGACACCCCCGAATGACTCCACCCCCAAAATTGAACTCGATCAGCTCGTAAGTTAACCGGTGAAACCTACAGGAAATAGTTCGGCATAGTCCCAGATATCATGAGTGGCCACTGCCAGACATTTTCAATGGTGGGGTGTGCCCGCCAGACTTACATTACCGGTACTCCAAAATTTAGCGAGATCAGCTCGTGAGTTAACCCGGTGAAACCTACTGGAAAATGTTCGGCATAGTCCCAGATATCATTAATGACCACTGCCAGACAAGTTTCAGTGGTGGGGTGTGCCCGCCAGACACCCCCAATGCCACCACCCCAAAATTGAGCTAGATCAGCTCGAGAGTTAACCCGGTGAAACCTACATGAAATATTTCGGCGTAGTCCCAGATATCATGAATGGCCACTGCCAGACATTTTCAATGGTGGGGTGTGCCCGCCAGACTTACATTACCGGTACTCCAAAATTTAGCTGGATCAGCTCATGAGTTAACCCGGTGAAACCTACTGGAAAATGTTCGGCATAGTCCCAGATATCATGAATGACCACTGCCAGACAAGTTTCAGTGGTGGGGTGTGCCCGCCAGACACCCCCAATGCCACCACCCCAAAATTGAGCTAGATCAGCTCGAGAGTTAACCTGCTGATAATAAAATTGAGAATAAAATACTATGGAATAACAGCAACATAACTTTTGAAAATCAGATGTTTTACTTCAAGTCATGGGAAAAGCAGGGATTTGTAAGGTATAACACGTCATTTGTCGTGGGTATTGTAAAGACGCTGACGTTATCTGTTTAATGTAATGCGTTGCCGAAACTATTATTTCCCTTTTAGTTCGTAATATTAAAGAAAGCGTTTCCGATATCATGGTTGGATAAACTGCATACTGCTGAAACAGGTATGGATTAGTCAGGGGAACAATTTATAGAAATGTCAACTGAAAATGCTATCAATGTTTTAAACATGAAAACAAAACACTTCTACTCATTGATTGTAGAGAGAAAAAAAGATAGAACCTGATGTATTTAATCTTTGGCAACAACGATGAGCTGTGGTACCATGAGGTCGATGCTGACATCGGTACCATGTGGTTTTACGGTACCATGAGTGCCGCTGTAAATGGCATCCGATGCCATTGCAGTTACCTTTCGGTCGACTGTAACCTTGTGTGCACCACTGAAAGTTAGTGTCATGCCACCAAGGAGACATCTGAAGAACAGGTCCAGCTGTGCTGGTATTCCTTCAAATTTTGGACTGTTGCAGGATTTGGGGTCTTGGTCTTCGGGAGCTGCATCATCAGAGATCTAATATGGAGAGCGGTCCATCTTAACTTGTTATCCTGTTCATACCGTTTAGAATCCTCATAAAGGCGAGCCTTGGCATCCTCTTCTGGAAGAGCAGAACTATAGATGAAGTTGCCTTTCCGAGGGTCTGCCAGTTTTACTGTGATTTTTTTTCTTTGAAATGGTCTTTTACCTTCCTGGTACGATTTTGAGCTGTGTAGGCCTGGAGGTCTGCCCCATCTCCTCAGACACTGGTGTACTCCTCTTTGTACATGCAAGTAAATCACTAACTAACACAAATCGTTGCTTTCCTAGCACCTCATTCTGGATATATGAAAGCAGAGATGCAAATGCTCTCTTGTGGTAGGACTGAGACGAGCTCCCTTGATTGGGCCTATATTGATCATCAGTCTTCCTCAGGAACTGGACACGGCATGATTTGTGGTATTCTGCTTCCTTTGCGATCAGGTCCACGCCACTCCGAATGAGACTCTTGATACGTTCGTTTTTCGAAGACTTTACCCGATGGCAAAGTGACTCACAACCGGCAACTGTCGCTATCTTCAGTCTGGGCTCCTCTTTTTCCATTTTTCTTCTTACGGATTTCGCCACAGAAAATACAAGTCCCTTTCAACAGGCCCTGCTGATCCGACTTGGGAAGGACACTGCAGCGTCTTGTTTGGATGGAAGCCTTTTTGGCAGTAGGTTCATCATCAGGTGGCAGGGGTTCTGTCAGACGCTTCACTGCTGTGTAATGCTTAAGACAAGAAGGGTGATAGCTGACAGTAGATTCGTGATCACTGCTTACCAAAATCTGTTGTGTGAGAATAACGCATTGTATTAAAAAATCCCCAGAGCCACACTTTTGCTAACACCCATTGTAAAAAGAAATGACTACAGTAATATTAAATATTAATTGAGAGGAATGAAAATTGACATTTTTCGTGGTATGGGCATTAGCTTACCTTGAGGGAAATGGTTCAGTCACATGTACAAGAATGATCATAATGGTCCAGTCAGACACGAAAAATATATGCCTTCATTTCCCTCAATCAAGAAAAGAGCATAAATTCACATTGTTTAGCTTTAAAGTTAATGACCGTACAGCTAAGCATATAGGCTCCACTTGTAGTATATAGTGTGAGTAACCTTGGCTGCATAAGGTTCATTGACATGTCTATATCAGTGGATAAGGTAGACCTAATTAATTGGACAAGTGGCCCTCCATATGATGGATGGACAGCATCAGCAGGAGGGTGAGGGTTCGGTGAATTCTATGCATTTTGTGATTAGGCCTCAGCGCTATTCTGGTAACATACACGTACCTGATGGATTCAAAGGGATGTACATGTACATGTACCGCTTTGCATCACCACAAACACACTGATTTTGAGTATAGTTACAAAGGAGAGACTTCTCTTAAATCTTTAAGTTTTAAAGCTTGATTAATGAGATAATAGGTGGCAGCATGATATCTATGGGGAGCAATTTAAGTAACAAAACTTACCTCTCGTACTGCTTCTAATATCTTCTTGGATGTGTTGATGACTGATCATTAATAAAATGAGTTGGGTTGCAGTGAAAAGAGAACTTGACTACTTGAATCCTATTTTAAACGGACTATTTCCCACACATATACCGGTAAAAGTGTCACAAAAAGTAATACATGTAAAGTAACACGCCTGGCACCTTGTTGTCCAGGTTCAGGCTTGGTCAAATACATGCTATATTGATAATTGTGAGTAAATTACAAAGCCACAGAATCAAGAGATAAATTGGGCTTTTTCTCAGATCAATCTAACCGTCTAGCTCAATGGAGGGGGGGGGGGAGGCGGGGGGCGTTCGGGGGTGTCTGGTGGGCACACCCCACCACTGAAAATGTCTGGCAGTGGTCATTGATGATATCTGGGACTATGCCGAACATTTTCCAGTAGGTTTCACCAGGTTAACTCACAGAGCTGATCTAGCTAAATTTTGGGGTCCCTTTCTAATGGCCATTCTGACCACACCCACCAGAATGTGCCCGGCAGACGTCCATTTCCTTACATGGACATGCACATAGTCCATTGCTATATACATGAAAATTGGTTAACTTTCCAGCTCGGCTGACCCCCCTGGGCTCCCAGTCTAAGCCTCCCATTGGCCGAGGTTGGTCACGTGCGGTCATTCCCTCCCACCTCCTTTAGGAAGGTTTCATTCCTCCTTCCCTCTTTTATTCGGGGAGGTTTTACAACCCACCATTGGTTGCCTGCTGGTGACGTGGGCTCGACCTGATTGGTCGCCTGCTGGTTACCTGTCATTGGTCGCTTGTTTGTCACATGGCCTGTACTTATAGCCACGCCTCCCTGCACATGAAAACGTCTTCCCTCAACCACACGGAGGTTTGAAATCCTGCCTAACTCAATGCATATTGGTGTGGATTACTAAACATTGGGAGGGGAGCTAATCTTTACATTTAATAAGAAATAACTGACTGATGCAGGCTACATGTTGTCGTGCAATTAACTATAGGGGGTTTGCCTTCATAACAAAACCACAACTATATATATATATATACAGACTTGGCATTTAATATGGAATATTTTTTTTTCTTGACTTGGGTTTACTTTCTTAACTCAGTATATCAATCTGGTGAGTTTCTTTTACACTTTGGTGATTTATTTGTTAAAAGAACCATGTCACTGATTGTCTGTCGCAGCAAGAATTCAACAACAGAATTATATCACAGGTGGCGTGGCAAAATGTACGGACAGGTGCATTTGATGATTGGCTTCACAGTCGGATATACAATGGTTGTTGCGTTCTGTATTAGTGGAAAACAACTGCTGCACGTCTCCAAAAGTTATTGCCGCTTCCTCTGGAGATGGTCCGTCAACTCGACAATGCTGTTTGTCATGGAGTGGTGGCTTTACGAAATTACGGCATGAAACAGCGTGCTATTGCTCGGCAGTATGGCATCACTCAAGGTCAGGTGTCAAAGATCCTGAAACGAAATGCTCAGAGGGGTGTCCCTACTCCAATACCGAGGCCAGGACGTCCCCGCAGAACCACAAGGAGGGATGATCACCAGCTGCACTGGTTAGTCCACAATGGCCGTACCAAGTCAGCTAATCGGCTTAAGGCTGAGTGGCAGCAACTAACAAATGTGCCTGTATCCAGAAGGCTAGTTAACCAACGACTGGTTCAAACAGGCTATCATGCGAGGCATCCCCTGAGAAAGCCACGCCTGACCAGACAACACCGCCAGCGCCGATTGCAGTGGGCCAGAGAGCACCGTCAATGGCAGCCAGGACACTGGAATCACGTGATCTTCAGTGACGAGTCTAGATTTCTGGTCTATCGTCAAGATGGCCCCGTCCGAGTGCGCAGACAAGTGCATGAAGCCTACAACAAAGATTGTATAGTGCCAAGAGTCCAAGCTGGAGGTGGTAGGGTGACCGTTTGGGCTGCTTTTCATGCAGCGGGCAAAACTGACCTGGTTGTTCTGAATGGAAACCTGAACCAGTTCAAGTACAGGGCGATTCTGGAAGAAACATTGCTTCCATTTGCTCGTGCAGCCTTTCGAGGAAACTTTGTCTTCCAAGATGACAATTCACGGCCTCATCGTGCTCGCATGATCCAACACTTTCTTGCTGACCGTGGTGTAGAGCATATGGAGTGGCCTGCCATGTCCCCGGATATGAATCCGATAGAGAACTTGTGGGCAGAATTAACGCGTCAAATCGACCACTTTGACCAGCAGCCGACCTCTGTGCGTGAATTGCAGCAGGCTATTGTCACTGCATGGCAAGCGATTCCTGTCCAAACCTTGGCAAATCTCGTGAACAGCATGCCTCAACGTGTACGTGCTCTCCTGAATGCTAGTGGGGGTTACACGAAGTACTGAACTGTAATTTTACTGTCCGTAATCCCAGTCGTAATTTAAATTTTGTTTTTGTAAAAAAAAAATTTGGCTAATGTGCAAAATAAAGAGATGTTGGAACCCATCTGTGGATCGGTCCCATCGGCCGATGGGTCTGACCCATCTGTGGATGCACGAGAAATGACAATGCAGACCCATCGGCCGATGGGTCTGCGCCATCTGCGGATGTGTTGTTCACCTTGAAGGAATGTGTATGCATCAATGGTGGATGAGTATGTTTATTTGAACCTAAAAATAAGCAATTATTGATGTCATAAATGTTTATAAAGCAGTCCGTGACATGTGGTTTGTCGATAACCGTTTGTCGATAAGATAAAAATAAGATAATATTTTTAGGTTCAAATAAACATACTCATCCACCATTGATGCATACACATTCCTTCAAGGTGAACAACACATCCGCAGATGGCGCAGACCCATCGGCCGATGGGTCTGCATTGTCATTTCTCGTGCATCCACAGATGGGTCAGACCCATCGGCCGATGGGACCGATCCACAGATGGGTTCCAACAGAGATACTTCTGGAAAACGTACAGAAGTCCTGAGCTTCACCAAAAACTAATCAATTCTTCCTTATCCCAAGGGCAATCATCCACCAACCTTCATCCAAATCCGTTCAGAACATTTCCAGATATCTTGTTCACAAACACACGAACACACACACGGACGGACACGATCGAATGCATCACTCCCTGGCGGGAGTAATGATGATGTCATAGGCGCCTCCATTATGACGTCATAATTTGACAAGTACATAACTTCATCCTATCAAGATGATATTTCTTAAGCATAATCTAGGAATAAATTAGTTTAGAAAAAAAATTGATGACATCATCGGTCACGTGGTTCGGCCGTCATCTTGGAAAAATCGAAAAACTCTGCACCTCTATCTCCGAAAGCGCTGAATAGAAAAAATTGAGACATGGCTCATTGTAAAGAACTCTCCATGGGGAATAAAATATGTTAATGATGATGTCATAGGTAACTCCATTATGACGTCATAATTCGACAAGTACAAAACTTCATCCGATCAAGATGAAATTTCTTCAGCATAATCTAGGAATAAATTAGTTTAGAAAAAAAAGGACATCATCGGTCACGTGGTTCGGCCGCCATATTTGTTTTAACACAAAAGCCTTAAAAACCACAGAAAATACATCCTGGCAAGGGTTTGCAATCTCCGATTGCTCTTTTTCTTGTTCATACTGTATTGACAACACCCTCCTTTGAGAGATAACAAAGACATCGGAAACTAGAACGTCACTCAGTAGAGCGCATACGTCCATCAGGCTGAACATTTTACGTTTTGTATCCCACTAGTAGGTCAGATCTGGATCCAGACCTGAACCAAAATCTAATTGGCTTGTTCTTGTCTCCTAGCCAACACATTCACCAAGTTTTGTCTTAATCCAATCACATTTAGACTGTGCGGTCCCCCTGTGCGGTCCCCCTGTCTTTCCCTCGCAGTCCCCCTGTGCTGTCTTTCCCTCGTGGTCCCCCTGTGCTGTCTTTCCCTCATGGTCCCCCTGTGCTGTCTTTCCCTCGTGGCCCCCCTGTACTGTCTTTCCCTCGTGGTCCCCCTGTGCTGTCTTTCCCTCGTGGTCCCCCTGTGCTGTCTTTCCCTCGCGGTCCCCCTGTCCTGTCTTTCCCTCACGGTCCCCCTGTGCTGTCTTTCCCTCGTGGTCCCCCTGTGCTGTCTTACCCTTGCGGTCCCCCTGTACTGTCTTTCCCTCGCGGTCCCCCTGTGCTGTCTTTCCCTCGCGGTCCCCTGTGCTGTCTTTCCCTCGTGGTCCCCCTGTGCTGTCTTTCCCTCGCGGTCCCCTGTGCTGTCTTTCCCTCGTGGTCCCCCTGTGCTGTCTTTCCCTCGTGGTCCCCCTGTGCTGTCTTTCCCTCGTGGTCCCCCTGTACTGTCTTTCCCTCGTGGTCCCCCTGTACTGTCTTTCCCTCGTGGTCCCCCTGTGCTGTCTTTCCCTCACGGTCCCCCTGTGCTGTCTTTCCCTCGCGGTCCCCCTGTGCTGTTTCCCTCGCTGTCCCCCTGTGATGTTTCCCTCATGGTCCCCCTGTACTGTCTTTCCCTCGCGGTCCCCCTGTGCTGTCTTTCCCTCGTGGTCCCCCTGTGCTGTCTTTCCCTCGCGGTCCCCCTGTGCTGTCTTTCCCTCGCGGTCCCCCTGTGCTGTCTTTCCCTCGCGGTCCCCCTGTGCTGTCTTTCCCTCGCGGTCCCCCTGTGCTGTCTTTCCCTTGTGGTCCCCCTGTACTGTCTTTCCCTCGCGGTCCCCCTGTGCTGTCTTTCCCTCGCGGTCCCCCTGTGCTGTCTTTCCCTCGCGGTCCCCCTGTGCTGTCTTTCACTCGTGGTCCCCCTGTGCTGTCTTTCCCTCGTGGTCCCCCTGTGCTGTCTTTCCCTCGTGGTCCCCCTGTGCTGTCTTTCCCTCGTCGTCCCCCTGTGCTGTCTTTCCCTCGTGGTCCCCCTGTACTGTCTTTCCCTCGTGGTCCCCTGTGCTGTCTTTCCCTCACGGTCCCCCTGTGCTGTCTTTCCCTCGTGGTCCCCCTGTGCTGTCTTTCCCTCGCGGTCCCCCTGTGCTGTCTTTCCCTCGTGGTCCCCCTGTACTGTCTTTCCCTCGTGGTCCCCCTGTACTGTCTTTCCGTCGTGGTCCCCCTGTGCTGTCTTTCCCTCGCGGTCCCCCTGTGCTGTCTTTCCCTCGTGGTCCCCCTGTGCTGTCTTTCCCTCGCGGTTGTCAGCTCTTTCACGAGCCTCGATTCAGTATACAAAAAAAGAAAAAGAAAAAAAAAAAAGAAGAAGTTTAACACAGTACTGTCCATGAATTGAGTTCGATATCAGTTTACATCACTTTCAAGGATCAATTTATTTGTTTCGAAATGTCAAATGTGGTTTTTGTTTCTTTTAAAGGTCACATTAACAAAATCTAGAATAATTTCAACATAATTCCAATGAACTTTTGGTTCTAAGACATCTTGAAAAGTAAGTTCACCCCCACAAAAAAAATATTCCATATTAAATGCCAAGTTAGTATATATATACATATACTATACACAAAGAATTAAGTTAAGCACCCCCCCCCCCGTTTTTTTACAACCTCGCACATTACAAGTTTGTTGTCGTCAAAACAGTGTAATATACCCATGATATTGCTATATTTTCTGGGGAAGTGATATTATGGTCACATAAAAACATAACAATCATGCCGTTTTCAATATTTTATTCTGAATAATTTAAGGTGAAATTTTTTGGGAATTTTAGGCATATTTTCACCTCAATTTAAGTATGGAGCTATAGGTCCATCACGGACAGTGTGGATGACGTTTATGTTTTCTAACGTACAGTCATTGTTCTGAGAAGACCTCTAGCGATCTTTGCGTCAATAACGTGTGTAGGACCCACGTGATCGGATCACTGACTCAACCAATCACTTTTTTTCACTTTGATCACTCAATTTCATCAATGGATAATTGCTAATGTCATACCAATCATTATTTGATCTCACATACCTTAGAATATATGCCAATGTATACATATACACAAAGAATATATATTAGGGGGTGCTTACCTTAATTCGTTGTGTAGGGGTGCTTAACTTAATTCTTTGTGTATATATATATATGTATATATATATATATGTATATATATATATGTATATATATATATATATATGTATATATATATATGTATATATATATATATATATATATATATATATGTATATATATATATATATATGTATATATATATATGTATATATATATATATATATATATATATATGTATATATATATATATATATATATATATATATATATATATATATATATATATATATACATATGTGTATATATATATATATATATATATATATATATATATATATATATATATATATATATATATATATATATATAATATACGGTATATATATCCTCTTTTGTTCATACTGTGTTTGAACCCATGAAGGCATTAAATCAATAATATTCCTTATGACAGCCCATCCATATTTTGCCAAATGTGGAGTAAATTTTGTTGCGTTGCAGCCCTTGTGTATTACTTGGTGTAGATTGGCTTTTCTGAAGCTTCCGAATCATGTTCCCAGACTTGCTTGTTTGCATTCACATCAGTACTCTGTGGTGCCCAGGCAAGAAGCTACCGGCCATTCCAGCCAAATGTTGGTCTGGATGTATGGTGGCATGTGGCACCATCTTGCTCCAGCAAATGTGTTCCATACTGAGCAAAATGCCGTTCTCGCGTACAACCACCATCTTGCCAACCATAGTTATTCCATCAGAAAATGTATTTGAGATCATGTCGTAAAAGTGTTACGGGGAAATGAAGCTACTGCCACAGATAAAGGCCATTTGGGCCCTCTCAATGCTTGTGCCATATGAAAAACCAACACTTCCAGCTACTGCTGATGGAGTTAATATAGTACGAGTACCATTAATATACATTATTTGTGCACTAGCACACATTGGCCTGCCTTTCGCAAAGCATGCTGTGGGATCAATATTTTGCACAGGCTAAATTGAACCGTAAAATCGTTCAATACAATGCCACGCCAGCATGCTCAAAAGCCACAATGGGATTGAGGTTCTCTTTTCTCAATTTCAGAACTGTTTGTTTGATTCAAAACATCATTATTCAGGATGAAAATAAATGTATATTATGTATGTATATATATATATATAATTGCTTGAATGAGTGGTTTTTATATTGCAGGCACCTGCAACACACCATAGGTGAGTTCAATTCCAAAGCACAGGAGAATCACCTGCTTGAAACCTAATTATTTACAACAACTTCTAAAATGTGCCAATAATATTGTCTGGGACATTTTAGGATTTCTGTGTGGAATAAGCTAAGATTTAGTATTTTTTCAGCTTTTTTTTTGTTTTGTTCCACTGCAAACCAAATAAATACATATGTTGATACCAAAAGATTTTTTAATTTCAACAATTTTCTGGAAGAAATGGTGCATTATTTGAAAAAAGCGCAAGGGTGCCAATATTTTTGGCCACAACAGTACACACACATATATATAAATTGAATTTATTGAAATTTACACAGTTTAATGTCTCAATGTACTCTGAAATTTAGCACAGAACAAATAAACAATTGGAGATAAAAAAAGAAATCATAGAATCATTTTGTTTAACAAAATTTAATTTAAATTTTTGACTCAGCAAAGTAGCCACCTTTTGCAGATGCAATTGCCGAACACACTTGTGGCATTCTTTCTACAATGGAAATCAAATATTGTTCGGGAAGCTCTTCCCAACACTGTTGCAGAAGTTCCCACAAATGTGTTGCACTTGTAGGTTGCTTTGTTTTCACCCTTCTGTCCAGTTCATCCCAAACCAGCTCGATGCGGTTTAAGTCTGGAGACTGTGCTGGCCATTCCATCATTGGAAGCCGACCGTCTTGTTCTTTTCCTCGAAGGTAGTTTTGACATAGCCTGGAGGTGTTTAGGGTCATTATCTTGCTGTAGGATGAACCCCTGACCAACTAGGTGTAAACCAGAGGGTATTGCATGGCGCTGAAAATGCTGTGGTCGCCCTTTTGGTTCAGGGTGCCAGTCACTCTGTGCAAGTCACCGACTCTGGATCCAGTAAAAGAGCCCCAGACAATCACGCTTCCTCCTCCATGTTTGACAGTTGGTGTCACACACTGAGGAACCATCCTTTCGCCTACTCGACGGCATACAAAAACCCTGCGTGATGAACCAAAAATTTCAAATTTTGATTCATCGGTCCATAAGACCTTCTTCCAGTCTTCATTGGTCCACTGGCGGTGCTTCATGGCCCAGGCAAGCCTCTTTTTCTTATTTTGCCATCTTAGCAATGGCTTTCTTACTGCCACTCGACCTGTCAAACCTGCAACTCGAAGTCTTCTCTTCACAGTTGAAACTGAGACTTGCTTACTTTGACCCGTGTTAAGCTGAGCTTGAAGCTGTTGTCCTGTGAGCCGCCTATCACGCAAGCTGTTGACTCTCTCAAACTTGTCTTCTGATTCTGTTGTGGCTTTGCCAGACCTCTTCCTGTCAGCGTTTCCTCCAGTTTCCAATATACTACATCCTGCAGTGCAATATTGTCCAAATAATGCTTCAGAGAGTGTAATAACAGTCTGTTCCAATACTGCTTTTATACAGACAGGGGGTTTGTAATCAAATAATCAGCAGAGGTTGGGACACCTGCAGGAATTGTTTGCATCAACTTTCAAGGCTTAATTTACTTACATTGCTGCAGAACAGCTGTAAGTTGTTAAGCCATTACTTGTTCCCTGAAGAAGGCCTTTTTTTTTTACAATATAACTATGTAATTTATATTATTTTCCCGTTTCAGCTAACCTAAACTTTTTTTTAACCTCGAGCAGTTTGTTTACTGCTTACCTTTGTACCATTTCAGGTTATTCACTGGACTTGAATTGCTTAAATTTCAATAAAAACTGGAAAAATCGAGGTGTTCTAAAACTTTTGACCAGTAGTCGTAGTATATGTATGTATATATATATATATATATATATATATATATATATATATATATATATATATATATATATATATATTGTTACGGAACCCAACGTCGGCCTATGGTTCCCCTTTGAGGGGGGATTAGTCCCCTCGTTTGTGACTGACCGACGTGGTCCCTGAAGCTGCACCACGACCTCCGGAAAGGCCGGTGCACAGCCCCGTTCGTACCGCGGACAGATGTTACTTGATTGCCGAGCGGTTTTTAGCAACCGCAGCACGAACTGTTAACAAGACTAACCCGATCCTGAAACGTTGGCCAAAATCGTGCCACAGGTGTCCAATGAGGGAAAAGACAACAACGACGGATGTAGAGGAAAGAAAGGCAAAGGGTAAGAAATACAAATATGATTTATTTACTATTTACACAATTGAAAGCAACCAAGGAGGAGGAAGAATAATAAAATAAAAACAGAAGGAGAAGAAGTGGACACAGTGAAAATGCTAGCTTATCTAAACAGGCTTAACTTATACCCCAAGGACAAGACAAAGACAGACTACAAGCACACTTACACGGGGGATGATGACAGGAATGGCAGGAGGTGGATGGCTGGAGGGAGAGGAAGGCACGGAGCTGGCTGGAGCTTGACCCCGCACGGGATGTCGGGCTGGACCTCGATGGCCACCAATGCCCCCGATCCTGGTTCCCGCGGGGTAACGGGTCGGAGCTGCCTGGTGGAGCCAACGCTGCCTGGTGGAGTCAAAGCTGCGTGGTACTGCTCCTGCTTGCTCTCAGGACTCTCTCTCAACTCTTGCTCTCAGGACTCTCTCTCGACTCTTGCTCTCAGGACTCTCTCTCAACTCTTGCTCTCAGGACTCTCTCCGTAGCTCATCTCCAGCGCATCTGGACTCATCTGAGGTGGGGGCGTCTCCCGCGGGTTATATATAGCCCCACCCTTGAACCTTTTTGAACCTCCCCGATCGCTCTTCCTCCGCCCTCTCAAGCCAAACCCCTCGTGCTTGGTTGGTCGGCAAGGGCTGGCTCACTCCTTCCCTCTATGACGAGGTGGAGACACGCCTTTCTTCTCCGAGCCAACCGCGTGCTCAATGGAGGCAAATGCAGTTGGTAATTGACGAAAGGGGGGATGTGCATGGAATCTACCTTGTTTGAATTCGGTGCAATGCAGTGTTAACTAGTGGAAAACAGAGCCTTAACCTAATACACAGAATAAGGAAATAACTACCAACAAGGAGGAAATCTATGATTGGCTAACGTGATTGTATATGACCTAACCAAGGGACGCCCTTTTGACCTTTATACACAACTGGAGGAAGGAGGGTGATATTTTTACAACAATAAAAAAACACAATTCTCATTTCCACAACAATATGTATATATACTCGTATATATATGTGTGTATATATATATATATATATATATATATATATATATATATATATATATATTGTTCATGTTGATATATATATATATATACTATATATATATATATATATATATATATATATATATATATATATATATATATACACATATATATATATATACACATATATATATATACACATATATATACGAGTATATATATATATATATATATATATAGTGTTGCGGAGATGAGGACTGTATATTTTTTGATTGTGTGCTGTACTATTATTATTATTGTTTATTCTGCGCCCCCCTACCTCCGGAGCTGTGTAAAGGTGAAAGGGCATCCCATAATTAGTCCACAAGCATACACGTCAGCCAAATAATAGAATACCTCTGTTTGATAGTTATCTCTTATTATGTGTTTTTAGAGTAAGGCTGTGTCTCCCATTAATTGAAATACTCCATTGCACCAGTGAAAGAGATAGATTCCCTTCATTCCCACTCCCCAACACTTCCATTCCCCCCTTTCCGTCAATTGCAATTCGCATTGCCAACTGCATGTTGGGCGGTTTTCCCTTCATCCGCCATTGACCACGAGGCAGGGTTGGGGAAGAAAGGCGGGTCCCCACCTCGTCAGAGAGGGGAGGAGTGATCCAGCCCCACTCGACCAACCATGAACAAGGGGTTTGGCTTGAGAGGGCGGGGAGAGAACGTTTGGGGGAGGTTCGAAAAGGTTGAGGGGCGGGGCCTATATAACCCACGGCGGGGGTGTTCCCAGGAGAGATGCACTTTGAGTTGGTCTGAGTTGGTCCGAGTTGGTTGAGAGTCGGTCGTCAAGTGGAGAGTGGTGAAGAGTCAGTCAGTAGAGGTGGTGGTCAAGTGGTTGCGTTGGTTGCGGTGAGGAGTCGGTGGTAAAGAGTGAGGGACCAAGAAAGAGTTGAGGGTTTGGACCAACGAGTCAGACAAGTCCTGGGAATGCAGCGGACGGAGGCCGCAGCAGCAAGAACACCCAACAGCCAAAGGGGGCCTGAACGGCGGTTTGGAGCAGGACCGTAAAGGAACGGCGGCTGCTAAACGCGCCGGTTGAGCTGCAGGACCCCCTTGGACCTTTCCTCTCCCTCCAGCCATCCACCTTCTGCCTTTCCATCCTTCTTGTATACGTGAGTTTGTTTTGTTTGTTCTGTCCCTGGGTATTTAATTAAGTCTGTAGGTAAGCTAGTATTTTCCCTGTGTCACCTGCGTCTTATGTGCTTGTAAATAAACGTGACTGCTTTCTTTTTGCTTGTGTAAATAATAAACCCAATTACTCTTCTGTCCGTCTATTCGTTTTATTCCTTTTCCTCTTGCATTTCGTCGTTTCAGTCTTTTCCCAGATTGGGCAGCTGTGGTGCGATACGGCCAAAGTTCTGGGTGAATCGGGTGAGTCAGGGATCCTGTTAGGTCGCGGTTAAATACACCACCGCTCGGTCATCATAACATCTAAACCGCGATCTGTAACAATTGGTGTCAGGAGTGGGATTCGGGCCTGGGACTAAATTTGTTAGGCCCAAATTTTGGAACACCAATTGTGTTATATCTGTAACAATTGGTGTTGGGAGTGAGAATCGGGGCCCGAACCAAATTTGTTAAATAAAAAAAAACATCTAGAAAAAAATTTTGTCAAAATTACGAGCTGCCGAAATTTATTTTGTTTTATAAAACCCGAATTTTGAGATCGCGCCATGGACAATCAAGGCGATCGGATGTCGGTGGGAGAGATAGACAGGGTGGAATCGACCCAGGACCTCGGGGAAATGTATGTGGAGGAAAGGGTGGAGGAGAGTAAAGAAGGTGTGGTTGAGGGGGTATCAGGTGCACAAAATGGCGTCCTCGCGCACATGGTTGTTGCGGCACCAAATTTAGCCGCGCCCATGGTCGCGGTAGCCGAACCCGAGATGCCAATGAATTGGAACCTGTTTATGAAACAGATGATGGCCTTTATGGTAAAAACAGACGATAATTTCAAAGGGATGGAAAACAGGATAGGGGACCAAATTGAAGCAATAACGAACGAATTGGGAAACCAAATTGAAGCAACAACGAACGGAATGAGGGCCGATAGAGAGGCACGGGAGCAGAGGGACAGAGACCGCAAGTTGGGCGAAAGGGTCCCAGGGGTGCACGACGAGGTAACGCGGGTCGAAAAGCGCTGGTTGAGCGAAGCGGAGGAAAGCACGGGTACAATGACGGGGGTATAAATCACGACACGGGGTTTGGAAAAGCCGGCGACCGATGAGGTAAAGGGTGTTTTATTAAAGCCAGCGGTCGTCGAGGTGAGTAAAGAAAAAGCGGAAGTGGGCATTGAAATTGAAGAGATGACGGAGGTAGCCCGGGAATTGCAGGGAGAAATGGAAAATGTGCAAAGTCCCTGCTCACATCACGATGCTGTGCCTAATCCGAATGGAAGTTTGCAGGTTTTGGTGCAGGGAGGAAGAAGAACCCCGAAGGTGAGACGTGCTGTGTATTGTGCTGGGAGATTTTGTAAATGGATGTTTAGCGACAAAAGAATTGTCGCGCGATTGGGATCGATATGGCACCCGGGCGTTGGTGAAGGGTCCCGTGTGAGTGGAAATGGCACGCGTGGGAGAAAAAAGTGTGCGTCGGCGAGTGGGTGTGCTATAAAGTGTGGGAGTGAAACCGAGTGCGAGCGAGAATGCACGTCGGGGTGTACGGAGTGTGACACGAATAGTGAGTTGGTGATGGCGCAGGTGCGAGAGGGCACATCGGAGCCCGAGTGCGAGCGAGAATGCACGTCGGGGTGTACGAAGTGTGACACGGAGAGTAAGGTGGTGGTGGAACGTGTGCGAGGAAGCACACCTGAGTTGGTCATGGCGCGGGTGTGGGAGAGCCCATGTGAGCGCGTTAGTGGGTGGATGCAAGAGTGCACGCCCATGGTGAGTGTTACGGAGGACGTAACGGAGGAGAGGTGTGGACCAAAGTGTGCGCGAGAGGTGTGGTGTGTAACAGGGAGAGCGTTGGTGGAATGTACGGACGGCGTTGGAACGCCAGGTTTTGTGAGGGTGAAAGGGGTAGCGTATGCTTGTAAGCATGCAAGTAAAGCATCGACGGTAACCGGGTTAGTGGTTAGAGCGACGGATAGCCGATGCGAGCACTCGGTGCGAGGAGCCCTTTGTTGGATGCAGGGCCCGGCGCGGATCGAAGCTGCGTCGCTTCTCTTCGAAGCGTCGTTGCCGATTCGGGCTTGGCCCCGCCCCGCACGGTCGAGTCCGGGCCTTGTCGGGCCAGGCGACCGGTCCGGTTCAAGGGCGAGTGGGAGGAAGCGGCACGGTGCCCCCTCGTGGGGACGGGGTTCCGACCGGGGGAGATTGAGCCATCGGGCCCGGGACCTCAAGGTGCCGCGCCGAGATGGTGCGTGGAGCCTCGGTCCAACCAAACCACCTCCCTTGAACCGAAAGCCGGACGGATTCAACCTGCAGGCAACCAAACCACCCGAATTCATTGCTCGGCTTTACGAAGCCGAGTTTAATGATGTCATGACGCACCGAGGCTAGGATATAGCGGACTGTGATGATGGTGATCGTGATAGTGATAGTGTTTTGATCCGAAATTTAGAAAAGTGAATTGGATTAGCAGTAAATGGAAAATTTTTGAATTGGCTGGAATTTGGACGAGCAAAATTTATAGTGAGAGACCCCCGATGTGGTGGGATGGCAAATCCACCATCCCTCACAGGTGGGGCAAATGCGCTATAGTTTATGGGGTGTATGGCAGTGAAAACTAGCCCGGGTGGGTTAGGTTATATTGGTAGGGATCTAGCGAAGATGACATTAGGTAACGTTAAGTTTAGTTAGTGACTGATACCTGTCGTGGGGACGCAGGTAGATTAGTGTGGATTATAATGACGTGGGAGCGCAATAGTTTAAAGGGACGACTGGGAAGCGCAAGTTTCAGAGGGGAGTAGTTAGCTGAGATGATGCCGTGTGTGTGAGGATTGAACAGGTGAGAATGGAACAGGTGTGATTGCACAGGTGTGCAACTGAACAGGTGTGTGGAGCAGTGTATGAGGGAGTAGTGGTGATTGCGTGTTGTGTTGACCAAATGGTCCAGGAAGAAAGGAGGGTGCAGGTGGCACCAGGTGTGAGGGCACAGGTGTGCAACAACAGGTGTATGTGGCTGTGTGGAATAAATGGTAGTGTGGAATATCTGGAGTATTGGAATGGATGGTCGTGGAGTGAGAATGGTGGAAATTGTGGAGTGGAGTGGATGGTGCGAAGGTGTGAATGGGGGAAGAGTGGACCCCCATCACGGATACCCGGGGCGGGTAGTGTAAGTGTTAGGTAGAGGGTATAGGTAAATTGTGGTTGGATATTGGCATCTGTGGTGCGGGTGAAAGAATGGTCTTTGGATGGGTGCATTAGTGTTGTGGAAATGGCTGGGCGTGTAGCCTGTTAGTGTGTGTAGTTGGTTTGGGCACTCCACCACTGTGAGGATGTCGGCCAGGTGAGGCCGCAGGTGGGCTCTGGGAGCCGGTAGTAGTTGTTGTGGATGGGGCCCGAGGATCCGGAGGACGGACCCGGGTAGCCCAGTGCCAGAGGGCACCATGGGGTGACAGAGCCAGGAGAGGGGCTGTCCCCAGTTAGTTAGGTTAGGGTGAGGAGCTAGGTAAGCTCGGGTGGCAACTACAGTGGTGGAGGTGTGCAGGTGGGTAGACCTGCTGGGAGAGCTACACGTCACAGCCCAGAAATTGTGCGAGGCACCGGGAGATGAATCGGGGGAGTGAGACCCCAAATTGAGAAGCACCACAGTTTGGTCAATGGGAATTGGTTTTTAGAACCCATAGTGTAAGTTGGCCAATGGATTGGCAGGGGAAGACCCCGGGTAGTGTAAAGTGTGTTAATGTCATTTAGAAAGTAGTTAGGATGAAGTCTCCTCGCACCATCTGCATCCACTCACCTGAGGTGACAGGTACTCCACACCATGCCATGTTTTGATTATTTTTATGATGCAAATGTTTGGATTGTGAGACGCATCATGACATGGGTGTGACATTGTGCGTAATTCCATCTCTCCCTCCTTATGGGGATTGATGATGAATTGGTGATGGCAAATTTTGGTTAGAGGGATTGTGGAGACGAATTTGGTATAGGGGAAATATGGGGAAGACGTGACAGTAGTGACGAATTTGTAAATGTGTAGATTTTTGTACATATGGGGTAAGGGCAAGGGTAGGGTAGGTGACAGGGGGGTGACGTACGGTAGGGACGAGCTTTCTCACTTCGCCCTCCGTACGCATTTCGCCTTGCATTGCCTTATTGATGTGTACCCTTGTGACCTTACCCCTCGCTCAATTGTCTTTCCCCTTTTGTCTCCCACATGACCTGTGCGCCACTGGGTGCCGAGGGGAGCGTGCGTGGGTTGGCCATTGTGCGCCCGGCACTCTCAGAACCAGCTGTCTGCATCGATGCACCACATTATGGACCACATGTCTGTGGCCGAGCACCACCTATGGACCCCATGGGTTGGGGCATGGCCCCTCTGCTGGAACCGGCCATGAGGGCCCGAAATGTTGCTGGCGGACCTTGGCCACAGGGCACCGATGCCCCACAGGTGAACCACACATAGTCGGCCCCTGTGGGCCATAAATAAAATAAAAACGGACACGTTAGGTGCATTCTTTTATTGCAAATAGGCCACCAGCAAGGGAAGATGACAACACCAGGAAAATAATAATAACCAGCAGAGGGATCCGAAGAGCAAGAGATCACCTGCAGGGTTAGGGGTTGTTGATTTTATTTTTATGGAACACTGATGAACTATGGTGACTGCACCGATTGGTGCTTGAGGGTGCTTTGGTGCGTTTTTGGGTGCTTTAATGGTGCATTGATGCAGAGCAGACTGTCTCCCCCCCAGAAAGAACAATCACAGGTCCTGGGTTAGTCTTGTAAATAAAAGTAGCGTCAAGTGTAAATAATGCTTCCCACCGTCAGTGTATAGTTTGAAGACCATTCCGCGATTCGGTTAACTGTGGGCGTAAGTCTGTTAGGCAGGGTGCAATGGAGCAGCGGGACACATTTATTTATGTTTTAAAACTGTCGCACTCAGGGTCAGGTTAAAAGTAGAGGGAACTACACCTACGTGTCACACTAAAAGTAAAAGTTGTAGGCCCGGGACGTGCCTAAGAGGAGGAGGGTGCAGTGTTGCGGAGATGAGGACTGTATATTTTTTGATTGTGTGCTGTACTATTATTATTATTGTTTATTCTGCGCCCCCCCTACCTCCGGAGCTGTGTAAAGGTGAAAGGGCATCCCATAATTAGTCCACAAGCATACACGTCAGCCAAATAATAGAATACCTCTGTTTGATAGTTATCTCTTATTATGTGTTTTTAGAGTAAGGCTGTGTCTCCCATTAATTGAAATACTCCATTGCACCAGTGAAAGAGATAGATTCCCTTCATTCCCACTCCCCAACACTTCCATTCCCCCCTTTCCGTCAATTGCAATTCGCATTGCCAACTGCATGTTGGGCGGTTTTCCCTTCATCCGCCATTGACCACGAGGCAGGGTTGGGGAAGAAAGGCGGGTCCCCACCTCGTCAGAGAGGGGAGGAGTGATCCAGCCCCACTCGACCAACCATGAACAAGGGGTTTGGCTTGAGAGGGCGGGGAGAGAACGTTTGGGGGAGGTTCGAAAAGGTTGAGGGGCGGGGCCTATATAACCCACGGCGGGGGTGTTCCCAGGAGAGATGCACTTTGAGTTGGTCTGAGTTGGTCCGAGTTGGTTGAGAGTCGGTCGTCAAGTGGAGAGTGGTGAAGAGTCAGTCAGTAGAGGTGGTGGTCAAGTGGTTGCGTTGGTTGCGGTGAGGAGTCGGTGGTAAAGAGTGAGGGACCAAGAAAGAGTTGAGGGTTTGGACCAACGAGTCAGACAAGTCCTGGGAACGCAGCGGACGGAGGCCGCAGCAGCAAGAACACCCAACAGCCAAAGGGGGCCTGAACGGCGGTTTGGAGCAGGACCGTAAAGGAACGGCGGCTGCTAAACGCGCCGGTTGAGCTGCAGGACCCCCTTGGACCTTTCCTCTCCCTCCAGCCATCCACCTTCTGCCTTTCCATCCTTCTTGTATACGTGAGTTTGTTTTGTTTGTTCTGTCCCTGGGTATTTAATTAAGTCTGTAGGTAAGCTAGTATTTTCCCTGTGTCACCTGCGTCTTATGTGCTTGTAAATAAACGTGACTGCTTTCTTTTTGCTTGTGTAAATAATAAACCCAATTACTCTTCTGTCCGTCTATTCGTTTTATTCCTTTTCCTCTTGCATTTCGTCGTTTCAGTCTTTTCCCAGATTGGGCAGCTGTGGTGCGATACGGCCAAAGTTCTGGGTGAATCGGGTGAGTCAGGGATCCTGTTAGGTCGCGGTTAAATACACCACCGCTCGGTCATCATAACATCTAAACCACGATCTGTAACAATATATATATATATATATATATATATATATATATATATATATTGTTACGGACGCGGCTAGGATGTTAATTGGCCGAGCGGATGGCCCCGCAGTTACCCCGACTAACCCGATTCCTTAAACGTGGGCCAAATCGTGCCACAGATATTCAATGGGGAAAAGACAAAGGCGACGCGGATGTGAAGAAGAGGAAGGAGACAAAAAGGTTTGAAATACGATTATTATTTATTACTATTTACAGGATTGAAAGAAACCAAGGAAGAAGGAAAGATAATAAAATAAAAACAGACAGAGGGACGGACCAGAACGGCACAGTGAAAATTCTAGCTTATCTATGCAGTCTTAATTAACCCAGGACAGAACAAACAAAACGGACTCACACGAATGGGGAATGGAGGCAGGAAGGATTGGCTGGACCGGGAGGAAGGTTCAGCTCGGACCACAAGCTGGAAGGCTTGGCAGGGCCCACAGCAAGCCGGGCCTTGTCAGGCTGGGAGCGAGCAGGGCGACGTCGGCACACGTATCTCGCTGCACGCGGCCGGGGCTGGTTGTCACTCCACGCCTCGGGCTCTTTTGGTCCTCCCCTTCTTTCTCCAAATCGTCTGACGCGTCTTTCTCTCCTTGCGCACTTGTCTCAGAGGCTTCCTTCTCGCTTCTGTCGCACTTGTCTCAGAGGCTTCCTACTCACTTCTCTTCCCTCCTCGCGCACTTCTCTCAGACGGCTTCCGCGCGCGCTCTTTATAACGCCGCGGGCAAATCAAGCCGCCGGCCTCTAGAACACGCCCATCGGTGAGCTCGCCTCGGCCCTGATTGGTCAGCACGGCCCTCTGGCTCCACCCTTGATGACTATGGGCGGGCACGCCCAGGATTCGGCAGCTCCTCCCCCTTCTTCTCCGAGCCTACCTCGTGGCCAATGGAGTCTTGGAGCGAACAGTTGGCAATTGCGGCTTTGGGAATGGGAATAAAAGGGGATCTATTTATTTGAATTCGGTGCAATGTAGTGTCAATTAATGGAAAACAAATCCTTAGCCGAATACACAGAATAAGGAAATAACTGTCAACAAGGGGGAAATCTATGATTGGCTAACGTGAGTGCTTATGAAATAACTACGGGATGCACTTTGACCTTTATACATAACTGGAGCAAGGAGGGCGATGTTTTTACAACAATTTACACAACAAAAAAAAAACACCATTCTCATATCCACAACACTGCACCCTCCTCTTAGGCACGTCCTGGGCCTCTTACCTTGACTTTTAGTGTGGCACCTAGGTGTAGTTCCCTCTACATTTAACCTGACCCTGAGTGTGACAGTTTTAAAACATAAATAAATATGTCCTGCTGCTCCATTGCACCCTACCTAACAGACTCACGCCCACAGCTAACCGAATTGCGGAATTGTCTTCAAACTATACATTTACGGTGGGGGCGCATTATTTACAATGACTACTTTATTTACAAAATGCAACCCAGGACCTGTGATCGTTCTTTTGGGGGGGGAGACAGTCTGCCCTGCATCGATGCACCATGAAGCACCCAACAACGCACCAAGACACCCTCAAGCACCAATCGGTGCAGTCACCATTGTTCAAGAAAATAAAACCAACAACCCCTAACCCTGCAGGTGATCTCTTGCTCTTCGGCTCCCTCTGCTGGTTAATATTATTTGTTCTTCCAGATGTTGTCATTCTTTCATTTTCTTACTGGCGGCCTATTTGCAATAAAGTGTGCCCAATGTGTCCTTTTTATTTTCTTTTATTTATGGCCCACAGGGCCGACTACGTGTGGTTCACCTGTGGGGCATCGGTGCCCTGTGGCCAAGGTCCGCCAGCAAGATTTCGGGCCCTCATGGCCGGTTCCAGCAGAGGGGCCATGCCCCAACCCATGGGGTCCATCAGTGGTGCTCGGCCACAGGCATGTGGTCCATAATGTGGTGCATCGATGCAGACAGCTGGTTCTGGGAATTTCGGGTGCACAATGGCCGACCCACACACGCTCCCCTCGGTGCCCAATGGCGCACAGGTCATGTGGGAGACAAAAGAGACAAATGAGCGAGGGGTAAGGTCACAAGGGTACACATCAATAAGGCAATGCAAGGCGAAATGCGTACGGAGAGCGAAGTGAGAAAGCTCGTCCCTACCGTACGTCACCCCCCTGTCACCTACCCTACCCTTGCCCTTACCCCATATGTACAAAATCTACACATTACCAATCCGTCGCTACTGTCACGTCTCCCCATATTTCCTCTATACCAAATTCGTCACCACAATCCCTCTAACCAAAATTTGCCATCACCCAATTCATCATCAATCCTCATAAGGAGGAAGAGATGGAACATCAAGCACAATGTCACACCCACGTCATGATGCGTCTCACATTCCAAACATTTGCACAGTAAAAAATAATCAAAACATGGCATGGTGTGGAGTACCTGTCACCTCAGGTGAGTGGATGCAGATGGTGCGAGGAGACTTCCTAATCCTAACTATCCTCTAAATGACATTAACACACTTTACACTACCCGGGGTCTCTCCCTGCCAATCCATTGGCCAACTTACTCTATGGGTTCTAAAAACCAAATTCCCATTGACCAAACTGTGTTGCTTCTCAATTTGGGGTCTCACTCCCCCGATTCATCTCCCGGTGCCCTTGCACAATTTCTGGGCTGTGACGTGTAGCTCTCCCAGCAGGTCTACCCACCTGCACACCTCCACCACTGCAGTTGCCTCCCGAGCTTACCTGCTCCTCACCCTAACCTATCTAACTGGGGAAGGCCCCTCCTGGCTCTGTCACCCCTTGGTGCCCTCTGGCACTGGTCTACCCGGGTCCGTCCTCCGGATTCTCGGGCCCCATCCACAACTACCGGCTCCCAGAGCCCACCTGCGGCCTCACCTGGCCGACATCCTCACAGTGGTGGAGTGCCCAAACCAACTACACACACTAACAGGCTACACGCCCAGCCATTTCCACAACACTAATGCACCCATCCAAACATCATTCTTCCACTCGCACCACAGATGCCAATATCCAACCACAATTTACCTATACCCTCTACCTAACACTTACACTACCCGCCCCGGGTATCCGTGATGGGGGTCCACTCTTCCCCCATTCACACCTTCGCACCATCCACTCCACTCCATTGTTTCCACCATACTCACTCCACGACCATCCATTCCAATACTCCAGATATACCACACTACCATTTATTCCACACTCCATGTATTCCACACAACCATTCTCCATTCACCTGTTGTTGCACACCTGTGCAATCACACCTGGTGCCACCTGCACCCTCCTCCTCTTCCTGGACCATTTGGTCATCACAATAGTCAATACACATCACCATCACCATCACTCAAACACTGCTCCACACACCTGTTCAGTTGCACACCTGTGCAATCACACCTGTTCCATCACACCTGTTCCTCACACACTTTCAATCCTCACACGGCATCATCTAAACTACCTGTTGCCCTGCTAACTTAGTGCTCCCCGTCTTCCCTTTAAACTAAGCGCATACCACGTCATTATCATCCACTCTAATCTACCTGCGTCCCCACTACAGGTGTCATTGTCACTAACTAACCTTAACGTTACCTAATGTCATCTTCTAGGTCCCTACACACAATATCCTAACCCACCCGGGCTAGTTTTCACTGCCATCAACACCATAAGCTAGTGCTCCTTTGCCCCCCCGTGAGGGATGACAGAGTTGCCATCCCTCCACATGGGGGATGTTCCCACTATCAATTTTGCACACCAAATCCAACAAATCAAAAATTTGCCAATCATCTGCCAATCATGAAATTTTTCCTTTTTCTAATTTTGGGTCCAAAACACTAACCTCATCACCCGTCTACTAATTAGATCCTCTCGGTGCGCCAATTCACATCTACAGCCCGGCTTCGTACAGCCGAGCAATGAACGCAGGTTCTTTTGTGCCAGCGGCTGGATACGTCCCGCATTCGGGGCCGGGACGGGGGCTTACCCGGGCCGAGATCCCACGCACCACCTCGGCACCGAGCCGTCCAATGGCCCGATCTCGACCTGCCGGAACGTCTCAACAAAAGGTGGTCGCCATGACGACCCTTCCGATCGGGCTGCCCGTTCCGCCTAGTGGAGCACGGACGCGGCCGTTCCAAGCGAGGCCCAGCGTGGATCGCGTACGGCGGTCCTTTCGAACCCGCCGTGGCTCGGATCCCCGCTGGTTCTCGCGGCACGCGAAGCCCGGCACGCACCGAGGGCCCGATTCGGCTATAAGTCGCTCTAACCGCTAACCCGGTTACCGTCGATGCCTCACCTGCATGCTTACACGCATACGCTACCCCTTCCTTGCTCATACACCCAGCTGTTCCCATGCTCCTCGTCATTGCACCTTCTCCAACACACCCAGGTACACTCATTCCGCTCACAGACTTGGTCACACACCTGACCACCGAACACCTTTGCACACAATCGTCGCTCGCACACCTCACCAACACACCTCTTCGCGCCCCCTCCTCGGTCACCTCCTCTGTGACAATCACAGGTGTGCTCTCACTCGCACACCCAACCACTTGCCTCACGACCAACTCAAGTGTGCATTCCCACACACGCTCTACCACTCCAGGTGTGCTTCCTTCCATTCCAGGTGTACATCCTCGCTCACCTGTTACAACCAACTCACGCTCCGTGTCACCCTCACTACTCTCACCTCCACTCTTGACAACGCACTCACCCTTACTCTCGACAGCGCACTCTTTTCTCATGCACCCGTCCGTTACACACCTTTCTCGCGCACACTCTTGTGCACACTCTCCCGTTACACCCTCTGTAACACTCACCACAGGCATGCATTCTCCCTCACTCTTGACAGCGCACTCTTTCCTCATGCACCTGTCCATTACACACCTTTCTCGCGCACACTCTTGCGCACACTCTCCCGTTACTTCCTCCGTAACACTCACCACAGGTGTGCATTCTTCCTCACTCTTGACAGCGTACTCTTTCCCCATGCACCTGTCCGTTACACACCTTTCTCGCGCATCCTCTTGCGCACACTCTCCCGTTACTTCTGCCGTAACACCCACCACAGGCGTACACTCTTTCGTTACATCCTCTGTAACACTCATCACTACGCGCTTCCATGTGCTCCCTCGCACACGCGCTACAACCAACTCACTCTCGACAGTGCACTCACTCCTTGGCGTGCACTTTTTCCTCACACACCCCATGGTCGGACATTCTCGCACACCTCGTTTTTCGCACACCAGTCCTGTCGCACACTTCACCAACGGCCTTTCACGAACACCCGGATCCAAACCAATCCCAAAGCCGACTGAAGCTTTCCTCACATCATATACATTGCCGAATATTTCGCCACTCACCTTGGCACCTCGTCTCCGCACCTCTTTTGCCACCTGCAAACTCTTTATTTGGGTAGTGAGCATCACATTATGAGTTGAGCACCGACCTTGTACATATTCCATCACCTCCTCCTGTATTTCTCTCTTAGTTTCTGTCCGTCTCTTCTTAATTTCACTCACCCCCTCTAACACCTCCTTTTACTTTTGCTTCACCTCTTTTATTCCCCGGTGCGTCTCCTCAAGTTCGTCCTCTAAGGCTACCGTGACCGTCTCTATGTGCATCCTCGCCTGCCGGTCCTTTGTCTCCATTACCTCTGTCACCTCGTCCAACCTCATTGTCAGTCCCTCACGTACCATCTGACATTGCCTCTGTGTCGCTATTAAGTCATTTTTAATTTCTTTTTGTGTCGCCTTTAACCCTCCTAGTACCGCAGTGTTCCTTTGAACCTGCTCCACTAACTCCGCTTGTCCCTCTGTCAGCTGTTCCACCTCCTCCGTCAGATTTTCTATTCCCCCTTGTAACCTCGCCGTATTATTTCTCACCTCTTTCTCTATACGCTTTTCGCCTCGCTTTACCTCCTCGCGTACCCCCGAGACCTCCTCACTTACACCTCGTCGTATCTCCTCTTTCATCTCCTCCCTCTCTTTTGTAGATGCCACCCTCATCTGTCCCAATTCATCCCTCTGAGCATCCAGTTTGGTTTCTACCCCGATTTTCACCTCCTCTATCTGGTTCCCCATCTGTTCGATTTCCCGGGCGGATTGCTCCCCTATTTCCCGCAATTTGTCTTCCATCCTATTTTCTAACCCCATTAACCCATTCTTTACCTCTTTTATCCCGTTGTCTAACCCCTCAAAATTTTTTTCTAATCCCTTAAAATTATTGTCTAACTCCTCACCGGTACCCCTCGCTTCGTCCCTCATTACCCCCATTTGGCCCTCCAATCGCTCAATTTGGCTCCCCATACTCATCTGTACAGCTGCCTGTAGCTACGCAATGAGGGCCTGCATGTCAATCGGCTGCATGTTAAAGCCCGTTGATACAGCGGGCTCGGCTACCGCGCGCTCGTGCGAGGCGCCTTTTTGCGCGCCTGAAACCTCGTGCGCGAGAGCGCCATTTTGTGCGTCTGATACCCCCTCAACCATATTGCCAATGTTCTCCTCTACTTCGTCCCTCTGATCCTGGGTTACTCCTAACCCCTCCTCTAGCTCACCCACCGGCATCCGATCGCCTTGACCAGCCATGGCGCGATTTCAAAATTCGGGTTTTTCTTTTAAAACACAATTTTTCAGCAGCTTGTAATTTTGAGCGCGTTAAGCGCGCTTCGGGTCCGTATCTCACTCCCAGACACCAATTTGTTACGGTAATAACACAATTGGTGTCCAAAATTTGGGCTAAATAAATATAGTCCCAGGTTCGAATCCCAACTCCTGACAACCAATTTGTTACGGACGCGGTTAAGATGTTATTTTGACCGAGCGGTGGTGTATTACCGCGACCGAACAGTTATTCCCCGACTAGAACCCGATTCCACCCAAACGTTGGCCGGATCGCACCGCGGCTGCTCAATGAGGGAAAAGACTAAAACGACGAATGCAAAGAGGAAGACGAAGGCAAAGAAAGGTTTGGAAATACTACTAAATTTATTTACTACTAGGGCATGCCCGTACTATATATAAGCTAGGACGTGCCCGTACGTGGGTGCCCGTTCCTTGCCAAAAAAAAAAAAAAAAAAATTTGTGTAGGGGTGTGTGTGTGTAAACATCCTAGGGCGTGCCCGTACGTGGGTGCAAAAAAACATGCGTGCAAACAACAACAACAAAAAAAAACTTTGAAACCACGTGGCAGTAACGACCACAGAACCCCCCCCCCCCTCTATTTACATGAATGGTTTGGTCCATTCGCAACGACCACAGAACCCCCCCCCCTCTATTTACATGCAATGGTTTGGTCCATTCGCAACGCCAAAGCGAACGGCGAACAGCTAAATCGCCATAGCTCGGTAAGTACTTGTCCGATTAATTTCAAACCTTGAAAAGGCACATCCTCGGGTCCCCAGCAATATACCTGGCAAGTTTAAAGTATATCGGACCCGTGGTTGTCGAGAAACAGCGGTCACAGACAAACAAACAAACGTACAAACGTACAAACAAACAAACACACAGAGATTACTGGAATTATAGATAGATTTACACACATAAGCAAAAAGAAAGCAGTCACGTTTATTTACAACACATAAGACGCAGGTGACACAGTGCAAATACTAGCTTACCTACAGTCTTAATTAACCCAGGACAGAACAAACAAAAGACAGACTCACGCGGGGAATGACAGGAATGGCAGGAGGTGGATGGCTGGAGGTGAACACTTGGTGGAGCCAACGCGGAGCTTGGTGGAGCTTTGGTGGAGGTGAACGCTTGGTGGAGGTGAACGCTTGGTGGAGCCAACGCGGAGCTTGGTGGAGCCTTGGTGGAGGTGAACGCTTGGTGGAGCCAACGCGGAGCTTGGTGGAGCCTTGGTGGAGGTGAACGCTTGGTGGAGCCAACGCGGCTGGTGGGGGGTTGGTGTGACGGGTTCTCTCTCCTTCCCTCACAAGCTTCAGGACTCTTTCTCTCTCTTTCTTAGTCCCACCCAGTCCAACAACTTCCTCTCTTGCTTAGTCCAACTCAAGGCCTTCCTGTCTTCTGATCTCCTCCCTCCTCGACTCTCTCTGGGGGCCTCTGCCTCGGGTTATATAAGCCCCACCCTTGACCCTTTGCGAACCTCCCCAAAACGTTCTCTCTCCACCCTCTAAAGCCAACCCCTCGTTCTGGGTTGGTAGGCAAGGGCTGGTTCACTCCTCCCCTCTATGACGAGGTGGGGACCCGCCTTTCTTCCCCAACCCTGCCTCGTGGTCAATGGCGGATGAAGGGAAAACCGCCCAAAATGCAGTTGGCAATTGGAAGGGAGGTAATTGGCAATGGCACTCGAGGCCTGGCAAAGACGAAAGGGGAAATTGAAGTTTTGGGAGTGGGAATGAAGGGAATCTATCTCTTTCACTGGTGCAATGGAGTATTTCTATTAATGGGAGACACAGCCTTATCCTAAAACACAGAATAAGATATAACTATCGAACAGGGGTATTCTATTATTGGCTGACGTGTATGCTTGTGGACTAATTATGGGACGCCCTTTTGACCTTTACACAGCTCCGGAGGCAGGAGGCGCAGAATAACCAATAATAATAATAATAAAGCACACAATCAAAAAAAACAGTCCTCATATCCGCAACAATATATATATCTGGGAGGGCTGCGTTCTGCTTTTTGAAACCTACATATGGAGACAACAACCAATGACACACTTCTCTGGCAGACATTGGACTTAATGCCATGGACATAACCAGACAAAATTCAACTAGTTACCTTGGAGGAAATGACCTAACTTTTGGTGACGCCATCTTGTTGATGTGGCTTTTCTCTCTGCAGTCAGTGGGGCAATTGAGAAATTTCCTTCTCCCCCCACCTCCTCTCCTCCACTCGTCTCCATTAATTGCCAACCCACGGGATTTATCTGTGTTTTGTCGTCTAAATGCTGAGCGTCAAATGAGGAAGCAGTATTTTCTTGTGTTTGGTATGACTCGTTCAGGTTCAGAATCAAACCGCGAACCTGTCAGACACAGGGCGGATGCTTTCTTCTTATTTATTTTTTTAATTTCCCATTTTGTATTCCTCATTGTGACGCAGAAAGGTGGATCCGTTTGGAGCAGATGGTCATCATTTAGCTGTCTCGTGAACAACATCCTGAAGAGATGTGTCACATCTCAGATAAATCGGCGAGAAAACGGAATAACAGGGAAGGGAGACTATAAACGACTATGCTCAGAACTTCATTGATCACTGACAGAGTTGTTTAACTTTCATTTTGTGCTTAAACCTGTAAGGGCGTGTTTTTCCTGCTCGGAACCGAAGGCATTGACATAAAGTGTTGGTTTCATGTAAGTAAACATTGTTGTGGATGTCGTTGTGATGAAGGACTAATGAAGGGAGCTGGACATTGGGTTTGTTGGTTGTTATTAAAAAACAAAATGGCCGCCGCTATCTGGGGCCTAAAACGATCATTTGATTTATCTGCCTATCATCCCTTCAGATAACAAATACAGGTATTCTTTTAATAATGAAGGTATAATTTTTCGATCAAAGTATAATAATGAATTATTTTCTCTCTCAGGAGGAGAGAGAGAGACGATTAGACCTGCCTGATCCTCGCCATCTTCCCTGAAAGTGCCTCCGTGGATTCATGCAAATGTAATTCTTTGGGATAGATTGACATCGGTGCGATCAATGGAGCAAGGTGAGGTGTAAATTGCTTTTTACCATTTGATTATCGTACTAAATTGTTACAAACGCCTTTGATGAAGTTATATAATTGCACGGTTTGTATTGAACAGGTAAGCTCAATTTGAATCAAATGGTAGGCCCTATTTGCTTGTTCTGCCTCGATGTTGTTTGTGTGATATAATTTAGCGAAATACTGTATTAAAAATGGTGTTTTGCCTGAAGAGCTTTTTGAAGTGTGTGTGTGTGTGTGTGTTTGTGTGTGTGTGTATGTGTGTGTGTATGTGTGTTTCTCTGAGTGTGTGTCTCTGTGTCTGTGTGTGTATGTGGGTGTGTATGTTTGTGTTTCTGTGTGCGTATGTGTGTGTATGTGTGTGTGTGTGTGTTTGTGTTTCTGTGTGCGTATGTGTGTGTGTGTGTGTGTGTGTGTGTGTGTGTGTGTGTGTGTGTGTGTGTGTGTGTGTGTGTGTGTGTGTGTGTGTGCATGTGTGTGTGCATGTATGTGTTTCTCTGTGTCTGTGTGTGTGTGTATGTTTGTGTTTCTCTGTGTGTGTCTGTGTCTGTGTGTGTCTCTGTGTCTGTGTGTGTCTCTCTGTGTCTGTGTGTGTGTGTGTGTGTGTGTGTGTGTGTGTGTGTGTGTGTGTGTGTGTGTGTGTGTGTGTGTGTGTGTGTGTGTGTGTGTGTGTGTGCATTTGTGTTTCCTTTCTTGCTCCTTTTTGTCAAACCGTTGACCTGTTGGTCCATTTAACCAAATTTCCATTGATATTCACGGCCTTGTTCCATACCTGCCTGCTGTAGTGCTTGAGCATTAGCTTGTCTTTCACCAAATCCAGATATGCTTGGGCCAAGGCAGGGATTAACCAATGACGCAGAGACTGAGAAAGTTATTATTATTGCCAAATTATACGACTATTATTATTGTTGTTAATATTGTAACGCAGAATTCAGACCTCAGCACAACATGAGTATGTGGCCCTGTCGTCTTTTATTCCAGCTTGAAACACACAAACAAATCCCGGCCGCCGTCGAGTCTCATGAGCAAGGCTCATCAAGCTTCACTAACTGGGCGTGGGCAACTACTTTACAAAGCGCCGCCCTCATCAACCTTTACGAACTGAGAGGGGTCAAGTACTTTGCAAAGCGCCGCCCTCATCAAGCTTCACGAACTGGGTGGGGTCAAGTACTTTGCAAAGCGCCGCCCTCGTCAAGCTTCACTAACTGGGCGTGGTCAAGTCCTTTGCAAAGCGCCGCCCTCGTCAAGCTTCACTAACTGGGCGTGGTCAAGTACTTTGCAAAGCGCCGCCCTCGTCAAGCTTCACTAACTGGGCGTGGTCAAGTAATTTGCAAAGCACTGCCCTCGTCAACCTTCACGAACTGGGCGTTGTCAATTACTTTGCAAAGCGCCGCCCTCGTCAAGCTTCAAGAACTGGGCGTGGTCAATACTTTGCAAAGCGCCACCCTCGTCAAGATTCACGAACTGGGCATGGTCAAGTACTATGCAAATCGCCGTCCTCGTCAAGTTTCGCGAACTGGGTGTGGTCAAGTACTTTGCAAGGCGCCGCCCTCGTCAAGCTTCACAAACTGGGTGTGGTCAAGTACTTTGAAAGGGCCGTCCTCGTCAAGATTCACCAACTGGACATGGTCAAGTACTTTGCAAAGCGCCACCCTCGTCAAGCTTCACTAACTGGGTGTGGTCATGTACTTTGCAAAGCACTGCCCTCGTCAAGCTTCACCAATGGGCATGGTCCAGTACTTTGCAAAGCGCCACCCTTGTCAAGCTTCACTAACTGGGTGTGATCAAGTACTTTGCAAAGCGCCGCCCTCGTCAAGCTTCACGAACTGGGTGTGGTCAAGTACTATGCAAAGCGCCGCCCTCATCAAGCTTCACGAACTGGGTGGGGTCAAGTACAATGCAAAGCGCCGCCCTCGTCAAGCTTAACGAACTGGGCGTGGTCAAGTACTTTACAAAGCGCCGCCCTCATCAACCTTTACGAACTGGGAGGGGTCAAGTACTTTGCAAAGCGCCGCCCTCATCAAGCTTCACGAACTGGGTGGGGTCAAGTACTTTGCAAAGCGCCACCCTCGTCAAGCTTCACTAACTGGGCGTGGTCAAGTCCTTTGCAAAGCGCCGCCCTCGTCAAGCTTCACTAACTGGGTGTGGTCAAGTACTTTGCAAAGCGCCGCCCTCGTCAAGCTTCACCAACTGGGCGTGGTCAAGTAATTTGCAAAGCACTGCCCTCGTCAACCTTCACGAACTGGGCGTTGTCAATTACTTTGCAAAGCGCCGCCCCCATCAAGCTTCACGAACTGGGCATTCTCAAGTACTTTGCAAAGCGCCGCCCTCGTCAAGCTTCAAGAACTGGGCGTGGTCAAGTACTTTGCAAACGCCGCCCTCGTCAAGATTCACGAACTGGGCATGGTCAAGTACTATGCAAATCGCCGTCCTCGTCAAGTTTCGCGAACTGGGTGTGGTCAAGTACTTTGCAAGGCGCCGCCCTCGTCAAGCTTCACGAACTGGGTGTGGTCAAGTACTTTGAAAGGGCCGTCCTCGTCAAGCTTCACCAACTGGACATGGTCAAGTACTTTGCAAAGCGCCACCCTCGTCAAGCTTCACTAACTGGGTGTGGTCATGTACTTTGCAAAGCACTGCCCTCGTCAAGCTTCACCAATGGGCGTGGTCCAGTACTTTGCAAAGCGCCACCCTTGTCAAGCTTCACTAACTGGGTGTGATCAAGTACTTTGCAAAGCGCCGCCCTCGTCAAGCTTCACGAACTGGGCGTGGTCAAGTACTATGCAAAGCGCCGCCCTCATCAATCTTCACGAACTGGGTGGGGTCAAGTACAATGCAAAGCGCCGCCCTCATCAAGCTTCACGAACTGGGTGGGGTAAAGTACTTTGCAAAGCGCCGCCCTCGTCAAGCTTCACGAACTGGGCGTGGTCAAGTACTTTGCAAAGCGCCGCCCTCGTCAAGCTTCACTAACTGGGCGTGGTGAAGTACTTTGCAAAGCGCCGCCCTCCTTAAGCTTTACTAACTTGGCATGGTCAAGTACTTTGCAAAGCACCGCCCTCCTTAAGCTTCACTAACTTGGCATGGTCAAGTACTTTGCAAAGCGCCGCCCTCAAGCTTCACTAACTTGGCGTGGTCAAGTACTTTGCAAAGCGCCGCCCTCCTTAAGCTTCACTAACTTGGCGTGGTCAAGTACTTTGCAAAGCGCCGCCCTCCTTAAGCTTCACTAACTTGGCGTGGTCAAGTACTTTGCAAAGTGCCGCCCTCCTTAAGCTTCACTAACTTGGCGTGGTCAAGTACTTTGCAAAGCGCCGCCCTCCTTAAGCTTCACTAACTTGGCGTGGTCAAGTACTTTGCAAAGCGCCGCCCTCCTTAAGCTTCACTATCTTGGCGTGGTCAAGTACTTTGCAAAGTGCCGCCCTCCTTAAGCTTCACTAACTTGGCGTGGTCAAGTACTTTGCAAAGCGCCGCCCTCCTTAAGCTTCACTAACTTGGCGTGGTCAAGTACTTTGCAAAGCGCCGCCCACCTTAAGCTTCACTAACTTGGCGTGGTCAAGTACTTTGCAAAGCGCCGCCCTCCTTAAGCTTTACTAACTTGGCGTGGTCAAGTACTTTGCAAAGAGCCGCCACATGTCCCGAAACTCGAGTTAAAAGTTGTACACGTTCTGCTCTGATAATGTTCGCCCCTGTGCTCTCTGAAGAGAATCGGCGCACAACCGGTTTAACCAGTTCTTCTGGTGGACTCTCCCATTCCACTTTGCGTCAGGAGGGGAAAATGGATTGATCCAAGTTGAGGAGGGAAACGAACTTCTGCTATAATTGGCTTAATGTAGCAGTAAAAACTGCACTGTCACAATATTATTAGTATTAATTAACTCCGCCAATGAAGGTGGACGGAGGTAATGTTTTCACACCTGTTTGTGTCTGTCTATTTGTCTGTCTGTCTATATGTGAACAGGATATCTCAAAAAGTTGTGGACGGATTCTGACAAAACTTGGTGGATGAATTGCATAGGTGACAAGAACAAACCAATTAGATTTTGGTTCAGGTCCGAATCCAGATCTGGCCTATCAGTGGGATGCAAAACGTAAACTGCAACGGAGGTACGGTCTCTGCCGAGTGCAGTTCTATTCTTTTTTTTGTAGGCTTGGTCAAGGCTCGTATAAGAGCTAACACATAGAACATATAATAAATGGAGTGTGTGACAAGAGGGGGAAAGAGAGAGAAGCACAATAACAGTGGAGAACAGGGACATTGGGAGATCTGTGGAAGGGAGAGGGATTGGGTGAGAGGTACACGGGATAAACAAGATGGACACGACAAAGACTTTCAGGAAAGAAAACAGAATTGGAAGTAGGTGGATTTGGGGTGGATTAACGGGGGTAGAAAAGATCAAGGTTTTGGATGGGGGAAGATAAGAGATGGTGGTGAACAGCTGTTTTAAAGACCTGGAGGGAGGAGTGGGATTGAAGAGAGTGTGGGAATTTGTTCCAAAGGCGGGAGAAAAGAGGAATGAAAGAGTGAAGGTGAGCAGAGAGTCTTGATTTTGACAGTTTCACCAGAATAGGGTTACTGGCAGATCTTGTGTGGGATATTGGGGGACAGAGCACAAACAGAGCTCGGGGAGCTAGGTCAAACAGGAGTCCGGAGAAGACAAAGACCACCAACCTGCCTGTGGTGAGAGAGCGAAAGGCCCTCAGAGTTAGCTTCATCATGAGAGATACCATTTATCCTAAAAGCCTTGGTTTATACAGCGTGAAGCTGAGCTCTGTGTGAGGCAGGAGCACCAGCCTAGAGGGGAGAGCAGAACTCCATCAAGCTGCGGATGAAAGCTTTGTATGTGGTGAGAAGCTCAGGTGTGCCAAGGAAGGACTTCACATGCCGGAGAATGCCCAGTCAGTGTCTGACTTTGGAGGCCAGCTTGGAAATGTGGCTTTCCTAGGAAAGATCATGGCAGATAGTGAGGCGCAAAAGCTTGAGTGACAGAACTTCTTGGATCTTGGAGAGGATTGTTGAGAAAGTAGATGGGAGGGTTTTCCAGTCGGTCTTTTCGGAGAGACATAGTGAGAGTGTGAGATTTGTCAGGATTGAAAGACATGTTCCACTTGTTTGCCCAGTCTGTGATTTTGTCCAGGTCTGCAGAGAGTGAGGAGGCTGCAGACTGCCGATCTGAGGGATGAGGAATGGAGCGGCAGAGAGTGGAGTCATCAGCAAAGAGATACAGAGGATTTTCCAGAGAGTCGGAGAGATCATTAATAATCATATAGTGTCTTCATAATATAATGGAATCTTCTCAGAAATATGATATGGTGTATGATATGTTGTGATCAATAAACATTCTGTCAGTCGTTAGCTGTCGTAGACTGTCTTAAGGTGACCATATAGCAAAGCTGACATTCATAACAAGCATCCTCAGTCGATCCAAGTATTTTCTTGAAAAATCAGAACTACTCACACTCTACAAGGCCTCTGGCCGGTCGGTTGCATAAAGCAACCTTAAGGAAAGATTTGAGGATTTACCAAAATATTTCCTCATATAAGTTTCCTCTTAAAGACATCCTTCCTTTGAGGATCATTGCATATTCGACTATTCCCTAAGTTTTTCCTTTAAACCTTCCCTAAACTCAAGGGAGCACCTCTTCCCCCTCCCTCCCCATACTTAAACACTAAAGCTCCAGTCCCACTGTGGCGATTTTTAAGCGAACGACAAGGAAACAGTACGAAATTGTTACAACGATTTAGGCCACGAATAATTTCAAAAAATGCCACCGGGAATGCCAGATCTGGTTGAGCAACGAATCGACAGGACAATATTTGCGAATCAACTTGATGTAGCAACGAATGTAGTAGAATAAACTCGACGCAGAAAGAACTAGAACGAGGCAGTGCGACGTGTGAGCTGAAGTAGGCGAAGACGTACAACGACGTGTTACGAAACGCAACGGAACAGGTAGACGGAGAATGGAAGCGCAACGAACTGGAAAGAACTGGAAAGAACTGGAACGTGTCAGAACGATGCAATACGAATTGTTCGGAGGCTATAAATATTGCGCATTTCCGTGGCGCTTCGCCAGTCCTTGTGAACATTTCCTTCCACGTTGGACCAGGTGGGCGACACCATGGTTGTTCTGAACATTCTGTAACTGGACCTGCAACAAATATGTAGGTAGAGTGAATGATACTGTATGAGACCTAGCTGTCAATGATACAAAAGTACTGGGCTAGCATGATGTTATATATTATTTTTAAATAATTTCATGTAACTAATAACCTGCAGGAGGTCGTGTGCTAGTTGTAGTCTCTGAAGAGGGGTGAGGATGACAACCCACAGGAGGGACAGTGACTTTAAGAGCCACATAGTGATGAACCACAGTGATGTGAGCTATTCTGGAAACTGACTTCGAGGAGAATCGGGCCCTTCTTATATACCCCTCGTACCCAAAATCGTGCTGGGTCTACTTGCTATCTACCGTTCTACATCGTCATGGTCGTTCTGTATTCTTTCTTCATCTCATACAGCCGTTGGAACTCCTTGTGCCTCGTTGCTTTGTCGCATAGCTGTTCGTTCTTAATCTTCTCTGCTTTCTGCGATTACCAACGACCGTCGTTCTTCCTCATTGCGCATTGAGTCAGGTCGTCCGACCACCGTTCTGTGTCTTCTCTCCTCGCGGCAGAAATTGAACCAGAACCACAACGGAAAGCAGCGATCTTAACAACGAAGCGGTGAGAGTCACAAAGAAGAGGAAGGATTACTCGCGAATACACAACGACAATGGGCGAATGTGATTAAATCGTTGCGGCGCAACGACAGTTTTGAACATTTCAAAACTGTCGGAGCGCCTCTGCGAATCGAGACGATCTGCACGATGCGCAAGGAAAGTTTAACAGAAGAGGAACGAACTTTAAAAAATCAGAACGTCCAAAGCGATTTTCTCCACGAATGCCAGATCGTTGTGGTTCGCTTAAAAAATCGCCGCAGTGGGACTCGGGCTTAACCTTTGATTTTCCATTTGGTGCTCTTCATGGAAATTGGTCAGGAAGACGACGATTATCGCTTCGCAAGATGTCGGGGACACTAGATGCTGATAGAACAATACTTCCACAATTGACAAATGATCTTGCTTTTGGATGCCTCTTCCTATCACTAATCTGATTGGTTGCCTGGCGTAGCATCCAGACTGAGTGCACACCTTGACTCTCTTGTTCCTCATTTCTCACATCTGTGGAACCAACCACCTTCAGAAGGATGTCCTATCACACTCTTTCCTCCAGTGTTTCAAGCAGGCAGTGCACCACCATCACATGTCATCCCCCATCCTTACCCACAATCTTTAATACCTCCATTAACCCTTCCCAACCCAACCCTCTTTCTTCTCTCTTGCAGTGTTTTATCTCTTTCTCTTTCTCTCCCTTCTTTCCTGTTTTAATTACCTCCACCACCAAAGGTGGATGGAGGTTATGTTTTCACCCCTGTCTGTCCGTTTGTGAACAAAATATCTCGAAAAGTTGTGGACGGATTCAGACGAAATTTGGCAGAAATGCAGCGAAAGTGACGAGGACGAAATGATTCGATTTTGGTGAAGATCCGGATTCGGATCCGGCTACTAGAAAATTTTAATTGATTCTTCACCATTGGGAGATAGGGGCCAAAAAACGATACATAGCAGGATATCTCAAGAAGTTATGGATGGATTTGGACGAAACTTATTGGACAGGTTGTGTGTGTGTGTGACAAGGAAGAATCGATTCAATTTTGGTGAAGATCAGGATCCAGCTGATGGAATTTTAAAAGTGATTCTTCACCATTGAGTGATGTGACCGATCAGGTGGAGGTATGCTCTCTACTGAGTGCCGTTTCAGTTATTTATGAGGTTATTGCGTCCATGTTGCCCTCTGCCATACTCTCAGTTCATACCATTCGTCACTTGCCTCTTTATTGAGCCTCATTCTTGTGGAGACAAAAAATATAACATCTTTTGAAGTCTTGGCTTGAAAAAAAACCCAACACCATATCTTATAAAAACGAGGCATGTTATCTTTGAATAACAAAGCATAAACAAGTCATGATCCATCTCCCCAGTTCAGCACAATGTGTAAGCTGAGCGTAAGCTAAGAAAATTGTTCAAAGCTTAAGACAGGACCTCCATCCCGACCCCCCAAACTGACCTGTATATATACATCCTTCTCCGTCCTTTGTTCAATAAACCGAACGTTTTTCATTTGAAATCCATACTGTCAGCCCGGGAGCCCTCTGGTGCTGACGTTCGGGATACAGAACATATAACAATGACCGAGAAGGTGAGATTGGGGTGAACAGAGAGAGAGAGGGGTTGGGAGGAATCTGGCTCCAACATATTCTCCATTTTGCACTTTTATCTTATAAGCTTGGAAAAAAAAAATCTGTTCTTCAAACATGCTGTATATTGTACTTCATTCTCATTATTAATGTCTTTGTTTGAGAACTCACTTGGCTAGTTCGTGCATTTGACGCATTTCTCATAACTCTGTTATTACGGTGAGGGCAATTTATCATCCTTATGTCTACTTGGTGTCACATCCCCTAACTAGTGTTGACATAAAAAGATGAAAACCCCAAAACATTGACAAACAAACCTTCAGACCCAATATTGGAAAAGAGGGCGAATAAATCTTTTCGGAATATCCGACGAGGGAGGGGAGGGAATATTGCGTGGTTGAGTTTCAGGATTTCATTTGACAGGATGAAGTTTGGGGGCAATATTGGATGCAGTGTCATCATAAAGAACAAAATGGAGTCAAATGTCGGTGCTTATAACGCATGTTGCTCGTGCTTGAGAATGCTGACAATGTGTTAAAGGATCCAATCCAAGCATTGTGTGACCATTGTGCATGGATGTCTTCATTTAACTGCCTTTGGAATTCAAAAGCGATAAAGTAAATGGCTGATGATCCTTCACCACTTATCCCCACTACCAGCTTGTGCTTATGGGTCCAATTCCATCGCAGCTGCAGCACATGCAGTTGGCATTCAATTATCGTGTGCGTATTGCACACGTGGTGCTGGAAAACCCTTTCCTGACCTTCCTCCAAGCGTGTGGAACACATTCTGGTCAATGTCATCAGTAACTGCTGTGTGTCGACCAAGTGGAATCTCAGGCCTGTAGGTACTCGTATCTGCATTGCCTGCAGTTGTTGCGGGTGACGTTGACATTTCATGTAACTGGCAACTTGTACCTATTATGTGTAGGCTGACTATAAACTATATCAACCAGGTACTTCGCAAGCAGGACATTGCAAAAATGATGGCATTGTCCCTCGGATGGATCGTTAAGCTTTGGACCTCCGGTTCGGATTTGCTCCACACGTGGGTCGCTTTTGCAGTTGCTCCTTCCACCTGAATTGAAGTTAAATTTTCCCAACCGGATCCATCATATATTTCTGTTATAGTTTCGTCTATGTGTGCTGGATGTACTTTCATCGATTTTTTTTTCTATATTCGTTTGTTATTTCAGAAGCCTTGGCCTTCTCGGATATCCAGAGCATCATCGTCTCGGCTTGGAGGTTGTTTTGTCATCCTGTTTCTCTTTTTTTTTTTCCAAAGAAATTGTCCTTTTTATCCCTTTTAAATGCTATCATATTGCCCATAGTCCCTGAGTGTGTGTGTGTGTGTGTGTGTGTGTGTGTGTGTGTGTGTGTGTGTGTGTGTGTGTGTGTGTATGTGCGTTTCTCTGAGTGTGTGTCTCTCTGTCTGTGTGTGTATGTTTGTGCTTCTGTGTGTGTATGTGGGCATGTATGCTTGTGTGTGTGTGTGTGTGTGTGTGTGTGTGTGTGTGTGTGTGTATGTATGTATGTTTGTGTTTCTCTGAGTGTGTGTCTCTGTGTCTGTGTGTGTATGTTTGTGTTTCTGTGTGTGTATGTGGGCATGTTTGTGTTTGTCTGAGTGTGTGTCCCTGTGTCTGTGTGTGTATGTTTGTGCTTCTGTGTGTGTATGTGGGCATGTATGCTTGTGTGTGTGTGTGTGTGTGTGTGTGTGTGTGTTTATCTGAGTGTGTGTCTCTGTGTCTGTGTGTTTCTGTGTATGTATGTGGACGTGTATGCTTGTGTGTGTGTGTGTGTGTGTTTGTGTTTCTCTGTGTGTGTCTCTGTGTCTGTGTGTGTCTCTGTGTCTGTGTGTGTCTTCTGTGTCTCTTCAAGACAGCTGTTCACCACATTCTCAGATATTTCCCAATCCAAACCCATGCGTCCCCACATTGCTCCCCACATCCATTGTTTGTCCAAGTATTCCTCTATCTTTGCCTCCAACTCCGCTGTTGGTGTTCTAGCTCGTCTATACTCTTCATTTTGTCCTGTTATGTCCTGATCCATTCAATGTACTAGTTCTTCCACGAGCATTGACTATATATATATATATATAATGCATCTGGGGACCCGTCTCTGCCAGCATAGGTTGCTGGTGGACATTAAAGATCCTTTCAATGAAGAATGGGTAAGTTGTCACTGGAACCCTGAGCAAATGCCAACTTTTCTACCCGAACCTACTGCAGAGGCCCGAAATGATGCCAACGGTCTGCACGGTCTGCACGGTCTGCACATAGCGACGCTATTTGATTGCATTTGAATGGACACGAGGCATTGTATAATCGCCGCTTCCCAGCTTTGCCCACGGCCATAATCGGGTTTATCAATTTCCTTTTTGCCCTTATAAAAGATGTTTGATGTGCGAGGTCGGCGTAAGACAATCATAATGTTACAATACGCGTAATTGAGTGTTCAGTTATGCTTCTTACCAAGGTGAGACTAAAATTGTCAGAAACAAACAGTATATCTCTCCGTCTGTGTATTTATTTCTCTGTCCACGTATATCTATCTCGTTGTCCAAGGACAGGTCACCTATAAATTGTTGACTCATCAACTCTTCCATCGATGCCGATTCTTTATGACTTTCTCTAGTTCAGCAATATTCCTGAAATATCAGGAAACCGAATATATTTGAGACTGGGGAATTTTATTTTTCCAAATACAAGCCTCCTCCTCACGATCAACAATGTCAAGGACCAAACCAGAAATTGAGCCAAATAGGCACCAAAGGAATATTTGTGTGTAACCTGAAACTGTAACTTTTGACAATTCCCCGCAGCATCCCCAAATGAACATTCAATTCTTATTATCTTCTCTCTCGCCTTGTTTTCTTTTCCTTTACCTGTCAATGCCACGTGACTTCCCATGGGCCACCACATCGAAGCAGCCGTTGCAGCCTCCCCTCCACCCTCGGCTCGGCGTCAACCGGTTTGCACCAGGAGATTATTGACCATGGTGTGTTAACGCAGTCTGTCGACTCATTGTGCCACTTATTCATGATTAAACATCAGACCCTTCACCATATTGACCATGTTTATATATGCTTAAGGGAATTCTCGGAATTCTTGCTTTCGTACTGAAAATACTTTGACACTGTCAAAAATATTGAGCTTTAGTTGCTATTTTGATATAATGTATGGGATTTTGTATTGAAAATGGTGGAAATTTTGATCACAACCCCACACCCTCGACAAGCCAACCCCCTCCACAACATTCCTCTCATCCACAACCCCCATCCCTCCATAACATCGCTCCCATCCACAACCCCCACCCATTCATAGCATCGCTCCCATCCACAACCCCCTCCATAGCATCGCTCCCATCCACAACCCCCTCCATAGCATCGCTCCCATCCACAACCCCCTCCATAGCATCGCTCCCATCCACAACCCCCTCCATAGCATCGCTCCCATCCACAACCCCCACCCATTCATAGCATCGCTCCCATCCACAACCCCCACCCATTCATAGCATCGCTCCCATCCACAACCCCCTCCATAGCATCGCTCCCATCCACAACCCCCTCCATAGCATCGCTCCCATCCACAACCCCCTCCATAGCATCGCTCCCATCCACAACCCCCTCCATAGCATCGCTCCCATCCACAACCCCCACCCATTCATAGCATCGCTCCCATCCACAACCCCCACCCATTCATAGCATCGCTCCCATCCACAACCCCCACCCATTCATAGCATCGCTCCCATCCACAACCCCCTCCATAGCATCGCTCCCATCCACAACCCCCTCCATAGCATCGCTCCCATCCACAACCCCCACCCCTTCATAGCATCGCTCCCATCCACAACCACCGCCACCCCCTCCTCAGCAACATCCCTCCCCTCCACAACCACCGCCCCCCCCTCCACAACCACCGCCCCCCCCTCCTCAGCAACATCCCTCCCCTCCACAACCACCGCCCTCCCCCCCTCCTCAGCAACATCCCTCCCCTCCACAACCCCCACCCCTCCGTAACATCCCTCCCCTCCACAACGCCCTTCCCTCCACAACATCCCTCCCCTCCACAACATCCCTCCCCTCCACAACACCGTCCCCTCCACAACACCGTCCCCTCCACAACACCGTCCCCTCCACAACATTGTCCCCTCCACAACACCCTCCCCTCCACAACATCCCTCCCCTCCACAACACCGTCCCCTCCACAACACCGTCCCCTCCACAACATCCCTCCCTCCACAACATCCCTCCCCTCCACAACATCCCTCCCCTCCACAACACCGTCCCCTCCACAACACCGTCCCCTCCACAACATTGTCCCCTCCACAACGCCCTCCCCTCCACAACACCCTCCCCTCCGCAACATCCCTCCCCTCCACAACGCCCTCCCCTCCACAACATCCCTCCCCTCCACAACATCCCTCCCCTCCACAACATCCCTCCCCTCCACAACACCGTCCCCTCCACAACACCGTCCCCTCCACAACATTGTCCCCTCCACAACACCCTCCCCTCCACAACATCCCTCCCCTCCACAACATTGTCCCCTCCACAACGCCCTCCCCTCCACAACATCCCTCCCCTCCGCAACATCCCTCCCCTCCACAACACCGTCCCCTCCACAACATTGTCCCCTCCACAACGCCCTCCCCTCCACAACATCCCTCCCCTCCGCAACACCCTCCCCTCCACAACACCGTCCCCTCCACAACATTGTCCCCTCCACAACACCCTCCCCTCGACAACTCCTACCCCTCTCCACAACCCCCATTCCCTCCACAACCTTCCCACCCCCCCTGATCCACAACCTCCCCACCGCACCACGATATCTCTCCCATCCACAACATCTCTTCCATCCACAATCACCCCCTTCCACAACCCCAACCCCACGCACCCCCTCCACAACCCAACCCTCCCCACGCTCCCCAAAAAGGAAATCTCAGTTATTTTGCAAATATGCAATTCAATGCTGCTACTTTGCAAACACATTGTTGAAGCTAAAGCCCACAAGTGGCTTTCCAAGCAAATGTAACTGAACACACGATATTAGCCCAAGTAAGCACGCGAAGCACGTAAAGCACGCGAAGCACGTAAAGCACACGAAGTGAAGGGAAGGGTTAAGCAATTAATTGGTTCATTCTGTCTTGTCTACAAACGCCGGTTTATGATCCATGAACACCTTAATTTCAATTGAATGTTATATATTTTGAACACGAATCAGAAAACAAACCTGTTGTGGCGGACACAAAAGCCCACTGGCGTGGTGACATCATTCCACGCACCGAGTGGGCGGTGGCCACGCCCGAGGGGTAGGCGTGGCCTCATGATATACCCCGGGCGACCAGCCCGGAGGAGTTTAGTGTTACAGTGTAGTCTTACAATAAAGACGTTTATATGTTACCGCTTGTCCGCTTCCTCCTTGCTCACAAGCAGCGCGCGTAACGCCGCGCTTTACTGGTGACCCTCGACGTTGGATCTGCCGGAGCGATCCTTCCACACGCGACGCCATCGCCATGGCCGCCTTCGTCAAACTTCCGGAATTTTGGGAGGCTCAGGCCGAAGTCTGGTTCGTCCAGGCCGAAGCCCAATTTCAGCTTCGGCACCTCACCGGCGATGACACGCGCTACTGCCACGTCGTCGCCTCCCTCGGGCCCGGCACGGCCGCTCGAGTTGTGTCCGTCCTTCGCCACCCACCGGACGGCCACAAGTACGAGGCACTCAAGCGGCTACTCCTAGCCACGTTCAGCCTCACGGACGACGCACGGGCCGACCGCCTCCTGGATCTCCCCGAGCTCGGTGAGACGCGCCCGTCGGTCCGAATGGACCATATGCTGTCACTGTTGGGCGACGAAGCCCCCGGTTCGCTATTCCGGGCGCTTTTCCGTCGCCAACTTCCAGCGCAGGTTGGCCGGGACCGGGCTAACGGAACCCCGAGCATTGGCGGCCGAGGCGGACAAGTACTTCGCCGCTTCGGACACGCGGGCGAGCGTTGGCGTGGCCGTCACGGCCTTCGACGCTGATGTTCCACAGCATCATCTTCTACAGCACGCTGATGTTCCACAGCATCATCTTCTACAGCACGCTGATGTTCCACAGCATCATCTTCTACAGCACGCTGATGTTCCACAGCATCATCTTCTACAGCACGCTGTGGTTCAGCAGCATGCTGATACGCACCTCGTGAACGCCGCCACGCCCCGCCCACCGCCGCGGCGAAAACCGCCACCGCGGGGAAACCCGTCGACTCCACCGGCCTGGCGGAGCCAGCCGCACTCCTCCAGCTCCACCACCTGGTGCTGGTTCCACGCCAAGTTCGGCCACGAAGCTCGGCGGTGTCATCCGCCGTGCTCCTTCAACGGGTCGGGAAACGCCCGGGCCGGCGCTCAATTGTGGCGATGAGCGCCGGCCGTTCGAGCAGCCTGCTGTTCATAACGGACACCTTCTCCGGGCGCCGTTACCTGTGCGACATGGGAGCACAGGTGAGTGTCATTCCCGCCGGCACGTCAGACAAGCACGCCGCGGGTGGGGGCCCCGCGCTGCATGCCGCGAACGGGACGCCCATCCGTACGTACGGAAAACGCTGCCTCTCTCTGCGGTTTGGAGGGCAGGTTTTCCGATGGACGTTCGTCACCGCCGACGTGCCCATGGCACTGCTTGGCGCGGACTTCCTGTGCGCTAATGGGCTCCTGGTCGACGTCAAGCGCAGACGGCTTGTCCAGGCCGAGACATTCAGCTCGCTCGCATGTGCGTTGCCCAGCTCAACGAGCGGCTTGCCAAGCGGCTTGCCGAACGATTCGGTTCCGGCCACGTTGGTCTGTACGCTTCCGGCAGCGGACGCATTCACCCGCCTCCTCGCCGGCTTCCCGGCCCTCACGCGGCCCACCTTCTCGGCGGGGGCTGTCAAGCACGGGGTGGCCCATCACATCCCCACCGTCGGGCCACCGGTCTACGCCCGGGCACGCCGCCTCGAGCCGACGAAGCTGGCGGTGGCAAAAGCGGAGTTCGCTACCCTGGAGCGACTCGGCATCGTTCGGCGCTCAGAGAGCGCTTGGGCGTCGCCGCTGCACATCGTGCCGAAGCCCGGCGGGGGATGGCGACCGTGCGGGGACTATCGCCGTCTCAATGACGCCACGACTCCCGACCGCTACCCCGTCCCCCACATTCAGGACTTTTCCGCCCGTTTGGCAGGCAGGTCCTTCTTCTCGAAGGTGGACCTCATACGCGGCTACCATCAGGTCCCCGTCAGGCCGGAGGACGTCCCGAAGACGGCGGTCATCACGCCATTCGGACTCTTCGAGTTCCTGCGCATGCCCTTCGGTCTGAAGAATGCGGCTCAGGCGTTCCAGCGACTGATGGACAGCGTCCTGCGCGACTTGGATTTTGTCTACGTCTACCTGGACGATATCCTCGTCGCCAGCGCGTCCCGCGAAGAGCACCTACGCCACCTCCGCACGCTCTTCGAACGCCTGGGCCAGCATGGCCTGATTGTGAACCCCGCAAAGTGCCGGTTCGGCGCCGCCACAATCGATTTTCTGGGGCACCGTGTCACCAGGCACGGCGCCGTCCCCCTGACGGCCAAGGTGGAGGCGGTGAAGGGGTTTCCGCGCCCCCGCATGATCAGAGGGCTGCAGGAGTTCCTGGGCATGGTGAACTTTTACCATCGGTTCCTGCCCCGTATCGCCCAGCTCCTGCGCCCCCTGCACGAAGCTCTCCGAGGTAAGCCGGGCAAAGGCGACGTTACCTGGACCGAGCAGATGGACACGGCGTTCACGGGCGCGAAGCTCGCCTTGGCTAACGCCACCATGCTTGCGCACGCGGCGCCCGATGCACCGATCGCCCTCACCACCGATGCCTCGGACTACGCAGTGGGCGCGGTGCACGAGCAATGGGTGCGTGGAGCTTGGCAACCGCTGGCGTTCTTTAGCCGGCAGCTTCGCCCGCCCGAACGCCGTTACAGTACCTTCGACCGCGAGTTGCTCGGACTTCACTTGGCGGTCAGGCACTTCCGCCATCTGCTCGAGGGCCGGGCGTTCACTGCCTTCGTCGACCACAAGCCGCTGATCTTCGCGATGGGCAAGGTCACCGAGCCGTGGTCGGCCCGGCAGCAGCGTCACCTCTCGGCCGTGTCCGAGTACACGACGGACATCCAGCACGTCGCGGGGAAGGACAACCCGGTGGCGGATTGCCTTTCCCGGGCCGTCGCCCACGCAGTCCACCTCGGCATCGACTATGCCCGGATGGCAGCGGACCAGGCCGCTGACCCCGACGTCCAGGCCTTGCGGACCGCCGTCACGGGCCTCCGCGTCACCGAGGTGCCGTTCGACGGCGCGGGCGCGGCTCTCTTGTGCGACGTCTCCCTCGGGCGTCCTCGCCCCATCGTGCCCGCGGGCTGGAAGCGCCAGGTGTTTGACGCCATCCACGGCCTGTCCCACCCGGGCGCGAGGGCCTCCCAAAGGCTGATCGCCGACAAGTTCGTCTGGCATGGCCTTCGGAAGGCCGTCCGCGGCTGGGCCAGGACGTGCCTCGCGTGCCAGCGCGCCAAGGTGCACCGGCACACCCAGGCCCCGTTGGCCCCGTTCACGGTGCCGGAACGCCGGTTTGACCACGTCCACGTGGACCTGGTGGGACCTCTGCCTCCCTCGCGGGGTTTCACCCACGTCCTCACCATGGTGGACCGCACCACCCGGTGGCCGGAGGCCGTGCCCTTGGCGTCGACAACGGCGGCCGATGTCGCGCAGGCTTTCATCGCCACCTGGGTCGCCCGGTTCGGCGCCCCCTCAGACATCTCATCCGACCGCGGCCCCCAGTTCACCTCGGAGCTCTGGGGGGCGGTTGCGCAGGGGCTCGGGGTCCAGCTGCACCGAACCACGGCCTACCACCCCCAGGCTAACGGCCTGTGTGAGCGATTTCACCGCTCATTGAAGGCCGCGCTCCGGGCCACCCTCCGCGACGGCGGCTGGGTCGACAGGCTCCCCTGGGTCCTGCTGGGCCTCCGGACGGCGCCCAAGGAGGACCTGCGCGCATCCGCGGCGGAGTTGGTCTTCGGGCAACCGCTGCGGGTGCCGGGCGAGTTCCTCCCCGACTCCACGGCACCATGGTCCGCGGCACAGCAGCGCTCCGCTCTGCAAGAGACCGCCCAGAGGTTCGCCCCGGTGCCAACGGCATGCCACGGGCACCCACCGATGCACGTCGCCCCGGAGCTTCGCACGGCGGAGTACGTCTTCGTCCGCCACGATGCCCATCGGACACCACTGCGGCCCCCGTACGACGGGCCTTTCCGCGTGCTGGAGACCGGGGCGAAGCACTTCACCCTGGACATCGGCGGTACTCCTGACCGCGTTTCGGTAGACCGCCTCAAGCCGGCCCACCTCGATGTGGACCATCCACCGCCAGTGGCCCGACCCCCACGTCGGGGCCGCCCTCCTGCGGGCGGACCCCCGGCACCGCCCAGCCCCGCCGCCACGGCGCCCCCCGGTCCTGCACCCATCCCAGGGGCAGCCAGGGGCATCCCACCTGGTATCCCTGCACCCCGGACGCCGCCGATTGCCAGGGGGCGCTTCGGCCGGGTCATTCGTCTGCCCCGCAAACTGGCCCTCCAGGTGCGCGGGAATTCTGGGGGGGCGCGTGTGGCGGACACAAAAGCCCACTGGCGTGGTGACATCATTCCACACACCGAGTGGGCGGTGGCCACGCCCGAGGGGTAGGCGTGGCCTCATGATATACCCCGGGCGACCAGCCCGGAGGAGTTTAGTGTTACAGTGTAGTCTTACAATAAAGACGTTTATATGTTACCGCTTGTCCGCTTCCTCCTTGCTCACAAGCAGCGCGCGTAACGCCGCGCTTTACTGTTGTCTTTACCATACTTTGGTTCTGAACTTGTTCGGATCGCGCATGTTCAGAAAGAAATGAGATAATTTTTTTACTCTGTCTGCCTGTCTGACAGTTAAGCAAAATAGAAAATCATTCCAAACAGGAAACTTACTGTTTTTAAGGACGTTATAAAGGACACAAACACCAGGTTTGAATGTGGTAACTAATGTAATGTGGTAAATGAGGCGGTGTATAAGATGCTAAATCAACAGCGTTAAACTTCAGAAAAATTTCTATACGACTTTTAAAATCGTTATTTCATTTTAATTGAATTATATACTTGAAAAATGGAGAACACAAATCGCCTTTTTAGCACTTTCAAAACACTTCCGTTTAGTAGTTCCGTTCGGAGTACAAGGCGGCAGAATATAGTAACACTGTTCAAAAGTTTAAGGAAACCTGGACTATAAATGATGCACTTTGTACGGTCTCCCCACGAGATACTTTGCTCTTATTTGTATAAATGTGTTATTTGGCATTCTTTTTGGTGTTCTTTGGCGTTCTTTTTTTTGGTGTTCTTTGGCGTTCTTTTACCTTCCCCTTATCTGTCTTGGTAGTGCTTTCTCTTCAAAATGCTCTACCTTGTCTACTGTAGTTCAAACCATGGACTTGCAGAGATGAGGAATTGAGCGACATTAAACTGGGAACATATGTTTGCCTGAGCTTGCATGAGCTCTGAACGCAAATCCCTGTAACCTTTCCAACAAAAGCACTACTACTAATACTATTATACTACTACTGCTACTACTACTAATGCTGTTACTACTACTGCTGCTACTACCCCTGCTACTACTACTGCTACTACTACTATGACTTCTGCTACTACTACTGCTACTACTACTATGACTTCTGCTACTACTACTACTACTACTACTACTACTACTACTACTACTACTACCACGCCACGCCATTTTGCTGCTCCTCGAGCCGTGCTATTTTCGACATTTCCTTCTCATCCTCTTCCGTTTTCGTTTGTATTTTTGGTTTATTTGGGTTATTTGAACCGAGTTGGTTCATTTTGTTACTTTACTTTGACGTCCCGTTTGAGTTATTAGCCCTTTGTGTTCGGGTCTAGCCGCGGCGTGCGGCCGCACCCGTGTGGGACTAGATTTGCCGCGCCCGATTTGCGGCGTATCACAAACTGTTTGACTTCCTTGTTTTTGCTTAATCACCCTTGACTTTCTGTGCTAAATTTGCATAGTTTTGGCGATTAAGCCGATAAGTTATTTGCTCAATGCGCATTTGATTATCCTTTTGAGTTAATCACCAGCATACCTGCACGGTCGTGCTGAAATAAGCAAAAGCTCACGAACGAGCTCATTGATATTTTTTTCTCATTTTCATTTGACGGGAAATATACCGTTAATAGCAATCATGCCTCTGGATGGTACATGGGCAAGGATGGCCGCTACTACCTCTGGTGCAGGTGGGAACCGCCCTGCCCACCCGTTTAAGGTGTTAACAAGGAAGCACGGGGTGAAATGCGAGTTGGGACAAATCACCCAAATAGAGGCCTATGTGAACGCACTCGCTAGTGTGGTTGATCCAGCAACGATAGTTGCAGCCTCGAAAATGTATGGACAAGCTGTGTTCTTTCTTAACTCAGAGGCTGCAGCAAACAAAGTCATTGAGAAAGGGATTAGTGTGGGAGGACTCTTTGTACAAGTCGAGCCGCTCTCAAGTCTTGGTACAAGGATAATTATATCTAATATACCTCCTTACGTGCCTGACAATGTCGTGGTGCCTTTCCTGGAACGACTGGGAGTGTTGAGATCACTCATCAAGCCTGTGTCTTTGGGCTGTCATGAGCCCTCCCTACAACATGTCTGGTCTTTTAAAAGACAAGTATCCATTGAATTGGGAAAGGACGCTGAATGTGAGGGGTCGTTTGTTATTCCTTTTGACGGAAAGAATTACAGGGTGTTTTATATGACAAACGAACCCCGTTGTTTTGTATGCAAAGCGAAGGATCACAGGAGAGCAGACTGCCCCACTATCATTAAAGAGGTTGCAGCTCTTCAACGTCCAGATCAGCCTCGAGAGGATCCCAGCGTCACTGAAGGTAACCTAAGAGAGGCGGCTGCTCCTTTGTGCTCGAGGGCAGTGGACCCTCAAGAAAGTTCTATACCAGCTTCTCATCCCATCTCTTCTGCTGCCATAAATCAATGGCAGGCAGTGGGAGCAGGGAAGGCAAAGAGAGCACAGAAGAGGAAATCAGAACCCGCAGAGGATGGGACCACGGAACACCCTGGTACAATTGAGGATGACACGGGAAGTAATGTGTCAAAGGGATTTGTAAAGCCTAGTATTCTGAAGGAGAAAAGAGTGGTAACCCAATCTGAAGAAATGGAAGAAGAAGAAGAGGAAACTATTCATCAAACGACAGGATATGGAGAGTCTTCTCTCTCAGATCCACCCAACGACAGTTTGAAGAACTAGGGCATGCCCGTACTATATATATATCTAAAATTATATCCCCCCCCCTCTATTTACATGAAATGGTTTGGTCCATTCGCAAAGCCAAAGCGAACGGCTTGCGAGTACGGTGACAATCCCCCCCCTCTATTTACATGAAATGGTTTGGTCCAAAGCGAACGGCTTGCGAGTACGGTGACAATCCCCCCCCTCTATTTACATGAAATGGTTTGGTCCAAAGCGAACGGCTTGCGAGTACGGTGACAATCCCCCCCCCCCCCCCCTCTATTTACATGAAATGGTTTGGTCCAAAGCGAACGGCTTGCGGAGTTTGGTAAAGAAATCGCCATAGCGTGCACAAACGCGCAGGAAAGCGAAAGAATCGCAAATTAGTTTTAATTAGTTTTAAAACATAGTTTAACGCCAACATAGCGGCAACATAGTTTGCCAACGTGAAATAAATGAATACGCTCTCAAATGTGCCGTCCGAGGCAGAGTCTGTTCGGCACGTTCGGCACACGTGATAACTCGCTGCTCTCTGATTGGTTGAATCGTTTTTTGGACATAGCTCGGTAACTACTTCTCCGATTAATATGAAACCTTGAAAAGGCACATCCTCGGGTCCCCAGCAATATACCTGGCAAGTTTAAAGTATATCGGACCCGTCGTGGTTGTCGAGAAACAGCGGTCACAGACACACACACAGACATACACACAGACAAACACACACACAGAGATTACTGGAATTATAGATAGATGAACAGGAAGGGAGACCGTCAGGTAGTAAACCCAGCATGGTAAAGATAAACAACCTAGAAGTATCTCACTTGACAGGGCCAAACGATACTGTGATGTTGGCTCCTGAGAAAATACATCCAATAATAACAACTGCAACGAAGCTTCAAAATAAACCAGGGATTGAAACATCTACAAGAGCAGTTCTGAACCGAAGGATTAACACCGAAGTTTCAAAGGATTCTGAAGTAGCATTCATCGGTGGGACAGACAGAGAGAAGGAACCAGACACACAAGCATCAATAAAGTTGCTGGCACTGACCGACATCTCAGGTGATGTCACTTCACTCACTGTTGGCGCAGAAAGGGGAATAGTTGAGCACATCTCTATTTTACCACCCCAAAAGGTTGGATCTCCTATACCAACTGAGGAGGAGGCATCCACTCCCACAGGTGAAGCAACGTCCGCCGCATCAGAGCCAAAGGAGCATTCCTCCGTGCCAGAAGATTATGCCAAGTCAGCCTTGAGAGACGACATGGCAGAAGACTTGACACACTGTACAAGTACACCAAAGGAGAAGGATCTTGAACCTCCAGACAGCGATGATGAGGAAAGTATTGGTGATGGGGAAGACTATCAAGGGTCACTGACTGGTTTAGAGACAGACCTACCTGCAGGACGCCATTCCTGCATCCCCAGCCAGGAGATACTCGAGTTCCTGGAACAAAGCTTGCATAGCAGGAAGAAAGTGGAAAATGCACTGAAACGGTGGAAAGATTATGACTTGCTAGTGCATTCCTTGTATGTACTAAGGAGAGAGGGACATAAAACAAAGACTTCAGGCTCGGCCGAACAAGCCCGAGTCAGGAAGTTTCTAGCAAAGTTGTTGAGTTACGGGCCTGAATATAAAGTCGTTTAGGAGGATGAATTTCACAGAAACAAAACTCTCAATACAATAATGACATCAAACTTACGAATAGGATCATTGAATGTCAATGGCTGTAAGGATGCATTCCGTGTGCACTGTGTGATTCTGTGTGAAGGAAAAACTTGATGTAACCTTTCTGCAGGAAACCCACACGACCCCAGAGGCTGCATCCCGATGGGAAAACCAATGAGAAGGCTTGGCCTTTTTCAGTCACCTAACGGACACATCTTGTGGAGTGGCTACCCTCTTTTCACCAAAGAGGAAACCTGAAATACTTGTCGTAAAGGAAGCCAGTGTGGGGCGGTTGCTACATATAAAAGCAAAGTTTGAAGAATTTGTTGTCAATTTCGTCAACATTTATGCACCTTGTGTAGGAGTTGCAAGGGGGATTTTCTTCAACCGGTTGCAGAGATTCATGCTCACCTTGCCTGCTGAAGAGTGTGTAATTCTTGGAGGAGACTTTAATTGCACTCTAAACCCCTCCCTCGATCGAATAGGTCAGGAGCCGCATAATCCCTCTGTAAGAATATTACAACAAACCATAACACTGTTAAACTTGAGGGATACTTGGCACATACAACACCCCACAGACAGAACATTCACGTATACGAGTATCAGAGGTGGTCATATATCACAATCCCGGCTCGATAGAATTTACGTGTCTCACCGTTGGTGTAAGATTGTCAGTGACTCCGGCATAAAAGTTGCCCATTTCACAGATCACAACTTGGCCTGGATTAAGTTTTCCCTGGCGGAAACAAGGCAAGGCCCGGGCTTGTGGCACCTGAACAATGCTTTAAGTCAGGATGAAGCCTTTTTGTCAATCTTTTTCAATTTTTGGAAAGCCTGGAGGAATAAAAAAGGAGATTTTTGCTCGCTTGGATTCTGGTGGGATGTAGGCAAGGTACGATTGAAATTGCTGTGTCAGGGATACTCGTATGGATCGAGCAAAACACTTGGGTTAGGGATCAAAAGACTGGAAGAGGAACTGCTGCACCTTGAGAAGCACCTGGCCACACTTACCTCTACTGAACTGCAGGCATACCAAGAAAAAAAGAGCACCCTTAAAGCATGTAGTCGGGTGAAGGCACGAGGGGCGTATGTGCGCTCTCGTTTGCAGTTTATTTCTGAGGATGAATATGTCCTGAATTATCTCAAAGGGGTGGAAAAACGCAAAGGTCAATTCAGGACTATAGCGAGTGTTCTCGCAGAAGATGGTCTCTTGCTCAATGGCTCTGAGAGTGTTCAAAAACGAATTAGAGCCTTTTATGCTCAGCTGTATTCGGGGAAGAGCACAGACGCAGGTGCAGGTGGCACATTGTGGAGTAGTCTTCCTGAAGCCTCTGTAGAAGACCGGGAGCAGCTGGAGACTCCATTATCTCTGGAAGAATTGAAAACCGCCCTGCACAGCCTATCAAGAGATAAATCCCCTGGCATGGATGGCTTATCATGTGAATTCTGTACAAAAGTATGGGACTTGGTTGGACCTGATTACCTAAGCGTAGCTCAGGAAGCATGTGATACAGGTATAATGCCCCTTTCTTGGCGTCGAGCGATTCTGGTCTTGATTCCCAAGGAGGGTGACTTGAGAGACGTGAAGAATTACCGCCCTGTGTCTCTGCTGTGTGTGGATTATAAGGTCATGGCTAAAATGTTGTCACTCCGTCTCGGACCAGTCCTGACAAAACTAGTCAGCCCGGACCAATCTTATGCCATTCCAGGCAGGACAATACATGACAACATATCCCTTGTCAGAGACCTGATACAGTATGCGGACATGACTCGGACTCAAGTCGGATTTCTCTCCTTGGATCAGGAGAAAGCCTTTGACCAGATGAACCATGAGTATCTGTTTGAAACCTTGCTAACATTTGGGTTGGGGAGGAGATTTGTAGGCATGATTCAGACGTTGTACATGTCGGCAGAATGCCTAGTTAAAGTCAACGGTTTCTTGCTCGCACCCTTTCCATTTGAGAGAGGAATAAGACAAGGATGTCCCCTGTCCGGCCAATTATATTCCCTATGTATCGAACCCTTCCTTTGTTTGATGAGAAGAAGGCTAACTGGCATTGTGGTGCCACACAACAGGGTCAACCTCAAACTTTCTGCATATGCAGATGATGTTCTCGTGTTTGCCAGTAATGCAAGGGATATGCAAATAGTTTATGATTGTCAGCAGGTCTATTCAGCAGCATCGTCTGCTACAATCAATTGGAGGAAAAGCTCGGGGCTTCTTATTGGACAAATGCAGGTAAAGGAGCTACCAACGCTTTTTCAGAAATTGACCTGGAGTCGCAATGAGATCAAATATTTGGGGGTGCACTTGTCCACTTCCCATGGGTCCTCACCACTCATTAACTGGAACACTTTAGGGGACAAGATCGAAGCAAAGTTGAGAGACTGGAGTGGACTACTAAAAGTCCTGTCTGAGGGGAAAAACACTCCTTATTAAACAGGTTATAATTCCGAAGTTAGTATTCAGGCTCTCTTGCATAAGCACTCCAGAGGAGTTTCTGGTTAAGATGCAGAGGAAGCTACTGGACTACTTTTGGAATGGTAAACACTGGGTTTCCCTGGGCATTCTGAGCTTGCCTTTTGCAGAAGGTGGACACCTTTTCCCTGCCTTCGAAGCCACTACCACGCATCCAGGCTGAAGACCATACAACGTTACCTACATGTGAACCCTGCACCGTAATGGTGCTCACTGGCATCGTACTTCTTCAGCAAAGTGCTCAATCTTGGGTACAAAAGGAATCTTTTCATCAGTACATCTCGGAGCCTGTCTAGCGCTACATTGCCTCTTTTTTATCAAGAAATGCTGAAGGCTTGGAATGTAGTCGACGTACAAAGAACAGTTCCTTATCCAGGCAAGGACCTGTTAGAAGAACCGCTCATTCTCAACCCTCTTCTACAGGGCCCAACTCTGGCTTCCTTTTCAGTAAGAAGGAGCCTCTTAGCTGGTAGCATATCCACAGTGGGAGACCTTCTGAACGATGGTAAGAGAAGGCTTATTTTACCCAAGGAGCTCGCAGCGAAAATGGGCCTGAGGACAATCAGGATCCCCTCCAGGATACTTGAAGAGGTCAAAAGCTCCTTGCCTCCCGATTATCTGGAATATCTAGAGAATCTCAAAGAGGGTGATGGATCTGGACAGATGTCCATCGGTAACTCCATGGATTTTAAAATCCGACCACGATGTTGCGACCTCTCTCAGCCAATACCTGCAAACAATATGAGTAAGATCCTTGGCACAGTGGAAATGTCGTTCTGTGGGCTATCAAGGAAAAATATATACCTGCTAGTGATCCACTCGCTCCATTATATAGCTCTTGCAACCCGACTAGATACTCCCTGGCGTGAGATTCTTCCACTTCCTTCGACTGTTCATCCACGTTGGGATTCACTTTATCTCTACCCAACGCCAATAATGATGGCAGACTTAAGTTGGAGGTTGCTACATGGTGCACTGAGCTCTGGATCTATGATGCGGCATTTCACTAACTTCCCAGAGGAATGCTGCTTTTGTGGTGAAAGGGAAACTATATTTCACATATCTATCTATAATTCCAGTAATCTCTGTGTGTGTGTGTGTGTGTCTGTGTGTCTGTTTGTCTGTGACCGCTGTTTCTCGACAACCACGGGTCCGATATACTTTAAACTTGCCAGGTATATTGCTGGGGACCCGAGGATGTGCCTTTTCAAGGTTTCATATTAATCGGACAAGTAGTTACCGAGCTATGTCCAAAAAACGATTCAACCAATCAGAGAGCAGCGAATTATCACGTGTGCCGAACGTGGCGAACAGACTCTGCCTCGGACGGCACATTTGAGAGCGTATTCATTTATTTCACGTTGGCAAACTATGTTGCCGCTATGTTGGCGTTAAACTATGTTTTAAAACTAATTAAAACTAATTTGCGATTCTTTCGCTTTCCTGCGCGTTTGTGCATGCTATGGCGATTTCTTTACCAAACTCCGCAAGCCGTTCGCTTTGGACCAAACCATTTCATGTAAATAGAGGGGGGGGATTGTCACCGTACTCGCAAGCCGTTCGCTTTGGACCAAACCATTTCATGTAAATAGAGGGGGGGGGGGGGGGATTGTCACCGTACTCGCAAGCCGTTCGCTTTGGACCAATCCATTTCATGTAAATAGAGGGGGGGGATATAATTTTAGATATATATATAGTACGGGCATGCCCTAGTACCTTCAATGCCACCGTCTTGAACCAGGCTTCTTACTGATGAAAAATCTTCTCTTGCGCTTCTGGCTTCACTTCTCTCCAACACTTTTTATCATCGGGCACCCGGTAAAGAAACTAAGCAAGTCACGAGATCTCCTTGTTAACTTTATTTTAGCCTGTGGGAAAATGGCAATATATAAAACCAGGAAGGCAAAAATAGATAAAGATGTGGTGGAACACAGTTCTGTATGGCTGAAGGGCTTAATACGCTCACGCATTATTTCGGAGTACAAGGCGGCAGAATATAGTAACACTGTTCAAAAGTTTAAGGAAACCTGGACTATAAATGATGCACTTTGTACAGTCTCCCCACAAGATACTTTGCTCTTATTTGTATAAACTAGGACGTGCCCGTACGTGGGTGCCCGTACGTGCGTGCAAAAAAGCATGCGTGCAAACAACAACAAAAAAAAACTTTGAAACCACGTGGCAGTAACGACCACAGAACCCCCCCCCCTCTATTTACATGAAATGGTTTGGTCCATTCGCAACGACCACAGAACCCCCCCCCCCCCCTCTATTTACATGAAATGGTTTGGTCCAAAGCGAACGGCTTGCGGAGTTTGGTAAAGAAATCGCCATAGCTCGGTAACTACTTCTCCGATTAATATGAAACCTTGAAAAGGCACATCCTCGGGTCCCCAGCAATATACCTGGCAAGTTTCAAGTATATCGGACCGGTAGTTGTCGAGAAACAGCGGTCACAGACAAACACACACACACACACACACACACACACACACACAGACACACACACACACACAGAGATTACTGGAATTATAGATAGATGTGTTATTTGGCATTCTTTTTGGTGTTCTTTGGCGTTCTTTTTTTGGTGTTCTTTGGCGTTCTTTTACCTTCCCCTTATCTGTCTTGGTAGTGCTTTCTCTTCAAAATGCTCTACCTTGTCTACTGTAGTTCAAACCATGGACTTGCAGAGATGAGGAATTGAGTGACATTAAACTGGGAACATATGTTTGCCTGAGCTTGCATGAGCTATGAACGCAAATCTCTGTAACCTTTCCAACAAAAGCACTACTACTACCACTACTACTACCATCACTACTACTACTACCACTACCACAACTACTACTACTACTACTACTACTACTACTACTACTACTACTACTACTACTACTACTACCACTACTACTACTACTACTACTAATTTTAATATTCCCAATTATTCCCACCTTTTTGTGGGATTGACCATGGGGTTGGTGTGAGCCATGTACTTCACAACCCGACTGATGGTGATTTGGATCGGATTTTGTAATTTGTTCAGGGTGCTGGCGATAACTCCCTGACCTTTTGGGGAAAACGGTATGGGATCGTGCTTCCGATGGACAGCGTACATGTTGATGCATCGATCTGCATACAAAACAACCAGAGTATGACAACTATCGGGGATGCCTCTTTGCGGTGGTTGCACCCCCAAACACAAGTCGGGGGCGAAATCTTCCCCATTCTTCCCTGCTGCCCGGATTCGTCAGGGCAGTGTGGTCACGGTCAGAGAGCCGATCAGTCCCCATCGACCGGCCCTTTCCCTCTTGTCTCTTCTCTCTCTTCCTCTTTTTCTATTTCTCTAAATCTGTCCTGGCCCTGACTTCGTGAAGGCAGAGGTGCACCACCATCCTGGATGTGGGGGATATCTGGGTCGCTCCTGGGAGATCGATCGGCTGTCCCCATCCCCATGCCACGTGCTCGAGAGAACTATCCGGAGCTAGATAACAACAACAACAACCAGGGTATATTGCTGCCTCGAGATTCTAACCTTGGCGAGGAAGCTCAACAATTGGTGTGCATACCTCTGAGCAATCCTGCCACCCCGTAAAACATGGACGATTTGTCCAAGCGTTTCATGAACCAGCTGGCTCTGCCTGATGTTCAACAGAAGATGGTTATTGCAGGAATTTGTAATTTGTTCAGCATGTCAGCATTAACCCGCCTTACTATGTGTCGTGCTTACTCTTCCTCATCGAAAGACGCCGTGGGATGTTTAAGGTCTTGCAGCTAATGGTGGCAGACAGGTGCCCAGCTTAACGTCCGTCCAAGAGACGGTGCACTAATAGATTGATGCAATGCTCTGCCTGCAAAGCACCAATCCGACAGTTTATAGCTGGATCAGAAATCGAACCCAAAGTAGACAGCTCTCTGCATCATCCTGAAGCACTCTTTTTACTGAATTCTTGAGATCAACAGCAGTGTCGGTTAACATAAAAATGGCCTTAGACATTGCAATACTCTGCTCACCTTCACTCTTTCATTCCTCTTTTCTCCCGCCTCTGGAACAAACTCCCTCACTCTCTTCAATCCCACTCCTCCCTCCAGGTCTTTAAAACAGCTGTTCACCACCATCTGTTATCTTCCCCCATCCAAAACCTTGATCTTTTCTACCCCCGTTAAAACCCCCCAAATCCACCTCTTTAAACCCCCAACTTCAATCCTGAAATTCCTAGAAGTGTTCATTTGCTTTATACCGTGTACCCCTCCCTCCTCCCCCCAGCCCTCCCCCTTCCAAAGATCTTCGATATCCCTGTTCTCTCCTATTATCCTTGTGTGCTTCCCTCTCTCTCCCCATCTTGTCTTCCCCTCCCTATATTGTTTTTTGTGTCCGACTGTCCGTTTATGTTTTTTGTGTTTTATATGCTAATGTCTGTTTACTGTGCTAGCTCTTACACGAGCCTCGATCTTGTATACAAAAAAAAAAAATACTAAAGGAAGGAAATAGAATGAAAAGGATGAGAATCATGTATTTTGGTGTTCTGTTTGTTATTGTACCATCTTTGAGACTTTAATTGATTATCGTTTTTAAAATGTTCTCAGCGTACTCTGTGCTTTGCACAACAATGTTATGTATTCTTGGTGTAGATTTTATTTTACACTGCTTCTAATTCAAAATTCCCTTTCATAGAAGAACAAGAAGAAAAAGACGTAAAATGTCATAACCCCTGGTTTTAGTAATTTTCCTGTATGGAGTTAAAGGCCACCAGTCGGCCATCTTTGGTCGGATTACAAAACAAAATCTTCTGCATATAATATATACCATCATTCATTATATGTGTGCCAAGTTTGAAAAAGATCGGTAAATGCATGTCTGAGAAATTGTTGAGGACGTGTTCAATACCGGATGTTTTGCAACTAAAATGGTCGCCAGTCTACTCGTCGGCCATCTTTTATCAGATCACAAAAAACAAAGTGAGGTGCATGTGTATGCCATGTCGTACTGAGTTGTGCCAAGTTTGAACAAAATCGGACCATGCATGTCCGAGGAATTGTTGGAGACACGTTTGAGTAACAAAATGGCCACCGGTCGGCCATCTTGGATCTGATCTCGAAAAACAATGACGTGCCAACATTGGTTATCCGTGTACCAAATTTGATCAACATCGGTAAATGCATGCCCGATAAATGGTTGAGGACGTGTTCAACATCGGGTATTTTACAACCAAAATGGCCGCCAGTCAGCCATTTTTGATCGCATCGTGAAACAAAATGATGTGCATGTGTATACAATCATGTATTGTCTTCGGGCCAAGTATTAACAAAATGGGTCCATAAATCTCCAAGATATGGTTGTGGACGCACAGACGGACCGACCGATGGACGAGACCCAATCCGTAAGCCGCCATTTCGGACTAAGTCCAATGGGGGCTAATGAAAGAGTTTCAGTGCTGTTGGGGCATTTTCATGGTAAATATTCCAATGGTTGCAGTTTTTCATTGCCCTCCTAGTGGGGGCGGTATTATATGGATTTTGGTCAAGTGGTACCAGCACACAAAGGCCTACTCCTTTGAGAGGTGTCCCGGAGTCTTTTAAATCTACTAGGCGAGTACTGGCAAACTGCACGACCGACTTATTGCCTTGTCCAAAAATTCAGATGTTGAGAAATTTTTTTGAAAGGTACTGTGGGATCTTCCTGATGTAACTGCCTTTGGAGCACCAGGATGACATTGGAGCTCGGGCCTATCCCGAAGGCGTTGTATCCAGACCAGAGAGCTCAATAACAAGTGCCCTACCTACATATTTTCATCCCCACGCCTTTTGAAATAAATGGTGGTGAGGGGAAACTGGGGGATATTATAATGGGCTCCGTCTGTCCGTCCGTCCATCCGTCACACCATCTCCTCATAAACGGTTGGGCAGAAATTCATCAAATTTGGTAGTTATGATCCACATGGCAGGAAGGTGCAAGAGCAGTTTAGCGTTTTGCTCCCACCCACAAGGGTGAGTTCAAAAAAACAAAAACAATAATGCATAAAATAACAAGAACGGCACTCAGGAGAGAGCATACCTCCACCTGATTGGTCATATCACTCAATAGTGAAGAATCACTTAAAAAATTCTACTAGCTGAATCCGGATCTTCACCAAAATTGAATCGATTCTTCCTTGTCACACACACAACCGGTCCACCAAGTTTCGTCAAATCCATCCATAACTTTTTGAGATATCCTGCTATGTATCGTTTTTGGCCCGATCTCCCAATGGTGAATAATCACTTAAAAATTCTACCAGCCGGATCCGAATCGGAATCTTCACCAAAATTTAATCATTTCGTCCTTGAGACATCCGCTACATCTTTGCCAAATTTCGTCTGAATCCGTCACAACCTTTTGAGATATTTTGTCCAGAAACGGACAGACAAACAGACAGACAGGGGTGAAAACATAACCTCCATCCACCTTTGGTGGCGAAGGTAATAATAAATAAAAAAAATGAAACTTTGTATATGCAATCCACATTGGGGGGACGCATGAAATACGTAACTTTTTTTTGGTTCCGGTTCATGCTCCAGGAGATGGAGACTTACAGGGGTCAAAACGGGGAAAAAAATTTAATGAAGAATTTGATATTGGGTCATTCCTGGTGGAGCATCACGACATCTTTCAACTTTACTTTAGGTGGGAAGCACGGGGATTATGCGATGCCGCAACATCGACTTTGCTCTCGTTTTATTTTTATCGACATTTTTTTTCTATACAAGGTCGAGGCTCATAGGGAAGATGATAAAATGGCAACGAACTGGCCGTGGAAGAAGTGGGGCCACATTGGACTCAACAGGCAAGGGAATAACTGAACTGGAAAGAGGAGGGGGGGGGGGGCACAAATCAGCAAAAGATGGTTTGGATAGTTAGGGTTAATGAGAGTAAAAAGGATTGCTTGTAGGGATGGAGACTTGAGATGGTGGTGCATGACCTTCTTGAATTCTGGAGGGGGGAGTGACTTTTGAACAGCCTCACGTCCCATGTATTGAGCTGCAAAGGCCTTGTAGGTTGTGAGTCGTTCTGATTTTTCAAGGAATTACTGGGAACAATAGAGGATGTCCAGTCTGCTGCTGGCTTTGGAGGCCAGCTGTGCAGTATGGTCACCCCAGGAGATGCCATGGTTGATGGCAGGACGACAAGGAAAAGAAATGTACCACTTCTGTTGTCTGACCATAAAAATCTATCGGTTGGTTAATTATCCTTGCTGGTGTTTGGGTCAATGGCTGATGGCCTCACGTCATTGTACTCTTCCTGATGTACCAATGCTGCGACAGTCTGATGAAGATCCATAAATGTAATAATGAACATTAAGTGAGACGTCAAATGGAATTAATTTTTCTGTTGGTGTTTGGTTTTGTTATATGAAATGTCATGTCAGCTTGCATTGCCATCGATATGGGTTTTCAGCACTTTCCTTTTCATTCCATGGCAGTTTGTTACCTTCGCCACCAAAGGTGGATGGAGGTTATATTTTCACCCGTCTGTTTGTTTGTTTGTTTGTCCGTTTGTGAACAAAATATCTCAAAATGTTGTGGACGGATTCGGACGAAATTTGGCAGAGATGTAGCGAAAGCGACAAGGACGAAATGATTCGATTTTGGTGAAGATCCGGATTCGGATCCGGCTACTAGAATTTTAAAAAATGATTCTTCACCATTGCGAGATAGGGGCCAAAACGATACATAGCAGGATATCTCAAAAAGTTGTGGACGGATTTGGACAAAACTTGTTGTACATGTTGTGTGTGTGACAAGGAAGAATCGATTCAATTTTGGTAAAGATCCGGATCCAGCTAGTAGAATTGTTAAAGTGATTCTTCACCATTGAGTGATATGGCCAACCCGGCAGAGGTATGCTCTCTACGGAGTGCCGTTCTACTTTTTATGTTATTTATTACTTCCTCAATCGAAGATTTTTCAAGTATATTGGTCGGTTGAGTTTGTTATTACTTGTCCAAATTTATTTATTTTGACAAGTATGTTGATCACTCCGGTTTGTGCGTGTGTGTTTGCCTCTCTGCTTACTTATACTTGCCTACAGGTCACAATTTTAAACCGATCTTCACGAAACTTCACCAAGCTGTAGAGGGCGTCACAATTGAGAAGCTTGTTGATTTTGAGGTTAAAGGTCAAAGGTCATCTGGAGGTCGAATTTCTAAACTCGCCATTTTTCATCCAATTGACTTGAAAATTGAACAGCATTTGTATATTGAGTCACATAATTGGAAAACAAACTTTCTTTGAGGTTAAAAGGTCAAAGGTCAACTCAAGATCAAATTTCCAAAAGTAGCAACGGTGCCCGCCCTACGGGCGGGGCTTCAATTGGGATGCCCAAATGAAAAGGTAAAATATCAGAAATTTAAGGGGTTTTTTATATTTTAAACGATTTATATAAACATCCGTTAAATCATATCACATGCAAGTCATCAAAATCTAAACAGTATCTTTAGAATTTCAAGAAAAGCCACATCACTGTTCATATCGGTAAATATTATTCCATCGTGTTTCAAATCGTGATATCAACAGTTGATATCACGATTTGAAACACGATGGAATAATATTTACCGATATGAACAGTGATGTGGTTTTTTAATTGAAATTCTAAAAATAGTTTAGATTTAGATGATCTGCGTGTGATATGATTTAACGGATGTTTATATAAATCGCGCCTCCAAATTGAAGCCCCGCCCTTAGTGTAATTCTTTGTCCGAGGTCACCGAGCCAATTCCAATTCCAGTCTTTGTCCGAGGTCACCGGGTCCGATCGGTGCAGCCGTGCAGCGATCGGTGCAGTCGTTTGTGCAGCACAAAAACTAGCAAATCAACAGTTAAAAGGATTTTGAGCTGTTTGTCAAAAAGGACAGTTAAAAGCTGTTACGGCCTTGGCAAGATCGATGGAGACAGCGATCTGTTAGCATATTCACCACCCAAATAGCTATGTGGAATTCTCTCATGTCAAGATTAAACGCTGCTTGAACTTTGGCCGAGGTCATTATCTACTTTTAATGATGTTTATATACGAATCGAAAAGAGAATAATTGGTTTTGGGTCGTCCTTTCCGCATATCTCATGGGATTGTGAGTTGGAGAGACGGCCGTGATGGCGGGGAGGGGGTTGGAATTCTCTCAAGCAGGGATTCAACCCGTGTCCTTATAAAAGGTCTTTGTCCGAGGTCACCGAGTCCGATTGGTGCAGCTGTGCAGCGATCGGTGCAGCCGTTTGTGCGGCACCCGGGAAAACAACATCGTCACAATGAAAATATCGTCACAATGAACGTTATGCGAACGCGAATGTTATGCGGGAGTCCAAACCTGAGAATGCTGGAGCCCAAAGCTGAAATTGGAAAAACTAAATAGCCTATTTTACTCCAGGAGATCCCAGGATTACCCACCCAAAATATCGTTGCAGTCGGTTCAGCTGTTTTTGCGGTGCCTTTGAATGGACAGACAGACAGACAGATGGACGGACATTTGGTGAATTATAGTAAGATCATCAATTTTCATCTGATAATCCGTCAATTTTCATCCGATTGACTTGAATATTGAACAGCCTTTGCACATTGAGTCACCAAATTGGAAACCATCTATTTTTGTGGTCAAAAGGTCAAAGGTCAACTCACGGTAAAACTTCTAAAATCATCACTTTTCATCTGAAAAACCGTAAATTTTCATCTGATGGACTTGAAAATGGAACGGCATTTGCACATCGAGTCACCAAATAGGGAATCCAACTATCTTTTGAGGCCAAAAGGTCAAAATAAGGTCAAACTTCTAAAATCTTAAATTTTCATCTGAAAAAATCGTCACTTCTCAACCTATTGACCCGAGCTCTGATCAATATCGTCAATTTTAGTCTTGATGAAATGGACAATTTGCTGGCAGCCTTTTTTGCGGGGGGGGGGGGGGGGGGAAGGGGGTTTTTTGTACAATGACAACTTTGTTTAATATGTATAAGCACATTTCATAAATTCGTGAAAGGTTTTATTTTTCAGTTATTTGTCATTTTCAGTTGTATTTCAGCTGTATTCATGCATGCAAATTGAATCGATATGGGTGTAATCAAATGTGCACTGTTGCATTATGCAATGCATTTGATTAAATTACCAGGGATTGTCATGCAAATGGGGAACATACTGCATAATCATTGCTTGTTGGTATTTGTACAAAACGCCACAGATTCCTACTGTAAATACAGCCTGTTTCACACAGTGATGTAAAACTAACCTATGCGTACCTCCAGTTACATGATTGGTCGAGATGTGATAGAATTGCATGATAATTTATCATTTGTAGTGAAAACACGTATTCATTTATACTTCAGAATTTTGAAATTGAGAATATGTTGCTGTGGTCATGCAACTGCAATGTATGCGTGGTTATTGCAGGCAATGTATGCGTGCACATAATTTGCAATGTATGCGTGCAGATTTTTTTTTGAGGCTGGAGCAAGTTACATCTTTTAAGTGGGTCGTTCAAAATGTTCTACAAACTAGATACTCACAATAGTCCAAGACATGCAACAAAAAATATAACGAGTTATATGTATGAGTGTTAATGTGTGTGTGTGCAGAAAAAAAGAAAGAAAATAAATATATATATACACGACATGGCCAAAAGTATGCGGACACCCCTTGCTCCTCATATGGTATCCATGGAAACCTACACGCATGGTTTGCAGACTTTCTTTCTGGTCGCAGTCAACGTGTGGCCCTGAATGGAATTCTCTCTTCTCCCCTTCCTGTTCAGGCTGGAGTTCCCCAAGGTAGTGTGTGTGCTGCGCCCTGTGCTTCTTCTGGTCTTCATTAATGATCTCTCCGACTCTCTGGAAAATCCTATCTATCTCTTTTCTGATGACTCCACTATCTGCCGCTCCATACCTCATCCCTCAGATCGGCAGTCTGCAGCCTCCTCACTCTCTGCAGACCTGGACAAAATCACAGACTGGTCAAACAAGTGGAACATGTCTTTCAATCCTGACAAATGTCACACTCTCACTTTGTCTCTCCGTAAAGACCATCTGGACAACCCTCACATCTACTTTCTGAACAATCCTCTTGAAGAAGTTCTGTCACTCAAGCTTTTGGGTCTCACTATCTGCCATGATCTGTGCTGGGAAAACCACATTTCAAATCTGGCCTCCAAAGCCAGTCGCCGACTGGGCATCCTCCATCATGCAAAGTCCTTTCTGGGCACTTCTGAGCTCCTCACCACATACAAAGCTTTCATCCGCAACTCAATGGAATACTGCTCTCCTCTCTGGGCCGGTGCTCCTGCCTCACACTTAGCTCGGATTCACGCTGTTGAAACCAAAGCTTTCAGAATCATTGGAATCTCACGCGATGAAGCTGATTCTGAGGGCCTTTCACTTTGTCACTGCAGGCAGGTTGGTGGTCTTTCTGTGACTCCACTCCGGCCTTGCGGTCCAGCTCCATCTGTGCTCTGTCCCTCAAATATTCCTTCAGAACGCACAAGATCTGCCAGCAACCCTCCACTGGTGAAACCACCAAAATCAAGACTCTCTGCTCACCTTCACTCTTTCATTTCTCTTTTTTCCCGCCTCTGGAACAAACTTCCCCACTCCCTTCAATCCCACTCCTCCCTCCAGGTCTTTAAAACAGCTGTTCGCCACCATCTCTTATCTTCCCCCATCCAAATTCTTGATCTTTTCTACCCCCGTTAATACACCCAAAATCCACCTCTTTCAATCTCCAACTTCTTTCCTGAAATTCCTAGTTGTGTCAATTTGTTTTATACCGTTTACCCCTTCCCCCCCCCCCCCCCCCCTCCCCTCACCGGCCCTCTCTCTTCCACAGAACTACCGACGTCCCTGTTCTCTACTGTTGTTGTGCTTGTATGTTTTCCTCTCTCTCCCTCTTGTCTCCCGCTCCCTTTATTTATTGTATGTTTTATGGGGCTGTGCCTGTTCTCGTGTGTAATGTGTTAGCTCTTACACGAACCTTGACTCTGTGTACAAAAACAAAAAAACAGCTGCACATGAATAATAAAATAAATAATTACGATAAAGCAAAAGGATTCTTTTGAAGAGAAGAACTCATCATGAATAATGACCTCTACCTTTATAAATCCTTTTTCTCTCTCTTTTTCTTCCTATAAATGCTTTATGATCATTAATGGGACAGTGTGTTATTGGATATCTTTTTTGAGCAAGGTAGCTTGTAAGGAGGTAATGGCGACCCTTAGGCATTTTTCTCGAGTATAAATCGAGAAGGTATCTGTGACAGATATATTCTGTATAAAATTTTATTTTCATTTAAAAGTTTTGAAATGAGTGCATCGGAAACAAAGAAGCAGGTCCTTGACTGTGATAGAACAGGCCTTGCAGCTGGTACCTTCAAAATGATCCTGATCTCTTCTTAAACTGTCACCCAAATTGCACCTTAAAGAGCCCTCAGGGCAGTTTGAGCCCAGGAAGACTGAGCAACCGGGCAGCTCAACATAATCTCCAAAGGAACGGGTATTCCACGAATCAGGGATGCTGCTCACTTCCGGCTGGTTTCCTTCACATATCAAGCCAAATCGTCTGAGATTTGCAATGAACCATTTTGGGAATCGACATCAGGACACCATAACCCAAGTGCGAATCGACCTCAGGACACCATAACCCAAGCGCAGGGCCTATGTTCTCACAGATTAATTATGGCAATATGTTAGGGGACACAATGTGAATGCAAGATGGTGTTACCCAATTAATTTGCCTTTGACAGACAAATTTGGATAAAATGTACTGGACGGGAAGCCGCTTGGTCTTTGTGAAGCACAAGGTGTGATTGAACTGTACGTTCTGGTAATAAAGTTTGGTAAAGGTAAAAAATACAATTATAACTGAGTGTATGTATAATTGCACAGAGCTGTGTAAATTGGGTGTGCTCACCGCAAATTAATGGCAGCAAGGGTTTCTATTGAATCTCACTATGTTGTGGCAATTTCAAAGCCATTATAATTGGACCCATCTCACTCATTTCCATGGGTAGCTAATTAATTTTTTTTTAAAGATTAAGGACAATTTGTGTATAGTGGAAATTTGGCTTCTTTGGTAACCATCAGCATCAATTTCTGATTATTTTTTGACAGAGTTTAAAACTGCCCATGAGCGTGACATCATAATCCGGTTAGTTCAGCGGAAACCCTCAAATTTGGGGTGCATGAATAGATTTTGCTTGAAAAATCGAAATGGTTTTCGTTGTGACAACTTTTCTGGAGAAAACAAAATTCCAAATAGTTCCATCGATGGGATTCTTGGTTGACTGATCTTCTGTGTTGTAATCTGGTGATCGTAGATTCAAACTAGCACAGCACTCAGTAGAAAGCATACCTCCGCCTAGTGAACAGTTTATGTTTTGTATCTCACTGATGGGCCGGATCTGGATTCGGACCTGAACCAAAATCTAATCAGCTTGTTCTTGTCACCTAACCAACCCGTCCACCAAGTATATTCAAGTTTATGTCCATAACTTTTTTAAATATCGTGTTATATATCGCTTTTCGCCTTATCTCTCAATGGTGAAGAATCATTCATAAATTAAATAATTTTCGTATCCGAATCCATATTCAGATCTTCACTAAAATCGCACAGATTCCTCCTGGTCACACACCCAACCTCCCCACCAAGTTTCGTCCAAATCCGTCGACATTTTGAGGTATCGTGCTATGTATCAGTTTTAGACCTATTGCTCAATGGTGAAGAATCAATTAAATAAATTAAATAATTATCGTATCCTAATTCATATTTAGATCTTCACCAAAATCGATTCTATTTGTCCTTGTCAGACATCCAACGGGTCCACCAAGTTTCGGCCAAATCCGTCGACAACATTTTGAGATATCGTGCTATGTATCAGTTTTAGACGTATTGCTCAATGGTGAAGAATCAATTTAAAAAATTAAATAATTCTCGTATCCTAATTCATATTTATATCTTCACCAAAATAGAATCTATTTGTCCTTGTTAGACACCCAACCGGTCCACCAAGTTTCGTTCAAATCCGTCGACAACATTTTGAGGTATCGTGCTATGTATTCGTTTTAGACCTATTGCTCAATGGTGAAGAATCAATTATAAAATTTAAATAAGTATCGTATCCTAATTCATATTTAGATCTTCACCAAAATAGAATCTATTTGTCCTTGTCAGACACCCAACCGGTCCACCAAGTTTCGGCCAAATCCGTCGACAACATTTTGAGATATTGTGCTATGTATCAGTTTTAGACCTATTGCTCAATGGTGAAGAATCAATTATAAAATTTAAATAATTATCGTATCCTAATTCATATTTAGATCTTCACCAAAATAGAATCTATTTGTCCTTGTCAGACACCCAACCGGTCCACCAAGTTTCGGCCAAATCCGTCGACAACATTTTGAGATATCGTGCTATGTATCAGTTTTAGACCTATTGCTCAATGGTGAAGAATCAATGAAAAAATTAAATAATTATCGTATCCTAATTCATATTTAGATCTTCACCAAAATAGAATCTATTTGTCCTTGTCAGATACCCGGTCCACCAAGTTTCGTCCAAATCCATTGACAACTTTGATATATCCTGCTATGTATCGTTTTTGGCCCAAGCTCCCAATGGTGAAGAATCACTTTAAAAATTTCTAGCAGCCGGATCCGAATCCGGATCTTCACCAAAATCTAATCATTTTGTCCTTGTCACATACGCTACATCTCTGACAAATTTCGTCCAACTCCGTCCACAACGTTTTGAGATATATTGTTCATAGTCAGACAGACAGGGGTGAAAACATCACTTCCACCCACCTTCGGTGGTGGAGGTAATGATGACCCTACTGGGTTGGAAATTGCAAACCAACCCTCAGCTTCCTTCCTTCCTACACAGACATGTTTTAAATTGCATCAGTGGCATAGCTCCGCCACAGTAATGACTGTGCAACCTTCATATTTTGGCACACTGTTGGTTGTGCAACAACGGATTCGTTCAGCGATGTGCTGTGGTTAACAATGAGACTTGTGAAGTCTCAGATTGCCGAAAGAGCTTAAGGATACTCTTTTTTTTTTCTTTTTTAATGTTTGTGCTATGCTAAATGGCCTTTCTGATTTGCCTCTCATAGTAACGTGCACGATATCTCTGGTTCAAAGAGATGCAGGATGTATAGAATGTACAGGTGCAGGGATGTACCAAGAGGGTATCTTCAATCTTACTTGGCTCACTTACGCACATCTGTCTTTACGTCGGCATTCAGATTATCTGCAATATTGTCACATGTACCCCCATGTCAAACGCTTTACCGCAGTTGTAGTGGAGACCTGCAACCACACCGGAGATTAACTCCACGAATGACCGTGCTTGTAGCAATTTAAGACAAAGCGCACACGAGCGGAGAATGCGCTTTGTACTCCGAATGAGGTACAATACCATGTCGGTAATTGATTAGGGTAATTAATCCAGTTTAATCCCCGTAGGGGTATTCGATAGAATGTAAAGGGGTTTTAATGGAAATATGGCAGGCAGATGAACACACAGCCTTGTGAAAGATAAATAAGTAAATATTTATTCATGGACAGGACCAACACTGACTGAAATATTGGACGAAAGATGGAAATCTTGGGCTAATGTGCAAATATGACTGACTGATGTACCATACTCTGTGTTGCAGCGCATTGGTTCTGCCGAAGCAGTTTCTCGTCCAGGAGTTGTGTTGGGCGGTTTGACATCTCTCTCCCAGCGGTAGTTTGCGTGGGTATTTGTAACTTGTCCAGAGTGCTGGCGCAAGCTTGCTTTATCTTTGTGAAGGGCACCTTGGGATATTTGACGTCCACCAACTCATGCTGTCAGGATTCAAACCCAGGATAGACTGCTTAGATGCGAGTGTGCGTACCGATATGCCCTTATGTCAGCCTATATATACATACAGTGCCTTCAGAAAGTATTCACACCCCTTGACTTTTTAAAAACATTTTGTTGTGTTACAGCCTGACTTAAAAATGGATTAAATGTGATTTTTTTTTGTCACTGATTTACACATGATACCCTATAATGTCAAAGTGAATTTTTATTTTTACAAAATAATTGTAAATGAAATACAGAAATATCTAATTTACATAAGTATTCAACCCCTTGAGTCAATACTTCGGAGAAGCCTCTCCTCTCTCTCTCTCTCTCTTTCTCTCTCTCTTTCTCTCTCTCTTTTTCTCTCTCTCTCTCTCTTTCTCTCTCTCTCTCTCACCACCACAAAAAGGACATAAATTAGACACAGCAGGGTTAAACTTCTGAACTAACACCTGTGTGGCCAGGGCATGATGGACCAGTCTCCAATTTAGGTCTACTGTACGTCTGACAGGACAGGAAACCTGTACATTTCATCACAATTTGGAGTAAGAAAAGCTCCTGCAGGTAAAAACTCTTTCCACTTGTTCCTTAAGGGTGCTGCACAGCCCGGTAATGACACCTCTAGACAAATTCTATACCTTGCCCTTTTTCCCATGATGTGGAACACAACGGATTCTTCGCTGTTGGGGGAAAACACTCCATGTTGTTCCTGGGCAGTGACTGGGAGTTCAGGGAAGGTTAAACGAAAATCTACTTCTTCATTTACCCCATTCCACCCAATGTTTAAATCTAAAAAAGTCTGGGATACAATCTTTATGACCCTGCTCACTATTCTAATTGAACGCAAGCCAATTTTTCCAGAAACAGCGCTGGCAGACAACCATCGCTTCAAGGATAGCTCCATAAGATCTCGCACTTTATTAATCCCATTGTTCGTAAAATGTTCCATAAAAGCTCGGCTGGTAGATACTTCAGCGAATAGTGAGTTTTGGAACAATGGCTCATGCACAAACCTCCTGGGATCATAAGAGATCTCCAACTGCTGCACTCCTAGAGCTTGCTAGGCATTCAGGAGAGACCGATGAAATGCAGGGAGCCGAGCTCTATCGACCTGCTTCAAGTCCATAAGGAAAAGTTCCCGGTCATAGTCCATTCCACCTACTTGCCTGAGCAAGGTATTCATGAGAGGATGCCAGGGCACAACCTCGCTGTACAGCAGACGTTTTATTGTCATTAGCCGAAAAGCCATTATTCGACTAGGGATGTGCACCAGGTTTTGACCACCTGAATTACGTGGTCTGCACAACACATCTGGCTTAAGCCAGTGGTGGCCTCCCCAGAAGAAGTCAACTAGACCCCTCTGAATGTTGGTGATCAGAGCTTGAGGAGGCTGGAGTGCTATGATCTTATGCCATACGATTGGAAGCACCAGGTTGTTTATTATCGTTACCCGTGCCTTAAGTGACAAGATATGGAGCATCCCTTTCCACTTTGATAGTTTCTGCTTAATGTTATCGAGGAAACCATCCCAGTTTTTCTTCATATAGCTTGTAGTTCCCAAATGGATGCCTAAGTATTTAAACCCATCCGTTTTCCATAACATTCCTCCTGGAAGAGTTGGGGGAACCATATGTGAAGCCTGTGACTCAGATAGGGTATCTGGGTACAGAGAAAGAGTTACACTTTTGTTCCAATTTACTCTTGCTGATGAAGCAAGTTCAAATTTGGCAAAACACCGGGATAGCTCAAAAACATCTTCCTGGTTTTTAACCACAACACACAGGTCGTCTGCATATGCTGATGTAACAATTTTGGAATTGTTTGACAAGGACAAACCAGATAAGGTGGTACGAAGGAGAGCCAGTAAGGGTTCGATGGACAGTGTGTACAACATGCCTGACAGTGGACAGCCCTGGCGGATGCCACGCTGAAAGGGGAAAGGACGACACAGACTGTTATTTACTTTTAGCAGGCATGATACATTGTTGTATAAAAGTTTTATGCAAGAAATGAATTTTTCTCCAAATCCTGCAGACAAATCCTGCAGTAAGAACTGCAAACAAAAATGAGTGATCCACACTGTCAAAAGCTTTCTCCTGATCAAGGAGTAATAACCCAAAAGCTTGCGACGCAGTATGACCGATAGTAATCAAGTCTTGAACCAAGAAAATACTGTCATACATGGATCGTTCAGGTATGCAATACGTTTGGTCATTCCCAACTAAGAACGAGATGACCTTTTTAAGACGCATTGCAAGCATTTTTGACACAATCTTATAGTCAGTATTTAACAATGACACAGGCTGCCAGTTTGTAATCTGCTGCAAATCCCCTTTCTTGGGAAGAAGACATAAGACAGCTCTTCTGAAGCTCAGGGGCAATTCCCCAGATTTAGGCTCTCGTGAAAAATCTCAATTAAAGCAGGACCCAGAACATTCCAAAACATTTTGTAAAATTCAGCAGGAAGTCCGTCAATTCCGGGGGCCTTGCCGTCTTCGAGTTGTTTCACTGCTGTTGTGAGCTCCTCCAGAGAAATGTCACATTCCAGTTGGAGTTGCTGCTCTTCAGAAAGAGATGGGAGAAGTTCAATCAGCTCATTTGCCATCGTTTTATCCACCGTTCTTGGAGTGAACAAGTTTGAGTAAAACTCTTGCAGTGAATGTTTAATGTCACTCTGGCAAGTCAGAACACCGTCGGAAGAGCATAGACTCTGAATCTGCCGAGAAGTGTTGGCAGCCTTCTGCATTTTGAAGAAATCTTTGTTTGGAGTCTCGAGGTGTATTATGCTCATCCGCAGGTGAGTCATTGCTCCCGCCGCACGCTCTTTGACCAGTTTGGCCAGCAGGGTCTTTTTTTCTATCAGCTGCTGATATTGGTCACTTCCCCAAGATGTTCCAGCTTCTTGTTCATATTTAAGTACATCTGCTTTTAGAGCACTTGTCAACCCAGATGTATTACTGGTGGCATAGCCACCATGATGCCACACCCATGCACGACTCACCAATGGAGAGAGAGAGAGAGAGAGAGAGAGAGAGAGAGAGAGAGAGAGAGAAAGAGAGAAAGAAAGAAAGAGAGAAAGAGAGAGAGAGAGAGAGAGAGAGAGAGAGAGAGAGAGAGAGAGAGAGAGAGAGAAGGAAGGAGAGAGAAGGAGAGAGAGAAGGAAGGAGAGAGAAGGAGAGAGAGAAGGAAGGAGAGAGAAGGAGAGAGAGAAGGAAGGAGAGAGAAGGAAGGAGAGAGAAGGAGAGAGAGAAGGAGTTTAATCGCTTCCCGAGGGGAGGAGATTCGTCACTTTGCGAGTGGCAGAGTTTGTTTGGCAAGGAGAGTGTGGAGTTTTCTCGCCCGAGTAGTAGCTTCATGGTTGACTCACCTGTTCGTTTTCCTGCTTTGTGTGCCTGCTTCGTCTACCTACTTTGTCGTCCTGAAAGTCTCCCTGGTTTCTCGTCCTGCTCATCTTCCTCCTCGTCCTGCTCATCTTCCTCCTCGTCCTGTTCTTGGCTGCTCATCCTGCTTATTCACCTGCCTCGTCAACGAACGTCAATAGCTAAGGCCTCCATCAGTTCTTGTTCCATTCCCGGTCTGTGCTTGAGTCTATTGTGTGGCTCCTTAGATTTTCTTAATTTCTCTTGTGAATAATTATTTATTGTGAATCAGTTCCCCCCTTTTTTCCCTCCCATCCCACCGTCGTGTCTTACACTGTTCCTGTTATTTATGGAGGGGGATAAAACCTATTCAATCAGATTAAGGATCCAGTGTGCTTCTTACAATTCCTGTGCATACCAAACAACCATTAATCAAACGCAGTCCAAGGGAGTTAGAGCGAGTTCGGTCCATCCATCCAGTGGTTGGTGTTAATGGACTGCTGGACATGGCAATACAATTTGCTCTCTTATGAAGAAAACAAAGACAATTTGCTCTTCAATTGTTTTCCATTGAGCAGTTTCGGAGATATGGAGGTGCAACATTTTTCGATTTTTCCAAGGTGGCACCTGTACCATGTGACCTATGGTGTCATAATTATCATTAAAAATTCTACAGGAGGAGACGCTTCTATGGTCAAAGTTTTCTTGTCCATCGGAATAAAAGTTGCAGAGAAATTTTTTTTTCATACTGATCAGATCAAGCGTTGTACTTGTTTCAATTTTTTGAAACCATGTTTTAAACATGAGAAAACAATAAGCCACGTTTCAATTTTTTCCATTGAGTGGTTTCAGAGATATATAGAGGTGTAACGTTTTTCCAAGATGGTGTCTGTACGATGTGATCTATGACGTCATAATTATGAATAAAAAATTATACAGGCTGAAGCGCTCCTATGGTAAATTTTAGTGTCAATCGGACCAACGGTTGCCGGGAATATGAATTTAAAAAATGGAGATACACCACGCGTATGCTACAGATCGCCTAACCCTGCTTTTCGCTTCGCGAATGCAGCGTAAAACCTGATGTTGAACACATCCTCAATTATTTCTCAGACATGCATTTACCGATCTTGTTCAAACCTGGTACACAGATAATGAATGATGACTTACATATGCACGTCATTTTTTTTGAGATCACATCCAAGATGGCTGCCTGGCAGCCATTATGTTGTTTAAACGTGTCCCCAACGTTTAAACAACATAACGTTTAAACGTGTCCCCAACGTTCTGTCTTCTACCGACTCCTCTCCGGCCTTGCACCCCCAGCTCTCTCTGTGCTCTGTCCCCCAAATATTCCTACAGGTCGCACAAGATCTGCCAGCAACCCTCTGATGGTTAAACTGCCGAAATCTCGGCTCTCTGCTCACCTTCACTCTTTCATTCCTCTTTTCTCCCGCCTCTGGAACAAACTCCCTCACTCCCTTCAATCCCACTCCTCCCTCCAGGTCTTTAAAACAGCTGTTCACCACCATCTCTTATCTTCCCCCATCCAAAACCTTGATCTTTTCTACCCCCGCTAATTCACCCCAGATCCACCTTGTTTGAAATTCCAACTTCTTTCCTGGAAGTCCTGGCAGTGTCCATATGTTTTATACCTCTCCCACCGCCCCCTTCCCATGCCCCCCCCCCCCCCAAAGCCCTCGCCCTCTCTCAGATCTCTCGATGTCTCCATGTCTCTCGGTCCCTGCTCTCAAATGTTGTGTTTGTGTCCTTCCCCCTCTCTCCCCATCTTGTCTACCGCTCCCGATGTTATATGTTTTCTGTGTCGGTTTGTCTTTCTGTGTGATTAATGTTCGCTCTTTCACGAGCCTCGATCTTGTATACAAAAAAACCATTTTTGGAACATGCATGGTCCGGTTTTGTTAAAATTTGGCACAAATGCAGCACATGAAGGCATGCACGTGCTCCTCACTTTATTTTGCGATCTCATCAAAGATGGTGGACTGATAGACTGGCGGCATTTTAGTTGTAAAAAAAACCCTGATATGGAGCACGTCCTCCACTATTTGAAGTCATGCATTTACTGATCTTTTTCAAACTTGGCACACTGATAAATGAATGATTGCTTACATATGTATGTCATTTTTACGGCATAGCCCATAGTGCATTGCTGTCTGGAACAGAGTTTGTCTGTCTGTCCAGTGTATGTATGCATGATGTATGTATGTCCCTCATGAACATCCACCAATCAGAGCTGAGCATCTGGTCACATGACAGGGACAGCCTATAGTAACCATTACAGTTGCATATCTTACTAAAAGGAAATATAATAACCTGTGGAATGTTTTAGGGGTCCTTGCGGATGTCTGTAGGAGGGTTCAGAAATTCCTCAATACATTTGTGTTTTTGAAATACGATCAACATGGACCCTGCTCCCGAATCCGGAAGTGGACAGATGAAGACGTCCGCGGGTTTGATATCTCAATACAATCATGACTTGACATTATATTTTGATATATTAATGATATAGTATTAATTTGTGATTGGAATGATGAATGATGCTGTCTGAAATGAAAATATAGAGATATTGAGTTTAAAGCAGAATGAGGAAATGACGTAAGGGTTTCCATCCGTGACATTTGCGGATTCCCCATTTGCAGTTTTGCCATTGACTGGATAAAGCAACATTCAGACTGGGTACGTTTTTGTCCAAGTCATTCACGAACCTGCTGGCGTTTGATTCAGGGTGCCACAGGAATGCAGATTAATTGGAAAAGTTTAATACATTATTTGCTACGGTAACTGTTAACTGGTATCTCCACACAGATCATACAATCCTCTGCAACTAAAGTATCAAACAAGCCCGGCTATGTCGTTTTTAGACTATCGGTGTTGTTATCATATCTAAGATGGCGGACTGGCGGCCATTTTGTTACTCAAACATTCCCCCCAACCATTTGTCGGACATGCATGGACCAATTTTTTTCAAACTTGGCACAAAGACAGCACATGAGAGAAAACATATGCAGAATAATTTTTTTGGGAATCCGACCAAAAATGGCCGACTGGCAGTCATTAACTCCGTACAGCAAAATTACTAAAACCACGGGGGCTATGACTATATATATATATACATATATATATATATATTTTTTTTCTCCTTGTTTTTATTCTTTTGATGTTTTATGTTTCTACATGACGTTTTGAATTTACAGCGTCACTGAAGAGGAATTTGCCTGCATACGAGACTTGCAATTATTATTATTAAAGCTGTCCATTGGCAGTGCATAGCATAGCCAATGCAAGAGCTGTGAAATGTATCTGTAAAGAAGTACAGAGTTTTATTTAGTGTTTACAACCAATTATATTTCTGTACCTTTGCAGGAAGTGGGTTGCTTCGATGAGTGGTGCCATCACTTACAGGGGGTGTTATAAAGCATATGTCACGTCTGCAAGCTTTCACTGATGGACGTTAAAAGAAATCCCACTCTACCTTTCGAAAAGTTTAGGCCAATGTGCTCCTGTGCCCTGGTTAAGCAAGCCCTGACCGACGCTGGGAAGAGCAATGGCAAACCACCCAGAGTATATAAATTGGTGAGTGTGCTTTGGTTTCTTGGGCACTTTGGATGTCATGAGCGGAATGATTCTGTATGGTAGATTGGTTTGTAAGTTTAATGTAAGGTACCATGGGTATTGCCCGCCTGATCCCTCTTCGTTATTTAGTACATGGTATACCTGGGCTTTTGTTTTAGTTTATGGTTTCATTTTGTTTTAGTTTATGGTGTTTCGTTTAGTTACTTTAGTGCACACCGTTGGTCAAAATAATCCGTACTGGCAATAAAAAATGAATTTAGAGCAAGCTTATACCTTAGATCAATGTTATTGAAATAATAATATGTAGTATTTCATTTGTGGTTCTAAAGTTTCAAGGTGAAAAAAAATAATTTAACACTACATTTTGCCTTTCCTGGTGATCTGCCATAATATTGTTTAATTGTTCCCTTTGGATAAAGCACCTTTAGGAAGCAACACATCTCGCCGTGTCATGCAAGCTCTGCTGGAATCGCGTCCTGAAAACGTCATCGTGTTTCATCGCATGGAGTGGTGTGACAACGGAGGGTCTATTCAGGTGCCTGGTGTAAAAGGTGTAAGCACACAAGCCGTGTGCCGTGACGTACCTAGTGTGCACACGTCACAGAGTTTCTGGCAAAAACCTCTTTTCTTTTATCATTTACAGGTGCCTACGATTACATCTTTAACGACCTCAATTATTTACACTTTCTTGTGGGGTTAGCCAGGGGACGTTGTTGTCTAAGTCTTCCAGCCAAGATTGATGTTCGAGGGATGGTGAAAGGAAGTTGTAATTGTGAATTTGTAATTGGGAAGTTGTAATTGCGAAGTTTCATTTGGGAAGTTGTAATTGGGAAGTTGTAATTGGAAAGTTGTAATTGGGAAGTTGTAATTGGGAAGTTGTACTGTAATTGTGAATTTGTAATTGTGAAGTTGCATTTGGGAAGTTGCATTTGGGAAGTTGTAATTGGGAAGTTGCATTTGGGAAGTTGCATTTGGGAAGTTGTAATTGGGAAGTTGCATTTGGGAAGTTGTAATTGGGAAGTTGCATTTGGGAAGTTGTAATTGGGAAGTTGTAATTGGGAAGTTGTAATTGGGAAGTTGTAATTGGGAAGTTGTAATTGGGAAGTTGCAATTGGGAAGTTGTAATTGGGAAGTTGCATTTGGGAAGTTGTAATTGGGAAGTTGTAATTGGGAAGTTGCATTTGGGAAGTTGTAATAGGGAAGTAGTAATTGGGAAGTTGTAATTGGGAAGTTGTAATTGGGAAGTTGCATTTGGCAAGTTGTAATTGGGAAGTTGTAATTGGAAGTAGTAATTGATTCAAGGTGCCGGTGATAAACTCGCCTACACTTTGTGAAGCACGCCATGGGATTTTTAGTGTCAACGAAGACCAATGCGGGCAGACTGGTTCTCCGGCTTAAAGTCAATTTGAGGGATGACCTACACCTTGAAGCACCGCCATTAATGCGAAGCATGAGAGGTGATACAGTAGCTGGCTCGAGATTCAAAACCAGGACAAACAGCTGAAAGACGAGTACGCACACCTCTGAGCTACCCCACACCTCTGAGCTACCCCACACCTCATATTCATCTGAGAAATGGAACAGCAAAGTTAAAGAATTCTGGTACAGTAAGTACCACCAACCTGCAAAACTGCCGACCAGGCGAGGCTCAGGTTAGAGGTTTCACCACCTTAATCTCTGCAGGGGCAATGTGCACCCGGTGTTAAATGTCCTCCAAATGGGAAGGAAGGCTATCACGTGACCTTCGATAGGCACAAGGTGTGAACCGACATGCATATGCCAATCAAGCGACCGCGCCACCACCCCACTCAGGTGGAAGCTTAACACCTGACACACGATACCGAGGTGTTGAAGTTTAAATAATTTCTCTCAAAGTTCAATCTGCCATTTCTCAGACGACGGTGACTAGGCCATGCTGCTCTCAGGTGTGGGGTCAGGTGGGCACCTCGTAGGTGGGCTAAAGATATTTTGATACAGGATTTTTTTTACTTTCCGCTTGTAATATCATTACAGACAAAAAGGTCACAAATCGTATTCCAATTTTGTGTGTCCTTTGAGTTTCCCAACACCATTCACCGTTTCCTCCCTTTATGATCCCCAAAGCCCACGAGCATGTTGCATATAAACATACAGTTGATGTGCATTGTGTTTAACGGCAATAGATGAGTTCTCAGAACAGATTCGGGATGAGTTCCATGGTTATCAAGAGCCATAAATGGCAAATGAATTAGCTGGAAGCTATGGATAATTACCTGAAAGGAGAACGTTACCTCAGGCAAGATAAGGCTCTCAGGTGCAAACAGAAATGCCCCAGGAACGATATCGCAGAATTATACAAGCGTTCGAAATTGTGCGCACGACGAAGCGGGGCTTCTCACATGCCACACACGTACCTGTCAGATCGAATCAGGCGATGCAGACAATACGTGGCAGCACCAAATGCTCCTTGTCATCGAGGGATGCACCGAGCACCGCAGGTAGTTGGGGGAACGCACGCTTTACATCTGCTCTGAGTGGTCGTGCGGTATCCGTGCTGTGCAGGTTGGTAATGTATCACGGTGCCTGTACTATAGCTCTCTATGGTGTGCACCAGGTACTGTAATGCAGCTGTACCACACTGTATAAAGGTGTGGCATCGTTACTGTGATATGAAAGGTGTGTTACGGTACTATGTATTGCAAGCAAACATTGGAACATGTGACAAACATTGTTGTTGTTGTTGTTTGTTAGCCCTGGACAATTCTCTCTCGAGAAAGAAAGAAAGAGAGAGTAAGAGTAAAGAAAAGACAGAGACAAGAGGGAAAGGGCCGATCCATGGGGACCAATCAGCACTCTGACCGTGACCGGATACGACTGCCCTGACGAATCAGCAAGGAAGAATGGGGAAGATATGGCCGCCGAATGGCATTGGGGGATACAACCACCACAAAGATGTTTTTTTTTTTGTTTTTTTTGTATACTGAATCGAGGCTCGTGAAAGAGCTGACAACCGCGAGGGAAAGACAGCACAGGGGGACCACGAGGGAAAGACAGCACAGGGGGACCACGAGGGAAAGACAGCACAGGGGGACCACGAGGGAAAGACAGCACAGGGGGACCGCGAGGGAAAGACAGCACAGGGGGACCACGAGGGAAAGAGACAGCACAGGGGGACCACGAGGGAAAGACAGCACAGGGGGACCACGAGGGAAAGACAGCACAGGGGGACCACGAGGGAAAGACAGCACAGGGGGACCACGAGGGAAAGACAGCACAGGGGGACCACGAGGGAAAGACAGCACAGGGGGACCGCGAGGGGAACACAGTACAGGGGGACCACGGGGGAAAGACAGCACAGGGGGACCACGAGGGAAAGACAGCACAGGGGGACCACAAGGGAAAGACAGCACAGGGGGACCACGAGGGAAAGACAGCACAGGGGGACCACGAGGGAAAGACAGCACAGGGGGACCATGAGGGAAAGACAGCACAGGGGGACCACGAGGGAAAGACAGCACAGGGGGACCATGAGGGAAAGACAGCACAGGGGGACCACGAGGGAAAGACAGCACAGGGGGACCACGAGGGAAAGACAGCACAGGGGGACCGCGAGGGAAAGACAGCACAGGGGGACCATGAGGGAAAGACAGCACAGGGGGACCACGAGGGAAAGACAGCACAGGGGGACCGCGAGGGAAAGACAGCACAGGGGGACCGTGAGGGGAACACAGTACAGGGGGACCACGGGGGAAAGACAGCACAGGGGGACCACGAGGGAAAGACAGCACAGGGGGACCACGAGGGAAAGACAGCACAGGGGGACCACGAGGGAAAGACAGCACAGGGGGACCATGAGGGAAAGACAGCACAGGGGGACCACGAGGGAAAGACAGCACAGGGGGACCGCGAGGGAAAGACAGCACAGGGGGACCGTGAGGGGAACACAGTACAGGGGGACCACGGGGGAAAGACAGCACAGGGGGACCACGAGGGAAAGACAGCACAGGGGGACCACGAGGGAAAGACAGCACAGGGGGACCGCGAGGGAAAGACAGCACAGGGGGACCATGAGGGAAAGACAGCACAGGGGGACCACGAGGGAAAGACAGCACAGGGGGACCACGAGGGAAAGACAGCACAGGGGGACCGCGAGGGAAAGACAGCACAGGGGGACCATGAGGGAAAGACAGCACAGGGGGACCACGAGGGAAAGACAGCACAGGGGGACCACGAGGGAAAGACAGCACAGGGGGACCGCGAGGGAAAGACAGCACAGGGGGACCGTGAGGGGAACACAGTACAGGGGGACCACGGGGGAAAGACAGCACAGGGGGACCACGAGGGAAAGACAGCACAGGGGGACCACGAGGGAAAGACAGCACAGGGGGACCACGAGGGAAAGACAGCACAGGGGGACCACGAGGGAAAGACAGCACAGGGGGACCACGAGGGAAAGACAGCACAGGGGGACCGCGAGGGGAACACAGTACAGGGGGACCACGGGGGAAAGACAGCACAGGGGGACCACGAGGGAAAGACAGCACAGGGGGACCACGAGGGAAAGACAGCACAGGGGGACCACGAGGGAAAGACAGCACAGGGGGACCGCGAGGGAAAGACAGCACAGGGGGACCATGAGGGAAAGACAGCACAGGGGGACCACGAGGGAAAGACAGCACAGTGGGACCACGAGGGAAAGACAGCACAGGGGGACCGCGAGGGAAAGACAGCACAGGGGGACCATGAGGGAAAGACAGCACAGGGGGACCACGAGGGAAAGACAGCACAGGGGGACCGCGAGGGAAAGACAGCACAGGGGGACCGTGAGGGGAACACAGTACAGGGGGACCACGGGGGAAAGACAGCACAGGGGGACCACGAGGGAAAGACAGCACAGGGGGACCACGAGGGAAAGACAGCACAGGGGGACCACGAGGGAAAGACAGCACAGGGGGACCACGAGGGAAAGACAGCACAGGGGGACCACGAGGGAAAGACAGCACAGGGGGACCGCGAGGGGAACACAGTACAGGGGGACCACGGGGGAAAGACAGCACAGGGGGACCACGAGGGAAAGACAGCACAGGGGGACCACGAGGGAAAGACAGCACAGGGGGACCACGAGGGAAAGACAGCACAGGGGGACCGCGAGGGAAAGACAGCACAGGGGGACCACGAGGGAAAGACAGCACAGGGGGACCACGAGGGAAAGACAGCACAGGGGGACCATGAGGGAAAGAGAGCACAGAGGGACCTTGAGGGAAAGACAGCACAGGGGGACCACGAGGGAAAGACAGCACAGGGGGACCGCGAGGGAAAGACAGCACAGGGGGACCACGAGGGAAAGAGAGCACAGGGGGACCTTGAGGGAAAGACAGCACAGGGGGACCACGAGGGAAAGACAGCACAGGGGGACCACGAGGGAAAGAGAGCACAGAGGGACCTTGAGGGAAAGACAGCACAGGGGGACCACGAGGGAAAGAGAGCACAGGGGGACCTTGAGGGAAAGACAGCACAGGGGGACCACGAGGGAAAGACAGCACAGGGGGACCGCGAGGGAAAGACAGCACAGGGGGACCACGAGGGAAAGACAGCACAGGGGGACCATGAGGGAAAGACAGCACAGGGGGACCACGAGGGAAAGACAGCACAGGGGGACCACGAGGGAAAGACAGCACAGGGGGACCGCGAGGGACAGACAGCACAGGGGGACCATGAGGGAAAGACAGCACAGGGGGACCACGAGGGAAAGACAGCACAGGGGGACCGCGAGGGAAAGACAGCACAGGGGGACCGTGAGGGGAACACAGTACAGGGGGACCACGAGGGAAAGACAGCACAGGGGGACCACGAGGGAAAGACAGCACAGGGGGACCATGAGGGAAAGACAGCACAGGGGGACCACGAGGGAAAGACAGCACAGGGGGACCGCGAGGGAAAGACAGCACAGGGGGACCGTGAGGGGAACACAGTACAGGGGGACCACGGGGGAAAGACAGCACAGGGGGACCACGAGGGAAAGACAGCACAGGGGACCACGAGGGAAAGACAGCACAGGGGGACCACGAGGGAAAGACAGCACAGGGGGACCGCGAGGGAAAGACAGCACAGGGGGACCATGAGGGAAAGACAGCACAGGGGGACCACGAGGGAAAGACAGCACAGGGGGACCACGAGGGAAAGACAGCACAGGGGGACCGCGAGGGAAAGACAGCACAGGGGGACCATGAGGGAAAGACAGCACAGGGGGACCACGAGGGAAAGACAGCACAGGGGGACCGCGAGGGAAAGACAGCACAGGGGGACCACGAGGGAAAGACAGCACAGGGGGACCGCGAGGGAAAGACAGCACAGGGGGACCACGAGGGAAAGAGAGCACAGGGGGACCTTGAGGGAAAGACAGCACAGGGGGACCACGAGGGAAAGACAGCACAGGGGGACCACGAGGGAAAGAGAGCACAGAGGGACCTTGAGGGAAAGACAGCACAGGGGGACCACGAGGGAAAGACAGCACAGGGGGACCGCGAGGGAAAGACAGCACAGGGGGACCACGAGGGAAAGAGAGCACAGGGGGACCTTGAGGGAAAGACAGCACAGGGGGACCACGAGGGAAAGACAGCACAGGGGGACCGCGAGGGAAAGACAGCACAGGGGGACCACGAGGGAAAGACAGCACAGGGGGACCATGAGGGAAAGACAGCACAGGGGGACCACGAGGGAAAGACAGCACAGGGGGACCACGAGGGAAAGACAGCACAGGGGGACCGCGAGGGACAGACAGCACAGGGGGACCATGAGGGAAAGACAGCACAGGGGGACCACGAGGGAAAGACAGCACAGGGGGACCGCGAGGGAAAGACAGCACAGGGGGACCGTGAGGGAAAGACAGCACAGGGGGACCACGAGGGAAAGACAGCACAGGGGGACCGCGAGGGAAAGACAGCACAGGGGGACCGTGAGGGGAACACAGTACAGGGGGACCACGGGGGAAAGACAGCACAGGGGGACCACGAGGGAAAGACAGCACAGGGGGACCACGAGGGAAAGACAGCACAGGGGGACCACGAGGGAAAGACAGCACAGGGGGACCACGAGGGAAAGAGAGCACAGAGGGACCTTGAGGGAAAGACAGCACAGGGGGACCTTGAGGGAAAGACAGCACAGGGGGACCACGAGGGAAAGACAGCACAGGGGGACCACGAGGGAAAGACAGCACAGGGGGACCGCGAGGGAAAGACAGCACAGGGGGACCACGAGGGAAAGAGAGCACAGAGGGACCTTGAGGGAAAGACAGCACAGGGGGACCACGAGGGAAAGACAGCACAGGGGGACCACGAGGGAAAGACAGCACAGGGGGACCGCGAGGGAAAGACAGCACAGGGGGACCATGAGGGAAAGACAGCACAGGGGGACCACGAGGGAAAGACAGCACAGGGGGACCGCGAGGGAAAGACAGCACAGGGGGACCGTGAGGGGAACACAGTACAGGGGGACCACGGGGGAAAGACAGCACAGGGGGACCACGAGGGAAAGACAGCACAGGGGGACCCCGAGGGAAAGACAGCACAGGGGGACCACGAGGGAAAGACAGCACAGGGGGGACCACGAGGGAAAGACAGCACAGGGGGACCACGAGGGAAAGACAGCACAGGGGGACCGCGAGGGGAACACAGTACAGGGGGACCACGGGGGAAAGACAGCACAGGGGGACCACGAGGGAAAGACAGCACAGGGGAACCACGAGGGAAAGACAGCACAGGGGGACCACGAGGGAAAGACAGCACAGGGGGACCACGAGGGAAAGACAGCACAGGGGGACCGCGAGGGAAAGACAGCACAGGGGGACCACGAGGGAAAGACAGCACAGGGGGACCACGAGGGAAAGACAGCACAGGGGGACCACGAGGGAAAGAGAGCACAGAGGGACCTTGAGGGAAAGACAGCACAGGGGGACCACGAGGGAAAGACAGCACAGAGGGACCGCGAGGGAAAGACAGCACAGGGGGACCACGAGGGAAAGAGAGCACAGGGGGACCTTGAGGGAAAGACAGCACAGGGGGACCACGAGGGAAAGACAGCACAGGGGGACCACGAGGGAAAGAGAGCACAGAGGGACCTTGAGGGAAAGACAGCACAGGGGTACCACGAGGGAAAGACAGCACAGGGGGACCGCGAGGGAAAGACAGCACAGGGGGACACGAGGGACGACGAGGAAAGAGCACAGGGGGACCTTGAGGGAAAGACAGCACAGGGGGACCACGAGGGAAAGACAGCACAGGGGGACCGCGAGGGGAACACAGTACAGGGGGACCACGGGGGAAAGAGAGCACAGGGGGACCACGAGGGAAAGACAGCACAGGGGGACCACGAGGGAAAGACAGCACAGGGGGACCACGAGGGAAAGACAGCACAGGGGGACCACGAGGGAAAGACAGCACAGGGGGACCGCGAGGGAAAGACAGCACAGGGGGACCACGAGGGAAAGACAGCACAGGGGGACCACGAGGGAAAGACAGCACAGGGGGACCACGAGGGAAAGAGAGCACAGAGGGACCTTGAGGAAAGACAGCACAGGGGGACCACGAGGGAAAGACAGCACAGAGGGACCGCGAGGGAAAGACAGCACAGGGGGACCACGAGGGAAAGAGAGCACAGGGGGACCTTGAGGGAAAGACAGCACAGGGGGACCACGAGGGAAAGACAGCACAGGGGGACCATGAGGGAAAGAGAGCACAGAGGGACCTTGAGGGAAAGACAGCACAGGGGGACCCACGAGGGAAAGACAGCACAGGGGGACCGCGAGGGAAAGACAGCACAGGGGGACCACGAGGGAAAGAGAGCACAGGGGGACCTTGAGGGAAAGACAGCACAGGGGGACCACGAGGGAAAGACAGCACAGGGGGACCACGAGGGAAAGACAGCACAGGGGGACCACGAGGGAAAGAGAGCACAGGGGGACCGTGAGGGAAAGACAGCACAGGGGGACCACGAGGGAAAGACAGCACAGGGGGACCACGAGGGAAAGACAGCACAGGGGGACCGCGAGGGAAAGACAGCACAGGGGGACCACGAAGGAAGGACAGCACAGCGGGACCGCGAGGGAAAGACAGCACAGGGGGACCGGACCACGAGGGAAAGACAGCACAGGGGGACCCCGAGGGAAAGACAGCACAGGGGGACCACGAGGGAAAGACAGCACAGGGTGACCACGAGGGAAAGACAGCACAGGGGGACCGTGAGGGAAAGACAGCACAGGGGGACCACGAGGGAAAGACAGCACACAGGGGGACCACGAGGGAAAGACAGTACAGGGGGACCGCAATGGAAAGACAGTACAGGGGGACCACGAGGGAAAGACAGTACAGGGGGACCGCAATGGAAAGACAGTACAGGGGGACCACGAGGGAAAGACAGTACAGGGGGACCGCGAGGGAAAGACAGTACAGGGGGACCACGAGGGAAAGACAGCACAGGGGGACCGCGAGGGAAAGACAGCACAGGGGGACCACGAGGGAAAGAGAGCACAGGGGGACCGTGAGGGAAAGACAGCACAGGGGGACCACGAGGGAAAGACAGCACAGGGGGACCATGAGGGAAAGACAGCACAGGGGGACCGCGAGGGAAAGACAGCACAGGGGGACCACGAAGGAAGGACAGCACAGGGGGGACCGCGAGGGAAAGACAGCACAGGGGGACCACGAGGGAAAGACAGCACAGGGGGACCCCGAGGGAAAGACAGCACAGGGGGACCACGAGGGAAAGACAGCACAGGGTGACCACGAGGGAAAGACAGCACAGGGGGACCGTGAGGGAAAGACAGCACAGGGGGACCACGAGGGAAAGACAGCACAGGGGGACCACGAGGGAAAGACAGCACAGGGGGACCGCGAGGGAAAGACAGCACAGGGGGACCACGAAGGAAGGACAGCACAGGGGGACCGCGAGGGAAAGACAGCACAGGGGGACCACGAGGGAAAGACAGCACAGGGGGACCCCGAGGGAAAGACAGCACAGGGGGACCACGAGGGAAAGACAGCACAGGGTGACCACGAGGGAAAGACAGCACAGGGGGACCGTGAGGGAAAGACAGCACAGGGGGACCACGAGGGAAAGACAGCACACAGGGGGACCATGAGGGAAAGACAGTACAGGGGGACCGCAATGGAAAGACAGTACAGGGGGACCACGAGGGAAAGACAGTACAGGGGGACCGCAATGGAAAGACAGTACAGGGGGACCACGAGGGAAAGACAGTACAGGGGGACCGCAAGGGAAAGACAGTACAGGGGGACCATGAGGGAAAGACAGTGCAGGGGGGACCACGAGGGAAAGACAGTACAGGCGGACCACGAGGGAAAGACAGTACAGGGGGACCACGAGGGAAAGACAGCACAGGGGGACCACGAGGGAAAGACAGCACAGGGGGACCGCGAGGGAAAGACAGCACAGGGGGACCACGAGGGAAAGACAGCACAGGGGGACCGCGAGGGAAAGACAGCACAGGGGGACCGCGAGGGAAAGACAGCACAGGGGGACCGCGAGGGAAAGACAGCACAGGGGGACCGCGAGGGAAAGACAGCACAGGGGGACCACGAGGGAAAGACAGCACGTGGGGACCACGAGGGAAAGACAGCACAGGGGGACCACGAGGGAAAGACAGTACAGGGGGACCGCGAGGGAAAGACAGCACAGGGGGACCGCGAGGGAAAGACAGCACAGGGGGACCGCGAGGGAAAGACAGCACAGGGGGACCGCGAGGGAAAGACAGCACAGGGGGACCACGAGGGAAAGACAGCACAGGGGGACCACGAGGTGTCCCCGATAGTTGCGAGAAACATTGTTATAACATGCGTTGCTCATGCTGCGTACATATTCATTTGGTGTGTGTGTGTGTTCCACACATGAGTGGGTTTCAGGAACTGAAACACGGAGACCCACCAGGTCTCAAAGTATCCACCTCCATGTTTGTGTGATTATGTGTGGGTGTGTGTGTTTAAAGGCTCGTGATGGATCTGCAACGCCAATCATACACCACTGGGCATGACTCCAGGCAAACAAAACCACTGAGTCCGGGGGGAAGTGAGGCAATTTCCCCTGGACACTGGCGACACCATCTTCAATAACATCGCTTTTCTCTCTGTACTCAGAGAGGCAATCTCTCCCCCACTTCCCACCTCCCCCCCACCCCCCCACATGGATCCCAGAGGGGAAATCTCTCCCCACTTCCCACCTCCCTCCCCCCCCCCCCCCCACATGGATCCCAAAGGGGAAATCTCTCCCCACTTCCCACCTCCCTCCCCACTCTCCCATGGATCCCAGAGGGGAAATCTCTCCCCACTTCCCACCTCCCCCCCCCCCATGGATCCCAGAGGGGAAATCTCTCCCCACTTCCCACCTCCCTCCCCATCCCCCCCACCCCCATGGATCCCAGAGGGGAAATCTCTCCCCACTTCCCACCTCCCTCCCCACCCCCCCATGGATCCCAGAGGGGAAATCTCTCCCCACTTCCCACCTCCCCCCCCCCCCCCATGGATCCCAGAGGGGAAATCTCTCCCCACTTCCCACCTCCCTTCCCATCCCCCCCACCCCCATGGATCCCAGAGGGGAAATCTCTCCCCACCTCCCTCCCCCCCATGGATCCCAGAGGGGAAATCTCTTCCCACTTCCCCATGGAACCCAGAGGGGAAATCTCTCCCCACTTCCCACCTCCCCCCCCCCCCCCCCCATGGATCCCAGAGGGGAAATCTCTCCCCACTTCCCACTTCCCTCCCCATCCCCCCCACCCCCATGGATCCCAGAGGGGAAATCTCTCCCCACTTCCCACCTCCCTCCCCCCCATGGATCCCAGAGGGGAAATCTCTCCCCCCCCCCCCCCCCCATGGATCCCAGAGGGGAAATCTCTCCCCACTTCCCCATGGATCCCAGAGGGGAAATCTCTCCCCACTTCCCACCTCCCTCATCACCCCCACCCCCCCCCCATGGATCCCAGAGGGGAAATCTCTCCCCCCCCCCCCCCCATGGATCCCAGAGGGGAAATCTCTCCCCACTTCCCCATGGATCCCAGAGGGGAAATCTCTCCCCACTTCCCACCTCCCTCCTCACCCCCACCCCCCCCCCCCCCCATGGATCCCAGAGGGGAAAATCTCTTTCTCTCTCTCTCTCTCTCACTCTCTCACTCTCTCACTCTCTCACTCTCTCACTCTCTCACTCTCTCACTCTCTCCCTGTCACTACCACAAAGACCCCATTCAAAAACGTCCTTCATCGCATGAGTCTCACTCACTGGGTTTTACGTGAATTAGGATTGACAGAAATTTGTTTTCAGTAATTAAGATTAAATTGAAGCAATTTTGAATTTCAGATGAAATTTCCAGAAGGGCTCAAGGGGAAAGTGACGATGAACCTTTGAGGTCTTCAGAAGCGAGGATGTCCATTTGTGTGCATTGGTGTTCGAGATTGCCATATGGAAGCCTTTTGGGGGAGAATTGAGGGGGAGAGTCGAGGATTGTGAACTGGGAGTGATCCATGCCAGAGATTCAAAGCCCAACACAATGTGTTGCTAATGTACTGTAATTGCATCATCAAGAGCTACCATTCAGGAGAACAACAAATCGAACTTACTGGTGAGAAAAGCAAAATGACGCATTGGCATCCAGAATGTGTTCTTCACTGTGGGTTCAAATCAAGCCACAACAAAAGTCCCGACCAGAGAAGCCAGGTACTTGTGGTTAATATTGAGACCAGGCAGAGTCTGTCTGTATAGTGTCACGTGATTACCTGCATTGTGTATTCTATAACGACGTCAATTTACTTAGCGGTTAGGGTGCCCGGATCGGCCGGCTTGGGATCTTGGGATCAAATCCCGGTCGATCGCTGAATTAACGCCAGGGGGTTGACTCAGCCTGTCATCCTTCTGATGTCGCAAATTGAGTACCAGTTCACTGGTAATTCCCTGTGTGTCGCAAGAGGCGACTAGCAGGGTTGGCGGCAGGAACGGCATTTGGCCATAAAAAAATTGCTTCAAAAAGGGGACCAAGGTGCCCAAAAAAAGGCCAAACCCCGCTCTGCGGGGGGGGGGGGGGGGGGGGGGGGGGGGGGTGGAAATGGCCTCTAAAGGAGTTCTATAGGAGGTTCAGTGTTGAAGACTGTTTATTGTATAAATGCTACGGATTGTATGTTCTCCACTGATTTTCTTTGTTGTTCTGGATTTTCCTGTTGCCGTTGCTTGTGCAGTTCTCTAGGGAGTTCCTTCTTACCTGTGTCCGTGTCATTAAGAACTTTCTGCCAGGCCGCTTCTTCGGGATGAATCAGATTTGTTCGTGCTTTGTCTCTCTGGATGAAGATTCCTTCAGCTGCATATAATTTATTAAGTCCTATTATTATCTCCCAGGAGTGGCTTGGTGGTGGAGCGAATGAAATGTTGTTGTTTTGCTTTCACTTGTGTGCGTTGAATTCCCACGGCTACACAGGGTGGAAACTTCCACACCCTGCGATGGAGTCGAGGATTGGTTCAGATTGTCCATGGAGATGTTCAAAGAGCAGATAAGAATCGACCACCACCATGGCCTTTAAGGGTCTACACCACCACCAGTAGCAAATGGTCTTTTCATGATGTGACTGTTCTGCCTTTTAGTGGGGCGGCTTAGCCCAAATATTCAAAAGAATTGTGCATTTTGTGATACAAGCACCAAATTTGGCACAAATGTACATTAATATGTTGCGAACATTTTCAGATATTGGGCCACTTGAAATTCTCTCTTTATGTCCGCCATATTGGATTTCAAAATGGCCGCCACTTGAAATCTACATTTGCTATTATCTCTGGACGTAATGCAGCTATTGACTTGATTCTGGTATCTAAATGTATGTTTTTGGGGGCAAGGAATCCAATGGTACCAATTTCAACTTAATATTATCTATCACAGTCTGTTATATAATTTTATTTGGAAATTATCTAGGCAAATATTGGATTCAACACAATACTTTGAAAAGAATGTCTTAGTTCTGTAAATATAAATAAATAAAAAAACTATACTAAATCACTAGTAACAACTCAGACAAGCTCATATATACTGGCAGTCTAAAATATAAATTCATATCCCATTAGGAAACAAAGTGACCCATTCATTTGTGTTTTTCATGTGCATATTTTATGTAACATTACATTCATATTGTCAATAAATACCAAACATGCATAATCCCCTTTTCCTAGACCCTTTAAGCCATCTTTTGTGTTTCTAGAGTACAGAAATTTCTTGTATAGGCTTCCATCTGTCTTGTTTCCTTAACAATGCACTGTAGCATGTCTTTAACAATGTTTACAAACATGACTCCACTACATGTCTTTAATCACAGCCCTGACCCAAATAAAAGAGTAGAGAGGCTGCATGTGTGTTGACCCACATCAACTGTGTTCTTTGTGTGTGGCTGTGTTTAAATCACCTTGTGACTCCACATAAATGAGTTAATTACATACAATCTGGGCTCAGCTAGACAACATTGTGTGGTCAGCAATGAAGACGAGAGTCTGAATTACATGTATGCAAAAGACCTTGTGAACCAGTGAAGCAAATACACGGGTAAGCATGAATTAAATCTAGGGCATGATATAATTTCCATGATGTTTACCTCTACACTCAATGGTGGAAGGAGGTAATGTTTTGATCCCAGCTTGTCTGCATGTCTGTTTGTCTGTTAGTCCACAAAATTCCAGACAAAGCTTGTAGTAGTGGTAGTTGTAGTGGTAGTGGTGATAACAGAAATTGTTATATAGAACTGAACTTATATTATTATTATATGCAGAAAATAACTTCATATCTATATGCCCTGCAGTGGACAGGTTAATTGGTTTATGCACTGAAGGGGTCACCCTGGTGTGCACTGCTGTGTTCTGCCTCACTGAGTTGTTCAGGTATGATGTACTCAGCACAAGCTTACCTGATACACATGTGTGCTGGCTAAAACCACTTGTCTGGTGGGCACGACAGAGGCAGGTTGTCTAATAGCCAACCTGGTCTTACTTTTTTGGGGTTTATCTGAAATTCTTACTATAAGGCTTTAAATTAGAAATGTTTTATATAAAGTAGTATTTTGAGTGAAGTGTGTATTCCACACTGACAGTTTTGACATGTTCTGAATTTAACACGAAGGCTGTAATTAACAGAACGGGGTATGTCTGGAAAATGTACTGTCCAACCTAATAAGAGTTTAGACTGATTTATATTTAAATCTTGGCTGTGTAAATATTGTAAGAATTTATGAATTCAAATGTTTTGTAAATATTCAATAAATTTGGGAATATTTTTTAACTAAAGAATCTCATGTGATTTTATTTCTCTTCTTGCCTCCGGTATGGGTGAAAATTTAATTCCGGCATAATCTCACAAAACTAATTCCCTAAGTGTGCCAAGCTAAATGCTCTACGATATAGAGGAATTATCCTCCTCTCCATTAGTATGGCGGAGGAAACCCCTCTATTATATATATAACAAAATGTTAACATTATATCATTGTATCGTTGCAGATTCAGAAGACAGTTCCACCATGTCCAAGAGCTTCAGACTAGCTGATGTTGAGCGAACTTCACCATCAACATCACAGCACCTCACCACAACTGACTGGAAGTTATGCCTTATATGTCAAGAGGACAAGACGGAGACATTGACCAAACCTGACCAATCAAAGAGAAAAGACATTGGGAGTGGGTACAGTTCACTCGCAGAGAACTTGGTCAAATTCAGTGAACTTGGAGAGCTTCCAGGATCATTTCACCTGGAAAGACTCGATGATGGTCATGGCATTGAAGCTGCGATGGTTGCACACGGTGCAAAATATCATCAGACATGCAGGCTCCAGTACAACAAAACCAAACTGCAGAGAGCACAAAAGAGAGCACTCAAGAAAGAATGTGAGAGCGATGAGGAACAAGCTGCATGCAAACGCACCAGGTTACATTCACGCTCATCGAGTACAGAGAAGAAGGTCCCAGAAAATTGTTTCTTCTGTGAACAACCTGCTGGGGCTGACAGTCTTCGGAAAGCTGCAACATTCCAAATGGACAAACGGGTGCGTGCCTGTGCAACCCTTCTTGGTGATACAGAACTGCTGGGCCGTCTCAGTGGTGGGGACATGATAGCGTTGGACGCCCAGTATCACCCACGGTGCTTGATAGGACTTTACAATCGCACAAGAAAGGCCCAGTCAACAGGATCACAGGACACAAAACAAGAGCGAGCAATGTCGGCAGTTGTCTTCGCTGAACTCGTCCTCTACATTGAAGAAACCAGACAAGATGAGGAGACGGCACCAGTATTCAGATTGGCTGACCTTGTCCAGCTCTATCAGTCCAGAATGGAACAGCTAGGAGTCCAGCTCGACACGAGAGTCCACTCCACACGACTGAAACAGAGACTGTTGGCTCAGTTTCCTGACATGCGGGCACACACCAGGGGAGAGACATCCTGATGGCATTTGAAGAAGATGTCGGTGCTGCTCTTGCCAAAGCCTGCGAGCTGGACAGTGATAGTGATGCAGTCCATCTTGCCCATGCTGCACAGATTGTTCGCCGTCACATGTTTGGAGAAGCCAAGCCCTTCACAGGATTCCCTGAAGTATGTCAAGAAGAATCTGTGCCACCGTTGCTGCTTGCCCTAGTCAGTATGATCCTAGAGGGACCCAGCATCAAGGAACAGATGGCAGACACTAACCCTGCAGCAATTGCCACAGCTCAGATACTGAAGTTCAACAGCATCAAACACAAGCGAACACGTGGCACCACATCATCCACCAGTGTCAGGCACAGTGTTGCACAGGAGACCCCACTTCCAATATACATAGGGATGATGCTGCATGCTCATACACGCAAGAAGGAATTGGCTAGAACCTAGCAGCACACGAAATAGCAGCTGGATTGGGACGAGAGAAGGCTCGTGCACTGCCAATGTTCCACGCTCTAACTGGATGCGACACTGTGTGTAGTTTTCATAGACATGGCAAGAACACTGCGTGGGCAGTCTGGACGGTACTGCCAGAACTCACTGAGGCGCTGCTGCTGCTGTCCTCTGCACCTCGTGACATACCAGACGATGCAATGCGCATCATCGAGAGGTTCGTGATCCTGTTGTATGATCGAACCAGCAAATGCACAGACATTGACAAGGCCAGGAGGAAACTCTTCGCAAGGAAGAACAATGTGCAGCTCATCCCTCCAACGAAGGCAGCTCTGGAGGAACATGTCAAGAGGGCAGTGTATCAAGGTGGACATGTGTGGGGTCAGATACTGCTGCCAGTACCAGAGCTCCCTCCACCAACCAACTGGGGTTGGTCAAGGACTGGAGAAGGACAGTACACACCTTACTGGACCAGGCTAACTGAGGCAGCTCACAGCTGCATTGAGCTGGTTTCTTGCAAGTGCAAGAAAGGGTGTGTGAGGCGCTGCAAGTGCAAAAAGGCTGCCCTTCAGTGCACAGCCCTCTGTGTGTGTGAAGGGGACTGCACATGACGATGAGTCAACAACATACATGTACTTGTGGCAATGCTGAACTTGTTAACATGACACTGTTTATGTACACGTATCTTCAGTACCGGTATATACCTAGCCTCAGATACCAGTACACCTAGCCTCAAATACTAGACCATGTAGCATGTCAGTATTATACCTAAGACATTTACAGAACTAAGACATTCTTTTCAAAGTATTGTGTTGAATCCAATATTTGCCTAGATAATTTCCAAATAAAATTATATAACAGACTGTGATAGATAATATTAAGTTGAAATTGGTACCATTGGATTCCTTGCCCCCAAAAACATACATTTAGATACCAGAATCAAGTCAATAGCTGCATTACGTCCAGAGATAATAGCAAATGTAGATTTCAAGTGGCGGCCATTTTGAAATCCAATATGGCGGACATAAAGAGAGAATTTCAAGTGGCCCAATATCTGAAAATGTTCGCAACATATTAATGTACATTTGTGCCAAATTTGGTGCTTGTATCACAAAATGCACAACAGGTTTGCTATGCTGCTACACTATTTGTGGTATCGTATGCTCATTTTACAGTGACTCGACTGCATACAGGGAAAATAGATGTGGAAAAAAAAAAAACCACCTTTAGAGGCCATTTAGAGGCCACCATTTAGAAACCACCTTTAGAGGCCAAAAACCACCTTTAGAGGAAAATAGATGTGGGTTAGGGTCAAATATCCCACCCAGCATTTGAATGGACCCATATTCTGAAAACTGCACCACCATCTCTTATATTATACATGCTGCATATGGAAAGGCAAAAGTGAGACAAGACCTGAAGAAGAAGATACTGTAGAGTGTAGATGAAGGTAGCTGGTTTTGTACAGAGCGACGACAGAGAGGAGCGGACAAAATGGCTGCCGCACGATCCACCACCAAGAGGAGATCCAATAGGATCTGGAGATCCAAATACAGTGGAGATCCAATAGGAGATGCACACAAATACAATGGGAGTAATTGGCATCTGGTAATGCCAAATACAAGTGCAATACACACCTGAGGTCATTCGGAAGATAGCGAGACATTGCTAGACACAAGTACCAGACAACATGCGGACGAGGTGGGGTACACGCCCTATTTAGCAAAGCCTGCCAAGCTTATGCACCATCCTGTAGGATGACCTTCCTTGAAGATGCACGGAGATATCAAGAGATCCTCCTCGATAACCAAAGCATTTACCACAAGCATCCAACTAGGGCATTCATCCTACAATTTTATGATCGACGCCATTCAACAAAGAATCTGTCATCACATTCAAATCGTGAGAATAATTGGCAGGAATTCCTCATGAACCTCACTGCATTTAAATTACATCTGCTATTTATAATATAGCTTTAGAAATATCTTAGTTGACAGGCTTGACAAGAAAAAGACGGTTGTAGAGCCATTACGACAGACAAAGGACGTAACAAAACAAGACGAAATGAATGCGAGTAGTTAGAAATGCCATGAAAGTTTTGGGAAATGTCGTGGGTTTCGGATAGGGTTTTCGCTAGGAAGGGAATATGGCGGGGGTAGGTGTAGAGGGAACAATGCTCTGAACTAGATTCCACTACAGTACATCCATTGTAATAATTGCTTCGGCCACCAAAGGTGGATGGAGGTTATGTTTTCACCCCTGTCTGTCCGTTATTTATTTTCTTTGTTTGTGAAAAAATATCTCAAAAAGTTGCACACGGATTTGGACGAAACTTGGTGGACCGGTTGGGTGTCTGACAAGGACAAATAGATTCGATTTTGGTGAAGATCTGAATATGGGTTCGGATATGAGAATTATTTACTTTTTAAGTGATTCTTCACCATTGGGAGATTGGGCCAAAAACGATACATAGCAGGATATCTCAAAAAAATATGGATGGATTTGGACGAAACTTGGTGGACAGGTTTTGAGTCTGACAAGGACAAATAGATTCGATTTTGGTGAAGATCTGAATATGGGTTCCGTTATGAGATTTATTTAATTATTTAAGTGATTCTTCACCAATGTGTGCTCGGGCCAAAAACGATACATAGCAGGATATCTCAAAAAATTATGGATGGATTTGGACGAAACTTGGTGGACCGGTTTTCAATCTCACAAGGACAAAGAGATTCGATTTTGGTGAAGATCTTAATATGGATTCGGATATGATATAAAAAAATTTTAAAGTGATTCTTCACCATTGAGAGATAGGGCCAAAAAACGATACATAGCAGGATATCTCAAAAAGTTGTGGACGGATTTAGACGAAACCTGGTGGACAGGTTTTGAGTCTGACAAGGACAAACAGATTCGATTTTGGTGAAGATCTGAATATGGATTCGGATATGAGAATTATTTAATTTTTTAAGTGATTCTTCACCATTGGGAGATTGGGCCAAAAACGATACATAGCAGGATATCTCAAAAAATTATGGATGGAATTGGACGAAACATGGTGGGCCGGTTTTGAGTCTGACAAGGACAAACAGATTCGATTTTGGTGAAGATCTGAATATGGATTCGGATATGATAATTATTTAATTTTTTAAGTGATTATTCACCATTGGAAGATTGGGCCAAAACGATACATAGCAGGATATCTCAAAAAATAATGGATGGATTTAGACGAAACTTGGACCAGTTTTTGAGTCTGACAAGGACAAAGAGATTCGATTTTGGTGAAGATCTGAATCTGGATTCGGATATGAGAATGTTTTTTTTTTTAAAGAGATTCTTCACCATTGGGAGAGAGGGCCAAAAAACGATACATAGCAGGATATCTCAAAGAGTTGCACACGGATTTGGACGAAACTTGGTGGACCTGTTGGGTGTCTGACAAGGACAAACAGATTCGATTTTGGTGAAGATCTGAATATGCATTCGGATATGAGAATTATTTAATTTTTAAGTGATTCTTCAACATTGGGAGATTGGGCCAAAAACTATACATAGCAGGATATCTCAAAAAATTATGGATGGATTTGGATGAAACTTGGTGTACAGGTTTTGAGTCTGACAAAGACAAATAGATTCGATTTTGGTGATGATCTGAATATGGGTTCGGTTATGAGATTTATTTAATTATTTAATTGATTCTTCACCAATGTGTGCTTGGGCCAAAAACGATACATAGCAGGATATCTCAAAAGGTTGTGGACTGATTTAGACGAAACTTGGTGGACAGGTTTTGAGTCTGACAAGACCAAACAGATTCGATTTTGGTGAAGATCTGAATATGGATTCGGATATGATAATTATTTAATTTTTTAAGTGATTATTCACCATTGGGAGATTGGGCCAAAAATGATACATAGCAGGATATCTCAAAAAATTATGGATGGATTGGACGAAACATGGTGGACCGGTTTTGAGTCTGACAAGGACAAAGAGATTCGATTTTGCTGAAGATCTGAATATGGATTCGGATATGAGAATTTTTTTTTTTTTTAAGTGATTCTTCACCATTGGGAGACAGGGCCAAAAACGATACATAGCAGGATATCTCAAAAGGTTGTGGACGGATTTAGACGAAACTTGGTGGACAGGTTTTGAGTCTGACAAGGACAAACAGATTCGATTTTGGTGAAGATCTGAATATGGATTCGGATATGAGAATTATTTAATTTTTTAAGTGATTCTTCACCATTGGGAGATTGGACCAAAAACGATACATAGCAGGATATCTCAAAAAATTATGGATGGATTTGGACGAAACATGGGCTGGTTTTGAGTCTGACAAGGACAAACAGATTCGATTTTGGTGAAGATCTGAATATGGATTCGGATATGATAATTATTTAATTTTTAAGATGCGCTCACGCTTTCGAAGCTAAGTGATATTTCTCAATCGTGTTTTTGTCGAGACTGTATCTATCTTTCGGTGTATGTACCTATAGCGTATGTTTTGGAAAATTTTCGGTGCTAATTTTTCGTACATGTATACACAATCGTCGGTTAATGGTATCGAGTATTCTGCGGCCTAGTACTCGTAGGCTTGGACTACCGTACCGTATCCGACCTTGTGGTTTGTTTTTCTCTCAGCAATTCGTCGAATGCGCTGAAATTATTTTCGTTCACTGTTTCGTCCCAGTCGTTCACCCCGTACCTCCTTGTTTAATATCTGTACTCACAAAACCCCCCCCCCCCCCCCAAAAAAAACAATTTCCTTCCCAGGTCTTATTCGTTTATTTGTTCTTTTTGTTCGTTCGTTCTTCGTTCGCGATCACGCGGTTAGAAATGTATAATCTCTCCCCTGAACAACTATTTTCTCTCATATATTATAACACCCTTTTCTTCTTTTCCCACAAAAGGATGCTTTCGTCTTGCTCACCAAATCTATTCATTCCAAAAAATATATATAATACCATCTCTTACAGTTCCTCCTTTCTACATTCCCTAAACTATCCAGAACTCCATCCCTCCTCCAGTGTCCTCAAACGTATTTTTGACTCGAAGGTCTCAAACTCATTTTGCAAAAAATGTTCGTTTCCCATGAATCGTACACTTTTCAAAATCCAATCTCACCCCTCCCCTCCAAATCCTCCCCATCACCCATCCCTTTCAAATGTCCCCCCTTGCCCCTTCCCTCCCCTCCCTCCTAAACTCCCCCCACACCCCTCCCCTCCGAGACTCTCCCTCGCTCCTCCCCTCCTAGACTCCCCTCTCACCCCTCCTCCTCAAAGCATCCTCCCTGCTTCTTCCTCCTTCCAACTTTCACCTTCATCTCCCCAAACCTTCTGCCTTGCTCTTCCCCCTCCTCAAATAACACCTCACTGTGCCTCACCCAATCTCCATCAAACCTTTTGTCCGCCTCATTCTTCCCTTTCTCCAAGCTATTCTGAAATCTCTGACACACCTTCAACAGCTCTCCCTACCTCTTCCTCCTCTTCCTCTTCCACATCTTACCCTACCCCTCCCCCCCCCCCCCCCTGTTCTGGACCCGATGCTCCCCCTTCCTCTTCATTAACGGTATGGACCTCAAACATCCGGGGCCTTCGCTCAAACTTGACTGACCTCTCCATACAGGTTGCTTCTGACAAACCAGATGTGATCTGCTTAACAGAAACTTTCCTCCTTCATGATGTCTCTGATGCCTTGGTATCTCTCCCAGGTTACTCCCTCCTCCGGTATGATAGACCTGAGCCTCGTCCTGGAGGTGGGGTTGCTATCTTTATAAAAAACTCTCTTCCTCACTCGCCCTCCACTGCCCTCTCTCCACCTCACCCCCAGGAATACCTTTGGCTACGGCTTCCCCTTCGCTCCCACCTTTTGTTCATATGTGTGTTGTACCGTCCACCAATCAGCGATGACTCCATCTACATCTCACTGTCTGATAATATGGACCAACTTCTATCTACCCATCCCAACTCTCTCTTCCTCATATGTGGTGATTTCAATTGTCACCATGCCAGTTGGCTGGGTGTGGGTACCTCTCTCACCAGCCATGGCTCTTCAGCAAAGGACTTCTGCGACTCACTGGCACTGACACAATCTGTCAATTTCCCGACCCGGATCTCAGTCAACGGAGCATCTTCTCTTCTGGATTTGGTTATGACAAACTTCCCTGAAAATGTCTGCTGCTCTTCTTCTGCTCCAATCGGCTCATCTGATCATGTGCTTGTCAAAGTGGACATCTCTCTGACCATTCTCAGAGAGCCTCCTCAGCGTCGACGAGTCTGGCATTTCACTCAGGCCAACTGGCACGGTCTTCAAGCAGCCATCAATCATCTGGACTGGTCTCCCATCTCTACCGCCTCTGACATCAACTCATCCTGGGAATTCTTTCAAAGTAAATTGCTCTCTCTCATGCACAGATTTATACCATCTCGTCTTCAGTTGTCATACCCTTCCTCCCGTCCATGGTACACGGAATCTTGTGGTGAGGCTGTTGCCCTGAAACAACTTGCTTTCGTCTCCTGGAAAGCAAATCCAACGGAAGGAAATCTCATTTCCTTTCACAAAGCCCGAAACAAGTGTGTGTCCACCCTCAGGAGAGCCAGGAAACAATATCTCACCATTCTCAAGACCGAACTCTCTTATCTGTCTCCCTCTTCCAAATCCTGGTGGCGTCTGGTCAAATCTGTTTCTGGTGTTTGTTCCCCCTCCATCCCCTCCCTCACCTCAAACGGCTTAACGGCTGACTCCGCACGTGAAAAAGCTGAATGCCTCAACTCTGTGTTTGCCTCTAAATCTTGTGTCCCAAACCCATCCCTCTCTGTACCCACCGTACCCAGTCGTATCCAGCTGCTCCTGGACTCTGTGTCCTTTCCTCCTGACAAGGTGGAAAAGTTTCTGGCAACCCTCGACTCTGATTCTGCAACTGGTCCTGACGGCATCACCCCACGGGTCCTAAAATCATGTTCTTCTGCACTTTCACTCCCTCTTTCTGTTCTCTTCACCCTCTCTTTTGCTCAAGGTCATCTGCCATCTGCTTGGAAATCAGCCAACATCACCGCTTTGCAAAAAAAGGTGCAAAAACAGATCCCAGCAACTACAGACCAATCAGCCTTCTCCCAATTATCAGCAAAGTCATGGAATCCATCATTGCTTCAGATATTAAATCTTCCCTCTTCTCCAATGGCTTGATCTCTGATCATCAATTTGGTTTCAGACCTGGTCACTCTACTCTGGACATGCTGCTTCTGCTTTCTCAACAATGGATGGAGGTCCTCAACGCCAAACAGGAAATTAGAGCTGTCTCCCTTGACATTTCACGTGCCTTCGATACGGTCTGGCACCCTGCTCTGCTCTCCAAACTCTCCTCCTTTGGTATCCATGGAAATCTCCACGCATGGCTGGCGGACTTCCTCTCTGGTCGTAGTCAACGTGTAGCCCTGAATGGGTTTCTCTCATCTCCTCTTCCTGTTCAGGCTGGAGTTCCCCAAGGTAGTGTTCTGGGCCCTGTGCTTTTTCTGGTCTTCATCAATGATCTCTCTGACTCTCTTGAAAATCCTCTCTATCTCTTTGCTGACGACTCTACTCTCTGTCGCTCCATTCCTCATCCCTCAGATCGGCAGTCTGCAGCCTCCTCACTCTCTGCAGACCTGGACAAAATCACAGACTGGTCAAACAAGTGGAACATGTCTTTCAATCCTGACAAATCTCACACTCTTACAATGTCTCTCCGAAAGGACCGACTGGACAACCCTCCCATCTACTTTCTCAACCATCCTCTCCAAGAAGTTCTGTCGCTCAAGCTTTTGGGTCTCACTATCTGCCATGATCTTTCTTGGGAAAACCACATTTCCAAGCTGGCCTCCAAAGCCAGTCGCCGACTGGGCATCCTCCGTCGTGCGAAGTCCTTCCTCGGCACACCTGAGCTCCTCACCACATACAAGGCTTTCATCCGCAGCTCAATGGAATACTGTTCCCCCCTCTGGGCTGGTGCTCCTGCCTCACACCTTGCTCGGCTTCACGCTGTTGAGGCCAAAGCTTTCAGAATCATTGGAATCTCCTGCGATGTAGTCAACGCCGAGGGCCTTTCACTCACTCACCGCAGGCAGGTTGGTGGTCTTTCTGTCTTCTACCGACTCCTCTCCGGCCTTGCTCCCCCAGCTCTCTCTGTGCTCTGTCCCCCCAATATTCCTTCAGGCCGCACAAGATCTGCCTGCAACCCTCTTCTGGTTAAACTGCCAAAGTCTAGGCTCTCTGCTCACCTTCACTCTTTCTTTCCCCTTTTCTCCCACCTCTGGAACAAACTCCCCCACTCCCTTCAATCCCACTCCTCCCTCCAGGTCTTTAAAACAGCTGTTCACCACCATCTCTTATCTTCCCCCATCGAAAACCTTGATCTTTTCTACCCCCGGTAATTCACCCCAGAGTCCTTGCAGTGTTCATATGTTTTAATCCTCTCCCACCTCCCCCCAAGTCCTCTCGATGTCCCTGCTCTCAAATGTTGTGTTTGTGTCCTTCCCCCTCTCTTTTGTGTCCTTCCCCCTCTCTCCCCATCTTGTCTACCGCTCCCCTTGTTTTTTGTGTTTTGTGTGTCGGTTTGTCTTTTTGTGTGATTAATGTTAGCTCTTTCACGAGCCTCGATCTTGTATACAAAAAATAAAAATAAAAAAAAAATAAAAATGATTCTTCACCATTGGGAGATTGGGCCAAAAACGATACATAGCACGATATCCCAAGAAATTATGGATGGATTTGGACGAAACTTGGTGGACAGGTTTTGAGTCTGACAAGGACAAATAGATTCGATTTTGGTGAAGATCTGAATATGGGTTCGGTTATGAGAATTAATTAATTTTTTAAGTGATTCTTCGCCATTGGGAGATTGGGCCAAAAATGATACATAGCAGGATATCTCAAAAAATTATGGATGGATTTGGACGAAACTTGGTGGACCGGTTTTGAATCTGACAAGGACAAAGAGATTCGATTTTGGTGAAGATCTGAATATGGATTCGGATATGAGAATTTTTTTTTTTAAAGTGGTTCTTCATCATTGAGAGAGAGGGCCAAAAAACGATACATAGCAGGATATCTCAAAAAGTTGTGGACGGATTTAGACGAAACTTGGTGGACAGGTTTTGAGTCTGACAAGGCCAAAGAGATTCGATTTTGGTGAAGATCTGAATATGGATTCGGATATGATAATTTTTTTTTTTTAAAGTGATTCGTCACCATTGAGAAATCGGGCCAAAAACGATACATAGCAGGATATCTCAAAAAATTATGGATGGATTTAGACGAAACTTGGACCAGTTTTTGAGTCTGACAAGGACAAAGAGATTCGATTTTGGTGAAGATCTGAATCTGGATTCGGATATGAGAATTTTTTTTTTTTTAAAGAGATTTTTCACCATTGGGAGAGAGGGCCAAAAAACGATACATAGCAGGATATCTCAAAGAGTTGCACACGGATTTGGACGAAACTTGGTGGACCTGTTGGGTGTCTGACAAGGACAAACAGATTCGATTTTGGTGAAGATCTGAATATGCATTCGGATATGAGAATTATTTAATTTTTAAGTGATTCTTCAACATTGGGAGATTGGGCCAAAAACGATACATAGCAGGATATCTCAAAAAATTATGGATGGATTTGGATGAAACTTGGTGTACAGGTTTTGAGTCTGACAAGACCAAACAGATTCGATTTTGGTGAAGATCTGAATATGGATTCGGATATGAGAATGTTTTTTTAAAAAAAGTGATTCTTCACCATTGGGAGATAGGGCCAAAAACGATCCATAGCACGATATCTCAAGAAATGATGGATGGATTTGGACGAAACCTGGTGGACAGGTTTTGAGTCTGACAAGGACAAATAGATTCGATTTTGGGGAAGATCTGAATATGGATTCGGATATGATAATTATTTAATTTTTTAAGTGATTTTTCACCATTGGGAGATTGGGCCAAAAACGATACATAGCAGGATATCTTAAAAAGTTGTGGACGGATTTAGACGAAACCTGGTGGACAGGTTTTGAGTCTGACAAGGACCAAGAGATTCGATTTTGGTGAAGATCTGAATATGGATTCGGATATGAGAATTATTTAATTTTTAAGTGATTCTTCACCATTGGGAGATTGGGCCAAAAACGATCCATAGCACGATATCTCAAGAAATGATGGATGGATTTGGACGAAACCTGGTGGACAGGTTTTGAGTCTGACAAGGACAAATAGATTCGATTTTGGTGAAGATCTGAATATGGGTTCGGTTATGAGATTTATTTAATTTTTTAAGTGATTCTTCGACATTGGGAGATTGGGCCAAAAATGATACATAGCAGGATATCTCAAAAAATTATGGATGGATTTGGACGAAACTTGGTGGACCGGTTTTGAATCTGACAAGGACAAAGAGATTCGATTTTGGTGAAGATCTGAATATGGATTCGGATATGAGAATTTTTTTTTTTTTTAAAGTGATTCTTCACCATTGAGAGATCGGGCCAAAAAACGATACATAGCAGGATATCTCAAAAAGTTGTGGACTGATTTAGACGAAACTTGGACAGGTTTTGAGTCTGACAAGACCAAACAGATTCGATTTTGGTGAAGATCTGAATATGGATTCGGATATGATAATTATTTAATTTTTTAAGTGATTATTCACCATTGGGAGATTGGGCCAAAAATGATACATAGCAGGATATCTCAAAAAATTATGGATGGATTTGGACGAAACATGGTGGACCGGTTTTGAGTCTGACAAGGACAAAGAGATTCGATTTTGGTGAAGATCTGAATATGGATTCGGATATGAGAATTATTTAATTTTTTAAGTGATTCTTCACCATTGGGAGATTGGGCCAAAAACGATACATAGCAGGATATCTCAAAAGGTTGTGGACGGATTTAGACGAAACTTGGTGGACAGGTTTTGAGTCTGACAAGGACAAACAGATTCGATTTTGGTGAAGATCTGAATATGGATTCGGATATGAGAATTATTTAATTTTTTAAGTGATTCTTCACCATTGGGAGATTGGGCCAAAAACGATACATAGCAGGATATCTCAAAAAATTATGGATGGATTTGGACGAAACATGGGCTGGTTTTGAGTCTGACAAGGACAAACAGATTCGATTTTGGTGAAGATCTGAATATGGATTCGGATATGATAATTATTTAATTTTTAAAGTGATTATTCACCATTGGGAGATTGGGCCAAAAATGATACATAGCAGGATATCTCAAAAAATTATGGATGGATTTGGACGAAACATGGTGGACCGGTTTTGAGTCTGACAAGGACAAAGAGATTCGATTTTGGTGAAGATCTGAATATGGATTCGGATATGAGAATGTTTTTTTTTTTTAAGTGATTCTTCACCATTGGGAGATAGGGCCAAAAAACGATACATAGCAGGATATCTTAAAAAGTTGTGGACGGATTTAGACGAAACCTGGTGGACAGGTTTTGAGTCTGACAAGGACCAAGAGATTCGATTTTGGTGAAGATCTGAATATGGATTCGGATATGAGAATTATTTAATTTTTAAGTGATTCTTCACCATTGGGAGATTGGGCCAAAAACGATATCTCAAGAAATTATGGATGGATTTGGACGAAACTTGGTGGACAGGCTTTGAGTCTGACAAGGACAAATAGATTTGATTTTGGTGAAGATCTGAATATGGGTTCGGTTATGAGATTTATTTAATTTTTTAAGTGATTCTTCGCCATTGGGAGATTGGGCCAAAAATGATACAGAGCAGGATATCTCAAAAAATTATGGATGGATTTGGACGAAACTTGGTGGACCGGTTTTGAATCTGACAAGGACAAAGAGATTCGATTTTGGTGAAGATCTGAATATGGATTCGGATATGAGAATTTTTTTTTTTTTAAAGTGATTCTTCACCATTGAGAGATCGGGCCAAAAAACGATACATAGCAGGATATCTCAAAAAGTTGTGGACTGATTTAGACGAAACTTGGTGGACAGGTTTTGAGTCTGACAAGACCAAACAGATTCGATTTTGGTGAAGATCTGAATATGGATTCGGATATGATAATTATTTAATTTTTTAAGTGATTATTCACCATTGGGAGATTGGGCCAAAAATGATACATAGCAGGATATCTCAAAAAATTATGGATGCATTTGGACGAAACATGGTGGACCGGTTTTGAGTCTGACAAGGACAAAGAGATTCGATTTTGGTGAAGATCTGAATATGGATTCGGATATGAGAATTTTTTTTTTTAAAGTGATTCTTCACCATTGGGAGATAGGGCCAAAAACGATACATCGCAGGATATCTCAAAAGGTTGTGGACGGATTTAGACGAAACTTGGTGGACAGGTTTTGAGTCTGACAAGGACAAACAGATTCGATTTTGGTGAAGATCTGAATATGGATTCGGATATGAGAATTATTTAATTTTTTAAGTGATTCTTCACCATTGGGAGATTGGGCCAAAAACGATACATAGCAGGATATCTCAAAAAATTATGGATGGATTTGGACGAAACATGGTTGGCTGGTTTTGAGTCTGACAAGGACAAATAGATTCGATTTTGGTGAAGATCTGAATATGGATTCGGATATGATAATTATTTAATTTTTAAGTGATTCTTCACCATTGGGAGATTGGGCCAAAAACGATACATAGCACGATATCTCAAGAAATTATGGATGGATTTGGACGAAACTTGGTGGACAGGTTTTGAGTCTGACAAGGACAAATAGATTCGATTTTGGTGAAGATCTGAATATGGGTTCGGTTATGAGATTTATTTAATTATTTAAGTGATTCTTCATCAATGTGTGCTCGGGCCAAAAACGATACATAGCAGGATATCTCAAAAAATTATGGATGGATTTGGACGAAACTTGGTGGACCGGTTTTGAATCTGACAAGGACAAAGCGATTCGATTTTGGTGAAGATCTGAATATGGATTCGGATATGAGAATTATTTAATTTTTCTAATGCTTCTTCACCATTTAGTGATATGGCCAACCAAGCGGAGGTATGCTCTCTACTGAGTGCTGTTCTAGTTGCTTATGGAATGCTTACTGAACCCAAAACACAGAGACCCAGAATCTTTAAACTAGATGTGTTCGTTAAAATCTCAGCAAATACCTCATGATACTGGGATCCCAGGTTCAAATCCCATAAATGGTGATGTCTCCTTGTAATTGTGTTTTCAGGGGCTGGCAGGATGGTCTAGAGCTAGACTCTAGAGGTACGCACACACACCTCTAAGCTGTCGAGCCTAGGTTTGAATCCCGACTCAGATATAAACTGTCATCCAGGTGGTTCTCAGGCAGCGTGCGTGCCCTGTCTGCCAGCATTCGTTGTTGGACGCTAAATATCCCATGGTGTCCTTTACAAAGAGTAGGCGATCTATCACGGGCACCATGAAACAAATTACAAATTCCCGTCCTAACCAGCAGGGGGCATCGCATCAGCGGCACACGCACTCTCAGCCAATGATGCTACCCTGCAGCCTTGTGCTGCATCGGAATGAATAATTGTGTTTTCATACGAATGAATAATTAATCGAATGAATAATCTTCCTTGTCCTGCATAAATATACAGTGGCCTGCAAATGTATTCACCCCCTACCAATAATGCCACATTTAGATGAATTACAAATTATGTCGAAATAATTTTTACAAATGAAGTTTTTTATTCATAACTGAAGATATCAAACTAAACACTTATAGTTGAAGGAAGTTCCATATATCAGGAATACCTGCAAAAAACATGTACAAATCAAAAATCAGTGGTTGTAAAAGTATTCAGCCCCTTAGGTGAGTACTTGGTGGAAGCACGTTTTGCAGCAACGACTGTGATGAGTCTTTTTGAGGAGATCTCTACCAGGTTCACACAGTGAGATTGTGAAATCTTTGCAATTTCTTCACGTGAAATTTGCTCTAGTTCTGACAAGTTCGATTTGAATCATCAATGGACTGCAATCTTCACGTCTCGCCATAAATGTTCAATTCAGAACTTTGACGGTGCCACTCAAAAACATTTATTTTCTTCTTATTCAGCCACCCCAGTGTGGCTTTAGCTTTGTGGTTCGGATCACTATCCTACTGAATTGCGAATCTCCTCCTCAGTTTTACATTCATGGCTGACTCAAGCAGGTTTTAATCAATGATTTTCCCGTACTTTGCACCATCCATTGTCCCTTCTATCCTGACAAGGTTGCCAGTCCCTGCTGATGAAAAGCAGCCCCATAACATGATGCTGCCACCACCATGCTTGAAAGTAGGGATGGCGTTAACAGGGTTATGTGCAGTGTTAGGCTTGTGCCAGACGTATTGCTGTGAATTTAGACCAAAAAGTTAAATTTTGGTTTCATCTGACCACAAAACGTATCTCCACGTGCCTGCAGTATCATTAAGATGCTTTTTTCACAAACTCCATTCGAGCGTTTAGATGTGACTTTTTCAGTAATGGCTTCTTTCTTGCCACATGTCCATAGAGGCCAGCATTGTGAAGGAACGGGATATTGTTGATTGATGAACACTGACCCCCATTTCAGACATAGAGCCTTGCTGGTCTTTCAAAGTCATTGTTGGATTTACAGTGACGTCCCAAACCAGCAACAACTTGCCTGGCTGCTGAGTTTGGATGGGTGACCTGATCTGGGTAGAATCTGGATGGTATGATACATCTTCCACTTCTTTATGATGGATTTCACCATACTCAAAGGGATAATGAGTTGCTTTGAAATACTCTTCTAACCCTCTCCTGAACGGTGCTTCTTCACCACTTTATGTCTGATTTCTTTGGAAAGCTCCTTGGTCTTCATGTTTTCCTTGATGCTTTACCAAGTGAGTTGCACATTAAAACACCTTAGATAAGTGGGGGAGCTTAATGTTTAAGTTAAACCACTTATTAACTACAGGTGAAACCGATTACTCTTGTTTTACACCGCTCCTTTCCTATGCCTACGATTCCTGGTCTGGGCATGTAACCGATGGGGGCCCGGTGATGACGCTTGCTGAAAGGGAGTACTCAGTTTTCACTCGGTTTCTTTCTTGTTTGTTTGTTTGTCCAGGCGATATCTCAGCCATTTTCCTTTCTCATTACTGTATTTATTTCCTTTCTCATTGAGTTAGGAAGCACATTACATTGACAAAGTGATTTGGCTGTAAAGGCTATTTTTGATTTATTGATTAATCAATTAATCGATTAATTATTTAATTATTAGATTAATGACTTAATTTTTTCAAAGTTACAGATTCAGATGAAATGGTGGTGGTTGAGGTATTCTATGAGCTAATTGATTAATAATTTAATTATTTCACGATTATTATTTATTTATTTTCGTTATTCATCACTTATTTATTTTCTTTTTCATCTGGGCAATATCTCAGGAACCTTTTGAGCTCGGAAGCTAATATTCAGACAAGACAGTGACCAAGTGATGTGGTTATAATGGATATGTTTGATTGACTGATTAATCAAGTAATCGTTAAATTTATATATGTGGCAAAATTACATGCTCGGACCAGAAATCGAATCCAGGTCCTCTGGAAAACCATACCAGTGCTCTGCCATCTGAGCTATCTGGGCGACCCTGTCTGAATATGCAATTTCCCCACACATATGATTGCCACTCCCTTTCCGCCAATGCTTCCAGGGCACTCTCTGTCAACCATAGGAGCATCAACGGCCTGAACACAAGAGGGTCTTCCTCCAATGGGGGTACAAATACATGTCCTCTCTTTTAAACACCAAGAGAGCTGGTACGGTTTTCCAGAGGACCTGGGTTCGATTCCTGGTCTGGGCATGTAATTTTCCCACACATATAAATTTAACTATTTATAATCCTGTTCATTAATCTAATTGAATCAATTAATCGATTAATTATTTATTTATTAGTCAATTTTTTTTTTTCGATAAATGACATTTAATTAATTTTTAAAAAGTTACAGCTTCGGATGAAACACTGGTGGTTGAGGTGTATGCTATTAGCCAATTGATTAATAAATTATTTTACGCTTATTATTTAATGATTTTAATTATGCAATTAATCAATCAATTATTGTACACCTCTCCCTCCCAATACCATCTACAGTATATGTGCCACGCTGGAGGATGTTATTTATTTATTGGGCATGGGGGCGGTGTATGTACTTTGAATGTATCTGTACTTTTTTTGTAACATTTCAAACAAATAATTTGTTCCTGAAGTGATTTACAGTTAATTAGGCAAAGAGTTTGAATACTTATGCAACTGAGAATCATATATGGTTTTCTCTGTTAATCTAACGTATTCGCATTTTATCTGAAATTTCTAGCTTTATCACTTTGGAGTACTTTGTAAAGACTTTATATGTTAAGTTTGATTTGAAAGTGTCCTGGAATAGGCTCAGGTGGCATCAAAATGTGAAATCATTGGAAATGGGGGGAGGGGGGAAGGGGAAAATACTTTTGCCGGTCACTGTAAGTAGCGTAATGGAGGACAAGATTCCCGTCAGGAATGGTTGACCAAGTTCCCCATCCAACTCCTTCCTCATCCCCAATAACATCCTGTGTGGGTTTATGTCCAGTATCCTGACCAGTGACCATCCACAAAATAGTTCTTTCCAACCTTATCATCCACAAACTAGAACAACACTCGGTAGAGAGCATACCTCCGCCAGGCTGAACAGGGTACGTTTTGTATCCCACTAATAGGCCGGATCTGGATTCGGATCTCAACCAAAAGGTAATCAGCTTGTTCTCATCACCTACACAACTCATCCACTGAGTTTCGACCGAATCCATCCACAACTTTTTAAGATGTCTTGTTCACAGATAGATATGGGTGCATACCTAACCTCTGTCTACCTTCGGAGGTAATAACGTTCAGCAAGCTGAAAGAAACGATTGGGGAGGATATTATTATTCCAGGGGAGGGCTTGATATTATCCCACCTTTCAAGAAAGGTCCATCTTACTTTAACTCAGGACAAAGTCTTCTACGAGAATAAATATATTCAGAAAAATGATAAAGAGAAATGAAAAAACCAACCATGTTGAGATTCTGCAGAGATCGCAAAAATGTTGAAACGCACAAGAGCACAACCGACTTGATATTTTATCCGAAGTCAAACATTCGGAGTTCCAACATTTCAAAAGCAGAATATCACCTGGGAGGAAAAGAAGAATTTCCTATTTATGGTATTTATTAATTTCTAGGTATGTATTAATAATAATAATAATGCATTTATTTTATATAGCGCTTTTCAGGAAGCCCAAAGACGCTTTGACAGAGTGCAAAACATAATGCATAGCAAAACATAAAAACAATTGCAAAAAAAGAAGAATCAATAGGGAAATATTCAAAGCACAAAGGAGGGAGAAGGAGAGGAGATAGTCAGGGGTTAGATGCTGTGGGTTAAATGTTGAATGCAGTGTTGAACAGGTGGGTCTTGAGTGATGTTTTGAATGTGGTGAGTGAGGAGGAGTCTCTGATGGTGTGAGGTAGTGAGTTCCAGAGGGTGGGAGCAGCGATGGAGAAGGCCCTGTCCCCCCAGGATCTAAATTTGGTCCGGATGGGGGGGGGGGGGGGTCAGGAGGTTGGTACCAGCAGAGCGGAGGTTGCGGGTGGGAGTGTGTCTGGAGAGGAGGTCAGCCAGGTAGGATGGGGCCAGGTTATGGAGGGCTTTGTAGGTCAAGAGGAGGATTTTGTACTGGATTCTCTGGGACATGGGGAGCCAGTGAAGCTTGTAAAGGACGGGGGTGATGTGGTCACGGGTCCGGGAATGGGTGAGTAGACGGGCAGCGGAGTTCTGAATGTATTGGAGTTTATTGGTGATTGTTGAGGGTGAACCATAAAGGAGGCTATTGCAGTAGTCCAGACGGGAAGTGATGAAGGCGTGGATGAGGGTTTCTGCAGCCACGGAGGAGAGGGATGGACGGAGACGGGCGATGTTTTTCAGGTGAAAGAAGGCTGTCTTTGTGATCTGTTTAGTGTATTTGTCGAAGGAGAGGGTTTGGTCAAAGATGATGCCAAGATTCCGGATGTGAGGGGAGGTGGATACTGGGATACCATCGATGTTGAGGGCAAAGTTATGGGTGGATTTTATGAGCGTTTTTGGGCCAATGATGATTATTTCAGATTTATCACAGTTAAGTTTGAGGAAGTTGATTTGAAGCCAGGATTTTATTTCAGTGATGCAGTTTGTCAGGATAGAGTGGGTGGCGGTGGAGATGGACTTGGTGGAGATGAAAAGCTGGATGTCATCGGCGAAGCAGTGGAATTGGAGACCATGACGGCGGATTAAGTGACCGAGGGGGAACAGGTAAAGGATGAAGAGGAGGGGGCCAAGAACTGAACCTTGGGGGACACCTTGGGGGAGGGGAGCAGTGGGGGATTTGCAGTTATTGATGGAGATGAACTGGCGTCTGTCAGAGAGGTATGATTTAATCCAAGAGAGGGCAGTGCCGGTAATGTTAAAGGTGGTTTCAAGTCGGGTGAGGAGGATGGTGTGATCGATGGTGTCAAAGGCGGCACTGAGGTCGAGGAGGATGAGAATGTTGAGGTTGCCAGCGTCAGAGGAGAGGAGAAGGTCGATGGTGATTTTGAGGAGAGCAGTTTCAGTACTGTGGTTGGAGCGGAATCCGGATTGGAATGTTTCATACAGGTTATTGGCAGAGAGGTGATGTTTGAGTTGAGTGGCTACAGCGCGTTCCAAAACTTTTGACAGAAAGGGTAGGTTGGAGATGGGTCTGAAGTTATTTAGGGTGTCAGGGTTTAGTCCAGTTTTTTTCAGAATGGGGGTAACAGCAGCAATTTTGAGGGACGGTGGGACGATGCCTGTAGACAGGGAGGAGTTTATTGTTGCAATGATAAGTGGAGAGAGAGCAGGAAGGGAGGCCTTGACAAAGCTGGAGGGGATGGGGTCAAGAGTGCAGGTGGCAGTTTTCATTCCTATGAGTTCAGAGAGGTCAGTAGGGGAGACTGGGGAGAATTGAGACAGGGGATGGCAGGATAAGGGGGGGCAGGTGGTTTGAGGGGGAGCGGGTGCGGCGGTGGTCAAGCTGTTGTAGATGTTTTCAATTTTGCGTTGGAAGAATGAAAGGAAGGAGATGCAGTTGTCTATTGTGAATGACTGGGTGGTGGTGTTCAGAGGGCTGAGGAGTTTGTTTATTGTAGAGAAGAGTGCTTTTGGGTTTCCGGAGCCAGAGTGGATAATTTGAGAGTAGTAGGCGGAGCGGGCACGGGAGAGGGCATCTTTGTAGTGCTGTAGGTGGTCCTTGTAGGCTTGGGAGTGAACTGTGAGACCTGTTTTATTGCGGAGTCTTTCAAGTTGGCGAGCATGAGTTTTCATCAGGCGGAGTTCAGGGGTAAACCAGGGAGCAGAATGGGTGAAAGAAACTGTTTTGGTTTTTATAGGCGCAAGTTGGTCAAGGCAGGAGGAGAGAGTGTGGTTGTAGTAGTCAGTGAGGTCAGAAGGGGTGTGGAGGTCAACGAAGGGAGAAGTGGACATTTTTTCAGAGAGGGTGGATGAGAATGAGGGAGGTGAAAGAGCATTTAGCTTACGGAAGTTGATAGTGCGATAATGCCTTGGTGCTGGTATTAAGAGTGGTGGAATGTAAATTCAGGTTGATAATAGGAGTAATAAGCTGCAAGCCTACAACTGGCTCTGACTCTGGGTATGGTTACCACCCTCTGGAGTTAGATCGACTGAATGAACCATTTGGCCATCCGGTTCGTGAAAGGCCTTGTTCCAAAAACTTTCCACAGCCGAACCCACAATAATGTACGAATAATTGGAACTTTACGAACTTGAATACTTTATTAGCAGCAAAAATGGAGCAATATTTCTGAAATATTATTGACTGCGACTTCGATATCGCTGTGCTACTTCACTTTCTTCATTTGCAAATCGAAAATCCAAGGGACCGAAACACTGTACGTTGTTGGTGTTTGGTATGTAGCATGTAGTTGCTGGTTGCATCACTGCTGGGAGTTGCGGCTGTGTCGCGAATGCCGTGCCCACTGTTATTGCAAGCTGGCACTCATTTTTGCCGACCTCGGAAGGATGGCAGGCTGAGTCAACCCACCTGGTGGTTTTTCACCTGCACGACAGGTGCTCAAACTCGAGACCCTAAGATCTTACGTAAGCCAGCCACTTTAACCTGCAGCCACCTAAACACCAAGGTAACACCACACATTAACATCATCAAACAAATAAACAGCTGGGAAATTCAGTCGCACATTGGTAACAGAATACAATAACATCACACAACGACTTACTCACCTCGGGGTCCACCATCGAAACCAAAACACAAACTTGTCCATCTAGCCACTTGTTCAATAAACTTACAGGCCAAGGTTAAAACATACCTTCCCTTGGGGATTAATCTGTACGTGAGTAAAATGATTATTTTGCACCTCTTTTCAAACACAATGTCTCTTGTTTTCACTTTTCATGGTTTAAAAAAAAACTTTGCCCTTTTCACCTTTTGGCTTTGTGCTGAAAGCTGACATTTTCTCCGAGAGCTTAATGAGAATCGACTGTCAGAGTGGAAAGCAAACAGGCCTACCTTCCCAGCAGCTCTCACCTACCTGACATGTAGCAAGTGGAGATGTAAATTAGGTTGTACTTCAACTGCAAAAATCTGAAGAAAAAAAATGATAAAAATTGGCAAAATCACTGCAAATAATCCAGTTTTTGTAATATCTGAATTATCTCCGAAACATTCATGCACATGCTTTGTTTTAGTTGATTTAGCATAATGAATATGTACCTTTAAAATATTAGCAGGTTGCATTTGGATTATAATTTGATATAATATTATATTTTGATTATAATTTGAATGATTTGATAGTTTTTGAGTGATTCAATCAAGTGAGTTGTTCAAAATGTTCTTGAAATGTGTTGTCAAATTTTCAATAAGTTAATATTAGTAATAGGCGTCCAAAAGTATCATTGACCATGTTGTTGAACATCGCCTGAGGCCCTCACTTCTTTTTTCTTCTGCCCTCACTTTTTCACCATTATTCGCTTTTAAATTTGTTTTCTCCGCAACCGCTTGAGCGAATGACATGAAACTTTCAACATCGGAGTGCCTTCCCTTGGAGAATATTTTGAAACAAAGTTAGATGATGAGTGGATGGAAAATGCGGCTGGCATTCCAAAAAAAAATTGGATGTAAAATGTGGCTGGCATTCCAAAAAAAAAAAAAAAAAAAATCAGTTTTCAGTAGGCATGGGCTGCAGGGCACATGTGTACACATAAAAATAAATAAATAAATATATATACATATATATACATTTCTATATATGTATACATTTCTATATATATATATATATATAAATGTATATATATATATATATATATATATATATATATATATATATTGTTGCGGTTTTGTGTTTTTACAAATAAAGGTTAATTTTCCGCTCATAGTTAGTCACACTACAACATGTAGCCTCGTTTAAGATCAGTTATTTCTTAGTAAGTGTAAGCGTAGACCTTTCCTATGTGTAGTTTTGCGTTGAGTAGAATAATGAGAGTTAGGTCTCCTTCCAATGCTTTATGCCGCCTTGATGCTTTGGTTTTTGGCGCAAATTACCACGAGGCCGGCCTGACAAGTCGAGGCAGGCTGAAGGAAGGCGGGACAGGAGAAGTGGGAGTGAACGGTAAGCACGAGCCGCCAATCAGGGCTCGAGGGGAGTGGCTTAGCACTGTGTCAAAAGGCGTGGTTTGGAACATTCGAGGTGGGCTAAGGGCGTGGCAATATAACCCTTTGCGCAGAGCCCCCCACCCCAGTGAAGGGACGGGTTCTCAGTTCTGAGGAGAGATGCGCTGAACAAGTGAGTTTTTGAGGAGGACCTGCGCTGAGTGATGAGCTTGAGTTATCAGTTCGAAGCGCTGTGTTGAATTGAGTTACAAGTTAAATGCTCGGTTGAGCTTGAGGCAGATCCTCTGTTGAGTTGTGAGAGTGAAAGCGCGCTGTTATATTAATCGCGATGTGAGGAACCGCCGAGCCGGGCGAGAGACGTGCATATTCGCCTGCCTGCCTTTGTTCGAGATACGTGCCGCAAGGATTCCTCCCACCTGCCTGCCTTCATCGAGGGACGTGCTGTGTCCGCAGAGGGCCACGCCGGGCGAGCTGTTCCTGACAACAAAGCCGGCGTGTTCAGCGCATGAACCATCCTTCCTTCATTCCCCCTGTGAGTGTGAACGGGCCCATTGTCTGGGCTTTAAGCTAAGACTGTTTAAGTGCCTGCTCTGTGTCTCTTCGCCTTGTATAGCTGTAAATAAACCTGTGTTCTTCCTTCTATTTGATCGTTCCCGTCAATTCCATCTATTGACTAAGCGTGGTACGAATTATAGCGCTCTAATCGGGTTCCAATAATAAGGTAACTGCACGGACCACGTGGTATGCCATCCGCTCGGACGTACTCAAATTACGCGTGGTTCATGCGAGACTTGATCCCCGCTTCCGCGGCGGCGTAGGTACTTAGGTACGTGTGAGATTTGTCCCGAAACCCTGTCCTGCGTCTGCCCGGGAGTGGCGACTCAAGTCTCGCAGTTGCGACGACCCAAAAAGAACAAGGGGCTTAATCTCCCCTTGGTAAGGGAACGAGGGTCGCGCGGAAACCGTAACATTTGGTGTCCGGGAGTGGGATTGGACCTGGAGTGCACTTCACGCACTCAAAATTACGAGCGGACGAAATTTAGTTGTAAAATCCAAATTGTATTCATACCATGGCTGGCCAAGGCGGTCGAATGCCGGTGGGGGTAGAAATAGAGGAATAATTAATGACCAAGGACTCACAAGAGAGACAGTTGGTAATGGAGGAAGCCGAAGAGGGGGCGGTAGCTGGCGAATAAAATGGCGGTGCCTCGCACGTGGCAGCGGCAGCCGAGCCTGCTGTGCGAGCCGCATCTCGCATTGAATTGCTCCTAATCCAACTAAATGCGAAAATGGACAAATCAGGAGCAGAAATGAAAGAAATGAATGCAAAAATGGATGCCCAAAGTGACAAATCCACCAAGGAAATGAAAGATGGGTTAAAAGGGTTGGAAAACAAAATAGACGCCCAGAAGAATGAAATGGATATAATGAATGAAAGAATGGACACCCGAGGGCAGACATTGGAGAAAAGGAGGGTGGCGTCAAAGAAAGATATGGAAAAATTGGGGGAGGACATTGGGCGCAGGTTGAGCGAGGAGGTCGCAGTGGCGCGCGACGAGGTGACGCGGTGTGAGGAACGCGTGAGGAGCGAGTTGAGGCAGAGCACAGCCAAATTGATGGGGGCTATGGAAATCGCGATGCGGGGTGTAGAAGAGCCGACGGTCGCCGAATTAGACGAGAAAATTTCATGGGCGCCGGCGGTCGTCGAGGAAAAAGAAATGATTGGGGTCGAAGAGACGGGAGAGATAGGAAATAAATCACAGAAGGAGGTTATGGAATGTGCACAAAGGTTGTATTCACACCGTGATGCAGTGCTTGCTAACCCCAATAAAGGTTTACAGGTGCTGGCGAAGAAGCTGGGGAAGGAGGACCCCGAGGTGAGAAATAATGGCGCGAATGTTTTTGGCGCGAACGGGGTTTTGGCGCGCTTGGGACAGAGACGAAACCCGGGCAGTCGCGGAAGGTCCATTGTGCGGTGTACGAGGGCGACTGGTGCGCGGTACGAGAGTGTGCGCCAGGGTGTGCGATGATTGGGTGTGTAACGAGAGAGTGCGCACCTGGGGGTGTGGAAAAAGAGTGTGCGCCGAAGTGTGTCGGAGAAGAATGTGTTACGGAGTGTGTAACAGGAGAGTGCGCACCTCGTTGTGAGGTAAAAGAGTGCGTGGAGGAAGAATGCACACCAGACTGTGTGTGGGAAAGGTGTGCGATAATGGGGTGTGTGAAAGGCGTGAGTGCGCCTAGGTGTGCGGGTACCAGTGCGAAGTGTGAGGGAGAATGCACACCAGAGAATGTGGAAGGAGAGTGTGCAGTAACGGAGTGTATGGGAGGCGTGCGGACACCTGGGTGTGCGAGTGCGGAGTGGGTCGCGAGGTGTGAGGACGCGGCTCAAGCATCGACACTGACCGGGGTAGCGTGTAGCGGGACGGATGGCAGATGCGAGCCCCCGGTGAGTTGTGTGCAGCAGGGACCGGCGGGGATCGGTGCCGCGGCGGTTTCACAAGGACCGACGTGCACAATTCGTGCCAGCCCCCGCACTGTATGGTTGGTGCCTCGCCGTGGCGGCAAAGGCAATCGGCGAGGTTCAAGGGGAGGTAGGAGATTTCGGAGCCGCGCACCTTGGCGGGTGCGGTGCTCTGACCGTGGCTGGTTGGGTCACCGTGCGTGGGACCGCGAGGCCACGCGCAGGGATTGGGCCCTGCACCTCGGCCCATCCATACCTCCCCCTTTGGATCGAAAATGCCAGACGGACACACCAAACAGGAGACCAACCACCCAAATGGATCGCTCGGCCCTCCGAGGCCGAGCCATGACAATGTACATCCACTTAGTGAGGCTCGAGTGTAGTGGACTGATGAGAGTAGTGTACCCTACGTGGAGGGATGGTAGTCTGACCATTCCTCACACGGCCAGGACCCATGAGCATTAGTTTAGGGGGATGGCAGTGTTAGGCACATGGAGGTGCCAGCAATGGTTACCTCCATGGGGCACCGAAGCTAGCGGAGGGATGGCTAGGATAATGTTAGGGATTTTAAAAGACCTTAGAGAAAAAAGATTTAAGTCGTGACACTGTACCTGTAGTGGGGACGTACAGTCATGTGAAAAAGTAAGTACACCCCATGTAAAGTTTTGACTTTTTCAACATATTTCAACATACAGCTATTTGATCTTCATTTCAACAATATTGATAGATAAAGGTGATATAATATAACAAATATCATGAAACATTTACATTTTGTAGTCCATTGTATAATTTAAATAAACATGAATGCAAATTTTGCATGTGGAAAAAGTAAGTACACCCCTACATTTATCACTACTTCAAATACCTAAAATTAGAATCAGGTGCACCAGCTCAGGTGCAAATGATGAGAACATTGTTAGAGAGTATCTTGGAGGAACCTGTCCTATTTAAACCTCAGAGATTTAGTTTGGTTTGCCCTTTGTTGTTGAAGTGTGTGGCGTCACCATGCCCAGATCAAAAGAGCTCTCTGATGCCTTCAGAAAGAAGGTTATAGATGCCTACGAGTCTGGGAAGGGATTTTAAAAGATCTCTAAACAATTTGAAATCAATCATTTGACTGTCCGGAAGATCATCTACAAGTGGAGAAGATTCCAAACAACTGCCAACTTGTTCAGGCCAGGCCGCCCCGGCAAGTTCAGCCCGAGAGCAGACCGCAAGATGCTGAAAGAAATCTCTGAGAACCCCAGAATGTAATCATGGGACCTACAGGTAGCTCTTGCCACTGTAGATGTCAAAGTGCATGAGTCTACCATTAGAACGAGGCTGCACAAATTTGATCTACATGGGAGGTATGCCAGGAGGAAACCTTTGCTGTCCAGAAAGAACATCAGGGCAAGACTAAAGTTTGCCAATGAACACCTAGGCAAAGGCCAGCACTTCTGGAACAATGTGCTCTGGACAGATGAGTCAAAGTAAGAACTATTTGACCACAGTACCAGAAGACATGTTTGGCGAAAACCAAAGACAGCATTTGACCACAAGAACCTGATACCAACTGTAAAGCATGGTGGTGGAAATATTATGGTTTGGGGCAGCTTTTCTGCATCAGGGCCTGGGCAGCTCACCATCATGGATTCCACTATGAATTCTTCATTGTACCAGAGGGTGCTTGAGGATAATGTGAGGCCATCTGTCAGAAAGTTGAAGCTCAACCAAAGGTGGACCTTGCAACATGACAATGACCCTAAACATACCAGTAAATCCACCTAGGAATGACTGAAAAGAAAGAAATGGAGGGTTCTGGAATGGCCAAGTCAAAGTCCAATTCTAAATCTCATCGAGATGTTGTGGGGGGATTTGAAACGAGCTGTGCATGCAAGAAACCCATCAAACATCGCACAGCTGAAAGAATTCTGCATGGAGGAGTGGGCAAAAATTTCTCCCAGTCGATGTCAGAGACTGGTAGACAGTTATAAGAAATGCCTACTTGAGGTTGTTTCTGCCAAAGGGGGCAATACCACCTATTAGAGCCAAGGGTGTACTTACTTTTTCCACATGCGAAATTCGCATTTATGTTTATTTTAATTATACAATGGACTATAAAATGTAAATGTTTCATGATATTTGTTATATTATATCACCTTTATCTATCAATATTGTTGAAATGAAGATGAAATAGCTGTATGTTGAAATATGTTGAAAAAGTGAAAACTCTACATGGGGTGTACTTACTTTTTCACGTGACTGTATGTGTTTGTGTATATATATATATATATATATATATATATATATACTAGACGACCCATGACCCGTTGGGTCAGTCAGTTTGAATAGATATGAGAATAGAACTAAAGCGAACGCTGGACATCATCAGGGAGATTATTTGGGCCAGCAAGCCATAAGGCTCACCTCTCCAGCGTTCTAAATCACTTATCTGTGACACGTGATTTCGGCCCTTATCTCCGATCACGTGTTTTTTTGGGGTTTTTTTGTAGAAAAAACACGCGACCCGTGGACTACCACGATTTTGTTGTCAGAGGACACTTCTGATGACGATGTTCTTTGTCGACGATCCTCCATTTACATAAACTCGCACGTTCTCTTTCCTCTTCCCTCGACTGAGCGCCACATACAGCTGACCATGCTGGAAGACCGGTTTCTCCAGGTAGACCAGCACATTCTCCATAGTTTGCCCTTGCGCCTTATGGATCGTCATTGCGAAGCAGGATTGTATGGGGAACTGGCAGCGCTGCAAAGGGATATCCTCAGCTTCCGACAGATTTAGTCGGATCCGAGGGAGCATTACAGTTTCGCCTTCAAACGTTGAACTTATGATCCTCGCAACTATAATATTTCGAAGCATGTCCTCAACAATCATGCGCGTCCCGTTGCAAAGTTTCGGAGGGTCCAAGTTCCGCATCAAAATGATAGGGGATCCTTTTTTGAGCTCGAGGTTGTGCGGCGGCAATCCCGAGACTTCAACGGAATGTAGGAATTCCGTTGGGAAGTGCGTTGCATCAGTACCCTCAGTCACACTGTTGAACGCAGCATACTCCTTGCTAGCACCAGGGAACCTTGTGATGCATCTTGAATTGATGTTTCGCATCATATCGTTGAGGGGCACTAATATAGACCTTGCTGAAAAAACCTCCATCGGATTGGCGAATGATGGATATATGGTATCGATGCACTCATCGAGCCCACTCGCTGTCAGCAGTATATCCTCTGGCAAATCTATCTCATCATCCGCATTTTTCTCGATTCTATCCTCGCCGATGTCGAGCAAAAATCTTGAAAACTGCCCACTTCCGTCGGTCAGTCGCATATTAGTTCTCAAGTGAAACATTCCAAAGCTCTGCCATAAGTAGGACTTCTTTATGCACGCATTCTCAACGTCAGCATCACACCCTCTTTTCACCACGGGCAGAAGTTGACGGAAATCACCACAGCATATCGTCAAGATCCCTCCAAAAGGCTCGTCTTTGTCACATACATCACGCAACGTGTGATCCACAGCCTCGAAACTCTCTCTCCTGATCATAGGACACTCATCCCACACGATGAGTTTTGTACTTCGAAAGAGGTCTGCGATAGTGGAATTTTTATCGATGTTGCATACGCCATCTTCCCTCGGTGTCAGAGGGATTTGGAACCTTGAGTGCGCTGTTCTTCCACCAGGCATGAGGGTAGCTGCTATGCCAGATGAGGCCACCGCAAGGGCAACTTCTCCACTCACTCTCACTTTAGAGAGAATCAGGTTAATAAGAAACGTCTTCCCTGTGCCTCCAGGCGCGTCAATGAAAATCATTGATGACTGATTCGTGCGGATGCAACCGCACGCAAAGTCATAGACAACTCTCTGCTCATCATTGAGCAGAAGCTGCCTTTCGTCTACGATTCGCTGTTGTTCCTCCGTGTCGTATTGGAGTTCTCTCAGTAGGTGAATGTTGGCAATCCCTTCATGACGAAGAACAGTCGTTGGAGTCGGCAAGTGAAAATGTGCAACAGTTCTGTTCAACAATTGCAGTTTCTGCTGCAAATACGATAGAGCCAAGTCATGATGGCGCTCGTTGATGGCAATATTGGGATCATTTGCAGATCGTCGATGAGCTAGAAGATAATCTTCAGCCATAGCGTCCTTGAAACGTTCCCATAGATCCAATGGATTGTCGACTTCACTTTGTGTGAGGAGCACAACGAACAAATCCCTCATGAGTCTGGGAAGGCATGTCCTCTCAGCATCCTCCAGAGTCTCGCGCCAGACAGCGTCTCCTTGCAGCAAACCCATTTCTCTGCAAGCGTCTTTGAATGTGGGTAGAATGACATTATCACACGTTCTCAGGACTTCGAACGAAGTCGGCCCTCTCACGTGGTGGAGGAGTAGTCGGAAATAGTACAGGTCACCAGTACGCGGCGAAACAGTGTAAACTCGTCCCAATATGTCATCCTCAAACATTCCAGGGTTGCCCTCCACCGGTCTGCCCTGTTTTCTTCGTTGCCATCTCTTCTTGGTCCATGTATAGAATCTCGGAACATCCACGTACAACAGTGTCTTAGCGAAATGGTCACGTCTGCAAAGATCCATAAACTCTGTCAACGTGGTTTTGGCCATATTGGGATTATTTCTTTGTTCACGAACGTTCCCAGCAAAAAATACCTGTTGTTCATTTGGCAGATGTACTCCTAAACGGATAACGGCCGGCTTCCTGTCATGGACTGAGAATCCAAGAATGGAGGCAACAGCCTCTGAAGGTCCAATGTATCTACCCGTCAAGTACTCCGTTATCTCGTCGTTTGTGCGCAGTGCATACGTAGCTTGATCGCTACCTTTCATGGCATACTTAATAACATACTTGATCGACTTTATAGAGCAGCATATTTCAACGTTGATGTGGCAATCAAACGTTTTCAGGAGATAGAGATTATGGGGAACAACCCACTGATTTGTAACAGGTCGTCGTTGCCTCCCTTCTTGGTGCCCTTCAAATCCTCCCATTTCTGGGGATCTTCTTCTATATATGAGGTACGAATCGTCTCCGCACCGTGTGTACGGAGCATATGACCGTGGGTATCTGTGTCTGCATGCTCCATTCTTCCAGCATCCAGTTGCTGTGGAACAATATGGACCATGGATCATGTGCTTCAACACCAGTCTGTGTCCCTCTGGATCTTCATCGGGATCTGGTATTTCAGCTTGTACAAATCGATCATAGTCTTGTGGTCTCGGCTTTGAAGCTTCATCGAGCCACAGCAAACTGTGTATGTGAGGGAGACCTCGCTTTTGGTACTCCACACACACAACGTGAGCGATACAGTTCCCGAAGAAGCCTTCTGATCCAGTGAGGTATTTAATGAACACCGTTTTCTTCAACTCGAACACTCTCGCAATGAGATCCGGTCTGTCGTTCTCACTTTGGTGAGGAAACAGGTTATTGGAGATTTCAGGCCACTTTGGATTACACTTCATAGTGATGAAGTAGGTCGCGTTACCATATTTTCTTACGTACATCATGGCATCTTGACATCGCTCCATCATATACCTCGGCCCCCCTACAAATGTCGATGACAGTAGTACGCGGCGTCCGATGTTGGACAAATCGTCATTGTCATTGAGAGCATCAGTGAAGCCACTGTATGTAGCAGACCTCAGCGATGCCTGGTTCAGTCTTATAAACGCCAATCTTGTGCCTTCCATTTTGGCTGCCATATCAACAAGATACTGCTGGAACAGACGCCCCCCTCTGAGGAGGTAGTTGAACTCATCCTCGTGGTTCATTATTCGGTAGGAGTAGTATTTCATGGCAGTCAATCTCCTGCCATTGGTCATGTTCATTTTGGGCTGCCATCGGTCATCTCCGAATGGGAAGAAGAGAACATACTGGAGTGCGTCGTAAGAACGGTGCAACTCAGAAATACTTTGCAGCGCTCCTCCTCTTGCTTTCAATACAATGTGACGCGCTGTAGCTTGAGGATCGACAGTATTCTTCACAACGACACCCACTTCATCAGCGAATTGACCATTGAACCTCCTCTCATGTTCACCAGCTGGTCTCCTGTTGGGATCAATAAGAACGAACGCCTCTGGCAAATTGCCTATTTCCTCGCGTGCTATGCGGAACGAGTGAACGTAAGGATTCACTTGTCTCAGCACGGTCTCTAATGCTCCAACTACATCACGGTGAATACCAGCATTGGTGAGTATCCGCATCCTCAACTGTACGCTGTCATGTGGATCTAAGAAATAAATTTGGAGGAATTTCGGTTGTTCATCCGCATTTGGCAAGAAGGAACCGATACGATGATGTATTTGACCCTGAATTATGACCGATGGGCTCCATGCACCATGCCGAGGAGAAACTTGGCTTCCTCCAAATGATGTCATTTGAAATAGACAGTTGTATTGTCTGATGTTCCTGCGGAATTCGTTCGCTGTGGGTCCATCGCCGGCAAACAGATTGTGTAATTGATGGGGTAAAGGTCCCAGATTTCCCAAGGACACCTTTCCATTCGTGCAGCAAAAATGAGCTGTTTCACCTTGGAAAAGAAGCGCTCTACAATGTGGACAAATCTTGTCCATCGCACCGACGTCAGCAGAAGTGAAATTTCTTGCATTCTGCGCGTTTCTCTGCCTTGTCTCAAGAACTTCCCTTATCCTATCTCTTTCTCGCTGCTCCTGAAGACGCTGTGCCGTCTCCTCTGCAGATTCCGCATCTCTCCTCATACGATCTCTTTCTTGCTGCTCTTGATGGCGCTGTGACGTCTCCTCTGCAGATTCCGCATCCCTTCGCAAGCTGACTCTCTCTCGTTCCTCCTGAAGACGCTGCGCTCTCACCTCCTCCGTCTCAGCACTCCTTCTCATCCTTGCCCTTTGTCTTTGCAGCTGAAGGCGCTGTGACCTTTGCTCAGGCGTTTCAGCATGTCGTCTCTTCCTTTGGCTTTCTCGTTGCTGCTGAAGACGTCGTGATCTCCCATCGTCTGTTTCAGCACCCCTCGGAGATACTGCTTCCGCACGAGAACTTGAAGGAATGTTGCTATTCACGTCCATAGACGTGAGGTGTGATTCGTTGTCCGCGTCCGTAGCGCCGTCGGAGGGTTGATACGACATTCTTCCTGCAAATAGTATTGTTTTTGTGCTATCATTTTGCCGATCATCAAATGACAAATAAATTACATTGTGACAATTAAAGATTTCAAATAAACCTATTTAAAGTGTATGCGCATATAAATAATAAAAAAAAATCGAAGAAATATCTCTCGGTAATTTCCTGAAACATTTTACTTCCAGGTAATAATGTTGAATGAAATAACGAAGATATATACTGTATGCCTGTTATTTTAGGCGGTGTATTTTCGTATATCAACGTCGATTTTTAAAATATATCTCTGCAATTTCCCGTGTGTGCGTGAATGTTCTCAATTATTTCTTTTACCGAGTCTAAAACCATCGATAAAAATGAAATCAGATGGAAGCGGTAATAATAAAAAAAATCGAAGAAATATCTCTAGGTAATTTCCTGAAACATATTTTTGCCGATCATCAAATGACAAATAAATTACATTGTGAAAATTAAAGATTTCAAATAAACCTATTTAAAGTGTATGCGCATATAAATAATAAAAAAAATCGAAGAAATATCTCTTGGTAATTTCCTGAAACATATTTTACTTCCGGGTAATAATGTTGAATGAAATAACGAAGATATATACTGTATGCCTGTTATTTTAGGCGGTGTATTTTCGTATATCAACGTGGCGCGATTTTCTTCCCGTTTTTTTTCAACCGAGTCTAAAACTATGTTAGCGACTGTGAAAAATGAAACGATATATCGAATTTGATTTGAAATAAAGCTGGGAGAGAGAGCAAGACACCACGGGCCTACAAAACAGGCCTCAAAGCTATGCGAGTTAATAAAATGGTGGATAGTACTACTCTCTCAAAGGGGTAAGCCACGCCCCCGGACCGATCGAATGTTACACACAAACATGCAAGATTTCAATTTTATAATTATATAGATAGATATATATATATATATATATATATATATATATATATATATATATATATATATATATATATATATATATATATATATAATATAAATATATATATATATATATCTTAATATATATCTATATATATATATATATATATATATATATATATATATATATATACATATATATATATATATATATATATATATATATATATATATATATATATATATATATATATATATATATATATATATATATATATATATATATATATATATATATATATTATATAATATGAATATATATATATATAAATATGTATATATGTATATATATATAAATATGTATATATATATGTATATATATATATATATATATATATATATATATATATATATATATATATATATATATATATTATATATATATATATTATATATACGGTATATATATATATACATATACTGAAACGCAAAAGAAGCTTACCACTTGTTTGAAATGTAATAAAATTGTAACAGTTCAAAATTAAACAAACCAACAATTGCTAATTGAAACATTGGCATTTTATTGATGACATGTCAAGTTTTTGACCAAGATACACCATCTCATCAGTTTGTTCTACAGTACAGAACAGCACAGGGTGCAATGTCAGTCCCCTTTCAATAGCATGTGTGGCCACCATTGTTTTGGATACAGGCAGTGCATCGTCGGCGTATACTGCCTACCAGTCTTTGGATGGATTGCTGCTGGATTCTGTCCCACTCAGTCCTCAATGTCTGAAGCAGCTCTGCCCGTGTCCTGGCCCTGCCAACTACGCGTCTCCCAAGCTCATCCCACAGGTGCTCTATGGGATTCAGGTCAGGGGAGAGCGCAGGCCACTGCATGGTGTTTATGTTCTCGCCTTGGAGAAATGCAGTGGTAAAACGAGCAGCATGGGGACGAGCGTTGTCATGCTGAAAGGTTCTCAGTTCTGGGTGGTCTAGCAGGAATGGCAGCAGATGAGGTCACAGGATGTTATCCACATACCGCTGGGCGTTAAGATTCCCATCCACAACCACCAGTGGCGTCCTGTACCGGCCTGATATGGCGGCCCACACCATCACACTTGGGCCACCCCACCTGTTGGCTTGACGCATGCAACAATCGGCATATCGCTCACCAGTTCTTCTCCAGACACGCTCACGCCCATCAGGACTGTCCACACAGAACCTTGACGCATCGCTGAAAGCGACCTCGTTCCACTGCGCCAAGGTCCACCGCTGATGCTGCTGGCACCATCTCTGTCGGTTGCGGCGATGGGCAGCCGTCATCACGGGGCCTCTGTATGGTCTTCTGGCAGTCAGACCATAGTCATGCAGTCGTCTTCGTGCAGTATCATTGGAGATCTGTGGGTTTGCACGCCCCGGCGTTTCTGCCGCAGTGCGGGATGCTGGACGGAATCGATCCCGCAGGTGACTTCGGACCATCTGCCTGTCCTGCCTTGCAGTGGTGACTCTTGGCCTCCCTGATCGAGGTCTGTCATCTGCAGAGTTGTGGAGGGTGTCTCTGTCCACCAGGGCCGATATCGTCTGGTGTGAACAGCCAAGGCGACGTGCCACCTCACGGTAGCTCAGTCCGCCTTGCAGCATGCCCAGGGCACGCTGCTGTTGATCCCTCGACAATCGTGGCATGTTGATTGAAATGCCCATTTTGCACTGGCCTTTTTAAAGCCAATATCAAGACATCACGTGCAGCTCATTAAAATCATCCCGTACCCCTTGGCTAATCACTGACAGTCAAAACGGCTGTTCAACAGCTGTGCTATGAAGTGACCATTGAAGGTTCAAGTGACCATCCGTGACCGTTTTGTCTGACAGTGAGGACACGATTGTCCACAAATAAGTTCACACATTTACTACACGCAGTGTTATTGTTGATATTTAAAGGTTTCAAAGGTGGTAAGTTTATTTTGCGTTTCAGTATATATATATATATATATATATATATATATATATATATATATATATATATATATATATACAGTGAAACCTTGACTTACGAGTTTAATTCGTTCTGAGACCGAGCTCGTAACTCAATTTGCTCGTTTCTCAAATTAAATTTCCCCATTAAAATGAATTGAAATGCTATTAATCCGTTCCCAAACCCAAAAACCACACCAATTTTTTTTGTTACGTGTTTTTAAATAAGAAAAATGTACTTTATAAATAACAAATAATGTATAAACAAGCACGACCTCGTATATACTGTACATAATAAAAGAGAATGTAAAGAAATAAACTGGTTTTATTAAGTGTATTTACTCACACTCCTCACTGTATTTACTCACTGTATTTACTGACACTGTCAACCACACAAACAACAACTTCTCAATCTCTTCATGGACAGAGGTCCGGAGCTTTGAAATAATCTTAACGCCCTTGGCTGGCGTTATAGCCTTTATCGACTCCTTCTGCTTCAAAATCGTACATATCGTAGAAGTACTACGATCGTACTGCCTCGCCAAGTCGACAACACGCACACCTCGCTCATGTTTTTCGACGATTACGTGTTTTATATCCAAGCACATCAGCCTTTTCTTCTTCTCAGCACTGCCCTTGGCACTCAATTTCTTAGGACCCATGGTTAAAACTAAGAAATTTTCCAAAATAAACAAAATGCGAAAACAAAGCAACAGCGATACGGCAGAGATGCTTGCACGGCAAGATAACCACGTGAACTGAACGCTCGCTGGGCCACCTAGTGGCAGGTGGCGTAAGCTCGCTCGCTCGTAACTCAGATCTCGGCTCGCATCACAAAGCAAAAAATCGACCGAGCGACGGCTCGTATCTCGGAAAACTCGTACGTTGGTGCACTCGTAAGTCAAGGTTTCACTGTATATATATATACACACATACATTTACATATATATGGATTGTGTTGGACATTGGGCATTGGAGTCAAAGATTTCAACATTTTTGGTAGATAATATTGTTACGTTTGTGGGGGTAGGAATACTTTAGTCCAGGTATATTTGTATAGGTATGTGCTCCAAATGTCATGTAGAAACCTCATTGTAATAAGTACTTGTATGGACTGTGTGTTCGGATTAAGCTTGTATATTTGTCCCCATCGCGAGGGGTTGGGGCATGTTATCTAGCTTAGGGAATAAGGGTATATTATCCCTTGTACGTCGTTCCCTCTGCGATTATCCCTTTGTCTCTTATGGCAACTCATTAGACACAAGTTAGAATCGCGCATTTAATGGCACTAATTAATAATAAAACCACCGGAAGCCAGACATTAACAATACCGCTGGCGCTGTGGCCGCTACATCACCGCAAGGACAGGCAGGCTGAAGGCCATGCACTAGAGAGCCGTGATTGGTCAGGGCATTGAGTGACAGAGAGGATTGAAAAGATGGGACTGGCTGATTGGTGAAGAGGTCGGATGACGTGAGAGCGGCGCGGACAAAATACTAGCACGGCAGACATTTTCTCTCTTGGGTCCAGACTTTGGTGGAGACGGTTGTTCGCCGACGATTCTCCCCCTTTCTTCACGTTCTGGACCTCGGTGCGGGCGACAGTGTGCCGAGACCTTGCTGGGGATTGTGAGGAGGCCAAGTTGCAAACCAAGAGCTGGGAACGAGGAGCTGCACGACAACTACTGTTCGCTTCGCACTCGACAAGGCCAGGAGTGAGAGCACACTCGGTGAGGCCGAGCAGCGTGCGAACGAGCGGACTGTGGTATTCTTCCCACCAAGAAGGGAGCCGGGTCTGGACTGTGCACTCGGGGCCGACGATTCTTGACGAGACCCCCCACCAGTGCTCAGAGCTAAGTGCACGAAATGACCACACACAGTTATTTTATATATCGTTATCTTTCCCCGTGTCCGTGTTTGGGTCTGTTGCGGGAGTGCTCCAGATAGGAAATTTAGTTTCGCCGTGTTTTATTTTGTACTGGCATTTCTTTGAATAAACCTGTTATTTTTGTACATTTTAAATCAGTTTTTGGTCGAGTTATTTTATGCAGGTTTGAGGACTGCCGGTGGGGTCCGTTCAGGTAAGCGTTCTTCAGCATCCTCATCTCCACCTACCCCCCCCCCCCCCCCCCACGTATTGACTCCGCCATATTTGATGAACACCTTGGAGCATCAGCTTGTTCGGCTATCCCTTCCTTGGAAAGATTTTAATCGCCAGGAATGTGACACTATGTAGAAGGCTTGTTATGGGGTGTCTTACTTTCAAAGTAACAAAAAAGTCAAATAGCAGGAAAAACTCAATTATTACATAGCTAATTTCATTTTTTTCCCCCATTTCACCCCTTTAAATGAAACGAAACAGCATTAAGCAGGAATTGCAAGTTCAGTGAATTTTACAACAATTCATATGAAGTTTTCTTTCAATGGGGGACTGTTCTGACAATTCTTTCTGAGTGGCATGAGTAAGTAAGGAAATAGATACAGTGTAATCAACTCCATTAATTTTTTTCTCTATTTTCATGCTTTTTATTTTTATGCTTGGAAACAGTTCTTGAAATATCATATCCATTTTGCATCAGTATGATCTTAACGCAATTAATTAATTTTGTTGATAGCATGATCATTTCTGATAGATGTCAGTCTACGCTCGTGACATCAGACTGTGGGCAACACTATTTTTGTGCATAATCGGGTTGCAAGAGTTCACTAGAAAGTATCTCAAAATGCAAAGCCCACACATTTTTCCCACTTTAACACATTTTAACACATTTTACGACAGTTAAAATTTTTTATACATTTGATTAATTTATGTTCTACATATTCTCATAATAAAGGTATGTTGATGATTTTATGACAAAAGCTCAATTAGTAAAAATATTATGGCCTGGACAAACACACTGAAGCTCAATGGTAACTAAAGAAACACAGCAGCGATTTGAAAAAAACGGTTCGTCTCGTGCTTGACGAGCTGCGACAGGGCTAATAAGGTCTATTTACAGTATAGTCACATTGACTTTGCCTTTTCAGATAATGACCCAATTTTTTATTATTCTCTCCATATCCTCATAATAAAGGTTTGTTGAAATTTGATGACAAAAGCTCAAATGATTAAAAAAAAGAAGTTATGGCCTGGACACACAGACACAGACACACGCACACACACACACACACACACACACACACACACACACACACACACACACACACACACACACACACACACACACACACACACACACCTTTTGAGTGTTCCATCAGCCTATGTTTCAGATAGGTTATCACCAAATTGGTTGTTACTGTGGGTTAATTTGATATTGTAAGACAAATCCCTGCCCAACGAGACATCTTACTGAGTTTGTGATATGATGGATCAGAACCTGCTTGCACTTGTCGGTAGTTAGTGTACCTTCGATCATGTTTAAATGTCCGTCACCCTTTGATAAGATGCAACCTGTATTGATAAACCCCCATGCTTCACTGCAGCTGTTATACACTGGCTGTTTTACCACTCCCTCGTCCGCTATAAAACAAAGTGTCAAACAGTTCAAAGTTGTTCATATCTGCAAAGAGCACATTTTCAACGTTTGGTCACACCATTGTTTCAACTCTGCTGGCCATTTCAGATTTTTAGTTTGGTGCCTTTCCTCAACAAAGGTTTTCAGGCAAGTACATATGCATTGAGACCACTTTGTGCTTGTATGTATCTTGCTGTTCTTGAAGAAACCTTAACACCCGTACTTTCAGATCCCGTACACCTGTACTGGGGCATTCACAAGATCTCTATTGCATCATCGTCTATCACATAGAAAACACCCGAGGTACCCAACATTACTTTTGTTGTGTTTGGAATTAGCCTCACTGGTTCACAGGCCTACAGAAACTACTCGACAAAGAAGGATTAGTTTGAAGTCCCTTGTGAGGCTCTACTTGGTCATCTTCTTGGGCAAACCACATTTCTAAGTTGGCCTCCAAATCCATTTGATGACTTGGTATCCTTCCTTGTGCAAAGTACATCTTTTGGCAAATCTGAACTGTTATCCACCTACAAAGCCTTAACCTTAACCTTAACCTGCAACTTTATGGAGTACTTCTCTCCCATTTGGGCTGCCTCACACCTTGCCAAGCTTGACGCCTTTGACGCCAAGGCCCTCAAGGTTATTAGAATCTCCTGTGATGAAGCTGAGTCTATCGCTTTCCCATCGCCGACAGGGTCAGTGGTCTCTCTACCTTCTACCACCTTCTTTCTGGCCTTGGACCCTCTGATTCATCTGTGCTTTGTTGTCCCCTAGGTTTATGCAGGACTCACACGGTCCACCAGCGACCCCCTTCCAGTGAAACTCACAAAATCCAGAATCGCTGCTCACCTCTACTCATTTGTTCCTCTTTTTCATGCTTGTGGGTCTTAAAGACAGCTGTTCACCACCATCTCAGATCATCCTAATCCAAAACCATGATATTTTCTATCCCCATCAATCCTCTCCCCCTCAAGCTTACCTCTTTCTTTCCTGAGTTTGCTTGGGTATCCATTTTGTCCACCTCTTGCGTACTCCCATATCCCTCATTCTTCCCCACATCCACAATTGTCCAAGTCTTCCTCTATTTTGACCCCCATTCCTGCTGTTCGTGTGTTTCCCCTTCTCTTTCTACTGTTCTTTCTGTTCGTTTGCATCCCAAACTGTTGTGTTCTGTTCTAGCCCTTCCATGAGCCTTGACTTTGTATTTAAAAAAACTCTTGTTTTAGGCCCAGGACGAGGCAATAGCCATCAGGATTGCATGCATTCCATCCGGACAGCTGCTGTGCACACAAATCTCTCTCTTCCTCGTGAGATGGCCTGAAGGGTGAATCTTTAGCTCGGAACATGACCAGCCAGACTGCAGATGAACATAGAGAATGCAGAGTGCTGTCAGGTAGCAAATGCGTAAATGTAAAATCGTGTGCTGACTATTGCTATTGATTATTAATTGTGATTGTTTGCTTTGAATTGTTCCGTATTAGCACGAGGACATCATCTCAGTTCAACATTACAGAGGGATCGCAGGGATCATGTAGCATTGTGGGGGTGACATAGCAACATCCAATATTGTAAGTGTGAATTGGGGGATGAGGCATGGAGGGATGGGGAGGCACCATGTGATTATTCATTCCAAGCAGTTGAATTCACTCAGTTAACATTTGTCCTTCCCTTGGCCATTCTAGGGTAGTAGTGAGCAGCCATCTTGTGTGCCGATCCTCATATATCTCACAATTCACTACCCTCATATGTGCCTTGATTACTTGTTCCTCTCCAAACCACTGTCATTAAACATGCGAGGTTGGTATTCTGTATCCAAAAAACGGGAAGAGGACATTTGCCAAGAAATTGAAGGAATGGAGGGAGATGTTTGGGGTGGTAAGATGTGAAGGGGATGCATTTGCTGACGCTGGAGTTGTCGTACTGCATTGAGATGTTTTACACGTTTAAAAATGGCTTGTGCATTCAATGTCTGGGAACCTGGAGAATGTTTAGGCTGTAATTTTAGTTTTTCTCAATATTGATGGTGAAGATGCCATTGGTGTCATGTATGACCCTATATGGTACATTTTTACCTTCATCACCAAAGGTGGATGGAGATTACGTTTTCACACCTTGCATAGGTATGCTCCCTACCGAGTGCCGTTCTAGTTGTTTTGAACTTATTAAGGTGATAGACAATATAATATGTGAGGAACTTGACCTGAAACCAATAGTTTGATTTGGAGATGTGGTCAATAATTGAAGAAATAATCCACGCTTTATAAAATAGCTCTTAAAGTGTCTTCAGAAAGTATTCACACCCGACTTTTTCACACTTTGCTGTTTCAGCCTGAAATTAAAAGGCATTAAATTGAGACGTTTTGTCAATGACCTACACAGAATACCCCATAATGTCAAAGTGGATTTATTTCTTTTTCGAAATTTTACAAAATAATTTAAAATGAAAGCTGAAATATCTGCAGTCAATGTGACAAGTATTCAACGCCTTTTCTATGACACTCCAAATTGAGCTCAAGTGGATCTTATTTCCTTTGATCATCCTTGAGATGTCTCTACAACTTGATTGGAGTCCACCTGTGGCCAATTCAATTGATTGGACATGATTAGAAAGAAACACCTTTGTACATAAGGTCTCACAGTTGACAGTGCATGTAGAGCAGAAACTCTACCATGAAGTCCAAGGAACTGTCCACAGAACACTGAGATAGATTTGTGAGGAGGCATAGATCTGGGGAAGGGTATAAAACAATTTCTAGATTATTGAAAGTTCTCAAGAACACAGTGAGCTCCATAATTAGGAAATGGAAAGAATATGGAACTACCCAAACTCTTCCTGGAGCTGGCCGATCGACCAAACTGAGGAACCGAGCAAGAAGGATCTTGGTCAGGGAGGTGACCAAGAACCCAATGACCACTGAGAGAACTGCAGAGTTCCTTGGCTGAGATGGGAAAACCTGCCAGAAGGATAACAGTCTCTGCAGCACTTCACAAATCTTGACTTTATGCGAGAGTGGCCAGACGGAAGCCACGCCTTAGAAAAAGGCACATGCCAGCAAACCTGTGGTTTGCAAAAAGGCATGTGAAAGACTCAGAGCATGAGGTAAATATTCTGTGGTCTGATGAGATGAACGTTGTCCTCTTTAGCCTGAATGCAAAGCGCTACGTCTGGCGGAAACTGAGCACAGATCCTCACCCATCGAACACCGTCCCTACCGTGAAGCTTGATAGTGGCAGCATCAAGCTCTGGAGATGATTTTCAGTGATAGGGATTGGGAGACTTGTAAGGATAGAGGCAACAATGGATGAAGCCAAATACAGGCAAATCCTTGAGGAGAACCTGCTTCAGAATGCAAAAGACCTGAGACTGCAGCGAAGATTTATGTTCTAACAGGACAATGACCCCAAGCATACAGCCAAAGCAACACTGGAATGGCTTCAGAACAAGAACATGAAAGTCGTTGAGTGGCGCAGCCAAAGTCCAGACCTGAATCCCATTGAGAATCTGTGGAAAGACTTGAAGATTGCTGTTCACCGACGCTCCTCATCCAACTTGACAGAGCTTGAGCAAATCTGCAAGGAAGAATGAGGAAACTCCCCAAATCCAGATGTGCAAAACTGATACAGACATACCCAAGAAGACTCGAAGCTGTAATCACTGTCAAAGGCATTTCTATGAAGTATTGACTCAGGGGGTGAATACTTATGTAAATGAGATGTTTCATTTTTAATAATTTTGTAAAAAAAATTATTAAAATATATATTTCACTTTGACCTTGTGGTTTGACCTTATTAAAATATTTACTTCATGTGTAAATCAGTGACAAAAAAAATCTGAATTTAATCAATTTCAGGCTGTAACAACAAAATGTGAAAAAGTCAAGGGGTGTGAATACTTTCTGAAGGCACTGTAGCTCCTCAAAATACAGTAAAGGAAACCATAACATTTTGATGGCATTATTAGACAATTATCGAGGGTTAGTCTTGTAGTTTTTAAGGCGTTGACTTATAATTTGTAAACCGTAGCGGCAGAGTCAACCACATTCAACTATCCCCAGCAAGAACAATAGATGGAATCATCAAGGACGTTTATCGTTTTATGCTCACCGTCGTGGGAAGCAAAGAGAAGCTTACCTTTTGGGTGATAACAGTTCCTCTTTCCGAGCATGCCTCGATCAACGTCTTGTTCATTCCATCCATTGTCCAACCCGTCGCGTGACACCATGTCTTCACCACCAACACTACTTCTTCATTCTACTCCCATCCCAGCAAGCCATTGGTGGCTAAGTTGATTTTGCTGGCAAAGTGACGTAATGACCAAGCAGCAGAGCTGTGTCACCCTGCATTTCCCAGGATAAATTAGCAACAGTGTTGCATCGATTTTGAGAATTACAAAACGCCTGGCCTCCGTGAAACAAAACACCTGTTCATTTAGCAAGGAATGTGACAACGACAAAGATATATAACCTGCTGCGCACGTGCATTTCTCAGGTTATCCACTGCTTTATTCCGATAACTGGAATGCTGAAAGCCAAGGCATGGACACCTAATTAGGACCGACTCGACTGAATAGGTCCACAGCTCGAAGGTTGACCCTCGTTTTTCAGAAGACTTCTATTAAAAGTTTTGTAATATCACAATTCTCTATACATACCTTAGCATCTACAAATCCCTTCTATTTATCCTTTAAATGATATATTTATCAATTTACTTCCATTCCTTAAATTCTTTCTGTGAAATGTTATTTTCTCTTAACTGTGGTTTTGTTTTCATTATGGTAATTTATGATTGTAAACTGCCATTTTGTGCATAAACTACATTGATTTATTAATAAAAAGTAATGTCCCATTGGGATGTATGTGTGTGTCATTGGTTGGATGTCTCCATTTGTGGGTTGGAACGGAGTCCTCCCAGGACCCAAAGTATCCACCTCCTCTTCGGTAAGGGATCACGTTTCATGGACCAAACTGTTCAACTTTTTCAGAGTTTTGTTCCAAGTTCTCTTTTCAGGATCGTCACCGAACCCCGGATTGTCTCCAGTTGTTGTTCATTTGTGGTAATATTCCCGGGGATGGTTTTTAAAATCACAGTGAGGTTCTTCTTCATCATTCCTGTTGCTCCAATTTATCAATGGTACCATTTCGATGCTCTACAGCTTCCAAGATCTCTTGACCTCATTTTTGAGGTCTTGGGATTTGGTCATTTTCTTGTTTTCTGTGTTGTTTAGGCCAAAATCACTGGGTACTGATTGATATCTCAATCATCAATGCTGTCTTTTCATTTTTGTTCCTGAGTACAATGTCCGGACGCAATGCTTTGTTTTCTATGTTCACGCTCGATGGAAACATCAGGTCGTACGTGAGTATGACGTCCTCATTTTCAACGATTGCCCTTGTTCTGTGTTTCCATGAGTTTTCTGAAACTGGGATGTTTACATTTTTGCAGATATGCTCCTCAACGGGCCAGAACCGGCAAAATCCATCAAGCCATGGGCGCCTCCCCCTCCCCCAATATACTCCCAAATGTGTATGTATGTATGCATGTATGCATGTATGCATGTATGCGTGTATGCGTGTGTGCGTGTGTGTGCGTGTGTGTGTGTTGTTTTTACAAAACTTTATAATAATCAGTCTCATTATAGCCTTGGTGTACAATAGTATTTTGATGCTCGCCAAATTTGTGGCGATCAGGTCGCCATATTCACCACATTATGCAAAAAAACAATGCAATTTCGAATAGAGTTTCGAAAGTACAAGTTTTTTTTATTGGCGGTCAGATTTGGGTGGCGGTCAGATCAGTAATATTTGCAGGTAGTGTTGATACAACAACGGAAGATATCTGTTCTTGAGGCAACACTAAAAATAGCCGTTTAACCTGAGCACATTTCTTTGGATCAAAATAATTTTGGATGTTTGGGCACCCTGCTTGTGCTAGAAAATACAACTAGAAAGAGCAATCAAAGATTGCAGACCCTTGCCAGGACGTGTTTTTAGTGATTTTTAAGGCTTTTGTGTTAAAACAAATATGGCGGCCGAACCACGTGACCGATGACGTCATCATTTTTTTTTTTTCCCCTCCACCAATTTATCCCGAGATGATGCTCAATAAATTTCATCTTGATCGGATGAAGTTTTGTACTTGTTGAATTATGACGTCATAATGGAGGCACCTATGACATCATCATTAACAAAGCTTATTCCCCATGAAGAGTTCTTCACAATGAGCCATGTTTCAATTTTTTCTATTGAGCGCTTTCGGAGATATAGAAAGGTGCAAAGTTTTTCGGTTTTTCCAAGATGGCGCCAGTACCACGTGACCTATGACGTCATAATTATAATGAAAAAATTATACAGGTGGAGGTGCTCCTATGGTGAAAATTTCCTGTCAATCGGACCAACGGTTGCAGAGAAAATCATATTTATTCTGTGCGGACAAACAGACAAACGGACTCAAATGCAATACCCTCTCCTCTGGCGAGGGTAAAAATATTACTTTTGAAGAGCATCAATGAATTTGCCACATGTATGTGATATATACATACACAAGTCATATAAAAACATAAAATAAAATAAAAAAAACATATAGGAATGGATCCCCCCAAAACAACCCAAACAAGGCAGGAAGGAATGACAAGATAAGAATGACACCACAATCCTATTACATATTGCCATCATGATATCTTTTGACATTTTTATCATAGGTGGCAATCGTAACAATTGTATACTTTCAAAGAGATACCTCCATTCCTCTATGTTGTGTCGCCTACCTAGCTAATGATCCGAACCACAGGAGTAGGATAACAGCCTTTATTGAATCCGCCATTTTCCTCTCTCAACGCTGCTTTCTCCATCCCTTTACGAACATCCTCTCATTGCCAAAATCACATGAGCAATTAATTATATCATCAATGTAATAACAAGATACAACACTACCATCTTCCCTTCTGTATTTTTTGTCAATTTTGACATTTCCAATTTCCTCCCACCTCACCTATCCCTAACCTGTGTACGTGTGAAAAATCGATGCCTTATAAGGGGGTCGTCACATTATCACATATGTTTACAAAAGGAGGAGGCACTTCATGATTTGTTTGAACAATAGTATACATACGGTATATGGAAATGTGAAATTAGAATTATTTTTTCAATAACTGGTATGATCCCCTGCGAACCTCTATTAAAGCATCAGCGGCCCATTCTGGGCCCTTTTGAGATAACACTAAACCTTAGAGGCTAGGCTCTATGATCTTGGATTTTAGCAATCGATCAGATTCCTGATCTACCTTCCCTTTTAATGAAAATGGTACAGTGCGGGCTTTGACAAACTTAGGAGTTTTGGGTCAATATGTAGCTCGACTTCTGTTCCTTTCAGTTTCTCCATCTCAAAGGTGAAAAGGTCCCTATATTCCACAACAGACGCAATATTCAATGTAAGACAAATAATAGAAAAGGCAGAAGTGCATAAGGTCCCATTACACTTCCACTTCCAGAGAGTGGAGTCATCAGAAAAGAGATAGAGAGGATTTTCCAGAGAGTCGGAGAGATCATTGATGAAGACAAGAAAAAGCACATGGCCTGGAACACTGGATTTGGAGGAGATAGACAGGTTTGAGAGTTCAGTATTGAGAGTAGAGAGATATTGTTTGCTAGCTCTTTGTGTAGGAAAGGAACGGGGAAGGACACACACTTGTTCCGAGCTTTTTGGAAGGAACGGAGATTGCCTTCAGTTGGATATGCCTTCCATGAGGCAAATGCAAGTTGTTTCAGGGCAACTGCCTCAACACAAGATTCAATGTATCATGGATGGGAGGAAGGGAATGACAACTGAAGACGAGATGGGATAAATCTCTGCATGAGACCAATTTTCTTTGGAATAATTCCTGGGATGAGTTGATGTCAGAGACAGTAGAGATGCTAGACCAGTCCAGATGATTGATGGCCGCCTGAAGACCGTTCCAGTCGGCCTGAGTGAAATTCCAGACTCGTCGACGCTGAGGAGGCTCTCTGAGAATGGCCGAAGAGATGTCCAATTTAACAAGCAAATGATCAGATGAATCGATTGGAGAAGCAGAGCAGCAGACATTTGCAGGGAAGTTCGTCATAACCAAGTCTAGAAGAGAGGATGTACCGTTGACTGAGATCCTGGTTGGGAAATTGACAGATTGGGTCATTCCCAATGAGTCACAGAATTCCTTTGCTGAGGTGCCATGGCTGGTGAGAGAGGTACCCACACCCAGCCAGCTGGCATGATGACAATTGAAATAACTACATATGAGGAAGAGAGAGTTGGGATGAGTGGATAGAAGATGGCACATGTTGTCAGAGTGAGATGTAAATGGAGTCATCACTGATTGGTGGACGGTCCTGAACACATATAAACAAAAGGTGGGAGCAAAGGGGAAGCCACAGCCAGATGTACTCTTGGTGTTTGGAAGGGGTAAGAGCCATACACGGAGAGTGAGAAATCGAGCTTTTTTATGTACAGTGCAACTCCGCCACGAGGACGAAGCTCAGGTATATCATACCAAAGGAGGCTCAGGTCGAGTAACCAGGGAGAGATACTAAGGAGTCAGGGACGTCATGAAGGATGAAAGTTTTTGTTAAGCAGATTAAGTCTGGTTTGTGAGAAGCAACCTGTATGGAGAGATCAGTCAGGTCTGAGCAAAGGCCCCAGATGTTTGAGGTCCATGCCGTTAAGGAAGAGGGAGGGGGGGCATCAGGTACAAGAGAGGGGAGGGGTGGGGGAGAGTAAGATGAGGGAAGAGACGAGGAGGTATGGAGAGCAGTTCACAGTGTGTCAGAGATTGCAGAAGAACAAGGAGAGAGTGCAGGATGATGATGAGGATAAAAGGCTAGGTGGTAATGGGATGAAGCTCAGTAAGGAGTAATATGAGGGAAGGGGGAAGAGGGAAGTAGAAGATTGGAGGAGGTGGAGGAATGAGTTGGAAGATAGAGGAAGGAGGGAGGAGGCAGTTTTGTGGATGAGTTGAGAGGAAGCTTCGAGGAGCAGGAGGGGTGAGAGGGGAGATTTGAAGGAGAAGGGTGGGGGGAGTTTTGAAGGGGAAGAGTGAGGAGGGAGATTTGATGAGGAGGGGTGAGGGGGGAGTTTTGAAGGGGAGGTGTAGGGGGAAGGTAGTGATGAAATGGGGATAGGAGGGGGTAGAGGGAGAGGATATGGAGTAGATTGCTGGTAAGAGATAGGGTTGGTAGGAGAAGTTGAGTTGAGAAGAAGAAGGTTGCGTACAAGAAGAGGAGGGAACAGACAGGGAGAGGTTTGACATGGAAGATGTACAAAAGGAATGATTGATGAAATAAAAACATCCATTGCAAACTGGGGTTCTTGACATTTTCAAGTCAGAGATACCTTTGAAAACGTTAGAGGAGGGATGGAATAAATACGAAGGTAGAAAATGGAGAAAGTGTTAGGGATTCTTCACTGCCGTTGTGGTTTTCATCCACTGTAAACATTTTTTATTCCATGTACTATTATTGTTTTCAAAAGGTTTATCGTTTATGAACTGTTTTCAAAAGCTGAAAAAGTTAGAATTAAAAGAAACCGGGAACCGGATGACGAAGAGGAAGAAGAGGGAAGAAGGCGGAGCGAGTGAGTTCGACAAGAAAGCCGAGCTGCTTTGAGGTCTGAGCGAACGTTGACGAACGAGAGTCACGAGTGAACTTTGGGTTTCCCAGGAAAGGGATTCCTGCGACAGAGTTGTTATCGCTGTGATAGATCAACCTGCGTGACAGGTTTTGTGGTTGATTCAGGAGAGAATCATCAGAGTGCCGTTACGCCACGAGAACGGGCCGTCGCCCATTTTGACTCGCGCAGGACTTGCGCTTCGCTCAAAGTTTCATCTCGCTTCAACCATTTTCACCACATTCAGACGTTAATCTGGTGTGTGTGTGTGTGGTGTGGTGTGGTGTGGTGTGGTGTGGTGTGGTGTGTGTGTGTGTGTGTGTGTGTGTGTGTGTGTGTGTGTGTGTGTGTGTGTGTGTGCAACGTGGCTTTTGAAGGTTAATTTGCGGTTCGCCGACTGTGAGCTGTGGAACGTCCATACACGAGGGTGTGATTTCCCAGTCGCCTGGAGGGCGCCTTTGGATTTCCCCGTCGCCTTGAGGGCGTCTTTGCGCAGCTTTGGCCGCGTGACTGTGACTGTCATCCGAACGGGATTCTGATCTCGATTAGACATCGTTCTGACGATCGCTGGAGCGGATCGACTTTGGCTTGAAGCCGGAATCAACTTTGGCTTGAAGCCGGGAATAGAGACATTGGGGAATGTTCTTCTTTTCGCTCACTTGGAGCACAGTGAGTTATATTGTACGAATCTGATGGTACCATCATAGGAATGATATACTATTTGTTGTACAATTGATTATTATTGTTTTTGTGTTGTTATTCTTGTGTGACCTTAATACAATATTTGTTTGTTGGTAACAATTGGTGTGGTTTCACCATTGATCTTTGACACAGAATAACACATCTTTCTGCCTTGACTCCACTCAGGGCTTGGAGGTACACCTTGACCAGGGGGTTTGGGGAGGAGCACGTAACAAAAGGAAGAGCTGTAAGTGTTGGAATGACAGAAGGATTTATTTGAAAGCAAACTTTTGAAGAGGAAGAAGAGTGAATTGTAGTAGAATAGATAATTCAACACGGGAGAAAGAAGAAGTTGGAACATTGTAAAAGGCACCGTGAGTACCATCTTGGTAAGTTGTGGTGTATGTAAGTAGATGGTTGGTACGGTGGGAGCAATCACCTTTTTTCCATTATTGGTTCACGAGTTATCAAGTGACCACTATATTCCTCATGTGTGGGCATTTGTCTGTGTGTGTGTGTCTGTCTGTCCGCAGCATAACTCCTCGATATCATCCGATCTTGATGAAACTTGGGTGGGAGGTTGATATCATGATCTCGTTGTGTCCTGCCTCGAGTGGGCGTATTGCGCCCATTGTGGGCGGAGCCACGCTCGAAAAAGATGTCTTTTTATGGGGTAATCGAGTTCAAGCTACATCTTCTCCGAGGGGATTGGTGGAATCTGACAGGGGTGTCGATATTTGGTTAGGCCAATATCATGTGTCTAGCCCCACGGAGCTCGATTCTTTCATTATTTTTTTTTTTCATTTCATTTTTCACCGAATTTTCGGTATTGTGTAGCTAACTAAACTCATAACTGATTATACATTATTTTCTATCTCATTTCAAGGTCAGTAACCTTCGTTTTGACATTTCCGGGCCTGGCCTGTCCGGGCCTATTTCGGTTATATTCCGTCCTTTGTCATTGAATACCGCTCGCTCGTGAACCATCGTCGTCTCCTGAATTGTTAATATTATTATTATTATTTTTTGAAGGTAAGGCAGAAGAGGGGAAAAGCAACAGGTTGAAGAAAATTAAGTTGAGCTGTGTGATGAAAACGTTCACAATCACAGTGTAATGCCGAGTGGAAACGACAAAAATTGCAGAGAGCAGGAAGTAGGGTGGTCTGGGAGGTGTAAGGTTTGAAGGTAGGGAATTGAAATTTTTAAAAGACAATAAGCGGGGTATAATTGGGAGGAATTGAAGGAGAGGTGAGAGGTAAGGGATAAGGGGAGAAAACAAAAGGGCTGAAGGTGGTAGAGAGAAAAGACAATAAAAAGTGATCATGAACTTAAACTATTAAAAGGTAGGCCTCAAATAATCCGGTACGAAAAGTTTGACGAATACTCACAAATTGGCCCAAATTTTAAAACAAAACCGAACTCGGAGCACACAGCAAACACTGAGACAACAAAAGAAACAGCAAAAACGCAACAAAAACAACCGAGATGACTTATCTTTGAGGAAGTTGGCAGAGGCAAAAATCGCACATCCAAAGCTCAGATAGCCTGTAGCACACGAGGTTTGAGAACACGAGGACAAAGTTATCCATCTTCCATGGTCCTCCCAATCGTCAATGCCATCGAGCATTTCTGGGACTGTCTGGAGAGGAGCCCAAGACAAAAACAACGATTATTTATACAACATCAAAACAACAATCATCCGGTGTTATGGTGGAGGATTAAGGCCCAGCAGACCAAGTTATTGGAGTTGGTCATACAGTACTGTACTGTACTTCGCTGCCTGAAGTGGAGTTATTGGCCTCTCGGGCATGGAAAAGCACATCGCGGTGCAACCGTTGACTGGAGGAGGCGTCAATACGAGCGAGTATCTCTTGCAGGGGAGCGTAGCGTACTCGATTCGTCCCTGGATTCCGTGATCACCTGCCTTGGAGGCGTCTGTGACAACCTCGACCCGGAGAGCTTCACTGACTTGTGAAAAGTCCTCAAGGATCCTCAGGGTGCAGGGCGCTGACGCTGAAGTTGACCCTGGGGCTGCATACCCGCTCCATCGGCCCGATTATCCGCACCTGCTGCGATACCTGTGCCAGGCTCTGACTCCGTCAAACCGACATGAATTGGAGGACTTCTTTGTGGAATACTTGTGCCAGAATTTCTGCACAGAGTGGCAGACCCTTGCTGACTCCATGCCATGTCGTATACATGCTGTGGTACAACACCCTACAACAAGTGACAGTCTGTTGGTGTTTCCATATTTTTTTGTCCACTACCTGTATATGCATTAACCAAACAGCAGGCGTTCTATTTACTGATTGATCAATCATCTCACTTCTAACTGGAATGGCACTCAGTCGAGAGCAAACCTCCGCCTGGTTGGCCATATCACTCAATGGTGAAGAATCTTACTTAAAAAAATTATACTAGCCGGATCCGGATCTTCACTAAAATTGAATCGATTCTACCTTGTCACTCACACAACCTGTCCAACAAGTTTCGTCCAAATCCATCCATAACTTCTTGAGATATCCGGCTATGTATAGTTTTTGGCCCTATCTCCCAATGGTGAAGAATCACTTTAAAAATTAAATAATTATCATATCCGAATCCATATTCAGATGTTCACCAAAATTGAATCCAATCGTCCTTGTCAGACACCCAACCAGTCCACCAAGTTGCGTCAAAATCCATCCATAACTTCTTGAGATATCCGGCTATGTATCATTTTTGGCCCTATCTCCCAATGGTGAAGAATCACTTTAAAAATTCTAGTAGCCGGATCCGGATCTTCACCAAAATCTAATCATTTCGTCCTTGTCACATACACTACATCTCTGACAAATTTCGTCCGAATCCGTCCACAACCTTTTGAGATATTTTGTTCACAGACAAACGGACAGACAAACAGACAGGGGTGAAAACATATCCTCCATCCACCTTTGGTGGCGGAAGTAATGAGTGCTTTTGATCCGACATTCTGTTTTCAGGCTCATCAAGCTCCTTCGGCAGTTATAAACCAGCAAAAACAAAATGTTCTTCGTTGTGAAATTTATCTTTGCTTTATTTACTGCTTATCGATAGTAATGAATATTGTTGAATAGTTTATTTTCTATTTCAGCTGTATCAGTTGTCTTTGTTCATATATTAATATTTTCTGTTTTTCAAGCCAGTTGATATTTTCTGTTTATTGAAGTGAAAGTGAAGCTTTCCTCCTTACCCATGAGATAATCAATGGCTCAGGGATGACCAACTCCTAACCTGAAAAACAAAAAGGTTAGCTATCCAATCACACTGCAATGCTATCAATAGAGCCCATTTTGCGGTTGTTCACATTTTTAAATAGACTTTGATTTGTCAGCATTTTAATTACTTAAAAAAAAAAACCTAGCACAAAGGTAACTAGGACGCCACTCAGTAGAGCGCATACTCCCGCCGTGGGTCAAGTTGGAATAGTACGATTTCACAAAAGTTTGAGGGAGTAGTTCAGTGACAACACAAGACAAGACAACACAAGACAGACACTGCACAGATATATATTTAGAATATATAGAAGATGATGTTAAAAAAACACAAGGCAATTTCACTTACATTTTCGGATTCAGCGTTCAATTCCATATAGGTGAGTGTGTTTTGAGGCACGTGTGACTTCAAATAAAATTGTAAGCCAGGAAAACGTTCGTTTCATTCCTTAGGGATACAACATGTAAAACTGGCCCAAACGTCAAAACAAAACTCGCTCATTTTAAGTCGTACAAGCTAATGCGACCACTCATTCTTCTGGGAAGAATCCCGTGCACATGCTTGTCACACTTATAAGTTATAACTCACCTAAGTCTTTATAGGTTCATCAAATACTGACACCGCGATTGACATTCACTGAGGTAAATGTTGATATCTCTTCTGAGGTAAAAACAAAACAAACTAGAACGGGCACTCGGTAGAGCGCATACCTTCGCCGCAGCTACTGTTCTGTACTGTACTAAAATACGATTTTGACCTTTTCGTGACCTTGACCTTGACCTTTGACCCGATTGCTCCCAAAATCTAATCAAATGTGTCCCGTATAATAACCAATCATCCCACCAAATTTCATGCAATTCGGTTGAATACTTTTTGAGTTATGCGAATAACATACACACACACACACAGACATACAAATAAATACACAGCGATCAAAACATAACCTTCCGCTTTTGCGAAGGTAAAAAACAGTTTTAAAGCATTAAACGTATCAAACGATACATTTTATGAAACGGGGAAACCGAATACACACATTGGTGGTTTTAAAATGACAGAATATGTCTTTATTAGAAAACAAAAATGAACATTGAAGACGACGCTGCTAAAAAAAAACACACCACTAACACATAACCACGAGTTTAAACTACATTTACAACAAATATGAAAACTATTTTCACATCACAATGTTAAATATAGAATATATAGAAGATAATGTAAAAAAAAAAATGAGCCCTATCTTCCAATGGTAAACAATCCTTCAAAAAATTCCTGGATCGGGAATAATATCCTGAGCTTCACCAAAAACTAATCAATTTCTTCCTTATCCCAAGCGCAATCAACCCACTAACTTTCATCCAAATCCGTTCAGAACTTTTCCAGATATCATGTTCACAAACACAAGAACACACACACACACACACGGACACGAGCGAATGCATTACTCCCTGGCGGGAGTAATGAGACGTTCAAGGTTACGCCAAGTGCTGGAAGATGGAGACAGTACGAGCATTAAGGTGTCCAAAGTATTAATCAGTGGTATTGTGCGTCGGAACAAGTGTCAGGGCCATTGGATTAGGGAGGAGTCGGTGTGCGGTTTATCGTGGCTTACTGGGTGGTCATTATCCAAGACAAGGGTAGCAATATATCACGCTAATTGCAAGATCATCAATTACCAATGTCCACAGGATTATAGTTGGAGAGCTTGATGTTAATATCTCAGTAATTCTGCAGCATCTCACTGAAGGCATTTTCTCATCCTCATGTAATTTGTTCAAGGAACATCAAAAGCTTTAACAAGTGTTATTGTTGCGCTTCCATTGTGATGCAACAGCATCCATCAAAACCTAATATAACAAAATATAGCAGTGTTTAAGTGTCACTGTAAAAAGTTCATTGATATTTATCTTCCTTTTCAATTCATTCATATTTCTTTTATTTTAGTCTCATAAAGAAACACGGGTGATCTTTCATTCTTCAAGATAAATAAAACAATCAACGAGAGAGTTAATAGAACACCTTAACCCCGTGCAGTATTGAGAAAGCGGACATGGGAAGGGTCTTTTCAACTGTTGCTTTATGCTTTTACCCTGAGCAAACAGCGTGAGACACCGCCATATTTGTCTGAATGCTGAATCTCATTGATCTCACACTCACTCTGCCCTCAGGGCAGGAGACTCTGAATGTGGAATCTTAGTTACTCTGCCCTCAGGGCATGAGACGGTTAAATACTTTTCAAAATAATGCTAAACGAAAGATTTTCGAAACTGCAATGAAGGCGAATAAAATAAAGATTTGAAAGGCTGGAGAAAAAAAAACTTTTTTTCGGAAGTTTACCACCGTTGATGCACCGTCTTTTACACACACACATTATATATACATATACATATATATATATATATATATATATATATATATATATATATATATATATATATATATATATATATATATATATATTGTTACGGACACGACTTAGATGTTATGATGGGCCGAGCGGAATGGCCGCCGTGTTCGCACAAGTTACCCGATTATACTCGAACGTTGGCCGAGTCGCGCTACGCTAAATCAATGATGGAAAGGACACAACGGCTGGGTTTAAAATGACACGACACCAGGGGTACGGTTCTCAAGACCTCCGGAGGAGGTTATAATATTGCGGAAGGTTAGATTACAAAGACAAGAGAGACAGCATAGAAAGGTGGGCACTTAAACGCGGTCTTATCTTAGTCCCGACAGACGACAGATAAACGGGACAAGACTGACTCACACGGGGATTGATGGCAAGGAAAGGCGGGTAGTCGATGGCTCAAGGTGCACTCTTGGCTCAGGGACAGAATCGACCCGGTCCGGTCCAGAGATGCGGGAGGTCTCACTAGGCTCGGAGGTCGCGACTGGTTCTTCTTTGTGGCTGAGGCGCATCTGACGTCACGTCCGGTAGGCTGCGTATATCCGGCAGGGAGTGACACGCCCTCGGCTCGTTAGCTCCGCCCCAGATGGAATCGGTCCGCCCTTCTTATTGGGTGCGGGGGGTTACCGGGCTCCGCCCTTGACGAGGAGCTGACAGTGAGCCCCTTCGTGGTAACCCCGTCGGAGCGCATGGTCAATGGCGGCTAACCAAGCCGGTGTGAGGACGCACACTCCCCGCACGCCGTTGTTGTAGTTGTTGTTGTTCCATGAGATGATGGGAGGATGCGGAGATGAGGTTGGGGGGGAGGTATTGGGAGGTCCTAAACTCACTACTGGTGCCATACAATCACATTCTGGTGCAACGAAGAGTCAGAATTAATGGAAACGAGTCCTTAACTGACATAGACTAAGAATAACTAGCAAGATGTCCGAAAGTTGTCTACGTGAGATGCGGTGGACCTGGGCACGACATTTAATGGGGGAAGAAGGGGAAGGTCGGTTCTACAGAGTGTTGTTTACAGACAATGGGACTAGGGAATGGGGGATTGGGGATAGTTGGGGAGTATTGGGGAAATAGGGGAATATTTACAAGCGGATATGGAGGCCAAGTCCCATATCCGCAACATTGCACCCTTCTCTACCCTCGGGGCGTCCCGACCCAATAAATTTTTACCTATTTTAGTGTGGCACTCAGATGTAGTTCCCTCTACTATTAACTCTACCCTGAGTGCGACAGTTTTACAGATATTCACAAATGAGTAAATATGTCCCCCTGCGACGTTGCACCCTTCTCCTCACAGAAACACACCCACAGGATAACCGAATCGCGGAAAGAATTCGCAAACTAAACATACAGCCGGTAGGGAGCATTATTTACAAGACTACGCTGATATTTACACTACGATCCAGGACCTGTTTTTGGAGGAACACATGCAGATGTTATGCATAGAGAGAGCACGCATGCCAGCATCGATACACCAACCCACGAGTGCTCTGTGGCCTTACGGCCTTTAATAATGTGCAGAGCACCCCTTCCAAGCACCAAAAGCACCACCCCATCACACAGTCAGCACCATCCGGTGCACCAATAAAATGTTTAATGATCATGGTGTGGTGTCGCAGCCGGCCGATGTTCTGCCGCTGGTCTTGCCTTCGTGTGGTGCACTTGGCCTTCGTACTTCTTTCAAAAATAAAGAAAGGCGCCAACCGCGTCCATTTCTTTATTGTGGCCGTCAGGGGGCCAACTATAAGTGGTTCACCTGTATGGCATAGGTGCCACGTTGACCCATAGGTCCATCCACGGGTGGTGCTTGGCCGCAAAAGAACTGCGGTCCATTGTGGGTGGCCACAAACATTGCGGTCCATATGGTGTATCGATCCAGGCAGCAAGCAGCGAAAGTGCAGGCCCACAACTGCGGAGCCAGCACCTCTCTCTCCTCTCTCTCTGCCCCAAAGCCAGATCCTCGGAGGTGGGAGACAAAAGAAAAGACAAGTGAGTAAGGTGGTAAGGGCGCAAAAGTGCACGCAATACAAGGTGATGCACACTGGGGGCACATGGGAACCAGGTGAGACAGGTACGTTCCTACCGTACGCCCCCCCCCCCCACCAGGTAACCTACATGGCCCCTCCCTTACCCCTTACTGTATCCACAAAACACAACACTACCCATAAACATCTACTTTACAAATCAACAAACGTCCCTACTGTCTTCCCCGTTCCTCCCATAAACCAAATTTGTCTTCTCTCCCTCCTAACCAATCAAATTTGCCATTTTCACCTCTCATCAAAATTTGCCATCTCCAACTGAACATCAAAATTTGCCATTACCAATTCATCATCAGTCCCTCCTAAGGAGGGAGAGATGGAATCACCCCAATGTCTCATCCACGTCGTGATGCGTCTCACCAATCCACAGCAATCTCATTTCCTGCAACAAAACAAAGAAAACACAGGTGTGGAGTCATCATCACCACAGGTAAGTGGCTGCGTATGGTGCGACAGGTTCATCAATCCTAACTATTTCCTAAATGACTTTAACAACTTTACATTACCCGGGGTCTTTCTCCTGCCAAACCATTGGCCCTCTTACACTATGGGTTCTAAAAACCAATTCCCATTGAGCAAACTGTGGTGCTTTTCAATTTGGGGTCTCACTCCCCCGATTCATCTCCCGGTGCCCTCGCACAATTTCTGGGCTGTGGCGTGTACCTCTCCCAGCGGGTCTACCCACCTGCACACCTCCACCACTGCAGTTGCCTCCGAGCTTACCTGCTCCTTACCCTAACCTAACTACCTGGGGAAGGCCCTCTGGCGCTCTCCCCACTCGGTGCCCTCTCTGGCACTGGGCTACCCGGGTCCGTCCTCCGGATCCTCGGGCCCCACTGACACTAACGGCTCCCAGAGCCCACCTGCGGCCTCACCTGGCCGACATCCTCACAGTGGTGGAGTGCCCAACCAACTACACACACTAACAGGCTACACGCCCAGCCATTTCCACAACACTAATGCACCCATCCACAATACCATTCTGTCACCCGCACCACAGATGCCAATATCCAACCACAATTTACCTGTACCCTCTACCTAACACTTACACTACCCGCCCCGGGTACTGGTGAAAGGGGTCCACTCTTCCCCCATCCACACCTTCGCACCATGCACACCACTCCGTACCACTTACTCCAACTCTCTCCACACACCTGTACCTGCACACCTGTGCTCTCACACCTGGTGCCACCTGCACCCTTCTCTCCCCAAGCGCATTCGCGCTGATCCACAACACTCACTACTCCACACACCTTTCCAGTTCTCACACAGCATCATCTCATCTAACTACTCCCCTCTGAAACTTGCGCGTCCCAGTCGTCCCTTTAAACTATTGCGCTCCCTCGTCATTATAATCCACACTAATCTATCTGCGTCCCCACTACAGGTATCAGTCACTAACTAACCTTAACGTCACCTAATGTCATCTTCTAGGGCCCTATCAATATAACCTAACCCACCCGGGCTAGTTTTCACTGCCATACACCCCATAAGCTATTGCGCATTTGCCCCACATGGGAAGGGCGGCAGGGATGCCAGCCTTACCCACCGGGCCCATCGCTCACTACCAATTTTGCACATCAAATTTCAACAAATTAAAAATTTGCCAATCACTACCCATCATCTGCCAATCACTACTGCCAATCCCTTGCCAATCATCAAATTTTGCTTTTTTTCTAATTTCGGGGCCAAAACACTATCCTCATCACCCGTCTACTCACTAATACCTCTCGGTGCGCCAATTCCTGTGCAAAGCCCGGCTTCGTAAAGCCAAGCCATGAATGCGGGTTGTTCTGTGCCAGCGGCTGGATGCGTCCGGCACTCGGTGCAGGGACGGGGGCTTACCCGGGCCGAGATCCCACGCACCATCTCGGCGTGGAGCCATCCAATGTCCCGATCTCGACCTGCCGGACTGCCTCAACAAAAAGTGGTCGCCATGTCGACCCTTTCTATCGGGCTGCCCGCTCCGCCTAGTGGAGCACGGACGCGGCCGTTCAAAGCGAGGCCCAGCACGCACCGAGGGCCCGATTCGGCTAAAAGTCGCTCTAACCTCTAAACCGGTTATCGTCGATGCTTCACCTGGACGCTTACACCCCGCAGCCCGTTCCTTGCTCACACATCCAGCCGTTTCCATGCTCCTCGTACCTTTCCTTACACACCCAGGTACACCCATTCCACTCACAGCCTTGGTCACACACCTGACCACCGAACACTTTGGCACACATTCGTTGGTCGCACACCTCACCAACACACCTCTTCGCGCCCCCTCCTCTGTCACCTCCTCTGTGACAATCACAGGTGTGCTCTCATTCGCACACCCAACCACGTGCCTCACCACCAACTCCAGCGTGCATTCCCACTCACGCTCTACCATTCCAGGTGTGCATCCTTCCATCCCAGGTGTACATCCTCGCTCACCTGTCACAACCAACTCACTCTCCTTGTCACTCTCACTACTCTCACCTCCATTCTTGACAGCGCACTCACCCTTACTCTTGACAGCGCACTCTTTCCTCATGCACCCGTCCGTTACACACCTCTCTCGCGCACACTCTTGCGCACACTCTCCCGTCACACCCTCTGTAACACTCACCACAGGCGTGCATTCTTCCTTACTTTTGACAGCGCACTCTTTCCCCATGCACCTGTCCGTCACACACCTTTCTCGCGCACACTCTCCCGTCACACCCTCTGTAACACTCACCACACCGCGCTTCCATGTACTCCCTCGCACACGCGCTACGACCGACTCACTCTCGCCAGCACCCTCACTACTCCTTGGCACGCACTTTTTCCTCACACACCCCAGAGTCGGACTTTCTCGCACACCTCCTTTTTCGCACACCAGACCTGTCGCACACTTCACCAACGGCCTCTCACGAACACCCGGGTCCATCTCGACCCCCAAGCTTCTTAAATCCCCTGGCGCATCATACGCACGACCATATTGGTCACCACTTACACCGGGTCCTCTTCCTCTTCGCTTCTCCTCCATCACCTGCGAATCCCTCATCCGGTTAATGAGCACATCATCACGATCCAGACACAGACTTTGGACCAATTCTTTTATCTCCTCTTTTATCTCTTTCTTATCCTCTCTCCGTCGCTTCTTAATTTCGCTCACCCCTTCTTCCACTTCTTCTAATTTCTGCTTCACCTCTTTTATTCCCCGGTACGTCTCCTCAAGCTCGTCCTCCAAGGCTACCTTGACCGTTTCCATGTGCGTCCTCACCTGCCGGTCCTTCGTCTCCATTACCTCTATCACCTCGTCCAGCCTCGTTGTCAGTCCCTCACGTACCATCTGACATTCCCTCTTTGTCGCTATTAAGTCGTTTTTTATGTCGTTTTGTGTCGCTTTTAAACCTCCTAATACCGCAGTGTTCCTTTGAACCTGCTCCGTTAGTCCTTTTTGTCCCTCCGTCAGCTGTTCCACCTCCTGCGTCAGGTCCTCTATGCCCCCTTGTAACTTTACAGTCCCCTTTCTCACCTCCTTCTCCACGTGCTCCTTACAGTGCCTCACCTCCTCGCGCACTCCTCCGACCTCCTCACTCACCCCTTTTCTGATCTCCTCTCCCATCACTTGCATCTCCTGCCCAGATGCCACCCTCATCTGCTCCATTTCCTCCCTGTGAGCATCCAGTTTGGTTTCTACCCCCATTCTGACCCCCTCTATCTGCTGCCCCATTTGTTTAACTTCCCTTTCCGCTTGGTCCCTCATGTCCCTCAATTTGCCTTCCATACTGTTTTCTAACCCCTCTAACCCCTTTTGCATCCCTTCCATTTGATTCTCTTGAGCGGCCATTCTGTTTTCTACCCCCATTAACCCCTCCTGTATTTCCCCTAATCTATTGTCTAATTTCCCAAATTTCTTGTCTAATCCCTTAAAATTATTGTCTAACCCCTCACTGGTACCCCGCGCTTCGTCCCTCATTGCCCCCATTTGGCCCTCTAATCGCTCACTATCAGCCCTCATTCACACAATTTGGTTTCCCAACCGCTCACCCAATCGCTCAATTTGGCTCCCCATACTCATCTGTACAGCTGCCTGTAGCTGCGCAATGAGGGCCTGCATGTCAATCGGCTGCATGTTAAAGCCCGTTGATACAGCGGGCTCGGCTACCGCGCGCTCTTGCGAGGCGCCATTTTGCGCGCCCGTAACGTCGGGCGCAACGACGCTATTTTGTGCGTCTGCTACCCTCACTGCTTCGCTCTCCTCATGTCCCTCAATTTGGTCCTGGATCGACCCTGCCTCACTCTCCTCTACCGGACCCCAGCCGACTTGGTCTGCCATAGCGCAACTTTCAAAATTCGGGTTTTTATATTTTGTAAAACACAATCAAATTTCGCCGTTATAATTTCGAGCGCGTAAAACGCGCTCCGGATCGAATCTCACTCCTCGACACCAATTGTTACCCTAATGGTACAATTGGTGTTCCAAAATTTGGGCCTAACAAATTTAGTCCCAGGTCCGAATCCAACTCCTCGACACCAGTTGTTACGGACACGACTTAGATGTTATGATGGGCCGAGCGGAATGGCCGCCGTGTTCGCACAAGTTACCCGATTATACTCGAACGTTGGCCGAGTCGCGCTACGCTAAATCAATGATGGAAAGGACACAACGGCTGGGTTTAAAATGACACGACACCAGGGGTACGGTTCTCGAGACCTCCGGAGGAGGTTATAATATTGCGGAAGGTTAGATTACAAAGACAAGAGAGACAGCATAGAAAGGTGGGCACTTAAACGCGGTCTTATCTTAGCCCCGACAGACAACAGATAAACGGGACAAGACTGACTCACACGGGGATTGATGGCAAGGAAAGGCGGGTAGTCGATGGCTCAAGGTGCACTCTTGGCTCAGGGACAGAATCGACCCGGTCCGGTCCAGAGATGCGGGAGGTCTCACTGCGCTCGGAGGTCGCGACTGGTTCTTCTTCGTGGCTGAGGCGCATCTGACGTCACGTCCGGTAGGCTGCGTATATCCGGCGGGGAGTGACACGCCCTCGGCTCGTTAGCTCCGCCCCAGATGGAATCGGTCCGCCCTTCTTATTGGGTGCGGGGGGTTACCGGGCTCCGCCCTTGACGAGGAGCTGACAGTGAGCCCCTTCGTGGTAACCCCGTCGGAGCGCATGGTCAATGGCGGCTAACCAAGCCGGTGTGAGGACGCACACTCCCCGCACGCCGTTGTTGTAGTTGTTGTTGTTCCATGAGATGATGGGAGGATGCGGAGATGAGGTTGGGGGGGAGGTATTGGGAGGTCCTAAACTCACTACTGGTGCCATACAATCACATTCTGGTGCAACGAAGAGTCAGAATTAATGGAAACGAGTCCTTAACTGACATAGACTAAGAATAACTAGCAAGATGTCCGAAAGTTGTCTACGTGAGATGCGGTGGACCTGGGCACGACATTTAATGGGGGAAGAAGGGGAAGGTCGGTTCTACAGAGTGTTGTTTACAGACAATGGGACTAGGGAATGGGGGATTGGGGATAGTTGGGGAGTATTGGGGAAATAGGGGAATATTTACAAGCGGATATGGAGGCCAAGTCCCATATCCGCAACAATATATACAACAACAACAACATGCATTTTAAGGCAATTTTCCCTGCTAGAGCGGGGGTTAGCCTTGCGGTCCCCATGACAATCTTCTCCATTTTGCCCTATTTTCTGCATCTCTCCTTGTTAACCCCCTTGCCCGCATTTCTTCTTCCACCATCTTTAGCCAAGTCTTTCTCGGTCTTCCCCGTCCTCTACTTCCTTCTACATTAACTTCCATCACTCTTCTCAACCAGTCACTTTCATCCTTCCTCAATACATGACCAAACCATCTCAACCTGTTCCTCTTCACAGCATCAATCACAGGCAATATTCCCATCATCTTTCGCAATTCATCATTTGTCCTCCTCTCTCTCAACGATACTCCGCACATCCATCGAACCATTCGCATTTCCACCCTTTCCAGCCTTCGTTGCTGCTCTACGTTCATTACCCATGTCTCGCTCCCATAAATCATAGCACTTCTCACACATGCAGCATACACATTTCCCTTCAGCTTCAGCGACACTCTGAAGGGAAAGGTGTATGCTGCACATATGTGTATGCTTCCATATATATATATATATATATATATTCACACCGGTTTTCACCCTTCGCCAAGCCCTTATGAGGGTCAAGGACAAGCTTCCGAGGAAGGATAGGTCAGGGGTGGTATACGTGGTGCCCTGTGGTTGTGGAGCTGAGTATGTGGGTGAAACCGGGAGGACCTTAGGTCAACGTATTACTGAACACCAAAAAGCATTTGAATGTAATTATCCTAGCAGATCTGCTATTGCCAAACATGGCCTTAAGGAAGGCCACACACCTTTATGGGACAGGGTTGATATTTTGGGCTCCACACCCAACAGAAACAGAAGACGTGTTTTGGAGGCTTGGCACACAGAAGAAACTGTTACCTCGATCACACAAGAGGTCGTTGACTTACCGGTAGCTTTTGACCCACTCTTGTGTAAACGAAGCAGGCATTCCGTACTTTGAACAACGAGTCCACATAATATATCACACAAGGTTTTTATTCAGACATTTGCCCCCTCCCACCTCCAATCCCTCCAAACCACCCCTCTCCCACACCCCCCCCCCATCCACTTCCAACCCCCTCTGGCTCCCCCCCCCCCCATTTTATCCCCCCTAAAACCAACCTCCTTCCCGCATTCACCTTTACCGCATAGGGCCACATGTGATGATCTTGATAATGTGACAATTTCATTTTGTCTTAAAAAATTTTGGCTTTAATATATTTACAGTTTTAATTTAATTTACAATTTAATTGTTTGCAATTTTAACTTTTGATTAAATGTAATGATTGTTCCGGATTTTCTCAACACTTGCGTTATAATCCAGCATTGCTTACAGGATTATTTTGAACTGTTAATATGCGGTTGATTTTTGAATTTGGTCGGTAACGTCTCTGTTCACGAGAGCGGTGTGATACGGTTTCATTGGCTGTCCAGCATTGCCCACCCCACTTTGCATATACCACGCCCACTGTGCATGTAAGGGGATGTTGAGATGATTTTATCACTCTTGAGGAAGATTAACGGAGGCGTGTGGCTTCACATGTTGTTAATCGAAACGTTGAGTCATTGTTTGTTCAATTAAAGGTTGGAGATCTTACCATGGAGTCATATATATATATATATATGTATATATATATATATATATGTATATATATATATATATATATATATGTATATATATATATATATATATATATATATATATATATATATATATATATATATATATATATATATATATATATATATATATATATATATATATATATATATATATATATATATATATATATATATATATATATATATATATATATAATTATATATATACATGTATATTTATATATAATTATATATATATATATGGGACCATACACTGGATCAGGACATCACTGCATCATTGGACGACTCCTCTTCTACCATCCCAACACACAACTGTGTGTGCTACGGAATAAGATGTTTTTACAGCAGTCAGAGTGCAAATCCTTCCACCAACCTCTTTGAGAGAGGATCTCATACCCTGGTACTTATTTCGCCAACCTCAAAGGATGACAGGTTGAGTCAAGCCCACATGGTATTGATTCACAGCTGAACAGGATTCAAACTCAGGAACCTTAGGATCCCAAGCTCACCGCCCTAACCATTAGGCCAACACCAGGTATCATGAAAAGAAAACTCTAGACACCAGTTAGTCTTTTACACAAACTTATGTAACACGTTACATTAGTTCTTCATGCCTGTTGTTTGTACCATTTATGACGTACTTAAAAAACAGTAGATTTCCTGTGTGGAATGACTTTCAATTTTCTTTGACTGCCAGATCGGCAGATAGAGAGAAAAATCTTATCTTACACTGTGCGCATTCACGATCGGGACGAGTTTCCATACACTTTGACAATTTCTGAGCAAAAGCTAAACTTCAGGTTCATGTTCTGATTCACATTCCGATTTATGTTCTCTAATGTTGACAATATACAATTCAAGCTAAATTAAGTAGTTCCTTGACCATAGACTGATGTCTATAGACAGACACACAGACAGGCAGACAAAGTGAACCAATTGCTTAACTCCTCTTTTTGCTTCACACGCGGGGTAATGATGTTTAAAGTGATGGTGTGGACATGATGGTGTGGTCTACAATGGCTTAGTTGGGAGGACAATTGAATTATATCACTGAGGTTTTGGGTTGTAATTCAGATGATGGTAACGGTATTAAGATGATGATGGTGACACCATGTCTCTCTGAAAAGACCATCTGGAAAACCCTGCCATCTACTTTCTCAACAACCCTTTTGAAAAAGTTCTGTCACTCAAGCTTTTGGATCTCACAATATGCCATGATCTTTCCTGGGAAAACCCCATTTCCAAGCTGGCCTCCAAAGCCAGTCGCCGACTGGGCATCCTCCATTGTGCGAAGTCCTTTCTTGGCACACCTGAGCTCCTCACCACATACAAAGCTTTCATCTGCACCTTGATGGAATACTGCTCTCCCCTCTGGGTCGGTGCTCCTGCCTCACACCCAGCTTGGCTTCACGCTGAAGAAACCAAAGCGTTCAGAATCATTGGAATCTCCTGCGATGAAGCCAACTCCGAGGGCCTTTCACTCACTCACCGCAGGCAGGTTGGTGGTCTTTGTTTCTTCTACCGACTCCACTCCGGCCTTGCTCGCCCAGCTCTCTCTGTGCTCTGTCCCCCAAATATTCTTGCAAATTGCACAAGATCTGCCAGCAATTCTCTTCTTGTGAAACTGCCAAAATCAAGACTCTCTCCTCACCTTCACTCTTTCATTCCTCTTTTCTCCCGCCTCTGGAACAATCTCCCACACTCTCTTCAATCCCTCTCCTCCCTCCAGGTCTTTAAAACAGCTGTTCACCACCATCTCTTATCTTCCCCCATCCAAAACCTTGATCTTTTCTACCCCAGTTAATACACCCCAAATCCAACTCTTTCAAATTCTGTTTTCTTTTCGGAAAGTCCTTGTAGTGTCCATCTTGTTTATCCCATGCACCCCACCCCAGCCCTCTCTCTTCCACAGATCTCCTGATGTCCCTGTTTTCTCCAGCTGTGCTTGCCATCTCTCTCCCCCTCTTGACTCCCACTGCCTTTATTATATATTCTATGTGTTAGCTCTTGTACGAGCATCGACTTGGTATACAAAAAAAAAGACTTTACATTTTAAGCATCTGTGAATGGAGGTGGGGGAATTACAATGCCACTGTTGGATTGACGATGAAAGAAAACCAACATTGCTCACTAATGACCTTTGAGGAAGACGTTTTCTGCATGCCCATCGGCCAGTCTGATCCACATTTGGCAACATCACTCTCACTTTATTGCGGACTCATAATTCCCCTTGTGGGGCCATACAGTCACGTGAAAAAGTAAGTACACCCCATGTAAAGTTTTCACTTTTTCACCATATTTCAACATACAGCTATTTGATCTTCATTTCAACAATATTGATAGATAAATGTGATATAATATAACAAATATCATGAAACATTTACATTTTGTAGTCCATTGTATAATTTAAATAAACATAAATGTAAATTTCGCATGTGGAAAAAGGAAGTACACCCTTGGCTCTTATAGGTGGTATTGTCCCCTTTGGCAAAACAACCTCAAGTAGGCATTTCTTATAACTGTCTACCAGTCTCTGACATCGACTAGGAGAAATTTTTGCCCACTCCTCCATGCAGATTTATTTCAGCTGTGCGATGTTTGAGGGGTTTCTTGCATGCACAGCTCGTTTCAAATCCCCCCACATCTCGATGGGATTTAGATCCGGGCTTCGACTTGGCCATTCCAGAACCCTCCATTTCTTTCTTTTCAGCCATTCCTTGGTGGATTTACTGGTATGTTGAGGGTCATTGTCATGTTGCAAGGTCCACCTTCGGTTGAGCTTCAACTTTCCGACAGATGGCCTCACATTATCCTCAAGCACCCTCTGGTACAATGAAGAATTCATAGTGGATTCTATGATGGTGAGCTGCCCAGGCCCTGATGCAGCAAAGCTGCCCCAAACCATAATATTTCCACCACCATGCTTTACAGTTGGTATCAGGTTCTTGTGGTCAAATGCTGTCTTTGGTTTTTGCCAAACATGTCTTCTGGTACTGTGGCCAAATAGCTCTACCTTTGACTCATCTGTCCAGAGCACATTGTTCCAGAAGTGCTGGTCTTTGCCTCGGTGTTCATTGGCAAACTTTAGTTTTGCCCTGATGTTCTTTCTGGACAGCAAAGGTTTCCTCCTGACACACCTCCCATGTAGATCAAATTTGTGCAGCCTCTTTATAATGGTAGACTCGTGCACTTTGACATCAACAGTGGCAAGAGCTACCTGTAGGTCCCGTGATGACATTTTGGGGTTCTTAGAGACTTATTTCAGCATCTTGCGGTCTGCTCTCGGGCTGAACTTGCTGGGGCGGCCTGGCCTGAACAAGTTGCCAGTTTTTTGGAATCTTCTCCACTTGTAGATGATCTTCTGGACAGTCGAATGATTGATTTCAAATTGTTTGGAGATCTTATTAAATCCTTTCCCAGACTCGTAGGCATCTATAACCTTCTTTCTGAAGGCCTCAGAGAGCTCTTTTGATCTAGGCATGGTGACGCCGCACACTTCAACAACAAAGAGCAAACCAAACTAAATGTCTGAGGTTTAAATAAGACAGGTTCCTCCAAGATCCTCTCTTACGATGTTCTAATCATTTGCACCTGATCTGGTGCACCTGATTCTAATTTTAGGTATTTGAAGTAGTGATAAATGTAGGGGTGTACTTACTTTTTCCACATGCGAAATTTGCATTTATGTTTATTTAAATTATACAATGGACTCCAAAATGTAAATGTTTCATGATATTTGTTACATTATATCACCTTTATCTATCAATATTGTTGAAATGAAGATCAAATAGCTGTATGTTGAAATATGTTGAAAAAGTCAAAACTTTACATGGGGTGTACCTACTTTTTCATGTGACTGTATATCCATCATTAATAAACAGTGGAAAGAGGGGGATGGGGAGGGGGGGGGGGGAGCTGATGCAGGCTAGTACATATAAGGTGCGTACGAGGGATTGGAGGTGAAATTCCAATGTTTGTGTCCGTAATAATAATATTTCCATTTAGGGCAAAAGGAGCTGCACACTGTACTTACAACGACGAAAATGCTGCTCAATGCACTTCCTCTAATTGGATGAAAAAATGGATGGCCATCAAAATACCAAGACCTTTTCCATGCTGTTTTCATGAACTTCTTTTTAAAAGGTCAGTGCAAAATATAGTCATACAAGTCTGCAAAGGTCTTGATTTGCAAACTTGCAACAACAGTCAGCTTTAGACTATTTTTTCCCCCAAAGTCCATCTCTTTATACGAAACAAAATAATTTCAAAAGGCTCTAATGTTGGCTTTTTCTCTACCATTTCTAACACTTAATTGTAGCTTGTCTACACATGATGTGCAAAGCGAGACCAAAATCTATCTCTAGCTGAATAACAATGATAAACGTTCTGGCTGGGAAACAATATAATTCCTTGCTGTGGTCTCTTCTAAATGATACGGCTCAGATTCCTCAATAATGAATAAAACACATTTCAGTCTTGGAGGCGCACTGGTGCAAAGCCCATCTCATGAGCAAGGAAAAAACAGTTGACCCAAGACTAATTCGAACCAAAGCAGCAGATATCATTTAGTTCTGGGAAGCACCGTAGCATAATTGGTCTTCAAAATGCAAACGTCTTTTCTCCACGAATAAGAGATAGGATTAGCAAAATGGATTCTAATTCAAGTGAAATCGAAATAAGAAGGGCTGTAGAAGAAGACTTTAATGTGTTCTGGTCTTGCGAATTCGCAAAAGTCATTTGTTGAAAATGATGTCAGGCCCATGTTACCTCATTACATGCAGCCATCACCACTGATGGATCGACTAACATGAAATTTTCTTTCGGAGCAGGTAAGACGTCGCAAGGTTACTGTT